>NC_089518.1:13542073-14742073 GCF_963924715.1 Thunnus thynnus
TGCTGCTGCAGACTCGGGCGGCGACGCCACAGAAGAAGAGGATGCTGCTGCAGACTCGGGCGGCGACGCCACAGAAGAAGAGGATGCTGCTGCAGACTCGGGCGGCGACGCCACAGAAGAAGAGGATGCTGCTGCAGACTCGGGCGGCGACGCCACAGAAGAAGAGGATGCTGCTGCAGACTCGGGCGGCGACGCCACAGGGGATGCTGCAGACTCGGGCGTCGACGCCACAGAAGAAGAGGATGCTGCTGCAGACTCAGGCGGAGACGCCACAGAAGAAGAGGATGCTGCTGCAGACTCGCCAGAGGGGATGCTGCAGAAGAAGAGGATGCTGCAGCAGACTCGGTTAGCGACGCCACAGAAGAAGAGGATGCTGCTGCAGACTCGGGCGGCGACGCCACAGAAGAAGAGGATGCTGCTGCAGACTCGCCACAGGGGATGCTGCAGACTCGGGCGGCAACGCCACAGGGGATGCTGCAGACTCGGGCGGCGACGCCACAGAAGAAGAGGATGCTGCAGTAGACTCGGGTGGCGACGCCACAGAAGAAGAGGATGCTGCTGCAGACTCGGGCGGCGACGCCACAGAAGAAGAGGATGCTGCTGCAGACTCGCCAGAGGGGATGCTGCAGACTTGGGCGGCGACGCCACAGAAGAAAAGGATGCTGCTGCAGACTCGGGCGGCGACGCCACAGAAGAAGAGGATGCTGCTGCAGACTCGCCACAGGGGATGCTGCAGACTCGGGCGGTAACGCCAGAGGGGATGCTGCAGACTCGGGCGGCGACGCCACAGAAGAAGAGGATGCTGCTGCAGACTCGGGCGTCGACGCCACAGAAGAAGAGGATGCTGCTGCAGACTCGGGCGTCGACGCCACAGAAGAAGAGGATGCTGCTGCAGACTCGGGCGTCGACGCCACAGAAGAAGAGGATGCTGCTGCAGACTCGGGCGTCGACGCCACAGAAGAAGAGGATGCTGCTGCAGACTCGGGCGTCGACGCCACAGAAGAAGAGGATGCTGCTGCAGACTCGGGCGGCGACGCCACAGAAGAAGAGGATGCCGCTGCAGACTTGGGCGGCAACGCCACATGGGGATGCTGCAGACTCGGGCGGCGACGCCACAGAGGATGCTGCAGACTCAGGCGGCGACGCCACAGAAGAAGAGGATGCTGCTGCAGACTCGGGCGTCGACGCCACAGAAGAAGAGGATGCTGCTGCAGACTCGGGCGTCGACGCCACAGAAAAAGAGGATGCTGCTGCAGACTCGCCAGAGGGGATGCTGCAGACTCGGGCGGCGACGCCACAGAAGAAGAGGATGCTGCTGCAGACTCGCCAGAGGGGATGCTGCAGACTCGGGCGTCGACGCCACAGAAGAAGAGGATGCTGCTGCAGACTCAGGTGGCGACGCCACAGAAGAAGAGGATGCTGCTGCAGACTCGGGCGGCGACGCCACAGAAGAAGAGGATGCTGCAGCAGACTCGGTTAGCGAGGCCACAGAAGAAGAGGATGCTGCAGTAGACTCGCCACAGGGGATGCTGCAGAGTCGAGCGGCAACGCCACAGGGGATACTGCAGACTCGGGCGGCGACGCCACAGAAGAAGAGGATGCTGCTGCAGACTCGGGCGTCAACGCCACAGAAGAAGAGGATGCTGCTGCAGACTCTGGCGGCGACGCCACAGAAGAAGAGGATGCTGCTGCAGACTCGGGCGGCGACGCCACAGAAGAAGAGGATGCTGCTGCAGACTCGGGCGGCAACGCCACAGGGGATGCTGCAGACTCGGGCGGCGAACACACAGAAGAAGAGGATGCTGCTGCAGACTCGGGCAGCGACGCCACAGAAGAAGAGGATGCTGCTGCAGACTCGGGCAGCGACGCCACAGAAGAAGAGGATGCTGCTGCAGACTCGGGCAGCGACGCCACAGAAGAAGAGGATGCTGCTGCAGACTCGGGCAGCGACGCCACAGAAGAAGAGGATGCTGCTGCAGACTCGGGCAGCGACGCCACAGAAGAAGAGGATGCTGCTGCAGACTCGGGCAGCGACGCCACAGAAAAAGAGGATGCTGCTGCAGACTCAGGTGGCGACGCCACAGAAGAAGAGGATGCTGCTGCAGACTCGGGCGGCGACGCCACAGAAGAAGAGGATGCTGCAGCAGACTCGGTTAGCGAGGCCACAGAAGAAGAGGATGCTGCTGCAGACTCGGGCGGCGACGCCACAGAAGAAGAGGATGCTGCAGCAGACTCGGTTAGCGAGGCCATAGAAGAAGAGGATGCTGCAGTAGACTCGCCACAGGGGATGCTGCAGACTCGAGCGGCAACGCCACAGGGGATACTGCAGACTCGGGCGGCGACGCCACAGAAGAAGAGGATGCTGCTGCAGACTCGGGCGTCGACGCCACAGAAGAAGAGGATGCTGCTGCAGACTCGGTTAGCGAGGCCACAGAAGAAGAGGATGCTGCTGCAGACTCGGGCGGCGACGCCACAGAAGAAGAGGATGCTGCTGCAGACTCGCCACAGGGGATGCTGCAGACTCGGGCGGCGACGCCACAGAAGAAGAGGATGCTGCTGCAGACTCGGGCGTCGACGCCACAGAAGAAGAGGATGCTGCTGCAGACTCGGGCGTCGACGCCACAGAAGAAGAGGATGCTGCTGCAGACTCGGGCGTCGACGCCACAAAAAAAGAGGATGCTGCTGCAGACTCGCCAGAGGGGATGCTGCAGACTCGGGCGGCGACGCCACAGAAGAAGAGGATGCTGCTGCAGACTCGGGCGGCGACGCCACAGAAGAAGAGGATGCTGCTGCAGACTCGGGCGGCGACGCCACAGAAGAAGAGGATGCTGCTGCAGACTCGGGCGGCGACGCCACAGAAGAAGAGGATGCTGCTGTAGACTCGGGCGGCGACGCCACAGAAGAAGAGGATGCTGCTGCAGACTCAGGCGGAGACGCCACAGAAGAAGAGGATGCTGCTGCAGACTCGCCAGAGGGGATGCTGCAGAAGAAGAGGATGCTGCAGCAGACTCGGTTAGCGACGCCACAGAAGAAGAGGATGCTGCTGCAGACTCGGGCGGCGACGCCACAGAAGAAGAGGATGCTGCTGCAGACTCGCCACAGGGGATGCTGCAGACTCGGGCTGCAACGCCACAGGGGATGCTGCAGACTCGGGCGGCGACGCCACAGAAGAAGAGGATGCTGCAGTAGACTCGGGTGGCGACGCCACAGAAGAAGAGGATGCTGCTGCAGACTCGGGCGGCGACGCCACAGAAGAAGAGGATGCTGCTGCAGACTCGCCAGAGGGGATGCTGCAGACTTGGGCGGCGACGCCACAGAAGAAGAGGATGCTGCTGCAGACTCGGGCGGCGACGCCACAGAAGAAGAGGATGCTGCTGCAGACTCGGGCGGCGACGCCACAGAAGAAGAGGATGCTGCTGCAGACTCGCCACAGGGGATGCTGCAGACTCGGGCGGTAACGCCAGAGGGGATGCTGCAGACTCGGGCGGCGACGCCACAGAAGAAGAGGATGCTGCTGCAGACTCGGGCGTCGACGCCACAGAAGAAGAGGATGCTGCTGCAGACTCGGGCGGCGACGCCACAGAAGAAGAGGATGCTGCTGCAGACTTGCCAGAGGGGATGCTGCAGACTCGGGCGGCGACGCAACAGAAGAAGAGGATGCTGCTGCAGACTCGGGCGGCGACGCCACAGAAGAAGAGGATGCTGCTGCAGACTCGGGCGGCGACGCCACAGAAGAAGAGGATGCTGCTGCAGACTCGGGCGGCGACGCCACAGAAGAAGAGGATGCTGCTGCAGACTCGGGCGGCGACGCCACAGAAGAAGAGGATGCTGCTGCAGACTCGCCAGAGGGGATGCTGCAGACTCGGGCGTCGACGCCACAGAAGAAGAGGATGCTGCTGCAGACTCAGGCGGAGACGCCACAGAAGAAGAGGATGCTGCTGCAGACTCGCCAGAGGGGATGCTGCAGAAGAAGAGGATGCTGCAGCAGACTCGGTTAGCGACGCCACAGAAGAAGAGGATGCTGCTGCAGACTCGGGCGGCAACGCCACAGGGGATGCTGCAGATTCGGGCGGCGACGCCACAGAAGAAGAGGATGCTGCAGTAGACTCGCCACAGGGGATGCTGCAGACTCGAGCGGCAACGCCACAGGGGATGCTGCAGACTCGGGCGGCGACGCCACAGAAGAAGAGGATGCTGCTGCAGACTCGGGCGGCGACGCCATAGAGGAAGAGGATGCTGCTGCAGACTCGCCAGAGGGGATGCTGCAGACTCGGGCGGCAACGCCACAGGGGATGCTGCAGACTCGGGCGGCGACGCCACAGGGGATGCTGCAGACTCGGGCGGCGACGCCACAGAAGAAGAGGATGCTGCTGCAGACTCGCCACAGGGGATGCTGCAGATTCGGGCGGCGACGCCACAGAAGAAGAGGATGCTGCTGCAGACTCGGGCGGCGACGCCACAGAAGAAGAGGATGCTGCTGCAGACTCGGGCGGCGACGCCACAGAAGAAGAGGATGCTGCTGCAGACTCGGGCGGCGACGCCACAGAAGAAGAGGATGCTGCTGCAGACTCGGGCGGCGACGCCACAGAAGAAGAGGATGCTGCTGCAGACTCGGGCGGCGACGCCACAGAAGAAGAGGATGCTGCTGCAGACTCGGGCGGCGACGCCACAGAAGAAGAGGATGCTGCTGCAGACTCGGGCGGCGACGCCACAGAAGAAGAGGATGCTGCTGCAGACTCGGGCGGCGACGCCACAGAAGAAGAGGATGCTGCTGCAGACTCACCAGAGGGGATGCTGCAGATTCGGGCGGCGACGCCACAGAAGAAGAGGATGCTGCTGCAGACTCGGGCGGCGACGCCACAGAAGAAGAGGATGCTGCTGCAGACTCGGGCGGCGACGCCACAGAAGAAGAGGATGCTGCTGCAGACTCGGGCGGCGACGCCACAGAAGAAGAGGATGCTGCTGCAGACTCGGGCGGCGACGCCACAGAAGAAGAGGATGCTGCTGCAGACTCGGGCGGCGACGCCACAGAAGAAGAGGATGCTGCTGCAGACTCGGGCGTCGACGCCACAGAAGAAGAGGATGCTGCTGCAGACTCGGGCGTCGACGCCACAGAAGAAGAGGATGCTGCTGCAGACTCGGGCGTCGACGCCACAGAAGAAGAGGATGCTGCTGCAGACTCGGGCGGCGACGCCACAGAAGAAGAGGATGTTGCTGCAGACTCGGGCGGCGACGCCACAGAAGAAGAGGATGCTGCTGCAGACTCGGGCGGCGACGCCACAGAAGAAGAGGATGCTGCTGCAGACTCGGGCGGCGACGCCACAGAAGAAGAGGATGCTGCTGCAGACTCGGGCGGCGACGCCACAGAAGAAGAGGATGCTGCTGCAGACTCGGGCGGCGACGCCACAGAAGAAGAGGATGCTGCTGCAGACTCGGGCGGCGACGCCACAGAAGAAGAGGATGCTGCTGCAGACTCGGGCGGCGACGCCACAGAAGAAGAGGATGCTGCTGCAGACTCGGGCGGCGACGCCACAGGGGATGCTGCAGACTCGGGCGGCGACGCCACAGGGGATGCTGCAGACTCGGGCGGCGACGCCACAGAAGAAGAGGATGCTGCTGCAGACTCGGGCAGCGACGCCACAGAAGAAGAGGATGCTGCTGCAGACTCGGGCAGCGACGCCACAGAAGAAGAGGATGCTGCTGCAGACTCGGGCAGCGACGCCACAGAAGAAGAGGATGCTGCTGCAGACTCGGGCAGCGACGCCACAGAAGAAGAGGATGCTGCTGCAGAATCGGGCAGCGACGCCACAGAAGAAGAGGATGCTGCTGCAGACTCAGGTGGCGACGCCACAGAAGAAGAGGATGCTGCTGCAGACTCGGGCGGCGACGCCACAGAAGAAGAGGATGCTGCAGCAGACTCGGTTAGCGAGGCCACAGAAGAAGAGGATGCTGCTGCAGACTCGGGCGGCGACGCCACAGAAGAAGAGGATGCTGCTGCAGACTCGCCACAGGGGATGCTGCAGACTCGGGCGGTAACGCCAGAGGGGATGCTGCAGACTCGGGCGGCGACGCCACAGAAGAAGAGGATGCTGCTGCAGACTCGGGCGTCGACGCCACAGAAAAAGAGGATGCTGCTGCAGACTCGCCAGAGGGGATGCTGCAGACTCGGGCGGCGACGCCACAGAAGAAGAGGATGCTGCTGCAGACTTGCCAGAGGGGATGCTGCAGACTCGGGCGGCGACGCCACAGAAGAAGAGGATGCTGCTGCAGACTCGGGCGGCGACGCCACAGAAGAAGAGGATGCTGCTGCAGACTCGGGCGGCGACGCCACAGAAGAAGAGGATGCTGCTGCAGACTCGCCAGAGGGGATGCTGCAGACTCGGGCGTCGACGCCACAGAAGAAGAGGATGCTGCTGCAGACTCAGGCGGAGACGCCACAGAAGAAGAGGATGCTGCTGCAGACTCGCCAGAGGGGATGCTGCAGAAGAAGAGGATGCTGCAGCAGACTCGGTTAGCGACGCCACAGAAGAAGAGGATGCTGCTGCAGACTCGGGCGGCGACGCCACAGAAGAAGAAGATGCTGCAGCAGACTCGGGCAGCGACGCCACAGTAGAAGAGGATGCTGCTGCAGACTCGGGCGGCGACGCCGCAGAAGAAGAGGATGCTGCTGCAGACTCGGGCGGCGACGCCACAGAAGAAGAGGATGCTGCTGCAGACTTGCCACAGGGGATGCTGCAGACTCGGGCGGCAACGCCACAGGGGATGCTGCAGATTCGGGCGGCGACGCCACAGAAGAAGAGGATGCTGCAGTAGACTCGCCACAGGGGATGCTGCAGACTCGAGCGGCAACGCCACAGGGGATGCTGCAGACTCGGGCGGCGACGCCACAGAAGAAGAGGATGCTGCTGCAGACTCGGGCGTCGACGCCACAGAAGAAGAGGATGCTGCTGCAGACTCGGGCGGCGACGCCACAGAAGAAGAGGATGCTGCTGCAGACTCGGGCGGCGACGCCACAGAAGAAGAGGATGCTGCTACAGACTCGCCAGAGGGGATGCTGCAGACTCGGGCGGCAACGCCACAGGGGATGCTGCAGACTCGGGCGGCGACGCCACAGAAGAAGAGGATGCTGCTGCAGACTCAGGCGGAGACGCCACAGAAGAAGAGGATGCTGCTGCAGACTCGGGCAGCGACGCCACAGAAGAAGAGGATGCTGCTGCAGACTCGGGCGGCGACGCCACAGAAGAAGAGGATGCTGCTGCAGACTCGCCAGAGGGGATGCTGCAGACTCGGGCGGCGACGCCACAGAAGAAGAGGATGCTGCTGCAGACTCGCCAGAGGGGATGCTGCAGACTCGGGCGGCGACGCCACAGAAGAAGAGGATGCTGCTGCAGACTCGGGCGGCGACGCCACAGAAGAAGAGGATGCTGCTGCAGACTCGGGCGGCGAAGCCACAGAAGAAGAGGATGCTGCTGCAGACTCGCCAGAGGGGATGCTGCAGACTCGGGCGTCGACGCCACAGAAGAAGAGGATGCTGCTGCAGACTCGGGCGGCGACGCCACAGAAGAAGAGGATGCTGCTGCAGACTCGGGCGGCAACGCCACAGGGGATGCTGCAGACTCGGGCAGCAACGCCACAGGGGATGCTGCAGACTCGGGCGGCGACGCCACAGAAGAAGAGGATGCTGCAGCAGACTCGGTTGGCGACGCCACAGAAGAAGAGTATGCTGCTGGAGACTCGCCAAAGGGGATGCTGCAGACTCGGGCGGCGACGCCACAGAAGAAGAGGATGCTGCTGCAGACTCGGGCGTCGACGCCACAGAAGAAGAGGATGCTGCTGCAGACTCGGGCGGCGACGCCACAGAAGAAGAGGATGCTGCTGCAGACTCGGGCGGCGACGCCACAGAAGAAGAGGATGCTGCTGCAGACTCGCCACAGGGGATGCTGCAGACTCGGGCGGCGACGCCACAGAAGAAGAGGATGCTGCAGTAGACTCGGTTGGCGACGCCACAGAAGAAGAGGATGCTGCTGCAGACTCGGGCGTCGACGCCACAGAAGAAGAGGATGCTGCTGCAGACTCGGGCGTCGACGCCACAGAAGAAGAGGATGCTGCTGCAGACTCGGGCGGCGACGCCACAGAAGAAGAGGATGCTGCTGCTGCTGACTCGCCAGAGGGGATGCTGCAGACTCGGGCGGCAACGCCACAGGGGATGCTGCAGTAGACTCGGTTGGCGACGCCACAGAAGAAGAGGATGCTGCAGTAGACTCGGTTGGTGACGCCACAGAAGAAGAGGATGCTGCTGCAGACTCGGGCGGCGACGCCACAGAAGAAGAGGATGCTGCTGCACACTCGCCACAGGGGATGCTGCAGACTCGGGCGGCGACGCCACAGAAGAAGAGGATGCTGCTGCAGACTCAGGCGGAGACGCCACAGAAGAAGAGGATGCTGCTGCAGACTCGCCAGAGGGGATGCTGCAGAAGAAGAGGATGCTGCAGCAGACTCGGTTAGCGACGCCACAGAAGAAGAGGATGCTGCTGCAGACTTGCCACAGGGGATGCTGCAGACTCGGGCGGCAACGCCACAGGGGATACTGCAGACTCCGGCGGCGACGCCACAGAAGAAGAGGATGCTGCTGCAGACTCGCCACAGGGGATGCTGTGGACTCGGGCGGCGACGCCACAGAAGAAGGGGATGCTGCTGCAGACTCGCCACAGTGGATGCTGCTGACTCGGGCGGCGACGCCACAGAAGAAGAGGATGCTGCTGCAGACTCGGGTGGCGACGCCACAGAAGAAGAGGATGCTGCTGCAGACTCGGGCGGCGACGCCACAGAAGAAGAGGATGCTGCTGCAGACTCGGGCGGCGACGCCACAGGGGATGCTGCAGACTCTGGAATGGGGGGCTGGCGCAGCTCCGGAACAAGGGATAGCTGCGCTGGCCCAGCAGGGTCGGAGGGTTGCTGCACGCCAGCAGGGACGGAGGGTTAATGCACGCCAGCAGGGACGGAGGGTTGCTGCACGCCAGCAGGGACGGAGGGTTGCTGCACGCCAGCAGGGACGGAGGGTTGCTGCACGCCAGCAGGGACGGAGAGTTGCTGCACGCCAGCAGGGACGCTGAGGAGCAGAGACTCTGAGGCGCTGGAGAGGACAGGCCAGGTGGCAAGGTGACCCAAGGAACGGTGTGGTCGTCTGCGTTGACGACCGGACCTCTGGTTGGCGCTCCGAGGGCCTCCCAGAGCCAATCGGGTGCCCAGGTAGGGGTTTTGGGTTGGTGCTAGCTCAGGAGTGGCAGGCTGCTGGCTAGCTGGCTCCTTGCTAGCAGTCTTAGATAACTGATAATAAAAGTACTTCAGCAAAGTCATCTGAGCTGGAATGTCCGGAGTGGAAGCCGAATGGCAGTGCTGGTGGTTGGCAAGCTTGGAGGCCCGTCTGGCTGATCGAGGTCCCCCCAGTGCCAGACGGGTTCCTTGAAAACAGTTTGTCTCTGCTGGGTCCATTACTGGTTGGATCGTTCTGTCAGGCTCGGGGAAGCAGGAGTGGACCCAAACGCAGAGGCCGGAATGCAGATATGATGAAAAACTCTTTTAATTGTGGATGGTCACGGACAGGTAAACAGGGCTGAACTAGCAGAAGGAACAACACAAAACGATCCAACAAAGACTGAACAGAAAACCCGAACTTAAAGAAACTGAACTAACAAGGAGATGAGGTGCAGGTGGGGAGATGGGTGGAGAACTCGAGAGGGGAATGAACATACAGGGAGCTGATTGGCTGAGGACACACAGGGAGCGGGGCAGGGCTGACGAGGCTAACACAGGGCAGGTGTGGGGAAGACAGCAGGGCAGGGCTAACGAGTCCAAATGCAGGGCAGGTGTGGAGGAGCACATGAACACACAAGGGAAACAGAAGAAAAACCCAGGAAACAAACTCAATGCCATCTATACTAACCCATCCAAAACCAAGCACAAACACAAACCCAAGCACACAACCCAACAAACTAATGATTCAATCCTCTAAAACCCACCACCCAAATCATACAAGAAAACCCTATGAACTGAGGGACTAAACAGACGTGCAAAACCAGGAGGGCCCACAGAACACAACATAAGACCAAAAAAACAGCCAAAGTCCAGGCAAGATGTGACATTAAAGGGTAGAGAGGAAAGAAGATGAAGCTTGGATGGGAGAGGGAGGAAGATTTAAGTAAAAAAAAAAAAGTTGACAGGAGAAAGAGAGATGAGAGGAAGGGTGGAAATGAAGGAGAATTAGAGACAGAAAGGAGGGATGGTTAAAGGAAGATAGAAATGCTCTTATCCATGAATGATAGTAAGGTTAGAGAGTGACAAGAAAAAACAATGGATGGATAGCAGAAGAAGGAAGAAGAAAGAAAGAAAAAACAAGTGAAGAAGGATGGGAGAGAACCCTACCTCCCATCCATGAAGGATAGAAAGGATGGAGAGAAGTTGAAAGAAACAAAAGTTGGATAGGAGAGAGAAAAACTAAGTTTAAAGATACAACAGTGGAGGATGATAGAACAAACAGAGGGATTAAGGAGAGAAAGGATAGAGGGTGGAATGGTATAGGAAACAAGATTAAAGATAAGAAGCATGGAGATGTAAAGGATAGAAAATAAAAGAAAGGGTGAAGAGAAAAAGGAAGGAATGTGGAGGATGAAAGGAGTATGAAAGGGAAAGTAAGAAGAATGAAGGACAGGAAGAAAGGAGATGTTAAGGGTGGAGGATGAAGGAGAGAGAGATGGAAAGGCTTGAGAATCTAAGAATAAGAGATGAAGGATAGAAAAAGTGGAGGAAAATGAAGGAAGATGAAGAGAAAGGGTGGATGCTTCAAGAATCAAGAAAAAGAATAGTGTAAAGGTAGGAGATGAAGGACAGGAGGAATGGAAAACAAAGAATGAGTTGAAGGAGATGGAGGGTGGAGAGGTGAAAGAGAAAACAAAAGAGAGGAAGAGTAGATGAGTTAGGGAGCGAGATGGAGATTGAGAGAGTGAATGAGTAAAGAAATGAGAGAAAGGCCAGAGAGATACAGGAAGAATAATGAAGGATAGGAAGAGTTGAGGGGAGAAGTAGGCAGATGAAAGACAGGAACATAAAGAATGAATTAAAGAGATGATGTTGAGAAATAGAAAAAGGAATATGAAGAAGGAAAAGAAAGGGAAATGAATAAGAGGACAGGGGGAAATGTAAGATAATAGTGAAGTGAAGAATGATGGGAGAGAGCCCTACCTCCCATCCATGAAGGATAGAAAGGCTGGGAGAAAATTAAGGAAGATTAAAGATACAAACAGTAGAAGATAGAATATGAAGGAAAGGAAAAATAGATGGGTGAAACAGGGGGATTAAGGAGAGAAAGGATAGAGAGGAAGATGAAGGAGCAGGATAGGTAGAGGGTGGAAAGGTATAGGAAACAAGATTAAAGATAGAAAGGATGGAGATGTAAAGGATAGGAAATAAAAGAAATGCTGAAGAGGAAAAAGGAAAGAATGTGGAGGATGGAAGGTGGAGAGGTGAAAGAAAACATGAAAGAGAGGAAGAGTAGATGAGATGAGAGAGTGACTGAATAAAGAAATGAGAGAAAAGGATGATGTCTAAAGGAAAAGTAGAAGAGTGAGAAAGATGTGGGAGAGGAACAGTTGAGGGGAGTGAGAGGGAGAAGGAAGTGAAGGGTGGAGAGGTAAAGGAAAGGGAGGAATATTACAGATACAGTTGAAAGAAGGTAAAGGAAAGAAAGGATGGAGAGGAAGAAAAGATGAAGTAGCTGGATGATAGAAGGTAGAGCGATATAGGAAACAAGATTGAAGTTAGGAAGTGTAGAGATGTAAAAGAGGAAAAAGGATAGAAAGGGTAGAGAGATAAATGAAGGAAAATGGAAAGACACAGGAGAGGTTGGGTGGAAGAAAGGAAGATGAAGGAGTAGGATAGGTAAGAGAAAAGAGTGAAAGGTTGAAGAGGAAAAGGAAACAATGTGGAGGATGGAAGGAGTATGAAAGGGAAAATAAGAATGAAAGACAGGAAAAGAGGAGATGTTAAGGGTGGAGGATGAAGGAGAGAAAGATGGAAAGGGTTGAGAATCTAAAGGATAAGAGATGAAGGATACAAAGAAATGAGAGAAAGGCCGGAGAGATACAGGAAGAATGATGACGGACATGAAGAGTTGAGGGGAGATGAAGGGATGGATGGATAAGAGAGGAAAGAAGAATACAGACAGGAATATGAAAGATTTAAAGGGTAGAGAGGAAAGAAGAAAGATGAAGCTTGGATGGGAGGGAGGAAGATTGAGGAAATAAAAGGTTGACAGGAGAAAGGGAGATGAGAGGAAGTGTGGAAAGGAAGGAAGAATTGGGGACAGAAAGGAGGGATGGTTAAAGAATCAAGAAAAAGAGTGGTTTAAAGGTAAAGTTAGGAGATGGAGGGGAAGAGTGGATGGGTTAAATGAGAGAGATGAAGGGCAGGAGGAATAGAGAACAAAGCATATGAGTTGAAGCAGATGGAAGGTGGAGAGGTGAAAGACGAAAGAATGAAGGATGGGAGAGAGCCCTACCTCCCATCTATGAAGGATAGAAAGGATGGAGAGAAGTTGAAAGAGACAAAAGGTGGATAAGCGAGAGAGGGCGATGGAGAGGAAAGAAGTAAGATCAAGCAGAGGAAGAGTGGAGGGGAAAGGAAGGATGGTGAAAGAAAGGAAGAAGGATGAAGGATAGAAAAGTCAATTAGTTGAGGAGGAAGAGCAAAGGTCATTAGATAAAGGAAGCAAGGTGGAAGAAAAGGAAAGAAAGTGATGGTGAGAGGGTGGATGGTAGAAGTAGGGAGGAAGATGGAAGACAAAAGGTGATAAGAAGGATGCAATACAAAGGAAAAGGAAGGAAAGGGAAGGTGGAGAGGCAAAGGAAGGAGAGGAGAAACAGGAAGATCAAAAGGATGAGAGAGGAAGAACAGAAATGAGGAAGATGGACAGAAAACAAAGTAGAGGGAGGGTGGGTAGGAGAGGGAGGATAAAAAAGATGAATGTGGAGCAGTAAAGGAAGAAGATGAGGGATAGAAAGGTGGAGAGGTAGAGGAAAGAAGTTGGAAGTAGCATTCAAGGGAAAGAAAGAAAAGGACAGGAAGAGTGGAGGTGAAAAAGGTGGAGGATGAATGAGAGAAAGGGTGGATTGGACAAGGAGATGAAAGATGGAAAGGGTTGAAAAAAGGATAAGAGATGAAGGATACGAAGAAACGAGAGAAAGACCGGAGAGATACAGGAAGAATGATGAAGGATGGGAAGAGTTGAGGGGAGAAGGAGGAAGATGAAAGACAAGAACATAAAGAATGAATTAAAGAGATGATGAGAAATAGAGAAGAGAATATGAAGAAGAAGGAAAAGGAAGGGAAATGAATAAGAAGACAGGGGGAAATGTAAAGGATAGAAAATGACAGAAGAGAGGTGGATGGGAGAGGGAGGAAGATGTAGTGGAAAGGAAGAGAGGAAAGTAAGAAAAATGAAGGAGGAAGAGTGGAGGTGTTAAGGGGTGGAGGATGAAGGAGAGAAAGGGTGGATGTTAAAGAATAAAGAAAAAGAATAGTGTAAAGGTAGGAGATAAAGGACGGGAAGGTCGGATGGGTAAAATGAGAAAGGTGAAGGACAGGAGGAATGGAAAATAAAGAATGAGGTGAAGATGAATGATGAAAGATGGAAAGGGTTGAGAAGGAAAGGATATGAGATGAAGGAAAGAAACAGTGGAGAGAAAAATGAGGGAGGATGAAGAAAAGGAAGACGTAAAGACATAAGGTAAAGATAGGAGATAAAAGAGGGGAAGGGTGGATGGGTAAAACAAGTGAAAAAAATGGAGAGGAGGAATGTAGAATAAAGGATAGGAGTTAAAGGCCATGGAGGGTAAAAGAAATGAAAGACAAAACATGAAAGGAAAGAGAGGAACAATAGATGAGTTATGGAGCAAAATCAAGGTGGACAGGTGATAGAAGGAGATGAAAGGTGGAAAGAATGAACAGGTAAAGAAACAAGAGGAAAGGTAGATGTTTAAAGGGAGGAAGTTGAAGACTGAGGAGAGATAGGTCACAGAGAGAAGAAGAAGGACAGCAAGGGTAGATGAGTGAAGGAGGGAAATGAAGGAGAAGAACAGTATAAGGTAAGCGAACGATGCTTCCCTGCCTGTTGGAGCCAGTCAGACGGTAGCGTTGTTGTCTTTGCCGTCACCGTCTGCCTTCGTCTTCTTTGTGAGGCTTTTTTTCTCCAAGGCAAGCTTCTGAAAAGGTTGTGTCCACCTTTCTGATGCAAGCCCTCTATCTCATCTCTCCTCCTTCTTCAGCTGACAGAAAGTTTGAAGGTGCCTCCACTTCCATTTCTGCAAGCAGCATCACCACCCTGGACTCTCCTATAAATGCCAAAAAGACAGAAATATACAGGAAGTGTTAAAAAATAAAAAAAAGACAGAGATACAGAGCCAGGAATCAATATTAGATTTAGACTTTAGATTTATCTTTACTTCACTGATTATTATCTTAATTCACATAACTTTTGAATTTTGTGTGAATATGAAGAAACAAACATTGTATTGTCATGTTTGAGTAACATCTGTTTCAGTCCATTCACTTGTGGAGGAAGTATTTCCTGATCCTTAACTCAAGTAAAAGTAGCAATACTGCAATAAAATAAGAATACTGTACACCAGTACAAGTAAAAGTCCTGTATTAATTAGTAAGTCATATTACCAGAAAAATATAGGCTACTTTAAGTATGAAAAGTAAAAGTACATGTAACATGCAGCATTTTAATGTTGCTGGTCAAGGTGGATCTAATTTTAACTATTTCATATACTGTTGGGTGGTTTAATGTATTGTACATAATATATTTTATATAGTGGAGTAAGAAAATAACATTTTCTATTATAGTGGAGTGGAAGTATAAAGTAGCATAAAATAGAGATGCTGAAGTACAGTACTTCACTACAGTACTTCAGTGTGTGATCTCCACCACTGAACTCATCTAGCAAACTAAAACATATGTTTAGTCCACTGCATTTCATAAATAACCTACTAAAATCTTCCATAGATTTATAGTTTATGTAACATTATTGCATTTTGTGTGTGTGTGTGTTTTTTATTTAAATACTGCAAACAGTAACACCACACCACCACACCTTTTCCTGTCAGTGGTGAATGTTGGGAAATCTAGATCAATTACAGTGCAATTTTTATACGGTTGAGATGAAAGAATATACATGTGAAATAAGATAATAATAGAAAATAAGTAGGAATAGAAATAAGATGAGTAAATTACATGATTTAAACTAATATGAATTAGGCTTTTCACACAAACATTGGTGGTTACGCAGTATACTTTCAGTCAATGGGTCAACAGCAGCAGAAAAAGAGGATCTGTTTTAGGATCCTGAGATTTAATTAAATGTCACAGTGCACACAATAAACATATGTCACAAACTGGAGAGAAACCCTGTTTCAATCATTAAATCAATCCTGTATTTAATGCATATCAATTAAAATATGCAATAAAGTGTATTTTGGGGTATTTGGGGGTTGGTTGGGAGCAGATTCTTACACAGACTGACATTATTTTTTTAAGTGAGGCATTAACTTTAGTTATCAAACTGTATGAAAATCTAATTGCTTTCCAGAAAAAGACAACATTTAATTAATTTGTTGAAACCTGAGGCAAATACAAAGACATGAGAGAAAAAGTAAGCTGTCCCAGATAAGTGCAATCCTAAATTACAGTCAATGTTTGCCATCTTCAAATGAGAAAATCTTACCATGCTTCTCCCGCTGTGTCTACTCTCCATGTGTATCAACCGAACAAAGATCCCATCGAATATGAAGAAACAGATGACTGAAGATTTGAAGATATATTCCCACTGAAAAAAACTGCCTTTCAGTTCAAGATCTGAGTGAGACTGAGTGGACTGTGTAGAATTTTTACATTATGATAATGTGCTGGTAGTTCTAGAATTCGCATATATTAGAATGCTCATTATGATATTCTGGTGACACACATTCCGTCTTACAGCACAGAAAATGCTGCTTTTAAAACATTTTACTGTCAGAAAACAAATAAAACTCTTATTGTGCTGCTGTTTGAAGCAGAAGTGGGAACATGACATTGTTGAACAAGTCACAAGTAGTCAAGTCTTGACTCTAAAGTCGAGACAGACATGTTCAAGCCCCAGAAAACAAAAGCCACATAATGAGCTCATGTGTTTGTGTGACATTTTAGGCTCAAGACACATTTCTGTCCAGTCTGTTTGACTGCAACATGCATAAAAATGCTTCTTTTTACATAAAATCATTAAAAAAAAAATCTTTACATTATCATTTGACATTTTTCTCTGTTGCTGGTTGTCATTTTTGGTTTGTGTACACAAAAACTTTGTAATTTGAGAAAATTAAGACTATGCACAGTAAACTATTTTTAGTTGAAACACCAAACTATTGCTGACACACTGCATAACTTTCAAATGCACTATAATACACTCTAGTCTTCTTGCTTATGGGCAGTAATTTTGACAAAACAATGATGTACATAAGATTATTATCAACTATCCTGAATAAAAGACTCAGGCTGTCTGTTCTACAGTTCATCATTTTACACTCATGCAGTCCACGTTGTTATGTTTGCATAAAGCATCACCTGAAAGCCACTGTATTGTGTTTATATTTGACATTTTGGATGCTGTAGACTTGATTCTTGGCCAAACCTAAGTATTGTTTGTGTAAGCGACGTGGGTGTGAGTGAGGGAATAAATCAGTCCAATACGTTCTGGGTTCTCCTCATAACTTTAGTCACCTTCAACAAACACAGCTCAGTCCAGTCATCACACACTTCTCATTCTCTTTCTCCCCTTCTCTCCCCTCAAAACTCTACCCACTGTCTGAACAGCGCCGCCAAGCGGCTGACACTACAATATCACCCAAACACTGCATCACTAAACATATGCAAACAGGCAATGTTCAACAAAACACAGTAAACTGATGTTTAACCTTACGTTTACACAACTTTTGCCCATAAGACACAACTTCACTCTTACACATCGTCCCCCCCTTACGCAAGAAGCGTCCTCGCTTCCAAATAGGTGTAATGAAATTGTCACTACTTTATGCTTAACAACAATATAAACAGATGACGTTGGCAAAACAACAACAAAGAACAGTGGAACAGGATACATTTTTTTCCCCTTGTGTTTGCCTATAACATCTCAGTGTTTTTTTTTTTTTTTTACTTGTTCTTCTCAATCAAGCATATGACACAGACCACAGTTCATTCAACAGTCCTGTAACGCACTGGGGGACGTACACAACAACCTGACTTAGTCCTTACTCCCGTGAAAGGCTGAACTGCCGGAGACAGTTCACTGGAATGTCCTGTGGCAACATTGTCTCCCACCTGTGTTGTGGTGCTAGTAGCACTCTGGGGCAGAGGGCAAACATTTGTCTGATCCCTAGGCGCAGTCACAGAGCACCCGGGCTTATTTGGGTGCCTGTATACATAAGGTCTGGAGCCTGAGAGTGCAGTGAGCAGTGGGGGACCTGGGCCGTTTGCTGGTACAGTCAGTTCTGAAGGTGAGGGTGGAACTGGATGTCTGTCAGCTGACCAGGCTGAACGATAAGGTTTCAGGCGATTGTAGTGAATGACCTTAGGTTTAGCTCTAGGGTCCCGTTGATCCAGAAGTTCATAGTCTACTCCAATGTCACCTGTGCCTGAGTCAAGCCGTCGTAGAACTTTAAAAGGGCCGGTCCACTTAGGTGACAGTTTTTGTCTAGCAAGGGCAGGAAGGTCAACCCACACTAAGTCACCTGGCTCATAGGCTGTGTGTTTCATCCGACGATCATAGTAGTGCTTTTGTTGAGCACCTGCTGCCTCAATGTTATGTGCAACAGAGTGAAAAGCAGCACACAGTTTCAGTAATACCGAATTGGCATATTCACTTGGAGTACCTGGTGTGGCGTTTGAAAGTCCTGGTGAGTCTCCAAGGAGGAGATCTGCAGGCAGGTGGGCCACTCTGCCATGGGCCAGGAAGAAAGGAGTGTGTTTTGTGGAGGAGTGAACAGTCGTGTTGTATGCAAATTCAACCTGCCGTAGATGGTCATCCCATTCACCTCCTCTGGTATACAGATATTTTGCTAACTGGTCCTTGATGGTCCTGTTTGCTCGTTCCACCATGCCATCTGACATAGCATGATAAGGTGATGTCCTCGTTTTATGTATTCCCAGACGGTTGCACAGTTCTTTGACAAGATCTGAGTTGAACTGACGGCCTTGGTCAGTGTGCAAACTTTGAGGCACATCATGGTGGCTAATATAATCTTCAAACAAACATTTAGCCACAGTGGTTGCCCGTTGATCAGGAAGTGCATACAAGTTGAGGTACTTAGTAAAATAGTCCATTACAACAAATACATACCGATTACCACGGCGTGTGAGTGGCAGTTCCGTCAGGTCTGCTGCAATTTTCTCAAAAGGCCTGGATGTGACTATGTTTTGCATAGGGGCCTGTTGGTGTGGTGTCTGTGGTCGCCGTGCTTCACAGGCTGTGCATTCAAGACACCACTGAGTTATGTCACGTGTCATGTGAGGCCAAAAGCATCTGATCTGTGCCCCTTGTAATGTTTTTTGTGAACTGAAGTGTCCCGAGAGTGAATGTCCATGTAAAGTTTGAAACACTTCCTTCTGCAAGTTACTAGGAACTACAATCTGTAAAACAGGGTCACCTGGTGGAGGTCTGACTTTGCGACACAAAAGACCATCAACAAGGGTGAGTTTAGGAAACTCTCTCCAGTACTGTCTCATTTCAGGTGAGGTTGCTTTAATGTTTGAGAATGGTGGCCTATGGTCAGTCAACACCCAGCTCCTGACTATTTGCAACTCAGGATCAGCTTTTTGAGCTTGGAGGATATACTGCCTGTCAATATTCAGGAGTGAACTGTCCACCGTTACAGCTGCAGTATCTGGTGAAGCAGACTGCACGAGTGATATTAAATCCATAGCAGTCGAAGCAGTGGGTAAAGTCTCTGAGCAGGGTGCCAGCTCAGTGGCTGGAGTGCACATGGATGACTCTATTGGGTCTGTTTGAGTGTGAATGGAAACACACCTCACCTGATTGGCTGTAACCATAGGGGTGGTGCCTTCAGCTGTGAAGGGACGACGGGACATAGAGTCAGCATTGGCGTGTTTTGTACCTTGTCTACAACTAGCAGGTGCCAGGTCACTCTTCCTGAGTAGGGGCAGGACATCATCACCCAGATAGCACAGTCCTCTCCCCATATCCAGAATCACACAGTGAGGCTTGAGAAAGTCAAAACCTAATATAAAGCCTTGACTGACATTTCTGATGACTTGCACTTCATGTTGCAGAGTTGGAGACCCTAGTTTAAAGGTGATGTCTATCATACCCAATGTATCCAAAGTTTGGCCAGTCACTGCTTGTGACATGATAAACTTCTTTTTAATGGGTCTTTTTGCTAGGGAAGGAAGTGACATTTTGGTTTCCTCACTGATGAACGAAATAGTGGAACCGGTATCTAGCATGATGTGCGTATTAGTGCCCTCAACAATTCCACTTACATAGGAGGTGAAGTCTTTACTTACAGTGGCTTCAATGTTCACACTTTCAGTCAGGGGGATTGTCATATCTGTAGTACCACTAGGGGTTGGTGGTGTACTGATGCAGTCTGTTATTTCAGTGAGGCAGATGTCTGGGGCTTCCAGAGAAGTAGCTGATGAACACTCCGCATCATCAGCTAACGGCCGTTTCCCTGTGGAAATCTGCCATAATCTTTGTAACCACTCTTAGTGGGATACTGACTGTCCCAGTCCTTTGGTTGTCGTGTTTGGCCTTGGTCCCCATACTCTTGGAATGAAACATGCTTGGCATAGGGACTCGGGCTTCGGCAGTGAGAGTCATAGTAGGGTCTACTGGGAGAGGGTTGCCTCCCTCTCTTTTCCTCATAAGGGCTAAAGGCATGGTCTGAGTAGTGAGTATCTCTGTAAGGTTGTCGGTACCTGTCGGGCTCCCTACGGGTGTGATCTTGATGGTGGCGAGTCCTCTGAGGAGAATAGTGTTCTGGGGAATGATTGGAACGTGAGTATCTGGAGGGGGAATGTCTGTAGAATGAGCTCCATCTATTTGCATCCCTATCTGGGCTTCTCCCATAAGGTGAGGGAGATCTTTGAGGACGCACATGCACGTGCCTGTCACGGTGGTGCTCCCTGCTTCGCTCATCCAGCTTCAGTCTCAGTGCATCCATATTCTTACTTAAGTCTTTAACAGTAGCAGTGAGGTTCTGAACTGTTTTCCCGAATTCAATGTCATTTTCACGTACTGAATTTACTGACAGCATTGTGTCAATATCTCTGATGGTAACATTTGGTGAGGACACTGGCATTACTAATCCAGCTGCTTGGCGAGCCCGTTCAGCTTGGGAGGCGACTTGAAAAGCCTCAGTGAAAGTTTTCACCCCTCTTTCATGACATTTGACTTGAAGTTCCTGATCCAGACCAGCAATGAAGCGAGACATTTTCATGTACTCGGAAGCATTGTGCTCAAAATCTGGGAAAGCTTCTTTGACAAGCCTGCATACGTCTGCAGCATAAACTTCCATTGCTTCATTAGGTAGTCTATGCCGGGCATTAGGGAATGTCTGAAATGATGCAATTACATCCTTTTGGCCAAAAGCTGTCTGCAAGTGCTTCTTTGCTTCAGTATAAGAGTCCTGAGTTTCCCGGGGCAGATTATCCCATACAATGAACAGTTCTGGTGGTAGTCTAGTGGGTAACTCAGCTGCTAATACTGTATTCATGTCCACACCACTGTCCTTGTAACGGGCCTCTTGAATTACCTCATAGCGGCGAGCCCATAGTTGAAAAGACTCACGGCCATCGTTGTGAAATGGTGGCGGTAAGGGAATGCCCCTGGGCGCTCCCTGTGTTCTGCTAGATGGCGGCACACCTGGCGCTGAGGCCCCCCTCGCGCTTGTGCTGGCTCGCTGCTCACCGGTGGAAAATGCTTCCTCGTCAGACATGATGAGTTTCCTTCGTCTCTTTAATTATTTTTTTCTTTAGCCCTCGGACGGAGTTAGATGACCGAAACACGGTTTCTAAACTCACTTGAAGCTAACAAAACAAAAAAAAACGGACTTGGTAACGACTAGCTGACTAACTGTACTGAAAGCTAAAGCTAAGCTAGCGGTTAGCGTAGCTATCGTTAGCCTATAGCTTTAGGGACTCAAAAAGTTGAGCAGAATCCCAAAGGACTATATTCCACAGAAGGAAATCCCACCGCTGCCACCAGTGTAAGCGACGTGGGTGTGAGTGAGGGAATAAATCAGTCCAATACGTTCTGGGTTCTCCTCATAACTTTAGTCACCTTCAACAAACACAGCTCAGTCCAGTCATCACACACTTCTCATTCTCTTTCTCCCCTTCTCTCCCCTCAAAACTCTACCCACTGTCTGAACAGCGCCGCCAAGCGGCTGACACTACAATATCACCCAAACACTGCATCACTAAACATATGCAAACAGGCAATGTTCAACAAAACACAGTAAACTGATGTTTAACCTTACGTTTACACAACTTTTGCCCATAAGACACAACTTCACTCTTACATTTGTATAAATCTGCTGTATTACATGCCATCAGGAATTTAGAAACTACTGGGATATAAATTCAATCAAATTCATGTTTGTTATACAATAAACAAATAAGGAGTTCATAGAAAAGTGTCAATAATTATTCAAATGAAATGTCTCTGTAATCCTTTAGAGCAAGAAATAGTCACAAAAACAGAGAAAAGCATAAGGCACTGTGGAATAAAAATGGATTCTATCATAATCATTAAAAGTAGTACAGAAAACAATGTAGATATGCCAATATGATTATTTATTGTAGAATCAAATAATCATCATTTTTTATAATTTTTGTGTTCATTCTCCCTGTTGGTCACACTGCCCTAAAAGAGAAAAAGAATAACATTAAATATGTGAAAATACAATCAACATTTAATAGAAATATCTGGTAAAGCGTCTGGCGGTTTGACTAATTTGAATAATTGACATTATTGACTGATCGATTGACCGAACACAGAATTACAGATGAGCGAAACTTACAAGAAATCCTTTCATTCTGTAGATTTTGGCGAAAGGCGATTCCTCAACACAACCCAAAACACTGCAAGGTGTGTCCACATGTGGAAACCCCTCAACTACCTGAAGGGGGGGGGGGACATAACCATGAATATGTAGAGAATAAAATGCTGAAGATGAAGTGTGAGGAGCCATGCTTACATTGTCCAGTGTGTCTGAAAGGCTGTCCAGTTCCCTTTTCCCTCCTGGGCTCAGTCCATATGACCAGTGCTGACAGCAGACCTGTGGCACCACTGAGCCCAGAAGCAGCAACCACAGTGCCAGGGTTTGCATAGCCATTCTGAGGAGGGAAAAAGCTTTATATTACACATATAAGCAGGTCAGTAATCTTCTTATTTTTCCTAATCTAACCCCAAATACTGTCATAGTCCTCAATTTTAGATTACACATGCCCAGATTTATGCATCACATCAGTGAAGTTTTTACCTTCTGTGCATAAGGCAAGCTGCTTCTCTGATTTGTTCTTGGCTGCTGTCCTTTGTGGAAGCCGATGCTGCTGCTGCTGAGCATTTTCCAAGGTTTATATGCTGCTTCCTTTCGTGTCAAAAGCCCAACACTTCACTGCAGGGGGTCACAAAGTGGGATTAAGCAACATTTACTGGTAACCTGCAGGGCTATTAAAAAGATTACAGTGTGTGATTTTTGTCCTTCCACAAAAAGAACAAGTGTTCATCATCAGACCAGCTTTGTGTATGGCCGTGAAGTACCTCCAGTCATTTTCCAATACTTGCTGATAAACCAAAGATTCACAAATTAATGACAGAGAAAAAGACGAGGTGATAAAGACTTACTCTTCTTCATAGCAGTTTATTTATAACAGTCATTTATGGAAATATATTTCCACGGTCGAGTGCAATAATCATACTCAGGGAGAACTACACCGCCCCCTGTCTCAAACAAAAAAAAAAACAACCTCTGCCCCATATTGCATTCAGAGAGATGTATTAAAATAAATAACCATAGCTCTTTGTGATTTTCACACTCATGGTGAAATACACAACATGATTGCCTTCATCATTCATTCTCACAGGCTGGGTACCTACGATTGAACTGAGTGAATAGTATTGCATCGGAGCAGCTTTGAGCTACAGCTAAAGAAACTTCACCAGTCAAAGGCGAGGATAGCTCTTCACACATGCAAACAGACAATGTCCAGTAAAAACTGAAGTGAGATTGTTCCTTAACAAAACATCTGCCCAATCTATTAATAGTGATTTTTTTTTTTTTTTTTGGAAGCACTGGATTTGATTTACATAAGATAACAAGCATTAAACATTTTTGGTGAAAAGATATAACATGTTACAAATCAAATATATACTTGTGCAAATACGTTCAAAAGCATGATTAAGTGATATACGTCATGTAAATGGAACATGTTTTCAGGCAAGTCCACAACATGTGAACACGGCCTTCTGTTAAAGCACACCAAGTTGGATTATTTTCTCACAATGGGATATGAGGAATAATGAATGTCGTACATAAACATTACAATAAGTAGTGACCACAGTCAAACGCATGCAACTGTGGATCTCTCACACACCGGATTACAAAAAAAACAAAACAAAAGAGGTAGATTCACAGAGTGCAAAACGAGGGAGAGCTTTTTAAGAACACAATATTCAAAAGTAGGAAAAGAGAAACCTCACAGCTGTAAATCATGTATTGCATACCCAAGCTGTGTTTGAAAACTAGCCTGTCGCATAGTTTTATGGTGCATTAACAGCATGTCTGGCCTTTGAGACTGTGCTGTTGTATGGCTTTGGCTTGCATTGCTTCCTTTATAGTGTGTTGTATCCAGCAAAAGTAAGTTACATACTTAAAGAGGAACGTACAGCGAGACAGTTATTGGTAAATGACCCCTTCAGTTTCTGCTACAGCAGCATTCAGTGAAGCTCAGTACTCTGAACTTTACTGCAAAAGTCTGGTTTTTGACTCCCATTAACATGTCAAGTAATATGAAATGAATATAAGTTATGCAAAAACATTAAATGAGTATAGTTGTTGGATCGCATCCAGACACATCTACATACACTAGGAACATTATTTTGTTTTGGTGATATATGTAGCTGAACATTTTAAAACATCCTATCATACAAACATACATGGACAACCCTGGATAAATTCTAGTGCAAGATATTTAAAGCTAATGTAACATAGGTGGAATGCCAGGGATGTGCATACAACTACCTGTGCTGTACACAGGTATAGAGAGATTGATAGTAGGGGAATATACTGTAAGAGGAACTGAGTAATAAAGAAGCCATCTGTGTCCAGACCGGACTTGTAGGCGTGTAACCGAGTTATCTGACACTCTGGGACATGTGCAGCGGGGTCAGCATCTCTTCAAAAATGGCTCCTTTCACGTTGGATCCTCTCAGGTTTGCTTCTTGTAGATCACAGCCAGACAGGTCGCAGTTCTGCAAAGACGCAGCAGGGACAAAACAGTAAGACAGGAAGATTACATGAACTGGTGAAAAGCTTGTAATGTAAGTGGAGAACTGTAATGTATTATGAATGTCGTACAAAAGCCTGTTGAAAAATGTTCACACACTTGCTGGCAATTTCATACAAGTGTCATGGTGAAGTCCTGTTGCCTTATGGAAGCTTTCAGTTGCTTGTGTAAAGCTTGACATTAAGGGTTAAAATGTCAATGTCATTTTATCAAAGAAAGAATGAATGTCATTTGTTTCATAACAAACAGTTAACATTTAGTTCAAAAAGTTTTTTCTTCAAGAAAAAATGGTTTGGCAGAAAATTAAAGGAATAGTTCAACATTTTGGGGAATACACTTTATCACAGACAACTTAAGGCACAAAAGCAATTGAATTCCAATGCAAATATAAATATCAACTTCATTGTACTCATCATATTAATTGGTTATTTACCTATTCAACTCTATGCAACTTTAGCTTAAATTTTGGGGATCCTGCTACTGGGCTATCAGTAGGGAAATTGTTTGGGGAAAAAAAAAAAAAAAAAAAAAGAGGGATTCAGTTCAGGCTGACTATTATGTTCAGAGTCAAGTAATCAATTATTTTTACAATTGTTTAGTCTACAAAATGTCAGAAAATAGTGAAAAATGCACAGCACAAGTTCCCCAGAGCCCATGTTTGCACATTGCTCGTTTTTTTTCCAAACAGTCCAATCCCCCCCAAAACTCTTCAACTTACACTGATATAAAACAAAGGAAAGCTTAATGTGTGAAGGGCTGGAAACAGAGAATGTTTGGTATTATTTCTTGATAAATGACTATAACAATTGATTTATCATCAAAATACTTGCAGATGAATTTTCTTTCAGTGGTGTAGTGGATTCATCTTAAAAACATCTGTAGGACAATTATTCAGATCTGCTTTGTTGCCCCATGATTAACACTAACTGTCATCTGCGTCAACATGTCTGTTTAAATGAACATTTTTAGAGATAATCCCTTCCGATAGCCTTGACTTAAATGTAAAGGATAGAAGATGATGGAGAAGAGAGGTGGATGGGAGAAGGAGGAAGAAGGAAGAGAATTTTTAAAACACCTTTATTTATCTAGTCATCAGATCAACAAGCATTAAAAAACACCAGATTCAGCCCAGCATGCGTTCAAAGCAGAGCTCCTCCTCATCAATGGAGCACAGAACATTTTTATAACACCACACAGAGACAAAACAGTCCAGATCATTCATCAACCTGTAATAGTTGTGATCAATTTTCAGTCTGCTTGTTATCATTCTGATCAGTATGGTGATAACATCAAAGTCCAAAGAACCATTTATCTTGTTCTTTCTGCTGATATAAATGGCCATCTTAGCTTGGCCCAACAGAAAGTTGAACAACTGGCACTTATCACGAGTCCTCCTCGAGAGGTAAAGGAAAGGGAGGAAAATTACAGATACAGTTGAAAGAAGGTAAAGGAAAGAAAGGATAACAAGAGAGAAGAGAGGTGGATGGGAGAGGGAGGAAGATGGAGGAGAGGAAAAGTTGATGAGAGACAGGGAGATGAAGAAATGAAGGAAAATTAAGAACAGGAAAGGAGATCAATAAACATAAAAACAGTAAAGACAGAAGATTGAGGGGAAGGATGGACGGGTAAAACAAGAAAGATGAAATAGAGGAGGAATGTAGAATAAAAGGATAGGAGTTGGAGTTGGAGTTGGAGGGTGGAGAGGTGAAAGAAAACATGAAAGTGAGGAAGAGTAGATGAGTTAGGGAGTGAGATGAGATGGAGAGAGTGAGTTGGTGAAGAAATGAGTGAAAGACCAAAGAGATGGATAGGAAGGGTTGAGGGGAGAAGAAGGAAGATGAAAGACAGGAATTATAGAAATGGTGTGTTTGAGAAATAGAGAAAGGAATATGAAGAAGGAAAAGGAAGAAAATGAATAAGAGTACAGGGGGAAATGTGAAGGATAGAAGATGATGAAGAGGTGGATGAGAGAGGGAGGAAGAAGCAGGACAGGAAAAGTTGATGAGACAGGGAGATGAAGAAATGAAGGGAAATTAAGGACAGGAAAGTAGATCAATAAACAGAAAAACAGTAAAGACAGAAGATTAAGGAGGGGAAGGATGGACGGGTAAGAGGCTGGGTGGAAGAAAGGAAGATGAAGGAGTAGGATAGGTAAGAGAAAAGAGTGGAAGGTTGAAGAGGAAAAGGAAACAATGTGGAGGATGGAAGGAGTATGAAAGGAAAAGAAGAATGAAGGACAGGAAGAGAGGAGATGTTAAGGGTGGAAGATGAAGGAGAGAAAGATGGAAAGGGTTGAGAATCTAAGGATAAGAGATGAAGGATATGAAGAAACAAGAGAAAGGCCTGAGAGATACAGGAAGAATGATGAAGATAGCAAGGGTTGAGGGGAGAAGGAGGAAGATGATAGACAGGAACATAAAGAATAAATCAAAGAGATGATGTTGAGAAATAGAGAAAGGAATATGACAAAGGAAAAGGGAGGGAAATAAAGAAGACAGGGAAAGGTACAGATGATGGAGAAGAGAGGTGGATGGGAGAGGGAGATGAAGAAATTAAGGAAAATTAAGGACAGGAAGGGTGGGAGAGCAAGGAAGAGGAGGTAAAAAAAAAAGGAGGTAAAAAAAAGGGAAGAAAAGAAAGGAGAAGCTGGGTGGATGGACGCCAGAGGAAGGAAGAAAGAAAGGAAAGTCAAGTGAAGAAGGATGGGAGAGAGCCCTAGCTCCCCATGCATGAAGGAAAAAATGATAGAGATGAAGATGGAAAGAAAATGTGGTAGAAGAGATGAGGGATAGAAAGGGACAGAGTTAGAGAAAGCAAGATGGAGGGATCATTTAAGGGAAAGAAAGAAAAGGACAGGAAGAGTGAAGGGTGGACTGGAGATGAAGATGGAAAGGGTTGAGAAGCAACAGAGGAGAGAAAAATGAAGGAAGAAGAAAAGGAAGGGTGGATGAAAGTAAAAAAGGTAGATTAAAGAAGTAGAAAGTGAATTAAAGAAAGGGTGGATGGGTAAAATAAAAATGGAGAGGAAGAATGGAGAATAAAAGATGGGAGTTGAAGGAGATGGAGGGCAAAAGAGAAAAGATGAAAGAGGGAGAGTAGACGAGATAAAGGTGGAATGGTGATCAAGGAAGATGAAATATGGAGACTGAACTGGTAAAGACACAAGAGGAAAGGTAGATGTGAAAGACTGAGAAAGATGCAGGAGAGGAAAAGTCAGCAGGAGGAAGAGTGAGAAGGAGAAGAGGAGAGAGAGTGACTGGTTAAAGGAAACAAGATCAATAAGAATGAGAGGGTCCTACATCTCCCATCCATGAGAGAAATGAAGGGTATGGAGGAAAAATAAAGTTGAAAGAGATGAAAGTCAGATGGATAAATGAAGGAAAATAAAAAAAGTAAGAAAAGTTTGATAGTAAAGGGTTGGGAAATGAAGGAGATGAAGAGTGGAGATTTAAAGTAAGGAAGATGGAGCAAGAGATCACTGAAGGAATGGAAGGGAGGAGATGTGAAGGACAGCAGATGACAGAGGAAGAGTGGTTAAAAGAAGGTAAAGGAATGAAGGTGGAGAGGTAGATAAAAGATAGGAGAGGGAGGAAGAGGATGGATAAGGAGTTATTAGAAAGGAGAAAGAAGAGAGATGGGAGAAGTGGAAAGATGAAGGAGAGGAGGGTAGATGGAAGATGGAGATGTAGATGTAGAAGGATGGAAAGGTAAAGGAGAGAAGTAATGGGGGAGGAAGAGTTGATTGATAAATGAAAGAAGATGGTGAGAGATGAAGGTACATAAAAGAAGATGAATGATAGAAGGGAGAAGAGGAAGGGTGGAGAGCTAGAAGAGAAAGATCATGGAGAGAAATGAAAACCAAAAGGATGGGTGGATGGTAGAAGGAGGACACAACAGATGGAGAAAAGAACAAAGTTGAAATAGACAGAAGGTGGATTGAGAGAGAAAAATGGAGAGGAAGAGTGAAGGAGATGAAAGACGAAAAGGGTTGAGAATCTAAGGATAAGAGATGAAGGATACAACAAGTGGAGAGGAAAATGAAGGAAGATGATGAAGAGAAAGGGTGGATGGTTAAAGAATCAAGAAAAAGAATAGTGTAAAGGCAGGAGATGAAGGAGGAGAAGGGTGGATGGGTAAAGTGAGAAAGATGAAGGATAGGAGGAATGGAGAACAAAGAATATGAGTTGAAGGAGATGGAGGGTGGAGAGGTGAAAGAGGAAACAAAAGAGAGGAAGAGTCAATGAGTTAGGGAGCGAGATGGAGAGAGTGAATTGTGGTGTAGTTTCATTAAAAGTCATTGGTGTGCTTAAAGACAATATTAAGCTATGCAGATTGATTTTACAAGTTTATAAGCAATAAGGGCTAGTGGGATACAATTTGTATTGGTGTAGTTATAATCTCACGAACCATATTTAATCACACTGTACATATAGAGGCACAGTAGAAGAATCATAATCATACACTGGAGAAATTTGAGTGTGTTTGTATTACATGTCATGTTGCTTGGGTCTGCATTAAAGTCTTCACCTTTTAGAAAAAATACCCTCTGGAAGAGATCAAGAAATAAGGGTGTAAAATGACTAAGAATAACTAGAATAAAATAAGAGGCCAGAAGACAACTGGGCAATAATGGTATAAAGTGATTCCCAATACTTATATATAAAAAATTGGACACAATCAGGAAGAATTATGTGGGCCGAGATATGCCCACAAACAGCTCAAAACATGGTCTGAAGAGTTTTTGCCAGCAACGAGTGACGAGGAAAAAAGTAACATAATAATTGGTCAAAAATTAGGGAGGCTGGATGATAAGGTGTGGCCTAAGCTGACCCAAGGACATAAAAACAATGCCCCAGAGAAAAACCTTTGGAGCGATTTGATACTTTGTAAAAGGTGCTACTCGTTCCCCTTTTTTGCCGGCATTAAAGAACACTTTGCTACTTGGACCTCTGACTCCCTTTTTATTAAGAGAGAGGTTTTTTTGCTCTGATACATTTTTCTGCAACAATTCGACACAACAAATGGCGAGTCCCAGCCAGTAGGAAGTTGGATCCTTCGCCGGGGCGGCACTCTCACCTCCCTAAAGACCCACGGGCCACCAAATTCTTGAGGTAAGCAGAGCCTTTTTTATATCTGCCAATTAATAGTGGTGTCTGTGTGGGAGATGTGATCCGCCCAGGTAAATGATCTATTCCTCTGAACCTAACCTGTCTAAATTTAAGCAAATTATAAGAGGCCAAGTAGCTGGTGTAATATGTGTTAAGTGTTTTGTCTGTCTTTTGATGTTTGTGTTTGCTATGCCTCAGCAAAACCATGGTGCGGAAAAGAATGAATGTGATGAGATCATATTTAATGTATGTATAGTTGTTTGGATGTTAGCAACTGTGGTTTTTGCGGGAGGGTTGATTAGGTTGGCAATAAACCAGGGATAGCTAGAAAGATCAGAGCAGTATTTCCCTGACACCCGATGTGAAAAAAAAAAAAAAAAAAAAGAAAAAAAAGAAAAAAGGCGCCAAGTTGGGGGTTGCATCGCATTTCCATCCTGGACCATCCATTAAATTGGATCTGGCTGACTGGAGTGCGATGTGACTCACCGACGGGTGATAAATGACGGGTGATAAATAAATAAATAATTTTTTGAGCGTTGGGTTGTGCGGCATGGAATTTTCATCCTGGAACATTCATTAAGTTGAATCTGGTAGAGTGAAGTTCCATGCCAATCAGCCCAACAGATCAAAGGTTGAGGTTTTCTTAAATTAGACTGCCATACCTAATCAAAACAAACATAAGTGTGAGTTTTTGTAAGCGCTTAGAGTCAAAGGTCAAAGGTCACGCCTCTAGGATAAGGGCGTACCTTAAAGTTCACGATACCGCTCCCAAAGAGTGGGGGGTCTGCATGGGTGAACAAAATATATCTCGAGAAACAGAAATTAGCGTTTTAAGGGTAAAACGAGCTAATTTTTAAGCCTCAGGATAAAGGCTTATCTTAAAGTTCACGATACCGCTCCCAAAGAGTGGGGGGTCTGCATGGGTGAACAAAATATATCTCGAGAAACAGAAATTAGCGTTTTAAGGGTAAAACGAGCTAATTTTTAAGCCTCAGGATAAAGGCTTATCTTAAAGTTCACGATACCGCTCCCAAAGAGTGGGGGGTCTGCATGGGTGAACAAAATATATCTCGAGAAACAGAAATTAGCGTTTTAAGGGTAAAACGAGCTAATTTTTAAGCCTCAGGATAAAGGCTTATCTTAAAGTTCACGATACCGCTCCCAAAGAGTGGGGGGTCTGCATGGGTGAACAAAATATATCTCGAGAAACAGAAATTAGCGTTTTAAGGGTAAAACGAGCTAATTTTTAAGCCTCAGGATAAAGGCTTATCTTAAAGTTCATGATACCGCTCCCAAAGAGGGGAGGTCTGCATAGATGAACAAGAATATATCTCGAGAAACAGAAATTAGCGTTTTAAGGGTAAAACGAGCTAATTTTTAAGCCTCAGGATAAAGGCTTATCTTTTACATCACCTAGAAGAGGTGATAATTCTGTTAAAGTTAGTATGAAGTAGTGTACAAAAATATAATATACATGTATGAAAGGATTATAAAAAAAAAAAAAAAAAGAGGCCCCTTTCTAGTGTATAAGGGAGAGGAAAAAAGGAGGGAGAAGTGAAGAGCTAGAAGTCCCAAAGACAACAGATAGTAAGCCTGGGCATTGTGCCAAGGCAGGCCTGTGCATAAGTCTGGGCGCGAAGCCAGAGCAGGTGTAGATAAGGAGTGCAGAGCACACACACACACACACATACGCTTACACACATACACACACACACACTCTTGCACACATACACACACACACACGCTTACACACACACACACATACGCTTATACACCTACACGCACTCACACTCACGCACACACACACATATTCCCACATACACAAGTGCAGGAGAAAGTGGATGATCGTGTCAAACATATACACACATTCCCACATACACAGGTGCAGAGAAAGTGTATGAACATACACAAACTCAAGAATAACATTAAACAAATAGAATAGAGTGTAAAAATAGTGAATGGATCAACAAAGAGAAGAAAGTAATAGTGATAATGAAATACAGGCCCCCAGTCATTTTTTGAATAAGGGAAATGTGGAAACTAAAGGCATAAAAACACATTTTTGGCTGGAACACACATATTTTGACGAGGACGGCGTGGAACACTGGCAGACTGAACAAGAAATTAACCAGAAATTGTGGCAACTGACAAAGATCATAAATTTGAATCAAACAAAAGAAGAGTTCCCAGCAGTACCTTGGGAAGACGTGATACGCAGTTTATGGGTGCCATTCACCCTAGCTGCAATATTGGAAAATCTTTGCCTATACCCCAAAGGTGTAGCTATTCTTCCTTTGCGCCCTTTTTTAGGAATCCCTGAAAATTTAGCAATCGCAGGGAGACATAGAGGGGCAGTAGATCCGCGGCTGCAGATTTGGATTGTTCCCAGGAACGTAGAGTGGGAGACAGGTAAATTTGGGTATCTTGAAAAAACCCGAGCCGAAGACGGGAGTGAGTTCTTAAAGTACAACCCAGAGTTAGTACCAGGGTTAAAACAGGCTACTACAATAGGCAAAATATTAGTTTTAATACTAACTAGGGAAGACGGACAGCCTGAAATCACCAGAAAAGAAGGCAGTGCTAAACAAGGAGTGATGGGAGCTAAAATAACAAAACAAGAAGGGCTGCTAACCCCAGTAGAGTTAGTAATAAGACAGCATCCAGACCAGGTCAAACAAATAAGACATTGTATGAAGACGTGGCATAAGCGAACAACAGGCATCCTTCAGTGGCCTGAGAAGGGGACTTTCGATGTGGCCTGCTGTAAAGAAGTAGAAGCTAACATCAAACACTACAAGGCAAAAGACACCAGCAATAGCAGGGAAGGAAAGCGCGCCAGAGAACGTGAAGTGCTCAGATGGTTTAGAGACACTGCTAAGCAACATATATTGGACATAAAACAGATGCCCGCTTTAAAGAGCAAGAAAAAGAAGGCAGAACAGCAAATTACCCCCTCAGCTCCGATGGAAACAAGCCAGTCACCTCCATATTCCCCCCAGCAAGAGGCTGTACGAGTAAAACAGTGCCCACTGGTGGGACGAGAAGCTATAGCAGAGGGAGAAATCACCGGACGATTCACATTGAACTGGGACACTCAAGATCTTCCAGCACGCAATGAGTCATCAAGGGTACCAGCTGCCTCCCCTCTCTGTGAAGAAGAAAAAGGAGGTGTGCGATCCGATGACGCCTGGGAGACTTACAGGCAAACTACACGCTCCCTGGAGGATGAATTAGATACAGATAAAGCCAGGACAGCATATCTCGATGCCTGTGAGGCTTATGGACAGAAGACACGCTCCCAGGTAGACAACTTAGACCCAAACAAAGCCAAAACAACATATAACGACAAGGAAATGACAGCCTGTGGATCAGAGAGACGACATGCCTCACCTGTGCAGAGCCAGAAAAGGGAGGGATGCAGCCAGAAGGGGTCACAGTATACAGAACGACGATACCGAACTGACGATATAATGACACCCCGTGCTCATTCCCTCCCAAGATGTGAGGGGACATAGCTCCCACCACCAAAAGAAGCTCACACAGTAGAAGATGAAGTGGAGGGAAAAAGACGCCGAGCAATATTACATGAGGAGTTTAAAAGAGCAAAAGAATGCCTAGAGGAGCGTCTGCAGAAAGAGCAGAGAGAACGAGAAATGCTAAAAAATTTGGAGAAAAGATGGCTGGTGTTGGAACATCTGGAGGAGATGGAACAACTGGAAGAGATGCAAAGACATTCAAGAGTATTACAAGGGGAATCAATAGAATTGGCAGAATGGACAACCAGGCCAGAAGCCTCTTTCAGCCCCCTAGATATGCAACTCCGAAATGGAAAAACTACAGGACCAAACGCTCAACAGACACCCCTTCGCCAGATGCCATTAGTGACCAAGGGCCAAAACCAGATTCCTCAATATACTCCGTGGTCCTTCTGTGACATGATTGGTCTAGCAGGAAGACTGCCAGACTTGAATGAGGGAGCAAATAAGTGGATCACAGCATTAGAAGAAAGCACAGCAGGAGTCACCTTGGCTTTGGGTGACATCAAAGCATTGCTCATGCACATGGCAGGAACTGCTGCTACAGAAGAAGTTTTCAAGGGAGCACACATGCCGGCGGTGCTGCTAGGAAATAGCCACGATCCATTAGGATTTAATGGATATCGGAGCCAAATATGGGCCCAGCTGAGGAAACAATACCCTGAAAAAATGGACCCATCCAAATTGGAGGGAGAAAGACTAAGGGATGAAGAGTGTCCTGCAAAATTCCTAAGGTCTTTTCAAAATAAATGGAGGGAGGAAACTGGTGGAGCATGGAACGAGAACAGCACAACTGAAAGCCTGTTCAAGGTCATGGCAAAGAAAGCCATGCCTCAAGAAGTGCAAAAGCGCTTGGATAATGTAGTGGGGCTGATGAAAATGGACTGGCCTCTGTTTTCTGAACATCTTATACATTATGTGGAAAATGTGAGAAAAGAAAAACAGAAAGAAGCGGAGGTAAATAAAAACCTGGCTAGTAAGCTCACCCAGCTCCAATTGAATGATCTACACTCCAAACAAAAAAAGGAAAAAACAAAAATACAGGCTCCAGTAGTGGCAGTGGAGCAACCTCTAGCTCCACAGTCTGCAACACCCCAGACACCCAAACAGCCCCAAGCACAGCCTGAAGTCACACCCGTGACGCCACCTGCTTCCCTACCACCTATTCATGTGCATGTTAATCAGCCTCAGGTAAATCAAGGGCCCCCCTATAGAGGACAGCCGAGGTCAAGGGGAGGAAACTATCGCCCTGGGAGAGGAAGAGGACAAAATCCACAGATGAACAGACAAACACAGTCCCAAAACCAGTCCAACTCAAACCAAGATAAAGAAATGTTGTGTTGGGGGTGCGACCAGAAAAGACACCGCCGAAGGGACTGCCCCACCAATCCATGGGTGGGACCAGCCAAAGATTGGCAATAGGGGCGCCTAGAGAAGCCAGAGGGGACACACATGACACCGGTCATCTCAACACAACCACAAGAAGAACCCACTATTGCCGTTGAAATACAGAGTCGAAAATACACCTTTATGGTGGACACAGGAGCTACGTACTCCTGTATAGGCAGCGAAGGTTCCTCATTTCCCCTCTCAGGACAATCCATCCAGACTGTAGGCTTCTCTGGGACAACCCAAATAATTCCCCTAACACGACCGGTGCATATGATAGTATCAGGAAAATCAATAACGGCATCCCTACTCTATTCAGAAAACACCCCTATCAACCTATTGGGACGAGACATCCTGTGCCCGCTAAAGGCAACTATTACCTGCACCCACACAGGTCTCAAATTGGACTTAAAAGACAGTGTTTCAAGCATGATGACAGTCCAAGGGCTAAAAGAATTTGAAAAACTAACCACTCATGTTCAGCCTGCAGTATATTGGATACAATGGCCGCCCAACTCAGAGCTAATACACCAGTGGAACACCTGGAAAGCGTGGGTACAAAGAGAGCTGCCCTCTGCATCTGAACCACAGCCGCCACTGCACTGTACTATGCTGTATGATGAAACCCAACAACACACGGATTACAGAGAATGTTGGAAAGAGCTGGTGGGTGGAAAAATATTCTCCATGGTGTGTCAAGACCTCTATGTAGGACCACAAGGAGCTGCAGTAGCAGTCATCCTGCCACCAGAATTGCGCCATTGGTTCCAAGTGGCCAACTCCACCCCACATGTCACTCTCATGGTTGCAGTTGGAAAAAAGGCTAAGGACATGGGACCTATGGTGAAGAAAGCCTTACAAATAACAACATGGAAACCAACTCAAAAAAAACCATGTGCGGTCCTCTGCCTGTGGACAATATCTGAAAATATCCATACGAACGTATGATGAAGGCACTGGGATCCAAGTGTTGCTCAGCCAGAGATCTCCCACTCAAGCGCCACTCTCAGAAGAACACAGTGTGCTATTACTACAGATACCCCAGGAGCTGTGGTCACAACATAAAACAGATGTAGGGCTGGTTAGGTCAGCGCAGCCGGTCCAAATTAAAACAAAACAGGGCATCATACTGCCATATAAGAAACAATACCCGTTAAAGCCCCATCAAATAGCAGGTATAGAACCCACCATCAAGGGCTTGGTAGCAGCAGGCGTGCTAAAACCAACAAAAAGTCCATGTAACACACCAATTTTTCCTATCAAGAAACCACACTCAAATGATTATCGATTGGTACATGATTTGCGTGCCATTAACACTATTGTAGATGCAGAAACGCCAGTGGTCCCAGACCCACACACTCTGTTATCTAATATTCCTCATGATGCCTGCTGGTACACAGTCATTGATCTATGTTCAGCATTCTTTAGTGTACCATTGCATCTAGACTCACAATACTTGTTTGCCTTTACATATAAAAACCAGCAGTACACTTATACACGTCTTGTGCAAGGCTACATGGACAGCCCATCAATTTTTAACAGAGTTCTAGCCAATGATTTGCAACATCTAAACGTCACTAGCACAGTGCTACAGTATGTAGATGATCTGCTGGTTTGTAGTCTAACAAAAGAGCAATGTGCACAGGACTCACTCTCAGTTCTACAGGCTCTAGCAAGAGGGGGACATAAGGTAAGCAAAGACAAATTGCAGTTTTGCCAAACACAGGTAGAGTATTTAGGAAGACAGTTATGTGGCAATAAACGAGCAATCGCTCCCTCACAAATCGAGGCAGTATCAAAAGCTCCAAAACCTCAGACAGTGGGCCACATGGTGTCATTCCTGGGAATGACTGGATTTAGTCGACCATGGATCTGTGATTATGCTATAAAAACAGCCCCACTACGTGGCCTAATCCGTGCTGCAGGACAAACAAATGGCTCAGCTGAGTTGCAATGGACTGCTGAAGCTGAGGGCGCATTTTTGGCTTTAAAACATGACCTGCAACAAGCACCAGTGTTAGGTAATCCTAACTATGCTAATGTTTTTCATTTATATGTTGCAGAAAAAGCAGGCTATGCATGTGCGGTACTAATGCAGGATACGCCAACAGGTAAGCAACCATTAGCATACTATAGTACCAAATTGGACAACATTGAAACAGGTCTGCCACCCTGCTATCAGGGGCTAGCAGCAGCTGCCTTTGCCTTTCAGAAGGCATCAGCAATCACAATGGGCCATCCAACCATTTTGTACACATCTCATCAGCTGCACGCTTTGATCACGAGCCCCAGATTTGTGTTAACACAAGCAAGACGAACAGGCTATGAAGTAATCCTCTCAGCCCCTGAACTCACAGTTCAACGATGCACTATAGTTAACCCAGCCACACGCATGATGCTGCCTATAGAAGGCACACCACATGATTGCGTCCGGTCTACAGATGTGTTCCTACGTCCTCGTCAGGACCTACATAACCAGCCTATAATTGCAGAACTTACACTTTTTGTAGACGGTTCTTGTTTCAGGGATGCTACAGGAAACCACGCTGGATATGCTATAATACAGTTGCATCCCGATGATACCTTTACGGAAGTACAAACATTGAAATTGCCTCAGCCTTGTTCAGCACAATTGGCAGAAATTAAGGCTTTGACTGCGGCATGTCATTTGGCTGCAGACAAAACGCTGAATGTTTATACAGACTCACAGTATGCATACGCAGTATGCCATGTTCATGGAGTTATTTGGAAACAAAGAGGTTTTTTGAGAGCAGATGGCTCCCCAGTAACCCATGGGGAGGCTATATCAGCTCCATTGGAAGCTATACATCTACCTAAGGCACTAGCCATCATCAAATGTGCAGCACACCAAAAAACAAACTCATTGATTGCCAAGGGTAACAACTTGGCAGACGAGGCTGCAAAACGTATAGCTACATCCACATGTATGGGACCACAGCTAGTGGCAGAAGATTGTGAACCCTTAACAAACTTAGCATCCCTTATTGCAGCACAACAGCAGTCAGGTCCATATGCACACTCTGCATGGCTTCAAAGGGGGGCGGTTAAAATAACAGAAGAGGGTCCCTCACAGGGGCTATGGCGCAGTGCACAAGGCCACTTTGTTCTCCCCACATCACTGATACAAATCGCAATTCGTGATGCTCACGGCCGGGACCATTGTGCAAGGGGAGAGGTATTGAGAAGGCTTCAGAAGGTATGGTGGTCGCCATATTTAGCGGCTATGGTGGATAGAACATTGCATGAATGTGAGGTGTGTGCACAGCATAATGTAAGGAAAGCATTTTCAGCACCAATAGCACACATCCCACCACCAGAAGGACCGTTTCGCCACTTAATGTTAGATTTCATAGATATGACAGAACGAGTAAAAGGGTTCAGATACATCCTGGTGGTAATCGACAGATTCAGCAGATGGATAGAAGCGATCCCAACGAAAGGTCCAGACTGTAGATCTGTAGCTAAGTTCTTGTGCAAAGAGGTTTTTCCGAGATTTGGAATACCAGACACTATCAGTTCTGATAATGGGCCGTCATTTGTAGCAGAGACACTCAAAATAGCCTTAAAGATGTTAGGGATCAAACAAAAGTTTGGGTGTGTGTACCATCCACAGTCTCAGGGGGCTGTGGAAAGGGCAAATGGTACCTTAAAGACGAAGCTTAGGAAAATTATGGCAGATAGCCAGTACAAGGTTAACTGGGTGGATGCTTTGCCATTGGCATTAATGTCTATGCGAATACAAGCTAACAGACTAACGCATCTAACACCGCATGAAGCGCTTACAGGGAGACCGATGCCGGTTCCCTATCGTAGGGGGCCATATGAAGGGCCACCCCTTGAACAATGTGAAAGAGAACTAACATGTTATCTGCAACATCTAACCCAAATACACAAGGTTGTGTTTCAACAGATAAAAACTGTGGCTGAGAGCAAGGACGTGGAAATCCCAGAACAACTGAAGACAGTCGAGCCTGGTGATTGGGTCTACGTAAAAGTACTCAAACGAAAGTGGGATCAGCCAAGGCGAGAAGGACCTTTTAAGGTGATCCTAGCCACCCCAACTGCACTAAAAGTAGAGGGTAAGGGATTTTGGTTTCATCTCAACCATTGCTGCAGAGCACGAAGCCGACAAGAACCAGAACGGGACGGCAACGCCTCCCGACAAGAGGAGAGACAGCAGTGCGGGCCTCAAGGAGAAAGAAGATCACAAAGATTAGCTGCTAGACGTAGAGAGTCAGTAAGCAGTGGGAGGAGAGACAGTTAGAGGGTCAACGAGTGGTGAGCCACAGAGTAGTAGCTCAACCCCAGTCAGACAGAGTCATGAGTATCCAACAGAAGTCAGGGAAACTTCAGGTGTCTCATCAGGAGAGAAAGTATCAGCCGGAGCCATTCCCATTCAATGTAACCTACAGAGTTACTATAATCGGAAGACAAAAGCATGAGAGAAGTCCAGGGAGTGACAGACGGAAAGCGTTGCTACTAGTAATTTTGGGGATGGGTTTAATACTCACTAGGTATAGTAGCACAGAAAGACAGAGCAAAGTCAGAAGAAGAGCAGTTGGAAGAATGCGCCCTAGCCACAGGCCTAGTAGCAGCAATTAGAGGGAAAGATATGGAAGGAAGAAGTAATTGCACTCACATACATAAGATCAGCCCAGTACAATCAAACCCTAACATTAGGACCTGGAGACGTGAAAATAGACACATATGCAGTCCACAAACAATGCCTGGCAGAGGGGATAGTACAAATACGGGTGCAATGCTATTACAATCAGTGTACGAACATAAGGTCCAAACGCATAATGAATGCCGAAGAAGCGATCAAATTGACTCGGGTGTATGTGAACGATAGTAAAGTTAGAAGCCTGCAGGAAACAGTGCACCAAAGTGATGAAGAGGAGGTATTAGGATGGGAGAGCAATGTGTTTTATCAATTGGTAAAATATTCTGCTAGACAGGTCAGCCAACGCGCTTGTATTACATGCTATAACTCAAAAAGACTGCCAGAAATAAAACCAATTCCAGGGATAAAAGAAGAAACATGTTCAAATAAATCCACTTGCTTTGCTTACTGTGCAACGGTAATGGCAAGTTGGGAGAGTATAACAAATATGGATTGGACAAAAAATACATCTATATGCCCTCAACGAGTAGATAATGAACTAAACACCTGGACACCATCCTTAACTAAAATAACTAAAAAGATAAAACATCCCTTCTGTATAACAATTGGACAAGAAATGAAAAAGAAAATGGTAGCGCTCAATGGTAAGCTGCAGCAACAAACTGAAAAGGTAGCATTGAAACAAAAGGGGACAACGATGAATAATGTTAGCAACTTGGGAATAGTGCTAAGTGTAGAATCAGAAGATGGTCTACGGCTAGATTATAGGTGGCTGCGTATGCCAGAACAGGGGAGAGTTAAACACCTACCAAGCAGCATGCCTTACTTTGTATATAGTACTACAAACACTGCAGCAATACAATGTGAACAAGTTATAATAGATCAAGGGCTACCACTGATTGTTATGAACAATAATAGGTACTACAGTCAGTTCATCTTACCATCCTTAGACAACGGCACAAGACCACTAGCAGACATATTTTGGCTGTGTGACGACAACCAACAAGTAAAAGTAACGTTAATGGAATGTAATGGAAGTGGACAGGGATATGCGCACCAGTTATGGTAACGGGACAAGGTACTGTAATTAGTGAGCAGGTAGTAAAAAATAGAACAACCAAAAGAATTAGGCGAACGGCTCAGACTCCATGGAAATTGGAGGATAACATATACATAGCATGGAACCAGGAGCCCATTGGAGTACCAAAAAGACCATCAGGTGGTAGGGGAGGACTGTGCTAAAATCTCATTAACATATGAATACGATTTAGTAACAGCAGGATATAATCAGGCAACAGCAAGATATTACGGCTATCCTGATTTTCCCTACTTTCCCCTTACCACTAAATATACAGTCAACATGATCAGGACTAGAACGACTATCAACTAGATACGAGCAGAAGTATAAAAGAATGCTTGAGTTATGGCAGCTTGGCAGGGAGATGGATGCTGAAGCAGAGGAGGAAAAGGAGTAATAACTGGCAGAAGTCTGTGTCAATCCTCATTATGTGATGTTCCACCCTAGGTAGACATGGCTGAACAGTGGCTGTACTATTACGGCATGGATGGGCAATCCAATGCAGATTACCAGAATGGCCTACACATGCCAGCAGGACCAACACCAGGGGGAAATGCAGCTCCAGGTTGGGCCGGTGTGTATACCTGGACATTCCAGCCATCATCAGCAGAACCCACCTGGACCGAGGGCCGGCCACCTCAACCCACCACATCATACGAGCCACCTTCGACAGGACCCACCTGGACTGAGAGCAGACCACCACCACCCCACAAGCCACCATCAACTCCATGGCTCTTGAGGAGCAGGACCCGCCAGGAACAGCAACCACAACCGCCGTAACCCATGCAGTACTTATACACTGAATCAGAAGGCATCAAAGGGGGGAAGGGCGCCAGCTCCACTACTAAACGAAAATTGACGACAACTCAGTGGAGACTGACCTGCTGCCCGCTCCACCCTCATTATGGGAAGGACCGAAATCTAGTCCTACAATCAGCTAACTACTGTATTGTCCAATGATTGTTTTTAATTTGTTTTCTTGCTACCTAAGACTACTACTAATACTTATGATACTGAAACAAAATGAATGTGCCTGAACCCCTATGACTTAGATGTATTTGTCACCCATTCCCCATATTGCAGGATCCCTGTTATTAAGAGATGACATGGTTTGTGAACCTAAATACAGTGTACATAAATATCGATTGGCAATGGGACCTGATCATCACCAAGCATTATCGATGGGACTTTTAGTCCCAAAGGGGGGAAATGTGGTGTAGTTTCATTAAAAGTCATTGGTGTGCTTAAAGACAATATTAAGCTATGCAGATTGATTTTACAAGTTTATAAGCAATAAGGGCTAGTGGGATACAATTTGTATTGGTGTAGTTATAATCTCACGAACCATATTTAATCACACTGTACATATAGAGGCACAGTAGAAGAATCATAATCATACACTGGAGAAATTTGAGTGTGTTTGTATTACATGTCATGTTGCTTGGGTCTGCATTAAAGTCTTCACCTTTTAGAAAAAATACCCTCTGGAAGAGATCAAGAAATAAGGGTGTAAAATGACTAAGAATAACTAGAATAAAATAAGAGGCCAGAAGACAACTGGGCAATAATGGTATAAAGTGATTCCCAATACTTATATATAAAAAATTGGACACAATCAGGAAGAATTATGTGGGCCGAGATATGCCCACAAACAGCTCAAAACATGGTCTGAAGAGTTTTTGCCAGCAACGAGTGACGAGGAAAAAAGTAACATAATAATTGGTCAAAAATTAGGGAGGCTGGATGATAAGGTGTGGCCTAAGCTGACCCAAGGACATAAAAACAATGCCCCAGAGAAAAACCTTTGGAGCGATTTGATACTTTGTAAAAGGTGCTACTCGTTCCCCTTTTTTGCCGGCATTAAAGAACACTTTGCTACTTGGACCTCTGACTCCCTTTTTATTAAGAGAGAGGTTTTTTTGCTCTGATACATTTTTCTGCAACAATTCGACACAACAGAATGAGTAAAGAAACGAGAGAAAGGCCAGAAAGATAAAGGAGGAATAATGAAGGATAGGAAGGGTTGAGGGGAGAAGGAGGAAGATGAAAGACAGGAACATAAAGAATGAATTAAAGAGATGGTGTGTTTGAGAAATAGAGATAGACGGAGAAAAGAGGTGGATGGGAGAGGGAAGAAGAAGGAGGAGAGGAAAAGTTGATGAGACAGGGAGATGAAGAAATGAAGGAAAAAAGGACAAGAAGGTGGAGATGTAAATAATGAGATAAAAAATAGGAAGGGTAGATGGTTAAATAGAAGATAAGAAGATGAAGGATAGAAAGGTGGAGAGGCAGAGGAAGGAAGTGGAAGGAACATTTAAGAGAAAGAAAGAAAAAAGACAGGAAGAGTCGAGGTGTAAAGGAGAGAGAGAGAGAGAGAGAAACTAAGTTAAAAGATAAAACGGTGGAAGATGATAGAATATGAAGGAAAGGAAAAGTGGATGGGTGAAACAGAGGGATTAAGGAGAGAAAGAATAGAGAGGAAGGTAAAGGAGCAGGATAGGTAGAGGGTGAAAAGGTATCGGAAACAAGATTAAGGATAAGAAGCATGGAGATGTAAAGGATAGGAAATAAAAGAAAGGGTGAAGAGGGAAAAGAAATAATGAGGATGGAAGGAGTATGAGGGAAAGTGGAGAGGAAGAGTGGAGATGTTAAGGGTGGAGGATGAAGGAGAGAAAGGGTGGACCGGAGAAGGAGATGAAAGATGGAAAGGGTTGAAAATCATAGAATAAGAGATGAAGGATAGAAAAAGTGGAGAGGAAAATGAAGGAAGATGGGATGGGAGAGGTAGGAAGAAGACAGACAGGAACATGAAGGATTTAAAGTGTCAGGCTCGGGGAAGCAGGAGTGGACCCAAACGCAGAGGCCGGAATGCAGATATGATGAAAAACTCTTTTAATTGTGGATGGTCACGGACAGGTAAACAGGGCTGAACAGAACTAGCAGAAGGAACACAGAACGATCCAACAAAGACTGAACAGAAATCCCGAACTTAAAGAAACTGAACTAACAAGGAGATGAGGTGCAGGTGGGGAGATGGGTGGAGAACTGGAGAGGGGAATGAACATACAGGGAGCTGATTGGCTGAGGACACACAGGGAGCGGGGCAGGGCTGACGAGGCTAACACAGGGCAGGTGTGGGGAAGACAGCAGGGCAGGGCTAACGAGTCCAAATGCAGGGCAGGTGTGGAGGAGCACATGAACACAAGGGAAACAGAAGAAAAACCCAGAAAACAAACTCAATGCCATCTATACTAACCCATCCAAAACCAAGCACAAACACAAACCCAAGCACACAACCCAACAAACTAATGATTCAATCCTCTAAAACCCACCACCCAAATCATACAAGAAAACCCTATGAACTGAGGGACTAAACAGACGTGCAAAACCAGGAGAGCCCACAGAACACAACATAAGACCAAAAAAACACCCAAAGTCCAGGCAAGATGTGACAGAACCCCCCCCTTAAGGGACAGATCCCAGACGTCCCACAAACACCACCAAGGGACACAGGATGGACGGCCGATGCAAGACGGGGGGAGGAGGAGGCCAAAAGTGACAGTCCATAGGCCATGAAAGAGCAGGTAGCTAGGGAAGTGGCGCAGGGGTAGGTAGCCAGCATGCAGGGAGCAAAGGAGGTGGTGCTCAGGAAGGGCCAGGACATGGGGAACCAGGAAGATGGTGCACAGGCAGATGGCCAGGACACTGGGAGCCAGGGAGATGGCACTCAGGTGGAAAGTCTGAGGCCAGACAGGGGCAGAGCATAAGAGTCCAGGTGGACGGCCAGGGGGCTGGACAGAGGCAGAGCCATAAAGTTGAGGGGGACGGCCTGGAGGCAAGACAGGCAGACTCTGGCGGCGACGCCACAGGGGATGCTGCACACTCGGGCGGCGACGCCACAGGGGATGCTGCACACTCGGGCGGCGACGCCACAGGGGATGCTGCAGACTCTGGAACGGGGGGCTGGCGCAGCTCCGGAACAAGGGATAGCTGCGCTGGCCCAGCAGGGACGGAGGGTTGCTGCACGCCAGCAGGGACGGAGGGTTGCTGCACGCCAGCAGGGACGGAGGGTTGCTGCACGCCAGCAGGGACGGAGGGTTGCTGCACGCCAGCAGGGACGCTGGGGAGCAGAGACTCTGAGGCACTGGAGAGGACAGGCCAGGTGGCAAGGTGACCCAAGGAACGGTGTGGTCCTCTGCGTTGACGACCGGACCTCTGGTTGGCGCTCTGAGGGCCTCCCAGAGCCAACCGGGTGCCCAGGTAGGGGTTTTGGGTTGGTGCTGGCTTAGGAGTGGCAGGCTGCTGGCTAGCTGGCTCCTTGCTAGCAGTCTTAGATAACTGATAATAAAAGTACTTCAGCAAAGTCATCTGAGCTGGAATGTCCGGGGTGGAAGCCGAATGGCAGTGCTGGTGGTTGGCAAGCTTGGAGGCCCGTCTGGCTGATCGAGGTCCCCCCAGTGCCAGACGGGTTCCTTGAAAACAGTTTGTCTCTGCTGGGTCCATTACTGGTTGGATCGTTCTGTCAGGCTCGGGGAAGCAGGAGTGGACCCAAACGCAGAGGCCGGAATGCAGATATGATGAAAAACTCTTTTAATTGTGGATGGTCACGGACAGGTAAACAGGGCTGAACAGAACTAGCAGAAGGAACAACACAAAACGATCCAACAAAGACTGAACAGAAATCCCGAACTTAAAGAAACTGAACTAACAAGGAGATGAGGTGCAGGTGGGGAGATGGGTGGAGAACTGGAGAGGGGAATGAACATACAGGGAGCTGATTGGCTGAGGACACACAGGGAGCGGGGCAGGGCTGACGAGGCTAACACAGGGCAGGTGTGGGGAAGACAGCAGGGCAGGGCTAACGAGTCCAAATGCAGGGCAGGTGTGGAGGAGCACATGAACACACAAGGGAAACAGAAGAAAAACCCAGAAAACAAACTCAATGCCATCTATACTAACCCATCCAAAACCAAGCACAAACACAAACCCAAGCACACAACCCAACAAACTAATGATTCAATCCTCTAAAACCCACCACCCAAATCATACAAGAAAACCCTATGAACTGAGGGACTAAACAGACGTGCATAACCAGGAGACCCCACAGAACACAACATAAGACCAAAAAAACACCCAAAGTCCAGGCAAGATGTGACATTAAAGGGTAGAGAGGAAAGAAGATGAAGCTTGGATGGGAGAGGGAGGAAGATTTAAGTAAAAAAAAAAAAGTTGACAGGAGAAAGAGAGATGAGAGGAAGGGTGGAAATGAAGGCGAATTAGAGACAGAAAGGAGGGATGGTTAAAGGAAGATAGAAATGCTCTTATCCATGAATGATAGTAAGGTTAGAGAGTGACAAGAAAAAACAATGGATGGATAGCAGAAGAAGGAAGAAGAAAGAAAGAAAAATCAAGTGAAGAAGGATGGGAGAGAACCCTACTTCCCATCCATGAAGGATAGAAAGGATGGAGAGAAGTTGAAAGAAACAAAAGTTGGATAGGAGAGAGAAAAACTAAGTTTAAAGATACAACAGTGGAGGATGATAGAACAAACAGAGGGATTAAGGAGAGAAAGGATAGAGGGGAAGATGGAGGAGGCGGATAGGTAGAGGGTGGAATGGTATAGGAAACAAGATTAAAGATAAGAAGCATGGAGATGTAAAGGATAGAAAATAAAAGAAAGGGTGAAGAGAAAAAGGAAGGAATGTGGAGGATGAAAGGAGTATGAAAGGGAAAGTAAGAAGAATGAAGGACAGGAAGAAAGGAGATGTTAAGGGTGGAGGATGAAGGAGAGAAAGATGGAAAGGCTTGAGAATCTAAGAATAAGAGATGAAGGATAGAAAAAGTGGAGGAAAATGAAGGAAGATGAAGAGAAAGGGTGGATGGTTCAAGAATCACAAAAAGAATAGTGTAAAGGTAGGAGATGAAGGACAGGAGGAATGGAAAACAAAGAATGAGTTGAAGGAGATGGAGGGTGGAGAGGTGAAAGAGAAAACATTAATGAGAGGAAGAGTAGATGAATTAAGGAGCGAGATGGAGAGTGAATAGGTAAAGAAATGAGAGAAAGGCCAGAGAGATACAGGAAGAACGATGAAGAACAGGAAGGGTTGAGGGGAGAAGAAGGAAGATGAAAGACAGGAACATAAAGAATGAATTAAAGAGATGATGTTGAGAAATAGAGAAAGGAATATGAAGAAGCAAAAGAAAGGGAAATGAATAAGAGGACAGGGGGAAATGTAAAGGATAGAAGATGACAGAAGAGAGGTGGATGAGAGAGAGAGGAAGATGTAGGAGAGGAAAAGTTGAGACAGGGAGATGAAGAAATGAAGGAAAAAAGTACAGGAAGGTGGAGATGTAAATAATGATAAAAGAAGGGTGGATGGTTAAATGAAAGAAGATTATAAAAAATCCCTTCCATCCATGAAGAACTGAAAGGATGAGAGAAAATTAAGGAAGATTAAAGATACAAACAGTAGAAGATAGAATATGAAGGAAAGGAAAAATAGATGGGTGAAACAGGGGGATTAAGGAGAGAAAGAATAGAGAGGAAAATGAAGGAGCAGGATAGGTAGAGGGTGGAATGGTATAGGAAATAAGATATAAGATAGGACGGATGGAGATGTAAAGGATAGAAAATAAAAGAAATGCTGAAGAGGAAAAAGGAAAGAATGTGGAGGATGGAAGGTGGAGAGGTGAAAGAAAACATGAAAGAGAGGAAGAGTAGATGAGATGGAGAGAGTGACTGAATAAAGAAATGAGAGAAAAGGATGATGTCTAAAGGAAAAGTAGAAGAGTGAGAAAGATGTGGGAGACGAACAGTTGAGGGGAGTGAGAGGGAGAAGGACCTGAAAGGTGGAGAGGTAAAGGAAAGGGAGGAAAATTACAGATACAGTTGAAAGAAGGTAAAGGAGAGAAAGGATGGAGAGGAAGAAAAGATGAAGGAGCTGGATGATAGAAGGTAGAGCGATATAGGAAACAAGATTAAAGTTAGGAAGTGTGGAGATGTAAAAGAGGAAAAAGGATAGAAAGGGTAGAGAGATAAATGAAGGAAATTGGAAAGACACAGGAGAGGTTGGGTGGAAGAAAGGAAGATGAAGGAGTAGGATAGGTAAGAGAAAAGAGTGAAAGGTTCAAGAGGAAAAGGAAACAATGTGGAGGATGAAAGGAGTATGAAAGGGAAAATAAGAAGAATGAAGGACAGGAAGAGAGGAGATGTTAAGGGTGGAGGATGAAGGAGAGAAAGATGGAAAGGCTTGAGAATCTAAGGATAAGAAATGAAGGATAGAAAAAGTGCAGAGGAAAATGAAGAGAAAGGGTGAATGGTTAAAGAAAAGTGTGAAGGTAAAAGTAGGAGATGAAGGAGGGGAAGGGTGGATGACTAAAACCAGAAAGATGAAGGACAGGAGGAATGGAAAACAAAGAAAATGAGTTGGAAGAGATGGAGGGTAGAGAGGTGAAAGAGAAAACATGAATGAAAGGAAGAGTAGATGAATTAGGGAGCGAGATGGAGAGTGTGAATGAGTAAAGAAATGAGAGAAAGGCCAGAAAGATACAGGAAGAACGATGAAGGATAGGAAGAGTTGAGGGGAGAAGAAGGAAGATGAAAGACAGGAACATAAAGAATGAATTAAAGAGATGATGTTGAGAAATAGAGAAAGGAATATGAAGAAGAAAGAAAAGGGAGGGAAATGAATAAGAGGACAAGGATAGAAGGTGACGGAAGAGAGGTGCATAGGAGAGGGAGGAAATTTAGGAGAGGAAAAGTTGACAGCAGAAAAGGAGATGAGAGGAAGGGCTGAAAGGAAGGAAAGACAATTAGGGACAGAAAGGAAGGATGGTTAAACAAAGGAAGATAAAAATTCCTCCCATCCATGAAGGATAGAAGGGATGGAGAGAAGTTGAAAGACAGAAGTTGGATAGGAGAGAGAGGGAGACGGAGGGGAAAGAAGTAAGATCAAGCAGAAGAGTGGAGGGGAAAGGAAGGAAGGTGAAAGAAAGGGAGAACATCCAAGAAGATCTTCCTCCAATCAATGAAGGATAGAAAGGCTCAGAGAAAAACTAAGTTTAAAGATACAACAGTGGAAGATGACAGAATAAAAATGAAAGGAAAAGTGGATGGATGAAACAGGGGGATTAAGGAGAGAAAGAATAGAGAGAAAGAAAGGAAGATGGAGGAGCAGGATAGGTAGAGGATGGAATGGTATAGGAAACAAGAATAAGGATAGGAAGCATGGAGATGTAAAGGATAGAAAATAAAAGAAAGGGTGAAGAGGAAAAGGGAAGAATGTGGATAGAAGGAGTATGAAAGGGAAAGTAAGAAGAATGAAGGAGAGAAAGATGGAAAGGGTTGAAAATCAAAGAATGAGAGATGAAGGATAGAAAAAGTGGAGGAAAATGAAGGAAGATGATGAAGAGACAGGGTGGATGTTAAAGAGATGAAGGACAGGAGGAATGGAAAACAAAGAATAAGAGTTGGAGGAGATGGAGGGTGGAGAGGTGAAAGAGAAAACATGAATGTGAAGAAGAGTAGATGAATTACAGAGCGAGATGGAGAGAGTGAATGAGTAAAGAAATGAGAGAAAGGCCAGAGAGATACAGGAAGAATAATGAAGGATAGGAAGGGTTGAGGGGAGAAGGAGGAAGATGAAAGACAGGAACATAAAGAATGAATTAAAGAAATGGTGTGTTGGAGAAATAAAGAAAGGAATATGAAGGACGGGGAAATGTAAAGGATAGAAGATGACAGAAGAGAGGTGGATGGGAGAGGGAGGAAGAAGCAGGACAGGAAAAGTTGACAGGAGAAAGGGAGATGAAGAAATGAAGGAAAAAAGTACAGGAAGGTGGAGATGTAAATAATGATGAAAAGAAGGGTGGATGGTTAAATGAAAGAAGATAAAAAAAATCCATTCCATCCATGAAGAACTGAAAGGATGAAGAGATAAATGAAAAAAGATGTAAGGAAAGGAAGGAAAATGGACAGGAAGGATGGTAGAGCAAGAAAGAGAAAAAATAGAAAGGGTGAAGAGGTAAAAGAAAAGGGAAGGAAAAGATAGGAGAGGATGGGTGGATGGATAGAGGAAGGAAGAAGAAAGGAAAATCAAGTGAAGAAGGACGGGAGAGATCCCTACCTCCCATCCATGAAGGACAGAAAGGCTGGGAGAAAATTAAGGAAGATTAAAAGATACAAACAGAAGATGATAGAATATAAAGGAAAGGAAAAGTGGATGAGTGAAACAGGGGGATTAAGGAGAGAAAGAATAGAGAGGAAAATGAAGGAGCAGGATAGGTAGAGGGTGGAAAGGTATAGGAAATAAGATATAAGATAGGAAGCATGGAGATGTAAAGGATAGAAAATAAAAGAAAGGGTGAAGAGGAAAAGGAAGGAATGTGGAGGATGGAAGGAGTATGAAAGGAAAAGTAAGAAGAATGAAGGAGAGAAAGAGTGGAGGTGTTAAGGGTGGAGGATGAAGGATAGAAAAAGTGGAGGAAAATGAAGGAAGACAGGGTGGATGGTTCAAGAATCAAGAAAAAAAATAGTGTAAAGGTAGGAGATAAAGGACAGGAGGAATGGAAAATAAAGAATGAGTTGGAGGAGATGGAGGGTGGAGAGGTGAAAGAGAAAACATGAATGAGAGGAAGAGTAGATGAATTAAGGAGCGAGATGGAGAGTGAATAGGTAAAGAAATGAGAGAAAGGCCAGAGAGATACAGGAAGAACGATGAAGGATAGGAAGAGTTGAAGGGAGAAGAAGGAAGATGAAAGACAGGAAAATAAAGAATGAATTAAAGAGATGATGAGAAATAGAGAAAGGAATATGAAGAAGGAAAAGGAAGGAAATGTATAAGAGGACAGGGGGAAATGTAAAGGATAGAAGATGATGGAAATGAGAGGTGGATGGGAGAGGGAGGTGTTCAAAGAGATGAAATGTACATGGATAAATGAAGGAAGATAAAGATTTTGCAGTAGAAGGATAGAAGATGAAGGTAAATAAAAGATAGAAAAGAGAAGAGGGAAGGGTGGAGAGGTATTTCAACAAAAATGCAAAAACATGACATCAAGCCTTTACATTCAGATACATATACAGAGACCCTCCTCCCCCTCACTACAAACAGCCCCGTCTATACACCAACAATATCATTTAGCAGACTGTAATAAACATATTCAGCCCCAAGATAGAAAGGATAGAAAGATGAAGGAAGCTGAAAGAGAAAACTTGGATGGAGTAAGATGTAGGAGAGGAACAGTTGAGGGGTAAAGGAAAGGGAGGAAAATTACAGATACAGTTGAAAGAAGGTAAAGGAGAGAAAGGATGGAGAAGAATAAGAGAAGAGGAAGGAGCTGGGTGATAGCAGGTGGAGTGATATTGGAAACAAGATTAAAGTTAGTAAGCGTGGAGATATAAAGGATAGAAAATAAAAGAAAGGGTGAAGAGGAAAAGGGAAGAATGTGGAGGATGGAAGGAGTATGAAAGGGAAAATAAGAATGGAGGAGAGAAAGAGAGGAGGTGTTAAGGGTGGAGGATGAAGGAGAGAAAGATGGAAAGGCTTGAGAATCTAAGGATAAGAGATGAAGGATAGAAAAAGTGCAGAGGAAAATGAAGGAAGATGATGAAGAGAAAGGGTGGATGGTTAAAGAATCAAGAAAAAGAATAGTGTAAAAGTAGGAGATAAAGGACAGGAAGGATGGATAGGTAAAATGAGAAAGATGAGGGACAAGAGGAATGGAAAATAAAGGGTGGAGAGGTGAAAGAGAAGACAAGTTACAGAGTGAGATCGAGATGGAGAGAGTGAGTTGGTGAAGAAATGAGAGAAAGACCAGAGAGATGGATAGGAAGGGTTGAGAAGAAAAGAAGAAAGATGAAAGACAGGAACATAAAGAATGAATTAAAGAAATGGTTTTAAGAAAGAGATAGGAATATGAAGAAGAGGGAGGAAGAAGCAGGACAGGAAAAGTTGATGAGAGACAGGGAGATGAAGAAGTGAAGGAAAAAAGGACAAGAAGGTGGAGATGTAAATAATGATAAAAAAGAAGGGTGGATGGTTAAATGAAAGAAGATTACAAAATCCCTTCCATCCATGAAGAATTGAAAGGATGAAGAGATAAATGAAAAAAAGATGTAAGGAAAGGAAGGAAAATGGACAGGAAGGATGGTAGGGCAAGTATGAGAAAAAAATAGAAAGGGTGAAGAGGTAAAAAAGGGAAGGAAAAGAAAGGAGAGGATGGGTAGATGGATAGCAGAGGAAGGAAGAAGAAAGGAAAATCAAGTGAAGAAGGATGGGAGAGAGCCCTACCTCCCATCCATGAAGGAAAAATGATGGAGATGAAGATGGAGAGGAAAAGTAGTGGAAGAAGAGATGAGGGATAGAAAGGTACAGAGTTAGACAAAAGGAGGATGGAAGGATCATTTAAAGGGAAAGAAAGAGGGTGGGTAGGAGAGGAAGGATAAATATGATGAAAGATAAAGCAGGTGGAACAGTAAAGGAAGAAGATGAGGGATAGAAAGGTGGAGAGGCAGAGGAAGGAAGTGGAAGGAACATTTAGGAAAGAGAAGGACAGGAAGAGTAGAGGTGTAAAGGAGAGAGGGTGAGAGAAAAAGTAAGTTTAAAGATACAACAGTGGAAGATGATAGAATATAAAGGAAAGGAAAAGTGGATGGGTGAAACAGAGGGATTAAGGAGAGAAAGAATAGAGAGGAAGATGAAGGAGCAGGATAGGTAGAGGGTGGAAAGGTATAGGAAACAAGATTAAAGACAGGAAGCATGGAGATGTAGATAGGAAATAAAAGAAAGGGTGAAGAGTGAAAGGAAATATGTGGAGGGTGGAAGGAGTATGAAAAGGAAAGTAAGAAGAATGAAGGAGAGAAAGAGTGGAGATGTTAAGGGTGGAGGATGAAGGAGAGAAAGATGGAAAGGCTTGAGAATCTAAGGATAAGAGATGAAGGATAGAAAAGTGGAGAGGAAAATGAAGGAAGATGATGAAGAGGAAAGGGTGGATGGTTAAAGAATAGTGTGAAGGTAAAAGTAGGAGATGAAGGAGGGGAAGGGTGGATGAGTAAAACCAGAGAGATGAAGGACAGAAGGAATGGAAAACAAAGAATATGAGTTGGAGGAGATGGAGGGTGGAGAGGTGAAAGAGTAGATGAGTTAGGGAGTGAGATGAGATGGAGAGAGTGAGTGGGTGAAGAAATGAGAGAAAGACCGGAGGGATGGATAGGAAGGGTTGAGGAGAAAAGAAGAAAGACAGGAACATAAAGAAAGAATTATAGAAATGAAGTAGTTGAGAAACAGAGGAAAGAATATGAAGAATGAAATGAATAAGAGGACAGGGGGAAATGTAAAGATAGACGGAGAAGAGAGGTGGATGGGAGAGGGAGGAAGAAGTGGGAGAGGAAAAGTTGATGAGAGACAGGGAGATGAAGAAATGAAGGAAAATTAAAGACATGAAGGTGGAGATGTAAATAATTAGATAAAGAGGAAGGGTGACTGGTTAAATGAAGATTTTTTAAAAAAATATCCCTTCCATCCATGAAGGATGGAAAGGAAAGAGGTAAAGGAAAAAAGATGTAAGGAAAGGAAGGAAAATGGACAGGAAATAAGAAGGAAAGGAAAAGTAGATGGGTGAAACAGGGGGATTAAAGAGAGAAAGAATAGAGAGGAAGATGAAGGAGCAGGATAGGTAGAGGGTGGAAAGGTATAGGATTTAAGATTACATGGAGATGTAAAGGATAGAAAATAAAAGAAAGGGTGAAGAGGAAAAGGGAAGAATGTGGAGGATGGAAGGAGTATGAAAGGGAAAGTAAGAAGAAAGAAGGAGAGAAAGAGAGGAGATGTTAAGGGTGGAGGATGGATAGAAATTGGAGAAGGAGATGAAAGATGGAAAGGGTTGAAAATTGAAGAATGAGAGATGAAGGATAGAAGAAGTGGAGGAAAATGAAGGAAGATGAAGAAAAAGGGTGAATATTAATGAATAGCATAAAAGTAAAGTTAGGAGTGTATACGGAGTATTTATACGAATCAATCTATACATATATACATTAATATAGACACAAATATATACATTGTGTATATATTAAATATATACATTAATATATACGGATCAATCTATACATATATACATTAATATATACATTAATATACACATTATGCATATACCGAATGTATACATTAATATATACATAAATATATACATTAATATATAATTATGTATATATTAAATATATACATTAATATATACATAAATATATACACACACATATATATATACATATATATATATGTATATATGTATACATTAATATATACATATATACATATTAATATATACACAATGTATATACATAATGTATATATCAAATATATACATTAATATATATGGATTAATCTGTACATATATACATTAATATATACATAAATATATACGTTATGCATATATTAAATATATACATTAATATATACGGATCAATCTACACATATATACATTATTTTATACATCAATATATACATTATGCACATATCGAATATATACATTAATATATACATAAATATATACATTGTGTGTATATTAAATATATACATCAATATATACGGATCAATCTATACATATATACATTAATATATACATTATGCATATATTGAATATATACATTAATATATACATTAATATATATACATTATGCATATATTGAATATATACATAAATATATACATTATGTATATATTAAATATATACATTAATATATATATTGAATATATACACATACATATACACATATACATAAATATATACATAAATATACACATATATACACATTAATATATACATAAACATACATATAAACACATATATATATACATATACATATACATATATACATATACATATATATATACACATACATATACATAAATATATACATATATACATTAATATATACATTATGCATATATTAAATATATACATAAATATATACATTGATATATACATTATGTATATATTAAATATATACATTGATATATATATACGGATTAATCTATACATATATACATAAATATATACATTTATATATACATAAATATACACATTATGCATATATTAAATATATACATTGATATATACATAAATATATACATTAATATATATGCATTATGTATACATTAAATATATACATTAACATATATGCATTATGTATACATTAAATATATACATTAATATATATACATATATACACAAATATATACATCAATATATACATTATGCATATATTTAATATATACATTAATATATACATTATGTATACATTAAATATATACATTAATATATACATTAATATATACATATATACATAAATATACACATTGATACATATACACATAAATATATACATTATGCATATATTAAATATATACATTAATATATACATTAATATACACATATATACATAAATATACACATTGATACATATACACATAAATATATACATTATGCATATATTAAATATATACATTAATATATACATTAATATATACATATATACATAAATAAATATATACATTGATATATACATAAATATATACATTGTGCATATATTAAATATATATTAATATATACATTATGTATACATTAAATATATACATTAATATATATATACATTAATATATACATAAATAAATATATACATTGATATACATATACATAAATATATACATTGTGCATATATTAAATATATACATTAATATACGGATCAATCTATACATATATACATTAATGCATATACATAAATATATACATAAATATATACATATATACATTAATATATACATTATGTATATATATTAAATATGTACATTAATATATACGAATCAACATATACATATACACATTAATATATACATTGTGTATATATTAAATATATACATTAATATATACATAAATATAGATACATTATGTATATATTTATGTATATACATAAATATATACACACATATACATACATTAATATACACATATATACACATTAATGAATGAGAAGAAGAGTAGATGAATTAAGGAGCGAGATGGAGATGGAGAGAGTGAATGAGTAAAGAAATGAGAGAAAGGCCAGAAAGATACAGGAAGAATGATGAAGGACAGGAAGAGTTGAGGGGAGAAGGAGGAAGATGAAAGACAGGAACATAAAGAATGAATTATAGAAATGGTGTGTTTGAGAAACAGAGAAAGGAATATGAAGAAGTAAAAGGAAGGAAACGAATAAGAGGACAGAGGGAAATGTAAAGGTTAGAAGATGATGGAGAAGAGAGGTGGATGGGAGAGGGAGGAAGAAGGAAGAGAGAAAAAGTTGATGAGATACAGGGAGATGAAGAAATGAAGGAAAAAAGTACAGGAAGGTGGAGATGTAAATAATGATAATAAAAAAAGGGTGGATGGTTAAATTAAAGAAGATTATAAAAAACCCCTTCCATTCATGAAGAACTGAAAGGATGAAGAGGTAAAGGAAAAAAAGATGTAAAGAAAGGAAGGAAAATGGACAGGAAGGATGGTAGAGCAAGGAAGAGAAAAATAGAAAGGGTGAAGAGGTAAAAGAAAAGGGAAGGAAAAGAAAGGAGAGGATGGGTGGATGGATAGCAGACGAAGGAAGAAGAAAAGAAAATAAAGTGAAGGAGGACAGGAGAGAGCCCTACCTCCCATCCATGAAGGATAGAAAAGTCAATGATAGTGGAGGAGAAAGAGGAAAGATCATTAGGTAAAGGAAGCAAGGTGGAAGAAAAGGAAAGAAAGTGATGATGAGAGGGTGGATGGTAGAAGTAGGAAGGTGAAGGATAGAAATTTTGGAGATGTGAAGGGAGGAAGATGGAAGATGAAGGATGACTAAGAAGGATGCAATACAAAGGAAAAGGAAGGAAAGGGAAGGTGGAGAGGCAAAGGAAGGAGAGGAGAGACAGTAAGATCAAAAGGATGAGAGAGGAAGAACGAATGAGGAAGATGGACAGAAAACAAAGTAGAGGGAGGGTGGGTAGGAGAGGGAGGATAAATAAGAAAGATAAATGAAAGATAAAGCAGGTGGAGCAGTAAAGGACAAAGATGAGGGATAGACAAGTGGAGAGGTAGAGGAAGGAAGTTGGAAAGAGCATTTAAGGGAAAGAAAGAAAAGGACAGGAAGAGTGGAGGTGTAAAGGAGAGAGGGTGAAGGAGAGAAAGGGTGGACTGGAGATGAAGATGAATGATGAAAGATGGAAAGGGTTGAGAAGGAAAGGATAGGAGATAAGGAAAGAAACATGAAAGAGGACGAAGAAAAGGAAGGGTGGATGTTAAAGAAAGTAGATCAAGAAACAGAATAGCATAAAGGTAAAGAAAGAAGATGGATGGATGGGTAAAACAAGAAAGATGAAGGAGAGGAGGAATGTAGAATGGAGAGGTGAAAGAAAACATGAAAGCGAGGAAGAGTAGACAAGTTAGGGAGTGAGATGAGATGGAGAGAGTGGGAGTAAAGATACAAGAGAAAAGGATGATGGCTAAAGGAAGAGAGGAAGAGTGAGAAAGATGCAGGAGAGGAACAGTTGAGGGGAGTGAGAGAGAGAAAGAAGTGAAAGGTGGAGAGGTAAAGGAAAGGGAGGAAAATTACAGATACAGTTGAAAGAAGGTAAAGGAAAGAGAGGATGGAGAGGAAGAAAAGATGAAGGAGCTGGATGATAGAAGGTAGAGTGGTATAGGAAACAAGATTAAAGTTAGGAAGTGTGGAGATGTAAAAGAGGAAAAAGGATAGAAAGGGTGGAGAGATAAATGAAGGAATGTAGGAGGAGGCTGAGAGGAGCATGGAAGGGAAAAAAATGAAGGAGGGGAAGAGTGGAGGGGAGATGAAGGGATGGATGGATAAGAGAGGAAAGAAGACGACAGACAGGAACATGAAGGATTTAAAGGGTAGAGAGGAAAGAAGAAAGATGAAGCTTGGATGGGAGGGAGGAAGATTGAGGAAATAAAAGGTTGACAGGAGAAAGGGAGATGAGAAGTGCGGAAAGGAAGGAAGAATTAGGGACAGAAAGGAGGGATGGTTAAAGGAAGATAAAAATTGCTCTTATCCATGAAGGATAGAAAGGTTCAGAGAAAAACTAAGTTTAAAGATACAGCGGAAGATGATAGAATATAACTGAAAGGAAAAGTGGATGGATGAAGCAGGGGGATTAAGGAAAGAAAGAATAGAGAAGAAGAAAGGAAGATGGAGAGGCAGGATAGGTAGAGGGTGGAAAGGTATAGGAAACAAGATTAAGGATAGGAAGCATGGAGATGTAAAGGACAAGAAATAAAAGAAATGCTGAAGAGGAAAAAGGAAAGAATGTGGAGGATGAAAGGAGTATGAAAGGGAAAATAAGAATGAAGGACAGGAAGAGTGGAGATGTTAAGGGTGGAGGATGAAGGAGAGAAAGGGTGGATTGGAGAAGGAGATGAAAGATGGAAAGGGCTGAAAAATCGAAGAATGAGAGATGAAGGATAGAAAAAGTGGAGAGGAAAATGAAGGAAGATGAAGAGAAAGGGTGGATGGTTAAAGAATCAAGAAAACGAATAGTGTAAAAGTAGGAGATAAAGGACAGGAAGGATGGATAGGTAAAATGAGAAAGATGAGGAACAAGAGGAATGAAAAATAAAGAATATGAGTTGAAGGAGGTGAAGAGTGGAAAGATGAAAGAGAAAATATGAAAGTGAGGAAGAGTAGACAAGTTAGGGAGTGAGATCGAGATGGAGAGAGTGAGTTGGTGAAGAAATGAGAGAAAGACCGGAGAGATGGATAGGAAGGGTTGAGCAGAAAAGAAGAAGATGAAAGACAGGAACATAAAGAATGAATTAAAGAGATGGTGTTAAGAAATAGAGAAAGGAATATGACGAAGGGAAAGGGAGGAAATGAATAAGAGGACGAGATGTAAAGAATAGATAGAAGGAGAAGAGAGGTGGATGGGAGAGGGAGGAAGAAGCAGGACAGGAAGAGTTGATGAGAGACAGGGAGATGAAGAAATGAAGGAAAATGAAGGACAGGAAAGTAGATCAATAAACAGAAAAACAGTAAAGACAGAAGATTAAGGAGGGGAAGGATGGACGGGTAAAACAAGAAAGATGAAGGAGAGGAGGAATGTAGAATAAAGGTTAGGAGTTAAAGGAGATGGAAGGTGGAGAGGTGAAAGAAAACATGAAAGAGAGGAAGAGTAGATGAGTTAGGGAGTGAGATGAGATGGAGAGAGTGAGTGAATAAAGAAATGAGAGAAAAGGATGATGTCTAAAGGAAAAAAGAAGAGTGAGAAAGATGTAGGAGAGGAACAGTTGAGGGGAGTGAGAGGGAGAAGGAAGTGAAGGGTGGAGAGGTAAAGGAAAAAGAAAATTACAGATACAGTTGAAAGAAGGTAAAAGAGAGAAAGGATGGAGAGGAAGAAAAGATGAAGGAGCTGGATGATAGAAGGTGGAGTGATATAGGAAACAAGATTAAAGTTAGGAAGTGTGGAGATGTAAAAGGAAAAAGGATAGAAAGGCTGGAGAGGTAAATGTAGGATTGAAGGAGGAGGATGAGAGGAACATGGAAGAGGAAAAACATGAAGGAGAGAAAAGTGGAAGAGAGATGAAGGGATGGATGGATGGGAGAGGAAGGAAGAAGGACCAGAACATGAAGGATTTAAAGGATAGAGTGGAAAGAAGAAAGATGAAGCTTGGATGAGAGGGAGAGGAAGATTGAGGAAAGATGGTTGACAGGAGAAAGGAAGACGAGAGGAAGTGTGGAAAGGAAGGAAGGAAGAATTAGGGACAGAAAGGAGGGATGGTTAAATAAAGGAAGATAAAAATTCCTCCCATCCATGAAGGATAGAAAGGCTCAGAGAAAAACTGAGTTTAAAGATACAACAGTGGAAGATGATAGAATATAAATGAAAGGAAAAGTGGATGGGTGAAACAGGGGGATTAAGGAGAGAAAGGATAGAGAGGAAGATGAAGGAGCAAGATAGGTAGAGGGTGGAATGCTAGAGTTGGAGGAGATGGAGGGTGGAGAGGTGAAAGAGAAAACATGAATGAGAGGAAGAGTAGATGAATTAGGGAGCGAGATGAGATGGAGAGAGTGAATGAGTAAAGAAATGAGAGAAAGGCCGGAGAGATACAGGAAGAATGATGAAGGATAGGAAGAGTTGAGGGGAGAAGAAGGAAGATGAAAGACAGGAACATAAAGAATGAATTAAAGAGATGATGAGAAATAGAGAAAGGAATATGAAGAAGAAAGAAAAGGGAGGGAAATGAATAAGAGGACAGGGGGAAATGTAAAGGACAGAAGATGATGGAGAAGAGAGGAAGAAGGAAGAGAAGAAAAGTTGAGACAGGGAGATGAAGAAATGAAGGGAAAAAGGACAGGAAGGTGGAGATGTAAATAATGATGAAAAGAAGGGTGGATGGTTAAATGAAAGAAGATTGTAAAAAAAATCCCTTCCATTCATGAAGAATTGAAAGGATGAAGAGGTAAAAGAAAAGGGAAGGAAAAGAAAGGAAAGAGTGGATAGTAGAAGTAGAAAGGCAAAGGATAGAATTTTTGGAGATGTGAAGGGAGGAAGATGGAAGATGAAGGATGACTAAGAAGGATGCAATACAAAGGAAAAGGAAAGAAAGGGAAGGTGGAGAGGCAAAGGAAGGAGAGGAGAGACAGTAAGATCAAAAGGATGAGAGAGGAAGAACAAACGAGGAAGATGGACAGAAAACAAAGTAGAGGGAGGGTAAATAAAGATAAAGCAGGTGGAGCAGTGAAGAAAAAAGATGAGGGATAGAAAAGTGGAGAGGTAGAGGAAGGAAGTTGGAAAGAGCATTTAAGGGAAAGAAAGAAAAGGACAGGAAGAGTGGAGGTGTAAAGGAGAGAGGGTGAAGGAGAGAAAGGGTGGACTGGAGATGAAGATGAAAGATGGAAAGGGTTGAGAAGGAAAGGATATGAGATGAAGGAAAGAAACATGGAGGACGAAGAAAAGAAAGGGTGGATGTTAAAGAAAGTTGATCAAGAAACAGAATAGCATAAAGGTAAAGACAGAAGATGGATAGACAGGTAAAACAAAAAAGATGAAGGAGAGGAGGAATGTAGAATAAAAGGATAGTTGGAGAAGGAGGGTGGAGAGGTGAAAGAAAACATGAAAGCGAGGAAGAGTAGACAAGTTAGGGAGTGAGATGAGATGGAGAGAGTGATGGAGTAAAGAAACGAGAGAAAAGGATGATGTCTAAAGGAAAAAAGTAGAAGAGTGAGAAAGATGCAGGAGAGGAACAGTTGAGGAGAGTGAGAGGGAGAAGGAAGTGAAGGTTGGAGAGGTAAAGGAAAGGGAGGAAAATTACAGATACAGTTGAAAGAAGGTAAAGGAAAGAAAGGATGGAGAGGAAGAAAAGATGAAGGAGCTGGATGATAGAAGGTAGAGTGATATAGGAAACAAGATTAAAGTTAGGAAGTGTGGAGATGTAAAAGAGGAAATAGGATAGAAAGGTGGAGAGATAAATGAAGGAATGTAGGAGGAGGATGAGAGGAGCATGGAAGAGGAAAAAAATGAAGGAGAGGAAGAGTGGAGGGGAGATGAAGGGACAGATGGATAAGAGAGGAAAGAAGAAGATAGACAGGAACATGAAAGATTTAAAGAGTAGAGAGGAAAGAAGAAAGATGAAGCTTGGATGGGAGAGGGAGGAAGATTGAGGAAAGAAAAGGATGACAGGAGAAAGGGAGATAAGAGGATGTGTGGAAAGGAAGGAAGGAATAACAGAACAGAAAGGAGGGATAGTTAAACAAAGGAAGATAAAAATTTAAAGATACAACAGTGGAAGATGAAAGAATATAACTGAAAGGAAAAGTGGATGGATGAAACAGGGGGATTAAGGAAAGAAAGAATAGAGAGGAAGAAAGGAAGATGGAGGAGCAGGATAGGTAGAGGGTAGAATGGTATAGGAAACAAGAATAAGGATAGGAAGCATGGGGATGTAAAGGATAGAAAATAAAAGAAAGAGTGAAGAGGGAAAGGGAAGAATGTGGAGGATGAAAGGAGTATGAAAGGGAAAGTAATTAGAATGAAGGACAGGAAGAGTGGAGGTGTTAAGGGTGGAGGATGAAGGAGAGAAGGTGTGGATTGGAGAAGGAGATGAAAGATGGAAAGAGTTGGTAAAGGAAAAAAAGAAGATGTAAGGAAAGGTATGAAAATGGACAGGAAGGATGGTAGAGCAAGTAAGAGAAAAATAGAAAGGGTGAAGAGGAAAAAGAAAAGGGAAGGAAAAGAAATAAGAGGATGGGTGGATAGAGATGAAGATGGAAAGGATAAGTAGTGGAAGAAGAGATGAGGGATAGAAAGGTGAAGAGGCAGAGGAAGGAAGTGGAAGGAACATTTAAGAGAAAGAAAGAAAAAGACAGGAAGAGTAGAGGTGTAAAGGAGAGAGGGTGAGAGAAAAACTAAGTTTAAAGATAAAATGGTGGAAGATGATAGAAGATAAAGGAAAGGAAAAGTGGATGGGTGAAACAGGGGGATTAAGGAGAGAAAGGATAGAGAGAAAGATGAAGGAGCAGGATGGGTAGAGAGTGGAATGGTGTAAGAAACAAGATTAAAGGTAGGAAGCATGGAGATAAGATAGGAAATAAAAGAGAGAAAGGGTGAAGAGGGAAAGAATGAGGAATAAGCATGAAAGGGAAAATAAGAATGAAGGACAGGAAGAGAGGAGATGTTAAGGGTGGAGGATGAAGGAGAGAAAGATGGAAAGGCTTGAGAATCTAAGGATAAGAGATGACGGATAGAAAAAGTGGAGAGGAAATGTTAAAGAATAGTGTAAAGGTAAAGTTAGGAGATGAAGGAGGGGAAGAGTGGATGGGTAAAATGAGAAAGATGAAGGGCAGGAGGAATGGAGAACAAAGAATGAGTTGAAGCAGATGGAAGGTGGAGAGGTGAAAGACGAAAGGATGAAGGATGGGATAGAGCCCTACCTCCCATCTATGAAGGATAGAAAGGATGGAGAGAAGTTGAAAGAGACAAAAGGTGGATAAGCGACAGAGGGCGACGGAGAGGAAAGAAGTAAGATCAAGCAGAAGAAGGGTGGAGGGGAAAGGAAGGATGGTGAAAGAAAGGAAGAAGATCCAAGAAGATCTTCCTCCCATCCATGAAGGATAGAAAAGTCAATTAGTTGAGGAGGAAGAGCAAAGGTCATTAGACAAAGGAAGCAAGGTGGAAGGAAAAGGAAAGAAAGTGATGGTGAGAGGGTGGATGGTAGAAGTAGGAAGGTGAAGGATAGAAATTTTGGAGATGTGAAGGGAGGATGATGGAAGACAAAATGTGATTAAGAAAATAAAGGGTAAATGAGAAAGATAAATGGAAGATAAAGCAGGTGGAGCAGTAAAGGAAAGAGATGAGGGATAGAAAAGTGGAGAGGTAGAGGAAAGGGAGGGAGATTAATAAGAGGACAGGGGGAAATGTGAAGGATAGAAAATGACAGAAGAGAGGTGGATGGGAGAAGGAGGAAGATGTAGGAGAGGAAAAGTTGATGAGAGACAGGCAGATGAAATGAAGGAAAAAAGGACAGGAAAGTAGATCAATAAACAGTTAAGACAGAAGATTAAGGAGGGGAGGGATGGATGGGTAAAACAAGAAAGATGAAGGAGAGGAGGAATGTAGAATAAAAGGATAGGAGTTGGAGATGGAGAGGTGAAAAAACATGAAAGACGAAGAGTAGATGAGTTAGGGAGCAAGATGTTGATGGAGAGAGTGACTGAATAAAGAAATGAGAGAAAAGGATGATGTCTGAAGGAAGAAAGTGGAAGAGTGAGAAAGATGCAGGAGAGGGACAGTTGAGGGGAGTGAGAGGGAGAAGGAAGTGAAGGGTGGAGAGGTAAAGGAAAAAGAAAATTACAGATACAGTTGAAAGAAGGTAAAGGAGAGAAAGGATGGAGAGGAAAAGGGAGGAGAGAAAGAGTTGGTGGGAAAGAAAGGGAGACGGAGAGGTAAAAGAATATCAAGGACAGGAAGTGGAGAGTAAATAATGAGATGAGAAAGAAGAAGAACAGAGAGGAAAGGAGGGAGAATGAAGGAGAGGAAGGGTGGATGGCGAGGAATGGAGATGAAAGAGCAATGGTGGAGAGACAACTGATATAAAGGCTGAAGAGATACAAGAAGAATGATGAAGGATTGGAAGGGTTGAGGGGAGAAGAAGGAAGATGAAAGACAGGAACATAAAGAATGAATTAAAGAAATGGTGTGTTGGAGAAATAGAGAAAGGAATATGAAGAAGGAAAAGGAAGAAAATGAATAAGAGGACAGGGGGAAATGTAAAGGATAGAAGATGACAGAGGAGAGGAGTGAGTGGGTGAAGAAATGAGAGAAAAGGATGATGTCTAAAGGAAAAAAGTAGAAGAGTGAGAAAGATGTAGGAGAGGAACAGTTGAGGGGAGTGAGAGGGAGAAGGAAGTGAAGGGTGGAGGGGTAAAGGAAAGGGAGGAAAATTACAGATACAGTTGAAAGAAGGTAAAGGAAAGAAAGGATGAAGAGGAATAAGAGAAAAGGAAGGAGCTGGATGATAGAAGGTAGAGTGATATAGGAAACAAGATTAAGGATAGGAAGCATGGAGATGTAAAGGACAGAAAATAAAAGAAAGGGTGAAGAGGAAAAGGAAGGAATGTGGAGGATGGAAGGAGTATGAAAGGGCAAGTAAGAAGAATGAAGGACAGGAAGAGTGGAGATGTTAAGGGTGGAGGATGAAGGAGAGAAAGGGTGGATTGGAGAAGGAGATGAAAGATGGAAAGGGTTGAAAATCGAAGAATAAGAGATGAAGGATAGAAAAAGTGGAGGAAAAAGGAAGATGAAGAGAAAGGATGGATGTTAAAGAATAGCGTAAAAGTAAAGTTAGGAGATGAAAGAGGGGAAGGGTGGATGGGTAAAACCAGAAAGATGAAGGACAGGAGGAATGGAAAACAAAGAATATGAGTTGAAGGAGGTGAAGAGTGGAAAGATGAAAGAGAAAATATGAAAGTGAGGAAGAGTAGACAAGTTAGGGAGTGAGATCGAGATGGAGAGAGTGAGTTGGTGAAGAAATGAGAGAAAGACCGGAGAGATGGATAGGAAGGGTTGAGCAGAAAAGAAAACAGATGAAAGACAGGAACATAAAGAATGAATTAAAGAGAAAGGAGAAATAGAGAAAGGAATATGAAGAAGGACAGGGGGAGATGTAAAAGATAGAAGATGACAGAAGAGAGGTGGATGGGAGAGGGAGGAAGAAGCAGGACAGGAACAGTTGATGAGAGACAGGGAGATGAAGAAATGGAGGAAAATTAAGGACATGAAAGTAGATCAATAAACAGAAAAACAGTAAAGACAGAAGATTAAGGAGGGGAAGGATGGACGGGTAAAACAAGAAAGATGAAGGAGAGGAGGAATGTAGAATAAAGGTTAGGAGTTGGAGATGGAGGGTGGAGAGGTGAAAGAAAACATGAAAGAGAGGAAGAGTAGATGAGTTAGGGAGTGAGATGAGATGGAGAGAGTGACTGAATAAAGAAATGAGAGAAAAGGATGATGTCTAAAGGAAAAAGTAGAAGAGTGAGAAAGATGCAGGGGAGGAACAGTTGAGGGTGGAGTGGTATAGGAAACAAGATTGAAGTTAGGAAGTGTGGAGATGTAAAAGAGGAAAAAGGATAGAAAGGGTAGAGAGATAAATGAAGGAAATGGAAAGACACAGGAGAGGTTGGGTGGAAGAAAGGAAGATGAAGGAGTAGGATAGGTAAGAGAAAAGAGTGAAATGTTGAAGAGGAAAAGGAAACAATGTGGAGGATGAAAGGAGTATGAAAGGGAAAATAAGAAGAATGAAGGACAGGAAGAGAGGAGATGTTAAGGGTGGAGGATGAAGGAGAGAAAGGGTAATTTTCAACCCTTTCCATCTTTCATCTCCTTCTCCAATCCAAAGAACAAGAGACGAAGGATAGAAAAGTGGAGAGGAAATGAAGGATGATGAAGAGAAAGGGTGGATGGTTAAAGAATCAAGAAAAAGAAAAGTGTAAAGGTAGGAGATAAAAGGACGGGAAGGTTGAAAGGGTTAAAAGAGAAAGATGAAGCACAGGAGGAATGGAAAATAAAGAATATGAGTTGAAGGAGGTGAAGAGTGGAAATAGGTAGAGGGTGGAAAGGTATAGGAAACAAGATTAAAGATAGGAAGCGTGGAGATGTAAAGGATAGGAAATAAAAGAAAGGGTGAAGAGTGAAAGGAAATAATGTGGAGGATGAAAGGAGTATGAAAGGGAAAATAAGAAGAAGAATGAAGGACAGGAAGAGAGGAGATGTTAAGGGTGGAGGATGAAGGAGAGAAAGATGGAAAGGGTTGAGAATCTAAGGATAAGAGATGAAGGATAGAAAAAGTGCAGAGGAAAATGAAGGAAGATGAAGAGAAAGGGTGGATGGTTAAAGAAAAGTGTGAAGGTAAAAGTAGGAGATGAAGGAGGGGAAGGGTGGATGAGTAAAACCAGAAAGATGAAGGACAGGAGGAATGGAAAACAAAGAATAAGAGTTGGAGGAGATGGAGGGTGGAGAGGTGAAAGAGAAAACATGAATGAGAAGAAGAGTAGATGAATTAAGGAGCGAGATGGAGAGTGAAAAGGTGAAGAAATGAGAGAAAGGCCAGAAAGATATAAGAATAATGAAGGACAGGAAGGGTTGAGGGAAGAAATGAATAAGAGGACAGAGGGAAATGTAAAGGATAGAAGATGAAAGGTGGATGGGAGGTGTTGAAAGAGATGAAATGTACATGGACAAATGAAGGAAGATAAAGATTTTGCAGTAAAAGGATAGAAGATGAAGGTAAATAAAAGATAGAAAAGAGAAGAGGGAAGGGTGGAGAGGCATTTCAACAAAAATGCAAAAACATGACATCAAGCCTTTACATTCAGATACATATACAGAGACCCTCCTCCCCCTCACTACAAACAGCCCCGTCTATACACCAACAATATCATTTAGCAGACTGTAATAAACATATTCAGCCCCAAGATAGAAAGGATAGAAAGATGAAGGAAGCTGAAAGAGAAAACTTGGAGGAAGATGTAAGAGATGAACAGTTGACAGGAGAAAGGGAGATGAGGGGAAGGGTGGAAAGGAAGGAAGGAGAATTAGGGACGTAAAGGAGGGATGGTTAAAGAATCAAGAAAAAGAGTAGTGTAAAGGTAAAGTTAGGAGATGAAGGAGGGGAAGAGTGGATGGGTAAAATGAGAAAAATGAAGGGCAGGAGGAATGGAGAACAAAGCATATGAGTCGAAGCAGATGGAAGGTGGAGAGGTGAAAGACAAAGAGGCAGAGGAAGGAGAGGAGAAACAGGAAGATCAAAAGGATGAGAGAGGAAGAACAAATGAGGAAGATCAACAGAAAAAGTTGAGGGAGGATGGGTAGGAGAGGGAGGATAAATAAGATGAAAGATAAAGCAGGTGGAGCAGTAAAGGAAGAAGATGAGGGATAGAAAAGTGGAGAGGTAGAGGAAAGAAGTTGGAAGTAGCATTTAAGGGAAAGACAGAAAAGGACAGGAAGTGTGGAGGTGAAAAAGGTGGAGGATGAATGAGAGAAAGGGTGGATTGGACAAGGAGATGAAGGATGGAAAGGGTTGAAAAAAGGATAAGAGATGAAGGATACGAAGAAAGAGAGAAAGACCGGAGAGATACAGGAAGAATGATGAAGGATAGGAAGGGTTGAGGGGAGAAGAAGGAAGATGAAAGACAGGAACATAAAGAATGAATTAAAGAAATGATGTTGAGAAATAGAGAAAGGAATATGAAGAAGAAGGAAAAGGGAGGGAAATGAATAAGAAGACAGGGGGAAATGTAAAGGATAGAAAATGACAGAAGAGAGGTGGATGGGAGAGGGAGGAAGATGTAGTGGAAAGGAAGAGAGGAAAGTAAGAAAAATGAAGGAGGAAGAGTGGAGGTGTTAAGGGGTGGAGGATGAAGGAGAGAAAGGGTGGATGGTTAAAGAATAAAGAAAAAGAATAGTGTAAAGGTAGGAGATAAAGGACGGGAAGGTTGGATGGGTAAAACGAGAAAGGTGAAGGACAGGAGGAATGGAAAATAAAGAATGAGGTGAAGATGAATGATGAAAGACTGAAAGGGTTGAGAAGGAAAGGATATGAGATGAAGGAAAGAAACAGTGGAGAGAAAAATGAGGGAGGATGAAGAAAAGGAAGACGTAAAGACGTAAGGTAAAGATAGGAGATAAAAGAGGGGAAGGGTGGATGGGTAGGAGGAATGTAGAATAAAGGATAGGAGTTAAAGGAGATGGAGGGTAAAAGAAGTGAAAGACAAAACATGAAAGGAAAGAGAGGAACAGTAGATGAGTTATGGAGCAAAATCAAGGTGGACAGGTGATTGAAGGAGATGGAAGGTGGAAAGAATGAACAGGTAAAGAAACAAGAGGAAAGGTAGATGTTTAAAAGGGAGGAAGTTGAAGACTGAGGAGAGATAGGTCACAGAGAGAAGAAGAAGGACAGCAAGGGTAGATGAGTGAAGGAGGGAAATGAAGGAGAAGAACAGTATAAGGTAAGCGAACGATGCTTCCCTGCCTGTTGGAGCCAGTCAGACGGTAGCGTTGTTGTCTTTGCCGTCACCGTCTGCCTTCGTCTTCTTTGTGAGGCTTTTTTTCTCCAAGGCAAGCTTCTGAAAAGGTTGTGTCCACTTTTCTGATGCAAGCCCTCTATCTCATCTCTCCTCCTTCTTCAGCTGACAGAAAGTTTGAAGGTGCCTCCACTTCCATTTCTGCAAGCAGCATCACCACCCTGGACTCTCCTATAAATGCCAAAAAGACAGAAATATACAGGACGTGTTAAAAAATGAAAAAAAACAGAGAGACAGAGCCAGGAATCGATATGAGATTTAGACCCTGCACCTCCACACAGGTGTTTTCACTTATTCTTGAAATGATTAGGTGTAGAGGGAGATTTCGGTCAAACAAGCTCTATACACATTCAGAGTCCAGAGAAAAAAATGATATCGTAGTAGGAAAAGCACAGGTGTAATGTGGCTGAATTAAATTTAGCTGATTTGGTTTCAGGGTCCCAGTATTGTGTGTGCTGGCTACGATGACAAGTCAAAATGTCTGCTGTGAAAACGGCCTATCAGGAAAAAATCATTAAAATCTCCTGCCAACATTTTACTAAGGCACAGGCATCTCTTTACTTCACTGATTATTATCTTAATTCACATAACTTTTGAATTTTGTGTGAATGTGAAGAAACAAACATTGTATTGTCATGTTTGAGTAACGTGTTTCAGTCCATTCACTTGTGGAGGAAGTATTTCCTGATCCTTTACTCAAGTAAAAGTAGCAATACTGCAATAAAATAAGAATACTGTACACCAGTACAAGTAAAAGTCCTGTATTAATTAGTAAGTCATATTAGAAAAATATAGGCTACTTTAAGTATGAAAAGTAAAAGTACTCATACATGTAACATGCAGCATTTTAATGTTGCTGGTCAAGGTGGATCTAATTTTAACTATTTTATATACTGTTGGGTGGTTTAATGTATTGTACATAATATAATATTTTATATAGTGGAGTAAGAATATAACATTTTCTATTATAGTGGAGTGGAAGTATAAAGTAGCATAAAATAGAAATGCTGAAGTACAGTACTTCACTACAGTACTTCAGTGTGTGATCTCCACCACTGAACTCATCTAGCAAACTAAAACATATGTTTAGTCCACTGCATTTCATAAATAACCTACTAAAATCTTCCATAGATTTATAGTATATGTAACATTATTGCATTTTGTGTGTGTGTGTTTTTATTTAAATACTGCAAACCATCGCACCTATTCCTGTCAGTGGTAAATGAGTTTGTTGGAAAATCTAGATCAATTAGGCCTACAGTCCAGTTTTTATATGGTTGAGATGAAAGAATATACATGTGAAATAAAAAAATAATAGAAAATAAATAGGAATAGAAATAAGATGAGTAAATTACATGATTTAAACTAATATGAATTAGGCTTTTCACACAAACATTGGTGGTTACGCAGAGTAGCCTACTTTCAGTCAATGGGTCAACAGCAGCAGAAAAAAAAATCTGTTTTAGGATCTTGAGATTTAATTAAATGTACACACCATAAACATATGTCACAAACTGGAGAGAAACCCTGTTTCAATCATGAAATCAATCCTGTATTTATTGCATATCAATTAAAATATGCAATAAAGTGTATTTTGGGGTATTTGGGGGTTGGTTGGGAGCAGATTCTTACACAGACTGACATTATTTTTTTAAGTGAGGCATTAACTTTAGTTATCAAACTGTATGAAAATCTAATTGCTTTCCAGAAAAAGACAACATTTAATTAATTTGTTGAAACCTGAGGCAAATACAAAGACATGAGAGAAAAAGTAAGCTATCCCAGATAAGTGCAATCCTAAATTACAGTCAATGTTTGCCCAAAGGTTTGCCATCTTCAAATAAGAAAATCTTACCATGCTTCTCCCGCTGTGTCTACTCTCCATGTGTATCAACTGAACAAAGATCCCATCGAATATGAAGAAACAGATGACTGAAGATTTGAAGATATATTCCCACTGAAAAAAAACTGCCTTTCAGTTCAAGATCTGAGTGAGACTGAGTGGACAGTGTAGAATTTTTACATTATGATAATGTGCTGGTAGTTCTAGAATTCGCATATATTAGAATGCTCATTATGATATTCTGGTGACACACATTCCGTCTTACAGCACAGAAAATGCTGCTTTTAAAACATTTTACTGTCAGAAAACAAATAAAACTCTTGTGCTGCTGTTTGAAGCAGAAGTGGGAACATGACAGTTGTACAAGTCACAAGTAGTCAAGTCTTGACTCTAAAGTCGAGACAGACATGTTCAAGCCCCAGAAAACAAAAGCCACATAATGAGCTCATGTGTTTGTGTGACATTTTAGGCTCAAGACACATTTCTGTCCAGTCTGTTTGACTGCAACATGCATAAAAATGCTTCTTTTTACATAAAATCATTAAAAAAAAATCTTTATATTATCATTTGACATTTTTCTCTGTTGCTGGTTTAAAAAACCCTACACACCTGTCATTTTTGGTTTGTGTACACAAAAAAAAGAAAATTAAGACTATGCACAGTAAACTATTTTTAGTTGAAACACCAAACTATTGCTGACACACTGCATAACTTTCAAATGCACTATAATACACTCTAGTCTTCTTGCTTATGGGCAGTAAGTGGTTGACAAAACCATGCTGTACATAAGATTATTATCAACTATCCTGAATAAAAGACTCAGGCTGTTGATTCTACAGTTCATCATTTTACACTCATGCAGTCCACGTTGTTATGTTTGCATAAAGCATCACCTGAAAGCCACTGTATTATGTTTATATTTGACATTTCAGATGCTGTAGACTTGATTCTTGGCCAAACCTAAGTATTGTTTATATAAATCTGCTGTATTACATGCCATCAGGAATTTAGAAACTACTGGGATATAAATTCGATCAAATTCATGTTTGTTATACAATATACAAATAAGAAGTTCATAGAAAAGTGTCAATAATTATTCAAATGAAATGTCTCTGTAATCCTTTAGAGCAAGAAATAGTCACAAAAACAGAGAAAAGCATAAGGCACTGTGGAATAAAAATGGATTCTATCATAATCATTAAAAGTAGTACAGAAAACAATGTAGATATGCCAATATGATTATTTATTGTAGAATCAAACAATCATCATTTTTTATAATTTCTGTGTTCATTCTCCCTGTTGGTCACACTGCCCTAAAAGAGAAAAAGAATAACATTAAATATGTGAAAATACAATCAACATTTAATAGAAATATCTGGTAAAGCATCTTGACATTATTGACTGATCGATTGACTGAACACAGAATCACAAATGAGCGAAACTTACAAGAAATCCTTTCATTCTGTAGATTTTGGCAAAAGGCGATTCCTCCACACAACCCAAAACACTGCAAGGTGTGTCCACATGTGGAAACCCCTCAACTACCTGAAGGGGGGGAGGGAAACATCACCATGAATATGTAGAGAATAAAATGCTGAAGATGAAGTGTGAGGAGCCATGCTTACATTGTCCAGTGTGTCTGAAAGGCTGTCCAGTTCCCTTTTCCCTCCTGGGCTCAGTCCATATGACCAGTGCTGACAGCAGACCTGTGGCACCACTGAGCCCAGAAGCAGCAACCACAGTGCCAGGGTTTGCATAGCCATTCTGAGGGGGGGAGAGCTTTATATTACACATATAAGCAGGTCAGTAATCTTCTTATTTTTCCTAATCTAACCCCAAATACTGTCATAGTCCTCAATTTTAGATTACACCTGCCCAGATTTATGCATCACATCAGTGAAGTTTTTACCTTCTGTGCATAAGGCAAGCTGCTTCTCTGATTTGTTCTTGGCTGCTGTCCTTTGTGGATGCTGCTGCTGCTGCTGCTGAGCATTTTCCAAGGTTTATATGCTGCTTCCTTTCTTGTCAAAAGCCCAACACTTCACTGCAGGGGGTCACAAAGTGGGATTAAGCAACATTTACTGGTAACCCGCAGAGCTATTAAAAAGATTACAGTGTGTGATTTTTGTCCTTCCACAAAAAGAACAAGTGTCATCATCAGACCAGCTTTGTGTATGGCCGTGAAGTATCTCCAGTCATTTTCCAATACTTGCTGATAAACCAAAGATTCACAAATTAATGACAGAGAAAAAGACGAGGTGATAAAGACTTACTCTTCTTCATAGCAGTTTATTTATAACAGTCATTTATGGAAATATATTTCCACGGTCGAGTGCAATAATCATACTCAGGGAGAACTACACCGCCCCCTGTCTCAAACAAAAAAAAAAAAACAACCTCTGCCCCATATTGCATTCAGAGAGATGTATTAAAATAAATAACCATAGCTCTTTGTGATTTTCACACTCATGGTGAAATACACAACATGATTGCCTTCATCATTCATTCTCACAGGCTGGGTACCTACGATTGAACTGAGTGAATAGTATTGCATCGGAGCAGCTTTGAGCTACAGCTAAAGAAACTTCACCAGTCAAAGGCGAGGATAGCTCTTCACACATGCAAACAGACAATGTCCAGTAAGAACTGAAGTGAGATTGTTCCTTAACAAAACATCTGCCCAATCTATTAATAGTGATTTTTTTTTTTTTTGGAAGCACTGGATTTGATTTACATAAGATAACAAGCATTAAACATTTTTGGTGAAAAGATATAACATGTTACAAATCAAATATATACTTGTGCAAATACGTTCAAAAGCATGATTAAGTGATATACGTCATGTAAATGGAACATGTTTTCAGGCAAGTCCACAACATGTGAACACGGCCTTCTGTTAAAGCACACCAAGTTGGATTATTTTCTCACAATGGGATATGAGGAATAATGAATGTCGTACATAAACATTACAATAAGTAGTGACCACAGTCAAACGCATGCAACTGTGGATCTCTCACACACCGGATTACAAAAAAAACAAAACAAAAGAGGTAGATTCACAGAGCGCAAAACGAGGGAGAGCTTTTTAAGAACACAATATTCAAAAGTAGGAAAAGAGAAACCTCACAGCTGTAAATCATGTATTGCATACCCAAGCTGTGTTTGAAAACTAGCCTGTCGCATAGTTTTATGGTGCATTAACAGCACGTCTGGCCTTTGAGACTGTGCTGTTGTATGGCTTTGGCTTGCATTGCTTCCTTTATAGTGTGTTGTATCCAGCAAAAGTAAGTTACATACTTAAAGAGGAACGTACAGCGTGACAGTTATTGGTAAATGACCCCTTCAGTTTCTGCTACAGCAGCATTCAGTGAAGCTCAGTACTCTGAACTTTACTGCAAAAGTCTGGTTTTTGACTCCCATTAACATGTCAAGTAATATGAAATGAATATAAGTTATGCAAAAACATTAAATGAGTATAGTTGTTGGATCGCATCCAGACACATCTACATACACTAGGAACATTATTTTGTTTTGGTGATATATGTAGCTGAACATTTTAAAACATCCTACCATACAAACATACATGGACAACCCTGGATAAATTCTAGTGCAAGATATTTAAAGCTAATGTAACATAGGTGGAATGCCAGGGATGTGCATACAACTACCTGTGCTGTACACAGGTATAGAGAGATTGATAGTAGGGGAATATACTGTAAGAGGAACTGAGTAATAAAGAAGCCATCTGTGTCCAGACCGGACTTGTAGGCGTGTAACCGAGTTATCTGACACTCTGGGACATGTGCAGCGGGGTCAGCATCTCTTCAAAAATGGCTCCTTTCACGTTGGATCCTCTCAGGTTTGCTTCTTGTAGATCACAGCCAGACAGGTCGCAGTTCTGCAAAGACGCAGCAGGGACGTAACAGTAAGACAGGAAGATTACATGAACTAGTGAAAAGCTTGTAATGTAAGTGGAGAACTGTAATGTATTATGAATGTCGTACAAAAGCCTGTTGAAAAATGTTCACACACTTGCTGGCAATTTCATACAAGTGCCATGATGAAGTGTGTTGCCTTATGGAAGCTTTCAGTTGCTTGTGTAAAGCTTGACATTAAGGGTTAAAATGTCAATGTCATTTTATCAAAGAAAGAATGAATGTCATTTGTTTCATAACAAACAGTTAACATTTAGTTCAAAAAGTTTTTTCTTCAAGAAAAAATGGTTTGGCAGAAAATTAAAGGAATAGTTCAACATTTTGGGGAATACACAAAAGCAATTTAATTCCAATACAAATATAAAGATCAACTTCATTGTACTCATCATATTAATTGGTTATTTACTTATTCAACTCTATGCAACTTTAGCTTAAATTTTGGGGATCCTGCTACTGGGCTATCAGTAGGGAAATTGTTTGGGGGGAAAAAAAAAAGAAAAAAAAGAGGGATTCAGTTCAGGCTGACTATTATGTTCAGAGTCAAGTAATCTATCAATTATTTTTACAAATAATTGTTTAGTCTACAAAATGTTAGAGCACTAGTTCCCCAGAGCCCATGTTTGCACATTGCTCGTTTTTTTTTCCAAACAGTCCAATCCCCCCAAAAATTCTTCATCTTACACTGATATAAAACAAAGGAAATCTTTGAGGGGCTGGAAACAGAGAATGTTTGGTATTATTTCTTGATAAATGACTTAAACAATTGATTTATCATCAAAATACTTGCAGATGAATTTTCTTTCAGTGGTGTAGTGGATTCGTCGACTCATTGTTTAAGCTCTAGGTGCTACACAAACATATCTTAAAAACATCTGTAGGACAATTATTCAGATCTGCTTTGTTGCCCCATGATAAATACTAACTGTCATCTGCGTCAACATGTCTGTTTAAATGAACATTTTTAGAGATAATCCTTCTGATAGCCTTGACTTACCTCGAGATCAGTCCCTGCTAAAGTGGCGCCCCGCAGGTTACAGTTCTTCAGCTTTGCATTTTTGAGAGTGGCCACACGCAGGTTGATACCAGTCATTTGACTTCCTTCCATGTCAACTCCTTTCAGGTTGGCTCCTAATTTACAAAAACACTTGCTGAAAACATGACAACAAATGTGGGACCGCAACTTAATTGAGTAAGATTTGTGATGGATTACCTTCTAGGTTGGCCTTCAGTCCGGATGGATCTTCAAAATTGCATCCTTTGAGAGAAGCTCCTTCAGCATTGGAACAGAGCATCTTCACTCCTTGTAAGTTGGCGCCCTTCAAGAAACAAACATCAACAGTATTCATAATGTTTTATTGAAAATTTTACATCACACCCCACAAGACATTGGTGTTAAGTCCCCAAACAGAGAAGCAAACAGTCTGCTTGTTATTTTTTTTTAAAGGGGTGAATAAGAGTGTAGGTGTGGACTATGGGCAAACATGTTCAAGAACAGAATGGCCTTTACTTCACAAAACTGAGGAGGCAGGAGGTCTGACGTGGCCAAATACCAAAATCACAGCCCATTGTTCACCAGCAGGAAGGCCAACAATTAAAAATAACACAAAAATTACACACAACTCAGACAGACGTAGGAAATGTTCACTTCCCCACAGTGAAACACTTTTGTTGTTGGTGCTGTATGTCCACATGAATCATTGGCCCTGTTTACAGTTGGCATTAACATACGTCTCCGCATGCATCTTGAGTGACCACTTCGGATCGGATCTCACTTCCCTCCCCGCTATATATGCAAATAAACACATAGGCTACATAATTACATCCACTTGCAAAGACCAAATTCGTTGCTGTTTTTATTCGGCGTGGGGACCGGGGGTCCGTGTACTCTCCATCCAAAGAAAATCAAATACCTCATGAAAATCAAATACCCTTCTTATTGATTTGCTCTAGCGCCACATCTGAAGATATATATATATATATAACAAATATAGAATCATGCAGTGATCTCCCCATTGAGAGACGCTCTGCGCATTTACACACGAGGCACAGCAGCATAATTTCATTGATTATTTAAATCTCCAAAACACACTGACAGGATCAGTCAGGATCTAATGGTAATTAATGTCCTGCGTTCTTCTGCACATCTAAAAGGTCAGCTGTTACATACACACAGTCCAGGATCATACAGTACAGCCCAGAGTGCTGACAGGAACAGAGCTCTCAGACTTACATCCAGGTTGGCTCCAGATAGATCAGCCCGCTCCAGATTGGAACAGCACAGGTTGGCATGTGTCAGATTGCAGCGGCTGAGATTTGCCATCTTGAAATTGATGTAACGCAAATCAAGCCGGGAGAGATCGGCCCCACTGAAATTAAGACCCTGAAAGAAGAGTGTCATATATTATGTTGATATAGAGAAATGATGGGGTAAATTAATGAAAACTTTTTTCATTAGCTGTACCTGGCAGCGGAGCTCTGACTTGGTGGGCGTTGCCAGAAGAAAACGGACAAACTCTTTGCGGGAAATGGGGGAGTGGTCCTCAGGTGGCTGAGAGTTCTGGTTTGAAAGTAAAGCAAGTCAGTATACACTGAGGGGAGCCATCATATTAATAAATTGAAACAAGTATCTACCTTTCTCACTTCATATTACCTTGATTGCTACTTCCAGCTGTTCAGCAAGTTGCTCAATTCCAAAGAAACGAGCCTCCTCGAGGACACCTGGAAAACAAATTCCACAATTCTACCAAACTGTGCTTATTTTCTCATGTTATTAGGAAATGACTGTGAGGATTTTATTCTATAGACTTCACATTTTTGGACTGGTCAAAAAGCTTACCTCGTATATTGATGCCTTCATTGATAATGAGCTGACCGTGTCTCAAGTAGTTGAGAATAGGCTCAAAGTATTCGGGGCTGCGGTCGATAAGGTAAGCCCCATGCTCGTCCTGCTTGTTCCCCCACACATCTGGAACAAACACAGAGATTCATAAAATCCATTTGAAAGGAAGATTCACATTAAACAAAATTGAAATGTTTCTTGATTGGTTTCAGCTCTGTAGCCATAACTTACCTTTCTCCCTAAACATGTGAGCAAGCATACTCTCTGGTTCTTTGCTGACCAAGGTGCTCCTGTACAAAAAAAAACAAAACAGACATGTTCAGCCAAGAAGTGAATGAATAAAAATGTACGTAACACAGTAGATCCTATCAACAGAAAGATACTGTTTAATTTAGGGTGTTTTATAATGTGTTCATTACAATGAAAACAGCTAATAGGACGTCACATACCTGGTGGTGGTGAACAGACGACCACCAATATTAAGGGTCAACCAATCAGTGTGAGCTCCATGCTGATCAGTAACTTTGACTTCATTCTGAGGGTCTGAGATATAAAAGAGAGGAAGAAGACAAAAGTGTCTGAGTGAGACTTTATTCACTGGTCAGTGAACGGGACTCCTGCAGCAAACATGACAGCACTCACCAATGAATGGATCTCCCTCTGAGACATACAACACGTCATCATCTCTGTTAGCACAGATTAGACAGATAAGACACACAATGAGGTGATAGAAATTCATAATGAGCTCAGCAGCATACAGTAACTGTTAACATTTTGTTACCTTATAAGGGCGATGTCATCTATGAGACCACCTTTTCCATTGTATAAACAGGAGGCTTTGATTCCTAACTTATTGCTTGCTACGGATAGTAAGTCAGACAAGGCTCCATAAACTGCTACAACCTGGGAGATAGAGAAAGATAAGACATCACTGGGTCTTACGGTACTGTCTTAACAAAACAAACAGAACAGAAACAAAATCATCTAGTCCAGTGGTTCTCAAACTTTTTCACATCAATAACCCTAAACTGACACAAATTAGACCCCCACCCCCACATAAGATTTTTACTTTTGGATGTTTTATTACGTAAAGTGTATAAAGCCCATGACCAAAATAGTCATACATCCTGAAATTGTGTTACTTGTGGATGGCTTTTTGCTGGGGGCCCCCTGGAACCACCTCAAGGACCCCTGGGGGTCCCCATACCCCACTTTGAGAACCACTGATCTAGTCCAGTGGCTCCCAGACTGGGGGTCAGGACCCACAAGGAATTAATCAAAGTGGTCACGTCATGATAGGACAGGATAGGATAAACAAAATAGTGATTTTTTTCCCCAAGCTTTCTTCTTATTTTTGCTTTATTTCTTGTGGATTTCTGTATTTTACCTCCTCAAGCCTCTAAAAGTTGTTCAAATAAAACAAAATAAGTCATTTATCTAGAGCTGCGAGGTTAGTCAATAATTGATTAGTCGAATAATCAATTAGTCAGAGATTAATCAGCAACTATTTTGATAACCGAAGAACCATTTTAATATTTTTTTAAGCAAAAATGTAAGAAGAAAATCAGCTTGTTTCAGCTTCTCAGATGTGATGACTTAGCCTATTGCTTTTCTTTGTGAGTCATGATGATAAGCTGAATCTTTGGGTTTTGGGCAGTTAATCAGACAAAACCAGATTATTGAAGATGTAACTTTGAACTGTCGAGAACTTAAACCAATATTTTTCACTTTTTTTCTGACATTTAGTGGACAAAACGATTAACCGATGAATCAAAACAATAATCGGTAATTTAACTGGCAGACAATGCAACATGTGACGATGGTCCCACGTAGACTTTACTTTATTTTGAGGGTTCACAGACCAAAAAAGGTTGGAAAAACTGATCTAGTCTAATACGAGATTTATCAGTCGCATTTAGCAATATAAGCAGGGTGAGCTAAGTTCATGCCATATGTAGGAAATATCACATGGAGCTAACATTTACCTTTACTTGATATAGTTGATAATAAAAGTGTAATATTTTCTTTAGCTATAATTAAACACGTAAGTTATGTTCAGTAAAACGCCAGTCATTCTGCGGCCCTAGCTCCTTCACTCACAGTCTGCCCGGTCGTTACCCACCTTGCCATTTTTAGATGTCCCGTTAACAAATAACGTAACTCTTCTCATTCTTTAGGTGCTTTGGTTTTAAGTACTTTGTTGTAATTTTAACAATAGTAATTATGTGGCCTCTGCCAGCTAACACTCGCTTGCAGAATCAAGCTGGCTATAGCTAGCTGCATCAGACAACAACACGAGACAAAAGATGCCTTTAGGAACAATCGAAAAAATCAGAGATTATAAGACTGTACTATTATGTGTCGGAGAAGCTGAGATATTGGACTTTTAGCCATACCCGAGCATGATAGTACTGTATGTTGACATTAATATAATTATGTATTACATAATTATATTAAATAGTACATTTGCTAATGTAGGACATTAAAGAAAACAGAAAAGATGAGTCATATTAGAAATGATTACCAATAGTGATGCATATGTATAAAAAAAAAAAGTGCATCAGTGTAATAGCTCGCATTTCATCATCATTTCGCCGCCACAGAACGACATTATGTGCTGCCGTTTTTCCTAAACAAATAGGCTACAACAAACAACTTTATCAATAACAGAGAGCACTTGAAGAATGCCTTCTGGCTGCAGCTCTACGATTGGTCGGGGTCTCATACGTAGCTACGCTTGATTTAAATCTCGTATGTCCCTTACTAATATCCACCATCCGCTGTTCGCCATCCCTAAGCCCGTTTGTTTTGTATGACAGTAATTTCTTATTTTACCGCGTGTCTACATTAGTTCAAACATATTTTACAAATTCATTGTAATTCTTTATGAATTCATTTGCGTCTAACTTTATTTCTGGGCGTGTGTGTTGTGGGAAGCCGGTCCTGTTGGTGGTGCAATACACCACAAACTTGGTCGACCACTTGTAATAGAAGAAGAAACACACGGAACTGACTAACAGAAACATGTTTACTCCGTGTGTATAACTTCAAAACTAATGTCCAGCCTCAGGTCTGAATTAGACTGGGGCTATTTTCATCACCCTGTCTGTGCCCATTAACACGATGGCGTCTGATCGACAGCAATGTGCGTGCTGCTCCCATCCAGCCTCCTGTCCCAGTGTTCACCAGACGCTGAGTGAAATGGATTTTGAACGAGGTTTGCTTTTATACAGTATGTCAGGCATGTGTTTACACTCTGTTGGTGCCATACCAACAGAGTTTTACAACACACTGACTGAATATATCCTTTCATTAAGGTGGTTGACTTGACCTCCTCCAAAATTTAAAACACTTGCATATTTCACCTTTGTTGGCTTGTCTGCAACTAACATTGTTCTTTATTGATGAGTCTCATCTGTCATTGAAGTGCACTGCTGTGTTTTGTCATCATAAGTGTTATTCTTATATGCAGGTATCTGGTCTGCTGCGATGGATGGGGACTTGGAGAGGGTCAAGTCCTTGATCCAGAAAGGCACACATCCTAACCTGAGAGACTCAGCTGGATACACAGCTCTAGTGAGTCTGCTGGGAAGCTGTTCGGGGCATTAGCTGTTGTATTCCCTGTTCACATGTCATGGATCTAAATTTCTGTTTCATTATTGTATGTTTTGTCTCAGCATTATGCAAGTCGCAGTGGTCATCTTGCCGTATGCAAGTTTCTTCTTGAGAATGGTGCTTGTGCATCTCCTCAGACACCAGGCGGTGCCACACCGCTCCATCGGTCAGCTTACTGTGGTCATCTGGATGTGGTTAGACTCCTGCTGCACCACAGGGCAGATCCAATGCTGTGTGATGACGACGGTGCGTCTCCTTTACACAAGGTAGGCATGTCATAGCACATGTACTACAGCACTGCCATGATAAAAACATTCCAGAGTTACAAAGTATATTTATTATGATTAAACTTGTACCTGTGTGTGTTATTTTGTTACATGCATGAGCAGGCTGCAGAACGGGGTCATGAAGAGGTGTGTCAGCTGCTTCTTGAACACTGTCCAGCACTCTGCAGCCAGGAGAACAAGAGGCTCCAGCTACCCTACCAGCTGGCACCTCAGGGAGATCTGCAGCAGCTCTTAAAACCGCCTCAATGACAACGGACACACTGCACCTGCAGTACGCAGAGTCACTACTGACTATGAACAGACAAATTATACGAGCTCAAAACAGACTTTATAAATAGGTGAGGTCCACTTTAAGTCCGGATTACATTCACCTTGACCTCACTATATTTGTCTGCTTTTTTCTCAACTGAACCTCAACAAAGTACCACTGAATGTAGCCTATTGAACATTACATCACCATACTAACTATATATATCTATGAGCTATAACCTATCTATAACCTATCTAATCACACCAAGGTCCAGCATCTGTTTCTGCTGCACTCTTATCAAGTAGTGGTAAATAAATAATAATTCTGTTTTGATTGGTCAATGACAGCAGCCGTCTCCAGATTCTTTTTATCATTGACCATGACAAGAAAAAAACAATACATCAGCCTTTATGTTATGTTATGAAGAGATGGTTACAACTGAGGTGTTTCGTTGGGGTTTAAGAGCTGAGTAGTGATAAATACACATATGTGATTGATCAGTGGGAGGAATTAAGTGACTATTCCCACTTCACCATCTGATGTGGTGTTAGTGGTTGAATCTAAATGTTCAGACATTGTAGTCACACTGAACTGTACTGCACTTTTGTTAAATATTTTACTGCGGGGTCCTTTGGCCTTGTGCACTCAAATTTGTAAGTTCAATACAAAAGCATGCATGAAAATTCATCTGCCAACAGACAAACAGCAGCTCAGTTTAAGAGACTGAAGTTTCCATTTTAATATGAAAGAGCTGAAAGCAGCAGGCAAGCTGCATCAATTTTCAAAAGGAACACAAAAAAATTATTGGATTATCTTGAAAGGTGATAAAATTACATAAAACGTGAATTCGACACAGTGAGCCAGAAAGCACCCAAAGCTTAAGCATAGTTAGTGATGATTGGTTGGAGTCATTTGAATGTCAGTCACATGCTGAATTTGTTGAGTGCACAGCATCTGCTCTCTCTACAGTGTTTATGATTGTTTGCTTTGACCATGTGGCAAGTTTGAGAGTCAATCAGAGTGTATTAAAACTGGAGGCAAAAGCTGTGCATGTTTTTGGCTTATTTGTTTAATTTTGTCAGGCAAATTAATCTGAAGTGATCCTGGCTGGGTTTGGCACAGCAGATGCTGGGCAGCAGGGGGAGCCATTGGCTTAAAAGCAGCATGTGTTTTTTTCTACTAGACCATGAGAATTAGCTGGCAGTTTACACAGAGTGACCTCATTCGATCCTCCCAGCACACGGTTGGAAAACTAAACAGGGTAACTGTTAGAAAAAGAAAAAAGCATCAGTGTTACAGCTGATAGTAAGTCATTATGAGTGGCTACTCATCTCATGTATATGCCTCTGAAGTGGGCTGTTCAAAGTATCAAGTAAACCGCAACATTTTAAAAATGTTTCCTTTATCTGATGATGATTGCAGTTCATTTTGATGTATTTGCTCAATTAGACATTTTATACATTTGACTTGGTGTTCAGAAACACTCAACCCACATACTGTTTTTTGCCAGTGACAGCCACATGTCTGAACTGCTTCTATCAGGTTTTAAGTATTTTGGCAAATACTTCAGACCTAACCTACCACTGCAGATGTTGATGGTCTGTGTATTTTGGTGAAATGATGACCTCAAACCACACAAATGTCACACAACCTAGAAACCCAGGCTTCTTATTTACTATAAATGGTGTTTTTGATGCCTCTTTGACCTGTACTAAAGATAATGCATAATTACCACCAGGTTTTATGTGTATTTCTAAGGATAACTGTTTTTTTTTAGAATGGATAAATTAGTTCAACTGTTTCTGTAAAACATTTCAAAGTTATTAGCTTTTGTCTTTCCATTCTCATTGAGATGACTCAAGTTATCAAAGGCTGGTCACATCACTCAGATTACTGAGTGCTCTCTTAAACAGTATTTATACACAAAGGGAACAAAGAATGGAAGCCTGGGGGGCAAATAAAGGATGTTGATATTTCCATATCTACTGAAACAGATGGAACTACTTCTAACTATTGTCTCACATAAGCATGTTGAATAAGTAACACATGCACATATATAGAGACGGATACCTTTTCCTTCCCCAGATGTGCACTTCTGCACTTCTTCTGCGCTCCTGCAGTCCGCATAAATACAAACCCGCGACAGAAACCTCTCGCTGCAGTCTGAGGAACTTTCATTGGGTCCGCTGGTGGGTGGTGTTTCCAAACTACCTTCAAACCACATCCAGTGCGGTGACTGGAGGGGTGCCAGGCCACATCTGGAGCTCATTGCAGCTGACGCCACACAGCACAAGGAGAAGGGGCGTCGGGGGGGTAGATGGGGTGGGATGGGGGTATTTTAGCTCGCAGAACTAAGCCAAGAGAGCTGTTTAGGCTCAGTGACAAGTTCCTCCTTCCACACAGCTGAGGAGCTGTTACCAAGATCACCCAACTTGAATGCCACATGTCAATGATAGCAGCCTTTTTTTTCACTGGTCACTGAGGAGATTGGTCTGGAGATATCCCTGTTTGTTTTCTAAATGGCACTAAAAACACAGCTCATTATGCTATTTGACTTTGCAGAGTGATTTTGACTGGCACACAGACGATCACACCCGCCCTCAGCACCCACTGATTGTTCCCTTGCCAGGTTCTATGTAACATAATCAAAGTTGATGTCTTAGATTTGCAAGCAGTGAGCGAGGTAATGAAAACCCTCTGTGTCACTCGGTAAAACTGGAGGAATGTTGAAGGGCCTCATTCTTTTTTTGGATAATTTTTCATGAGCTGGTTTGAATTTTAGAGCCCCTTTATGTGGAAACAATCAAAAACTGGCTTGTGTTAGGTGAAAATGAGCAGCTCTCTCAGAAAAAAAGGCACTTTTTTTCAGTTTCTTTCAAACAACTGTGCTACTTTATTCGGTTTTGCCTGTGAAAATGTTACAATGAGTGATACCTCGAAGAATAAGGTGTGAGTTTTTATGCCTATAGCTTTTGAAAGCTTTCATGTAATGTGAGGACTTAGGGAGGACTCCACAAGATGAGGAATTTGGATTACAGCTCTGTTTAGTGAGATTTATTTGGAAAGCAATGAAACTTCCTGGCCCGGGAACCCACTTCCACCATAATGAGCACAAGTTAAACCAGGACTGGATGTTATTTTCCTCAGAAATAGAAGGTGGTCTGTGTGCCATGCTTGCGTGGAGGATTTGAAGTTAGTGCCTGGGATTTTATTTTAAATAGGCTCGCACTTTCGTCTGTAAGAACTTTAAGAAAGCGAAGATGACAAGAACAGCTTGTTCTCTGTTTATATTGCTCCATCTTGAAGATTATGTTTAAGTGGTAAAATTAGTAGTTTCTGTGGCTACAAAAATTGAGTTCAACACTATAAAATATTTCACCCTCATGTTTCAGTGTGCCAAATGTTAATTTCCTTCATTTTGTTAATTCATGGGTGCTTGTTTTGATTAATCAAAGGGTCGTCTGGTCCTTATCTTTTCTGTGTCCACCTGTACTAAACTGATGCCATTCTCTGGCCTCCCAGCTGCCCTGGCAGAGCCGGACCTGTTTGAGTTAAACTGAAGTAATCAGGTAAATGGCTGGCAGATGGGCACACATTAAGACTGGAGTATCAGAGTCTGGCATGGAAGACCGCCCCATGTCGTCTCATCTGCATTGGTGAAGCAGGAGTGTGGGTGTTGGGTGAGGGGGTGTATGTAATCAAATCTACGGGAGCTGCTCCTCAGAGATGCTGCATAATCCAATTTAGGTCCACTCCCACTTCAAAGCAGCATGTCGTCTGCCGGTTGAAGTGATGTTGCAGATCTTACGCTCCCCCTTTCCAGGTCAGCGGGTGATAAGAGCCACGAGTCCAGAGGCCACAGACCAGCTCTTGCAGGCAATCAGCACAGAGACTGTGGGAAATGTCAAGCTTATCAGGTGATCCAGCCAATCACAGAGTACCATGTGATGGATGACTTTGTTGTTCTGATCAACATACGTGCAGATTTATATTTTGATATTTTGATAAATGATAGGTCATTTCAACCACATTATAGATCATCCAGTCCTCTAAGTACTGGACCATGTTAGTGGAGTTTGGGTTCCTGCAGCCACACTTGGACTGAAATGTAACACATCTGGACAATGTCAAAGACGTCCCTAGTTGCACCAGCAACCATAATTATGAAAAAGTCTCCCCAGGAAATTATGTGCAGGGCTGCTGTGATTTTTGTGTTGTTGCGGCTATATTTGAGGAGGGAAAGTTTTTCTTTTTTGTCAAACTCTGGAATGGATGGCTAAGTTTCTTTGTATTGATTATGGAGATGTAATCTCCTCAAAAGCATGCCCAGACAAACAACCCATAAACTGTACCATATGAGTCAGAGGACAATTAATGAACCTTTTGGGATCATATATCTAGGTTTCACCATACCAGACTGTTGTTAGAAATCAGCTTATTGTGTATCTTCTGCCAAATCTGCAGATGAACTCTACAAATCCATGTGCTCCTTGTTCAATACACTTCAGCCTGCTGTTCATGTGATTCATGTGATCAAGCCCTGGCTTGAGAATTCATCAGGCAGCTGTTCATATACACACAAGTGTATTTCTTCGGCCCATATTCAATGATACTATTCTCGGGAACTTTGATTTTACATGAGGATGGAGCAGTATGATCCCAGCAGCACTACTTTCATAAACTACTTGCAGCATTACAACATATGTATACTATACTGTACATGTCACATAAAACTGAGAAACAATTTAAAATAGATATTTTTTAATCTAATTCCCTCTTCTTTGTCATCTCAGAGTGATATGGAGTCCGAGTGTCAGTGTTGAATATTCACCCTACATACAGTGTTTATATTTAGATGAATACAATGAAGTACATTGGGTTAGGGTTAGGGACATTTACTCAAGTACATTTGAGGTACTTGTACTTGAGGAGTTCCATTTCATGCTACTTTATACTTCTACTCCACCATGTTTCAGGATAAAATATTGTAACTTCTACTCCGCTACATTCATATGACAGGTATAGTTCTTACTTCTTTATAGATTACATGTTTATACACAAAATATATAATAAACTTTACAAAAGTTGCATTGTATTACAACTACCCAACAATATACAAAATGTTAAAATTCGCACCACCGACTACAACATTAAAATACTGCTTATACATGAATGTGTTATTAATATAAATCCAATATTTTAATATAATTTATAGTATGACACTCACACAAGGTCATTTTCTACATTAAGAGTACTTTACTTTTAATACTTAATATACATGCTGCTGAAGTAATAAGTGATTTACTTCAGTAATATTTTAAATGCAGAACTTTTACTTGTAATTGAGTATTTGGAATATATTTTTACAGAGTGTTATTGCTACTTTTACTTAAGTAAAGGAAGGGATCAAGGCAAAATGCTAAAAAAAATAGATCTTTAAAAGTTTTCAAATGCTATAATATTAAGATGAGAAAAAAAAACATTTCAGCTTTCAAAATTTCTTTTACATGGTCAAACAAAGACTTTGGGGAACTGGATAAGAGTTACACTTAAAGCTGAATCTTAAATATATCAGGTCATCTTTGATTCATTCATTGTCAGGTATTGAGCGTAAGAGAACGCAGAGACAAGACCCTGCAAGCCCTCTTTCTGTATGAATCAAATCAGATCAATCAGATTCCCCATTGCCAGAGTGCAACAGGAGGGCAGAGCTAAATAGCTGCATTTAGTGTTAATCATTTACACCTTGAACAATGCCGCTCCCACCACATTCATTAAGAGCTGCTCTGCAGCAGCAAACCGCAAAATATCCACAACTGCAGTGACAATACTCCCATTCAGTGTGAATGACCAGGGAACGCAACACCGTGCTGAACGTGTAATTGAACAAGATGGTTACGCTGATGAACTAAGACTCATAGAGGCACGCCGTCCCTCTGTCAGCAGGTGCCCGGCACACACTGGCCCATTCATATGCGCATTCCTGTCTCTCCACTCGCAGCCCAGCAGGTTCCTCCCGGCCACTCAGGACAGGGGCTGACGCACACAAAGGGTCTTCAATCTGCCTCAGACAACAGACAGCATAAAGGCCCGGAAAGCCACAACAGCGTTATGTCAAAGACCGGGCTGGGGGTGGTGAGCAGAGCTTGGGGGGCCCTGTGTGTAGGACTAGGGGCACCGCTGATGGATGGATGAGGGCTGGGCTCAGGCGATGTAGTGGAAGGCCCTGTCTGAGGTTTTTGTGCATGAAAAGAGGATATTTGTACTTGCCCAGTAACAATGGAATGCAAACACGAAGAGCGCGGACAATAAAACACCACCTTGGGGCGATGAAGAAGCTGCTAGGGAAATCATCATGCAAAGCAACTCTGGGGCAGATATTGTTCACTCTGGGCATTGCATGACTCTCTGTTTGTTCTCATGCTGATGTGCGGCTTAGCCTGCTTTCAGTTTGCTTTTGCATAAGGTATTCCTGGCTTTAACAGTGTCCGGCACATTTCCTTACGCTGAAAGGAATGAGGAGTGATCAGAAATGCCCCACCTCATCTTAAAACAGACTGTGTTTAGGCTAAGCTTTTGTTCAACTGACTTTAAATCCTACACAGTCTCGGCTCTATCTCTGACTATGTAAATGACTAATATAAATAGTCTTGTTAGGCAATAACTTCAGTATTACCTAACTGCACTGTGTAATTATTAATTAAAATCATAAACTTTAAGCTCTCATTTTATAGCATTGGATTAACCTCTCAGTTACGTCCTGACAGTAAACTTGCCTGTATGTTTCTTGAGTTACCGTGGCATGTAAACATCACAGATACAGGTTAATGATTAATCAGGGAAGCTTTTTCAAATTATCTCCACATAACACAAGTTCTTCTTTCATTCTCTTTCTTTTGCAAGTGATCTGGTGTAGAAGTATAGACAGTGTGTCTCCTGTGTTGCAATAAAAAACCCAAGAACATCTTTTATTGGTCTGCCGTTACTTTCATTAGTCTGCAATTCATCTGTCTTGTTGTCAGCCAAAATTGTCACAGTTCAAACCGGAGTGGAGGTTTCCAAAATTCCAGATATGTCACTCACCCCCTTTCAACAAAGGAAAATAATAAGTAACCAAAAGAAAAAACAAATATCCATCATCATATGTTATGAATTATGTCAAGGTTTTATGTCCTTTCATTCAGAACTTTTTTTCATTTTTATCTTTAACAGCTTGAACTCAGGAGAATCTCTGTCAGTGACACTGATGGCACAATAAATGTCTGTAAAATTTCAAACTGCTGTTGCATCAAAGATCCTCTCAGCCATGTTTTGATGCTTTGAAATCGTAAGATGTGGCTGACTGCAGCACATGCACATTTAACTCTCACTATTAGTTACCCTAATAAACATGTTTGGTTTTACTCTGGTATGTATGCGGTTGTCAGATTCACACTCCATCTGCTTCGTGAATAACAGCGCTCTCTGAAGTTTGAGGTTAATTTGAGCTCAAAGTACATTTGACAAAAAAGGCAGTTTAGAAATGTTAAAAGCAGAGATTCCAACCAAATTGCATCAATCTTACAATGTAACATAAACATCTTTTGGCATCACAAATTATTACAATTTACAGAAGTAGTTTGATATTTTGGGAAAACAACACTTATTCACTTTCTTGCCAAGAGTTAGATGAGAAGATGGATAACACTTTCATGTCTGTATGCTAAACATGGAGCTAAACCAGCAGCTGGTTAGCTTAGCTTAGCACAGAGACTGGAAACCTGAGGAAACCATTAGCCTGGCTCTGTTGAAAGGTGACAAAATTCACTTACTGACGCCTCTAAAACTCACTAATTAACATTTTATATCTTTTTTTTAAGTTCATGAAAAATTGAAGTGTAAAAACAACAGATTGCTGGTTGTTATGTACCAGACTATTTCATCGCTGCGTGCAGTGACTTCCTGGCAACCTCATGGTGATGAAAAGTCACTGTACCCAGCTGAGAAACAATCCAGTCCCCTGTTTCTATGTCTTTGTGCTAAGCTAAGCTAACCTGAGACATTGTTCATTTAAATAAAAGGTTTATGGTTTGAATCAGTGTGCAGGCATCTTTTCATCTATGCTGTTTTTCAATAGCCTTACACCCACATGTGATGTCCGTATCAGTGCGCTCCTTCTACCCTTCTTCTAGTGTTTGACTATGACAAAGTGAACAGCATTTAATAACAACAACAACAATAATGCATTTAGTTTGTACCAGACTTTTCATTCATAGTGAAACTCAAAGTGCTACAGTATTAATAACACAGAACACACAACATACAGAAAATAGTATTAAGAGTCAAGATGAAAAAAAGTATCTTGTCCTGTCAAGCCCCAAAACTCTACTGTAATGGACCCAAACACAATCTTTGCATTTTGATTCATATATGGGTCAGAATTACATTTTGAAAGCTTTATTTAGACTTTGTACTGTTCTGTGTGATTTCTCCTCAAACTTTCAGTTTAGACTCCAATATTTGACTTTTACAAGGACTGATTAGCAGCACAAAACATTTAATCTAACCTGGAGGAGTCAAAGCCACATGCAAAGTAATATCATGCCGAGGACCTCCTGTGTTTGCTGATAGGAGCTAATATTGAGGCCTGTGTTATTACTCTATGAGATACTATTTGTTGTATTCACCTGTAACTCTGTAATATTGATCTTCAAAATAAATGACATTACATCATTTCGTGGATAACATCATACATGGTTGATGCTGCACACATAACGAAAGGCTCACACATGTTGAAACCCAAATGTGTTTCTTTGTCATCCCATTCTTTTATCTAACTATCAAGCTGGGCTTCATGTGTCTCTGCAGCTTTAGTCATCAATCATTTGTCATATTGTGATATGAAATCAAAGACCATATGAGCTCCTCTGACATTAACTATGTGTTTGATCAGGCAGAACAAACCTATGTTTGTGCTGAGCTGGCAGATACATTTGAAATTCTGATGCTCTTTGAAATGCTGCCAAAGCATATGATCTTTTCGCTGGTACAATAAACCTATTTTATAGTTGCTTTGAGACGGAAGTTGATGAAAGTGCTTACTTTCTAGCATTAAATTAGTATTCATGTTGGTTATCTGAAATCCTGAAAAGAAAACACATTTCCTGTACTCATATTATTACACACACCCTCAGTCAGTGAACATCTGCTTCCATTGATAAACCTTTGTCTTCTCACATCAGCTTGTGCTACGGTGTTATCATAGATTTTTTTTTTTAGGTACAATATACTTTGAATTAGGAAAGTGTAATCCTCAAAGTTTTCACAAAGAGTTTCACTTCTTTGTAAAAATGTTATTGTCCCTTTATGTCTACATGGGACATATCTCAGGTATCCTAAAGTGTTCTTCTGTATAAAAGTGGTGTTCAGTAAAAATTAAGCCTATAGTGTGTCAAAATTAAATTAAATTACGTCATAGGTATCTTGCTGAACATTTAATCAATATTTCTTATGTGCTACCTTGTATGTTATTTCTCATAGTGTTTTGTGGGGATCAGGGTGGAATCTGTAGTGAGTTTATGTAATTTATATCCACTGTGTCATTTGAAATGTAATGCAGCAGTACTATAATTACAGTGCCACCAGTAGTCTGAGTGTTGTTCTCCATTCCCACAATGCAAAGAGCGCGGTGTGCAGGGCTGTTGAAGCTCTGCTGTAGAGGTGCTGTGGATGGCAGGGGGAGCCAGGTTTCTACCAGCCCGAGCAAACCTGCGTCAAGCTGGAAAATAACAGCCTAAATAATGTCGGACTTCCGGAAATGGGGTCTTCAAAATGATAGCCAAACTTTCGTCAAAGAGGAAAAAAGCTGCATTTTTGTGAAGCGAAACAGCAAAGATAACGTTGAAACAGGCGATGCATTAAATATAGAGTGAATTGATTCTGTAAAACTTAAACTTAATGCAATAGTGTCATTAATATTTCCAGATGATTTCCCTCACTCTGACAGATGAGGTTAAGAAACAAAACTGTTTTTTTTTCATTAGATAACTTGAATGGCAACTCAAAATAAAACAACTTTGACAAACATCATATGATTTCCAATGTAAACTCAATGAAAAGTGAGAAGTATGTAAAACAGACAAAACACCGTTATGTGGTAATATTTTGTCTGGAATAAAAAACCAACACTACTGTGTTCTCTCCATTTTGGTTGAATGGTGTGTTTCTATTATAACTAAACAAGAACCATTAATTACAGCATATCCTCAACAAATGCATCATCCACACATTAACACCTCCAAGCCCATGGCACAGGCCACATAAGCGGTCACCTGGGGCAACAAATAAGGGAGTTACCAACAGGTATGCTTGCTTCTATACAGCTTTTGGAAATACACACTCACATGGGTTTTCATCTGGTTTGATGTTCAAAGCCCTACTGGTCGGTCAGCCACCAAACACTCACTGAATGGCACCTCGACCCCCACTTGCCTTTTGTCCGGAGGACAGGGAGGATTTCTCTGGGATGGAGGTATCATTGCCACACTTCATTTCTTGGACTGAAGGAACTATTGTTGCACTTTTTGAGGCTATAATTCTTCCAAATTCCAAATCTTGCCTATGACATCAACATATTTCCTCTTTAATCTTGAAAAATATCTAATATCTAACTCATTTCACCTGTAGAATGTGAACAATTAAGTGCAATAGTATAGGAGATAAAGATGGATCTAATTATCTGAAAAACAGCAGCGACTGTAAATAAATCTTTTTAATGCAGCTCTGCATAAATTATCCAGCTAACCACTGCTTGAGAAGGCAGTTTGTGTCCCTGCAGTGTGCTCGGTGTTTTTCTCTCTGTGTTTTGCTTGTGAATGCCAGGCCGGATGTTGTGTGTGTCACTCTGTCTGTCTTGATCTCGGTCCGGAGGATGATGCGCATTTTCTCAGATTGAAGGGGGGAGGTTTGGAGCAGCCCGGACTCTCGTTGTTTAACAGAGTTATCCGCCAGGAATGGTCAAAATACTTTCTAGGATTCATTGTCGTGCCTCTCCTTTGAGAGAATATAACATCAAACGACACCTTGTTTTCGGATGTTTTGTTAGAGTGAGTTGAACAACTTTAGGACACAGTTTTCGGAGGTGCGAGGACTTGATTTCATCGTGAGCGAAACGATTTGGGATAAAGGGACTAACTTACCAAAAACCACCGCATAGGCTGCACTCAGCGTAGTGTTTGGACCAGTTTGCGTTAGCTAGGTAAGATAAGAGAAGAAAAGGAAATCACAGCACAGCTTTCAATTTAGAAAATTTATCAACTTAACTCTCAACTTAACTTAACGCTCCGTTGATTATTTGGGTTTTTCGGAGTGGGGGGACGCTCAGTCTTTTCTTCTGTCGCACAAGTTTGGCAAAAAATATGCGCCAACTTGTTAGCTAAACGTTGATAGTTTTGGAGCAAGTGAACGTCGATAAAAGGAGCCGCACATTTAAGTCTGGATATACTGTTTTTCGGAAAGTTTTTCTGCCTCCAATCTCGACCAACACTGGCTGTTTCACAGCCCCCCGCCAGTAAGGTGAGTTAGTATTTTATTATTCCTCCAGTCTTTGATTTAGCCTCACTTTACTGTAACATTTATGTTTACGTGTTACCGGTTAGCAAATGTTTCCCGCTGTAAGTTAATTAACTTTAGCTCTTTGATTTCACTGAGTAGCTAACCTTTAGTCCTTAAAAAGGGGCTAATTAAAGATTTGTGGCTCTCAAATTTACTATCAGATATTTTCATTACTGTCAGTCAACCACCTGTTTATTCTTAATATATGTGTTTGAGCTCTGGAAATTAGCTTAATGTTTATTTATATACATACAGTACGTTGAAAGCATAGTAACACCTCAGACTCCTCCATGCTGAGAATAACATGGTAAGTTACAAACATTAAGACACAAGGCCCAACTTCAAATATAGTCCTTCTAAAAATTGCTTTTCTTATTTAAGTCATAGCAGGCACCTTTTAATTGAGTTGGATACTTTACTTGAAAATAGACTACTTAAATTAAGGATAAAAAGCAGAAAGCAGAAATAAAATACAAACCTCAGCAATGCAGTTTGGCTTTTTGGATCTATAGTAACTTACTTATCTGAACTATTATCTTTGCAGACGTGCTTTCAGTTCTGTTTTATCTCTGCAGAAATGTTCCTGGTCTCTATCACCTCATCCATCCTTAGTTTTGTCTAACATTGTCCATCTCTGTCAAAGTCTCAGACAAAACTCTCTTAAACCTTCTCAGTTAAATTCAGCTCACAACATTTCTTTCTTTCAGACAACAGGAGAAATTACTTATTCAGAAATGCAGTGAAGTTCCATCTTTAAACTCTCAGGGGACAGCCATCATTACCAAGTTACATCTGTCATGAAGTCTGGGTCTGGAGGGGCAGCCTGATGTTATGTAAAGCTCTAAATGTTATGGTATAAAGGGAGAGGGAGAAGATGGATGGTTGAGAAAACTGGCATGTCCACAGGGAGTTCACCAGAAGGGAAAAAAATGTTCTCTCCTGAACCTTGTAATGGGAAGTGAGGAATAGTCCTGCCCTTTAATTTACTAGGCTGCTCCCCTGGCACAGAATTGTTGTCACTTGAGCTCTGTGATTGTATTTAATATAGCTAAAACCGTCAAGAGATTTGGTGTGAAATGAAACATTTCCTTGCTGCTTGTGTTTGAGAGTAAATTTTTCTAATAGATAGTATATAGATTGATATTTTAGATATTAAAGATGTTTAGATTTTGATTTGCTTGTGTGTGTTTGTGTGTTTTGGTTTCATTCAGGTACAGTTTATTCTGTGCATATTTTTAAAAAAAATGGCCTGGATTTTGTATCCTGCTTTAACCTCCCTGGGGGAAAACGTAAACACTTGATATGCACTGAGTGTACTAAAAGGCACTTTGGATCTAAGTGTCAACCAAATGGCATCGTGCCTGCCAGCTTAACATTAATTGTCTTTACATTTGAGTGTAATCTCATGACACCTGATCTCCCTCCATGGCACGCCGGTGGCGAGCCACTGATTCAGATTGTGTGGCTGCAAAGAAAAAAAAAACAGAAGTGTCTGTTTTTGTGGAAACAGTAGCCTTAGGGAAATGGTCTGATGCTCTTATGTCCGCTAAACTGCAGCCGTGTGCAGACTGGCCTGTTGCTGGCTGCGAGTGCACAGTTAACTGGGAACGGGCTACAGAATTTGGGAGCGGAGGAATTTTATGCATGGATGGCAGTGAACAGTAATTATGGTGCAGGCCATGTTACGGGTTAGGCCTGTAACCTTTGTCTTTGTATATTGAGAGAAGCTAAATGTGCCTTGCGTGTTCTAAATGGTTTACTTTAACCCCTTTTTATTTGGGAGATTTTCAGTAAAATGTTGTCATCTCTTAAGCGCTTGGAATAACAATTTGGGTTTTCCCAAACGTGAGATTTGTTTGGTGTTGAAATCCCTCTTAAAAACAACTACTTTAGTAATTCAGCAAAACGTCTTAATCTTTTTAACTGCGGGTATTTTTTAGTGCTCTCACAGTCACTGTCTGTTTGCCAAAGATCACTTTTCTTGGGTTTTCTTGTATATTTGAATCTATCTTGGTTTATACGTTTATAAGCAAAATGGTTTAAAAACTGAGCAACAAAACTCTGGCTGTGTTCCCTGCATCATCAACATTTGCTGGTGATGACTTTGTAAATTTGAAAAGAAGGATGTGCATTAAAAAGAAGCAATGTAACACCACATTTATAGACAGGTGTTGGTGTGTCAGTTTCAGCTGAGGGGTTTAGACTTGCTCTGATGTCCTACATAAGTTGGAAGTGAACAAGGAGCATTTTATCCAGCCAGTAGATGCAGCTCAGTGGCCACAGTGCAGGACTGAATGGTTGGACAGATCTGTTGGCTAATATGTCTTCATTGTATTCCCTTTATCTGACATAGCAGTAAAACAGAACGCATCCTAAATCATTCACCTGGCTTAAGAAAATAGGGAAAACTTGGTCTGAACATGTTTAATTTAGAATCATACTGGGTCTTAAAGATTTACTAGTCTTGCTGGAGTTTTAATAAACTGTGTAAGCAGTGCATTGCAAGTTGTCTTGATTTATGAAAAAGACTTGTAAACGCTCTCATTAAGTCCAAGTAATTACTTAAATGCCTAAACAATAAATCAGCTTATTTGTGTATTTTTACAGGACAGTACCTTCACTCATAAAAAAAGAAGAAAAAAACACATTAAACATGAAAAAAACTTTGGCAGACATCCCCTAAATTTGGTTATTGATGAGCTTTGAAGAGAATATATATATATATATATATATATATATATATATATATATATATATTTAAATGTCTAACAACAAACTATAAAAATGACAGTAGGTACAAGGTAATGGTAAACTTAATTATGGAAATTATTATACATAGTAGTTTGAACACATTAAGACCAGATGCAACATTTTTGTGTGTATAATAACACCAATACAATGAAATTAGATTGAACTTGAATTCAGCAAAAATAAATGTGGCCCATATCTGACCTATAATATCAGCCTGTGAAAGTGACCTCAAGATGAGTGTTCCATGTGTGTGGATAGTAAGAAATACTTGTATGTTTAACTCTTACTCTCATGGGAGTTGAAGATGACAAAGCTTTGTGTCATACTCTGAAGAAGCAACTTCCTCTTCTTTCAATTACGGACGCTTGTCGTAGTGACGAGGGCCTAGGGAACGTGGTCGGCTGCTCTCTGCGGTTCCTTCTGTCTGGCAGCAGAAGCTCTTTCTTGGAGCCTTCCCAAAGACTGACTCACTGCTTACAGAGCCGCGATGACCAAGCTTCTTTATCCCCCTCGGACCCCCCTGACCCAGCTCAGCTGCTGGAACACTAGACCATTCTTGGAAAGTGAAATTGAATTGGTTTTGAGGGGAACACAATGACTGTTTCAGTGATGAACACTCACACAAGCGATTACCTCTTAAAGGAAACCACAGCTGCATCTGAACATGACTTTGTGTGAAAGCGTAAACCGACTTGGGGTTTCTTTGACCCAGATGTGGCGCTGCTGTTGTTGTTGCTGTCTTATAGAATGGACTTTAATATTTTGGATCTATTTGCGACATTGATTTTAAGAGTCACCGTTGTGTTCTCAGGCTGGACTTGACTGGAGCACAAGACCCCTAAAAACAAGCATTTGTTTTACACTTATTGACAGCTCATGGGAGCAAATGGTTGCAGGGGTCATTTTAGGCTTGGGACCAAAACCAACTGTTAGGTGATAGATCTGTGAGTGTGGAAGTGATGGCCTGGCGGTCTCTCTGTAAGGGTGTCACATAACAGGCTGTAGTTTTTTTGGGTCTTTAACAAATTCCTCAAGGGGTTATGGGGGTTAGGGGCAAGTGTTAATATCTGTGGCCAGATGCTGCAGAGGTGATGATGCGAGCAGGTGTGCATGTTAGGGCCACTCACTGCACGGTGCCCCGTTTTGGAGGGCACTGTTCATCCTTCAAGTCTTAACAGAGGTCTAGCAGCAAAAAAAGAACACTTGATATTTTCTCTTCGTCATGACAGTCCAGGGTCCGACATAACTCTGGGTTCGACATGAACTTGTCCTTCAGACAAGTAAATTTACCTTTCACTTGTCCAGGTAAAAATGACACAGTACAGACTTCTGTTTCACTGGGACTTAAGTGCTATTGTTCAACATCTGTGATGTGAAAACATTAGATTTCCACACAGTTAGAGAAATAAAAAGTGTGTGTCCTGGTATTAGTTCAGTTATAAAATCTAAGTGCAGCATTTCTCCTGCCCAGCTGCTGACAGCACTGTCAGCCAAAGAGTCAAACACACTGGGCAGAAGAGGGGCTCTGTTTTATTGTTATATTATATTATTGTTAGTCATTTACATTAACATTGATCAAGGTCAAACATGACATAAATATAATGTTATAGTGAGCTTCTGCGTGAGTGAGTTTCTTATGTCCTAGGCCCAAAAAAATGTCAAATGTGCATTTACAGTACTTATTGACTGTCAGGTTTTGAAAGTGAATCTGTCTGGTTGCATGACGGTTCTGTTCCTAGACTTACTCACACTGACAGTGACTAGAGGAATAAATACAGTGTAGAGGTGCTGAGCAAAACTCAGGGGAAACTAGGCAGACACACATTTCTCCGTGTTCTTGTTTAGGAGCAACTGAGATTGTGACTAAAATGAGAATAGCTGGTTCACCTGAAGTGAGCCTAGTCAGGTTAGACTAACCCATTGTCACTAACTGCCTTCATTTTAATCAGCAGGTAGCAAGCAAGAGTTGTAGCATTTATTCACTGACAAAAAGCCTAAACTGTACACACACTGCACTGCTATATTCACAGCTACACTTCAAACTTCATACTCTGCCTCACTGTCACACACACACTCTGTTTCTGTCTCTCTCAACCACACGCTTATTACACACACAACCTACACACTGAGCTGTGAGTTGAACATATTGTGGGTAAAAATGCATTTGTTTCAAATCAATATTCTGAATGTGGTCATTTAACTAAATATCTGAGTAATGAGTGGTACATAACGTGAAGACACACTGGATTTTTTTGTTATTTTTTTATTTTATGACTTAACTTGTCCGGTAGGGCAAGTCAATTTCTCTTCCATTTGTCCTACAAACCTTAATGTTGAGCCCTGTAACTGATGGCCAGGGGCCAGTTAAAGTTTATGCAGGGCAAAATGATTGGCCAGTCAGAGTCATGGGTAAACCTTTAAACTGGTTCTTTCCTGCCCTAGTGTCATTCATCCATCATACTCATTGTTCATACTTAACGCTACTTGAAAAAAATGTCTGAGAAAAAAACATTTGAGACTATGAAAATAAAGAGGAAGCAACAATACTCCTGGGTGGAAAACAGCAACTGGAGCATGTTTTGTACAGTTTTCTGGTGATTCCCCGCAAAGGCCGATGGAGGGGGTTTGTTTTTTAAAGGGACTGACAAATTATCCAAAACATGCTCTCAACTCACTGAAATGTTATTATCATAAATTCTCTTCTCTTCTCCCTATGCATACCATACTCTCTGGCTCTACACAAAATATGGAGAAACCTACATTTATACACCATTAATTTACTGATCCAATATGTGACTAACTTTATATTTGTGTTATATATCGTTACATATCTATAACTGAAGGAAAACAACCAAATCTAAAGGGAACTTCTCTGTTGTACATATTATGTATATAATAAATAAATTATGGAAAAAAGAGTTATTTTCATGAGGAAATAAACAAGGGACCAGTAAAACTCTGATCTACTGGCCAAGTGGGCCAGTGGGGAAAAACTGCAGTCTTCATGAGATCAAACCTCAGCGGTTACTCTAAAGCTTTGAAAACAAAACATTTTATTCCTTCAAACTGTGCAAGATGTATCCACTGTTTGTTTGCTTGAGCAGAGGAAGTCTGGTATTTGTTATCAGTGTTTTTGTACAAGATGGCCTAAATGCTGAAGTATCTACCTTGAACCTCGTTGACTAACCCTTTTTTTTTTGGTTTGTTTTTTGATTTGTCAACAAAATTATAGATTGCCAAGTGTAGCCTTCATTCTACTGGTTTGTTTTAGTTTGGAGGAGCCACAGAGCAGCCATTTCAACATTGTTCTTGGTCTTGTGTAATTCTTGCATATAAAATTGCAGGATTTATTTCTGGCATAGTCCAAACAAACATTTCTTTTTCTTTTACAAACTTGTACCCTGAATTGACTTTGACGTAATGATTTTTTTTTTCCTCCTGATAAAATAGTTCATGAGTCTTGCTCACGTGGTTATACATTTATTTTCTTTTGTTTTTCACAGTTTAGCACTGTGAATGACCCGCCGCTGATGCCCCAAAGGTCTGAATGGAGTTCCAGTCGCAGAAAAGCCAACAGTTGTAGCTCCCTCAGCAGGATGCTGATGAGGCCAAGTATACTTCTGTTTCTGGCTTTATTCGCCCAAGTTTTAAGGACCCAGTGCCGGCCTGCCAACACTGATGAAGGTAAGACGCTTTGATTACTTAAAGCTCATCAGACTTCATTTATACACTTCTTTTTCCTTGCTCTGGTTGCTGTATTATTAAGTAACATGCAACTTATTGAACTTATAAACTTATTAAGTTTGACTTATCTTGACTCCTGCCTTGAGAAGCAGCCCACTGATAATCAAAGCTTTGTTCTTTGTACAGGAATGTAATCCTAACACACTCCAGGCTCGGTGAAGTCTGTCCTTTGTAGCGTCAGTCTTTCCCCCACCACCCCCATTTGCCCGAGTCTGATGTTGTTTGAGTGTACTTCACTGTGTCAGATGTAGCTGAACTCTGTTTCTGACTATTAGTAACATATTTTCTGTCTTTCCTTGCCAGCCAGTTCAATGTATATGTATGAGCTTATCAGAAATGGGTTCCCAACAAATCTAACAGACAAAACTTTTGGTTTAATGAGTTTATTTAGTTCTTAAACCGGACTGTACAACTTTAGGACTTTCTATAAAGAATTCGGCCTGATCTGGCTGTTACACAAGTTCAGTTCTGGAAAGGGGAAAGAAGCACTGAAACTGAATCCTTAAAAATGTGTCTCTTGGATACAGTCCAACAGTGTAATAGCTGCCTGGACTTGTGGGTAGATGGGTTTGGATGTTTACACTCCGCAGTCGGAAGTGGAGAGCAGCAAAAGAATATGATAAAGCTCAGCATTATAATTAGAGTAATTAAGCAAGAGGGTCTCTCTTGGGCAGTAAGCCCTAAAATAAACTTGGTGCGGCTGTGTTTAAGCCAGCAGTGGGACAGGGAGGAGTAAATGACTCCCATGTGTAGCCCAGGGGCAGCCCCACTACCTAGAAGTCCCTGCTTCTCTCCTCCTTTGTAATGAAAAGGTATTTGTTGTCACTGAGAGAGGAGTTAACTGCCAGGGAAACTATAAACTAGCCAGTTTCTTGAAAAAAAAGGGAAAGAAGATGCTGCTTTGAGCCCTCCCTTATCCTCAAGGATAGGGTTTCTGAGGAGAATGTTTGTCTTCTAAGGTGAGCCATAAATTTCCTCAGGGGTGGGGGAGTCTGATGCATTTACACCCCACCCAGTTCTTAATCACCAAATGGCCAGGTACTATCTATGCGCCTCTGTGCTTTTCCTCCTGCTCCCCCCACCAACTTTTGCTTGGGAATGCTTCACTTTCCCCCCGCTTCCCTGCTGGGTGACGGATGGCTTCAGCTGTCGACAAACAATCACAGCAGAAGCATTTGGTTGCATTCCTTTTGTCTTGGGTGGGGAAACAAAATAGTTATATGGAAGTGGTCATGTTTTATGCGTGCTTCTTTGTTTGTCTTGGGGCTTTTTGTTGTGTGTTGTTCACATACGAAAAGAATATTCCCCAAACAAATTCACTTCATTGAATTTCTTCAGCGGCCACGTGAACAAGCATTCGAATGACTGTAGCCCCTTTAGAAATGTCCTCGGTGTGAACGTTCAGACGCTGTGATTTTATCTTGAAAATGATTTCAAAGTTGGGTTTTATTCCCCCCTTGTGACAGTGAAATGTCAGAAGTTATTTATATGGTGTTCCCTGTGGATTTCTGTGACTTGACTCTCTACTGTCAGTCACAGTAGAAGAACCTCTGACCCTCTGGTGGAGGGCTCCTCAGATCTGGAGCTGCCACAGTCATGAGAAAGACTCTTTTAAGACAGTGATGGGGGCCCAGAGAAACACAGCTCAAAACAAGACATAGGGATACTATGGATAATAATTTTACTTGTGTGTCAGAAAATATCCGTGCTCAAGGATAAACAACCGGGTTCTGTTATGTGTCAGTGGAATTATATTGTGATGGAGATAATTAATATAGTAAATCAACATTGTTATGCTGCACAGCACCACAGGGTTCATCTTTTAATATAAACCCTGTGTTGGTGGTGGGCAGCATTAAAATTTGGGGTTGGAAAAATACTTCTTGCATGCATTATGTTTCTCTCTTGAAATGTTCAACATTGATGCACAAATCTCCTTCATTAAAATTTAAAAACGTCACTTTATGAATGAAACCTTTTACACCGTTTGAAAAAGAAGCTGTAATTTTAAAGAGGATAATGAGAAAAAAGCATTAGACAAATAGTTACATTCATATAGTAGGCCAGCTATGTATTTTGGCAGTATAACATTACATATTTCCACTTGAAGATAGAAGAACAATAAAGGAAAGTGGTTTAGACTTTCTGGAAGATGCAGTCCACCACAATGTGACTCTTGAAATTAAACTTTCTATTGCAATCTAAAGACTGCTGTCCCTGAAACGTTTAGGAATATTTCCTGCATGGGGTCATGTGGGGATGGGAGCAAGGATCGATATTCAGTTGAATCTGTACTGCCAATTTCCCATCTCAAGAACTAGTAACATTTCTGGGAAAATGCCAGTACAGCTGTGTTGTGAATGAAAGCAGTAACATCGCAGGGACGATTGTGTAGAGGGTTCCATCCGTCTGACGAAAGACACTTTCACACGAAGCAAGCAAATCAATCACAAGACTCTGCTTGATAGAGGAGACATTTCTATTTTTTTTGGAATGTTTAAATATTTTAAATAAAATGTTCACACTCTTTTTGTAAATGTTTATTCATGTAACTTTAACGGTATTGCTTTCATAAAGCCATATCGATTATTCAAAGCTCCGTCAGACGCTGAGCCACGCTCAAGCTGATTATTCACAATCTCCAACCTGACGGAGCTTTGAATAATGGATATGGCTTTATGAAAGCATTACAGTTAGTTACGTGAATAAACATTCACAAAAGAGTGTGAACATTACAGTTAAAATACTGAAGCACAATGCAAAAAAAATAATAATGTCTCCTCTATTCAAGCAACGGCTCCCTTTTTAAAAGTCTGTGTTTGCTTGGTGCAACAATATCACAGCATCATGTTACATTTAATATTCTTATCTTTAATATCACAATCGAAATCATATCCATAACGTTTACTACTCTTATGGAGGGCAGAGCAGAGTTTGGGTGAGCAGGCATATGAAGAATTGAGACGTGGGGTGTCAGATCCGTGGAAAAGAGACGGCAAACTGGTTTGTAATTAAGGATTTAAAATTCACTTGTCACTCCTGCCGATAAATGGGGCTCAGCGGGTGGACATGCCGCTCTACCAGAAACATCTTTAAAAGTAGCTGCAGTTGGAGCATTTATTCACTGACAAATAGCCTAAACTGTACACACACTGTACTGACATTCACAGCTAACATTACACTGTTAACTTCATACTCTCTTCTCCAGTCTGGCAGCCACCGTCACACACACATGCTCTCTCTCTCTCTCTCTCTCTCTCGACCACACTCGCTACGCACACAACCTAACCTAACCCCCTACCCCCACCCCTCCCTTAGTGGTGCCTGAAAGGTTATCCCAGTAATTTACTGGGAACTATGTGTGAAAGAGGCTTAAGTGGCACAAAGTTTACAGTACAAAGCATCTTTAACCAGCAATGGAAACAGTAAAAATAGTCCACTTTACTGTAACCTGGTAATTAGTTTGACAGAATTAGCTTAAAAAAACCAGCAATTGTGTTTGAGTGTATTTTTAAAGTGTAGGAGACTGTGACTTCCTGGTTGAGAAGACAAACCAGATAGTAGTAATTACATGAATAATAGAACAAGAATTGCATGGATTTTCACCTTTTAACAGATCCTGGTCTCCCTGTGTTTGGCCATTAAAGCTGTAATGTAAGACTAAATGTAGCTGAACTCATTTGAATAACACTGGAGAAACTGGGATGGTTAACTATCCACTGCACAGTAATCCTTGTAGCTCCCAAGTGTTAATCCATGCTGATTGTCAGCAGCTCATTTAGGAGTGAAAAGGTCCTCCACTGGAGTGCTTTCAGGAAGGACACTCACTCAGTGAATTTTTCGGGGCTTGCTTATAGGCATTGTCCTATTCGTTTGCTTCCTGCCAGTCCTGCCTTTTGTCTCTTGTCAATCCCCTCTGCACGTCACCCACCCCTTCACTCTGTAGTGGTCACATCAGCAGAGGAGACTTGCCATGGCAGTTTTCTGTGTGTGCCACCGCAGAGCCTCAACCAGCCTGACTTTACTGCATTCAGCCATCACTCCAGAGAGAGCAGGAAATCCCAGAAGTCATTCACGCGGCATATTGCTTCCTATCTTGTAGCCAGAGAAGGTTCCATAGACTGGCGCCAACTCTTCCTTTTAGTTGGTCTTGAATTTACAGACTAGTGAGCTTTTTTCCCCCCCTCGTTCAAAACCTCTCGGTGCTTTCTTCTTCACCAAAATTCCTTTCATGATTTATGTAATTAGGCTGATTTTAAATCATGTCAATCAATGTTTCCAAATAGTTGGAGGAACACATGAGAGACCATTCCAGATGGGTTGCTTTCTGAAAATATGGTCCTTAATCCGCTTTAATCCAATCATAGCATCAGGAGGATTAACTGAGATGAAACATCCTCAAATTCAAAGGAAATGCTGGAAAGCTGGTACTTACCTCAGCGTAGAGAAAAAATAATAAATAAGATAAATACGAGCGATACAAGTGTGTAACTGTTTTTCATCATGATGTTTCTACACGGAAGTAGTCAGAAAAATGTTATCTCTGTCTGTAGATGGCGGTTGGGTTGCTTTGACTACATTGTGTTATGTCTTACTCTAATTTTAAGTAGGTTGTCACAGAAGCACAAATGGTCCTGACTGTGGCCTACAATAAAGCAACAAGTAAATTTTACAGCTTTTACGGGCGTTTTATGATGTCTGCAGCCAGATTAACAGCTGGGATGTTGACACAGCTTTATCAGTGGCATCTCCATTTAGAGGGCAAGGACAGAAACATAGTGGAAGGCCCCCACACACAGCGCAGAGACCTTGTGTTTAAGGCTGCGTACAGGTTGGATAGTTGTAGCCCATCACTGTGCCTCTTCTGCTTCCCCCCTTTGGTTTTGTTTTTGAGGAGAAAGTTGATCCTACCCCCTGGCCCCTTTTCCTGCTGGGATTAAGGGCCTGTCAGACATATGTGATCCAGGAAATACCTTTACTAGGCCCAAGTGGGGTCACCATAGCAACTGGCACTAGAACCTGCCGCTGCAGGCCCTCTCTCACTCGCTCCTGTGCACATGCTCACTGGCTCGCTCTCCCTCGCTCCCTCTTCCCCTTTATTGTTCGGAGGCCTTTGTTGTGATGGTAGGAGGGATTAGTCAGGTTTGCTGATGTTGTCCTGAGGTTATGCCATATAGATGTACGTCCTGTTGGGAGGAAATGCGTTTGCAAACACACTGGGTGCTTTGAAAAAAAGTTCAGAATATTCTCATGTTGAGGGATTGCTCACCAGCCACTATGGCATTTGATTATCTAGTCCATTTTGTCTTGTTACAGTACAGAAGAGACTATGAAGAAAATGGGAAAGCGGGATGAGTAAAATGACTGATTTCACATTATTGTGCTGCCAGAGGGGATTACTTTGGTGACGCTACTTGGCTAAAACATCATGCATGTCAGCTAACGTGTGTATATAGTTGTTTAGTCGATCGACAGGAAGTTAATCAGCAACTAAAATTAGTCATAAATACATTTTCAAGTAAAAACTCAAAACACTCTGCTTCCAGTTTCTCAAATGGGAGGATTGCCTTTGTTTTATATCATTGCAAAGTGAGTTTCTTTGGGTTTTGGACTGTTGGTCGGGCAAAACAAAACATCTGAAGACGTCATCTTGGGCTCTGGGAAATTGTGATTGTTATTATTCATTATTTTCTGACATTTTATAGTCTAAACATACTGAGAATTATCATTAGTGGCAGACCCAATGTCCACAAAATCTGGATGCTATTTCGGTTAATTAGAACAGCGTACCTCGTGGGCCTTTTTGGCATGGAAGTGTGATCCAAGAGCAAGAATGTCAAGCAAGTTGGCCAGTGACGATCTTTACCTTTGTAACTAGACAAACAACACCATTGTGATGGACAACGTGTCAGCATAATTAGGTTACCCCCTCCCCCTTGTTGACTATGTAGTCATTTAGAACAGGGGGGCTCAGGTGTCTCGCTCCGTGACGCCTCCCCTCTCTTCATTCCTCTAATTGAATTTCACCTTCCTCTCCCAAGTAGCTCCTTGCCTGCCTGACGATAGGGCCTTGACTCATTTGGGATGCGATTTAATTTGAGGGAGAGGTTAGGCAGGCGGTGTGCCAGGAAGAAATCAAGGAGGGACTTTTTTACTGTCTCTTGGACCCTTTTTTAAGATTGAAGTACTTTTTGATGTGTTTACACTACAGATACAGCCCCGTTTTGTGTGAGCTCTCTAAACATTTTAAACACTCTGTAACCTGTCAGTTACTATTTATTCAGTCCAAGATATTGTGCAGTTTATTTGAGTAGGACTAATCCTGCTAGTTATCCTGTTATGAATGACTTATGTATGACACGGTTAGTTTGGGCCAATTATATTGACTTTCTTATGTGTTCATGAAGCCATATGATTGTGTTTGTAATTGTATTCTAGTTACTCAGTGTCATATAACCCAGCTGTTAAAGATAAAACTATGTCCTATGTTTCCTTTGTAGTCTCCGAGGAAAGGCAAGCAGAGCTGTTCACCCTCTATCTCGGGGATCGTCTGGATCTGAGTTGCTCTGCCAAGGACTCCCTCCATGCTGTCAACTGGACCAAAGACCATGTGGCCGTAGTGGATGGAGAACACACACGCATCCGCAACGGACAGCTGGAGATTGAGACTGTGGAGCTGGCAGACTCTGGCCTGTACGCATGCACCACCTTTGGCAACCATAGCGTCTACTTCAACGTCACAGGTAAAGTCATAAATAGATCAGAGCACACCTTTAGTTTTTATTTACTTTTTCGTCACCGAATAGTTACATCCTTTAACTGAGCAGTTAAGAGCCATTAAGTACCTTAATGTAACATACTATACCTGTCTTCAGTAAGTACATTTCTTTAAGATTGTGGCCTTACATGGAGAAATAAACCTACATGATACAAAAATTCAAATGCATCTGTTTTTTTTTCACATCTGTTAAAATTGTTGTATCACTAACAAAATACTTTGTTGATCAGTGTACCAATTGTTTGGCATACCTGACAAATGAGTCTCTGTTTCACCAGTCGATACCCTGGCCTCGTCTGAGGATGACGATGACGATGAAAAGTCTTCATCTGAGGAAGCCAAACTGTTAGGCAGTCAAAAGCTGCTGCGTAAGTGTGCCGATCCCTTCACGTTACTAATGCTGCTGCAACAAATGGTTATTACTCATTCGCCTCGAGTGCGGGGGTTTTTAGTAACTGTCATGAATGGTCAGTGATTTGAGAGCTTTATGATTCAGTTATGAGTCGACCATGTGTGTGGGTCACATTTGGGTGAATGATTTCACTCTGAATCAGAGGGTTTTTACTCCCTCAATGACCGCTTTTACATGCGGTGACTAACATTGGTTAACCTTAGATGTCACATAATTTGTCTGTGGCACAATTAAGTCACTCAGACTTCATCATCGGGCTAATACTGGCCGCTCTGCCCACAAAGAATCCAGGAGCTGACAAGTGCAGCAGGCATGCTGACCTTGATTTGAGTTGTGACTCTCAGAGCTTTAGCTACCCCTGAAATTTACACAACATGACTTTACTTAACTGAACCGATTTTGAAGACACCGCATCTAAAAAGTGACTTTTCTATTTGGAGAAACTTGAACCTTTCCAGTCACAGACTGCCAAGCCCTATGACTATAATTTAGCAATCTTTTTTTGGGTGAGCATGTATTACGTAATGTCTCTTATACAGTAAAAGACACACAAGGTTTAGGGTGCATAAAATGAGTTTTGAGCTTTAGTTTGATATATTTTGTTTTAGAAAATACACTTGACCTAATTAGCTAATTATTTCTCTTTCTTATTCTTCTATAGCAATGCCCCCACAATGGGCTCATCCAGAGAAAATGGAGAAAAAGCTTCATGCCGTCCCAGCCAGTAAGACTGTCAAGTTCCGCTGCCAGGCCAGTGGCAACCCAACGCCCACACTGAAATGGTACAAGAATGGCAAGGAGTTCAAGAGAGACCATCGCATTGGAGGCTTCAAGGTTAGTAACAAATATTTTTGGAAATTTGTTTCTTCATAGTGACCCTACGCCCTCCTTAGCATTTCTTATTGAATTACACCAAACTCTTTCACATTGAGTGGAGATGTGTCAGTGATCTCATCTCCACATTAGATCACCGCCCCCTTCCCTGGAGTAAGGAACACTTTCTGCAAGTGAAAGGCAGAGACAAAACAATGCAAGATGAAATCCTATGCCATAAAAAGGAACGTTGTGCCATAGTAATAATACCTCCAGGTGGGCAATCCTAGCCATCCGTTTAGATGAAGGATACCATTGGCTGTCCTCATTTTCGTCTCAGCGCATCGTCTTCTCTGTAATTACATCCACGCTGCAGTAAATTTACCATGATACGTACTGTTTGTGACTGTGATATATGATGTGTGCTGTGATCACTCCTTTTGCAAATGTCTTCCCGTTTCCAGGTAGGCTGTATTCAAATGTGACACTAACTGCTGATAAACTGCGAGTTTATAGCATTGATAAGACATTATATTCCAGTCTCTGAGTTGTAGGCAGGTTTACTTAGCAGAGGTGTGGCACGGGAATGATATTGACCGGATTTGTCATTTGCCAGCTTCCCTTCACCATATGAAAAGTGTTTATGACTGCCAGAGATTCATTAACGTTCTGTTTTTAAGATTTGGTCTAAGCATTAATGTCATCTGTTATTTCCTATTGAGCACAAGGGGATTATAAAACCCAGTTATTGTAATATTCCACAACCTTATCAGCCAACACATGATACATTCATTTTGTAATAGGAGGCTGCTAATATGGTGCTTTTTGTACCTTTTACATTGACTTCCCATTGCTGTATTCAGTAGCAGTTGCCTCACAGGTGTGGGATGCATGTGCATGTTCACAGAGACCAAGAAACAACCCTCCTCCTCCTCCTCCTCCTCTGCATCTGCTCTTCCCATCAAGGTGTAGGCTAGTCCAGCTTTGTCTCGTGCTTCCCCAGCCTTTCTCCCTCCCCAGCTGGGAAACATTTAGGAGTTTCCTCTCAGCTGCCTGCTCCCCTCTCACCCCCCACCCGGCCCAGCCAGGCAGCACACTTAACCATCTGGCTGCTGTTTTTTCAGTCAAGGTGCAAAGGTCTGAAGCAGCGGCCGGGGACGTCTCTCATCCCTCCCACACTCTTGCTTTTATGGCCAGGCTTCTATTGTTCATATATATCGTCTGCACGTAGACATGTGCAGGAGGGAGGGAATAATGTAGACCACATGTATGAAGCCAAGCACAACACATCTGGCAGCAGGCAGCTGGACTCCCTCATCACGTTTTAGCTAAATGAGGGAAACCGTATGGCTCCGTCTCTGTATATTCATGTTTGATGTTGCCATTGCCTTAGAGGTTTGTTGGTTAATCACACACTGCCGGTCTTGGCAGATTTATGGAAGAAAAATTATAACATGTCTTGGAAAAAAAAGAGCCAGACATCAGTCGGTGCTAATAAGACAGGTCGGGGCAGATGTATATAAAACATGTACCCAATTTTCCAGTGGTCTTTGTTAGTAGGACAAAGATCCAGTGCTTAAAACATTGGACCTGTATCCTGTTATCATCACATCACACATCATTGAGCTTGTTAGCTGTTTCTTTAAAATGAACAAAATTTGATCTATGGGCATTCATATTGGGAGAAAGCAGACGGAGAAGAATTCACATGGGTTCTTTCATTTGCTGTTGAATGATCAAATGCAGAACTGCAGTCTAGCTCCGTCTCTGTTGCCATGATTGTCTCACTACTGGCTTTATTTTAGCTAATTAAATTTAGTGGAAACATTTTTTAAGTTTTGAAATCAAGAACTTAAAGTACAATTCTTATAGCTATATTTTTGTTATGTTCCTTATTTTAACCATTTCTACAGTGGACGGGAATTAAATTGACTCGCAGTGGGAGTTGATTTTTTATTTTATTTTATTTGTCACAAACACATTAAAGAATCTGTGTGCATGCTACCTGCTCTGTCACATAATTAATGTATGCTGAGTGAATATTTCACTATGAACAGATGTTCTATCTGGACTTGATGATAAATATTTATGTTTTTGGCTATCAAACCCATGTTGTATACCAGCCAATGTTCCCTTTTTTCCCCCCAATGTTTAGGTCCGTGATAATGTGTGGACCATCATCATGGAATCTGTAGTGCCCTCTGACAAGGGAAACTACACCTGTGTGGTGGAAAACCAGTATGGCAGCATCAATCACACCTACCAGCTAGACGTTGTCGGTAAGTGTTGTCTTGTTTCCAAGTGTTTCATGTTGCTGGTATGAACCTTTCCAAGCAATCTTGATCATGGTTTAATTACCTCGTGGAGGCTCTTGCGTCATGTTGGATCACTTTCACTGTAATGTTTATGCATCAACAGATCAAATGTGATCATTGACCAAAAAGTACATGTATTATATACATTGTATTGTTCATGAAGGATTAGCTGGGTTTTCTCTCCCGTCAACCATTTGATAAATTAAGCCTGTTTACTCGCGGCATGAGTAATGGATCCATCAGTCAAGCCTGGACCTGCCCTGTGACTCGCTCTCACACCATTGGTCCTATAAATCACAGTTCCACTTCCTCAATCACTGTTGTCCCCTGGGCTTGGCCCGACCTCAGTAGAGGCTGAAACCCTGATGAGCAGTGATACTGCTGCAGTGACGGGAGAGTTTTGTCACAAGTGCTTACTTAGTCCCTCTGGATGTCTTGTTCAGAAAAGCCCAGACATGCCGCCAGATTCTTGGCTCGTAAGTTTACTTTGGAGAGTTATCAGTCATCAAAATGGAGCTGCAAGAACATTTTATTTCACAGTAACAGCTCAAGATGAGACATTTTACTTGCTTGATATTATCTATTGTGGCCAACTCTTCATCATTACATGAGTAGCATGTAGTTGGGAAATAGCTGCTTTAATTCTCCATATGAAAAATTCTAGTTTGTGACCTGTGAAACTTCACAGTATCAGATCAAATGAAGCTGGTGACCTTGTCTGCAATCAACCCCTTCCAGTAACAGAGCTGTGACATGGCGGAGCTTTTATTAGGCTTGTGTTTGAAAATAACTCAGGCATGTGTACTTTTTTTAGTTACTGCAGATGTTTGTCTTAAATGTTGCGTGTTTGCTTCACTGCCCACCAAACATCTAAACCAACATTCATGTGTGTTTTTGGTTGTGTGTTGCAGAGCGCTCTCCCCATAGGCCAATTCTTCAGGCTGGCCTGCCAGCTAATCGCACCGCCGTGGTGGGCAGCGATGTGGAGTTTGAGTGCAAAGTGTTCAGCGACCCTCAGCCTCATATCCAGTGGCTGAAACACATCGAGGTTAATGGGAGCCGTGTCGGCCCTGATGGCTTACCGTACGTCCGTGTCCTCAAGGTAAGAGCTTAATCTGATCAATCGAGTCGCAACAAGCCAGGCAGTTGAAATGTTTTCTGTACTGCTAAATGAGGAGTATTTTGATATTGATATTTTCCTGTACTGCTATTACTGCTCTTTTCTTATATACTCAGTACTGTTTGTATAATGGATCCTTTCATAAATTTGAACTTCATTTGCTAGTGTAATTGAAGTGAAAAGTGCTTTTGCTGAATTCTTTACTCAAGTTTGATCCTGTGTCTGCTACTTTTTTTGTCTGTGCTCCACCTGACATTTCTTTATTTCCAGCATTCTGGGGTCAATAGCTCGGACGCTCAGGTGCTGACCCTCTACAATGTGACTGAGGAGGAGAGCGGAGAGTATATATGTAAAGTGTCCAATTATATAGGAGATGCCAATCAGTCGGCCTGGCTGACTGTCACCACATATGAGCCCACAGGTAACCACTACACAGCAGAGCGGGACATCACGGTGGAGGCGCTTCTCTAAGACCACCTGGAAAAACTAGGGCCGTATAACTCGAGACAACCTCAGCTGTTTCTCTCCTCCCTCCCTCCGTTTCTCCCTCCCTCTCTCCTGCCTCAGTGCTCCTGACTGTAAATGACGCTATGGAAAATTCCCAGCAGAACAGTTGAAAGTGTTTAGTCTCAGGTTTATGTTGGACCCTTTCTCATTCCTGCCCCCATGCCTGTGCTGTGCCCTCCTAATAAGGGCCTCTCTGCCATCTTCTTCTATTACTCTCGCTCCCTTGCCCTTCAAAGTCCTCCGTGCACAGCTCACAGACTCTCCCTCTCAGTCTGGACTGCCTCTGTTTTTTCCAGCTGTCTTCCTCTGCTTACCTATCTTTCACAGACCTCCTGTTGGTTGTCTAATCTCACATGATCTACAGAAGTGAGAGTGTAAGATGTGTTGAGGTGCGAGTGTGCCCTGTTCTGCTTTGGAGTTTTCCATGTTGCCCATCTCTTGCATGTAGAGATGAGACTGAGGTATTTGATGTGGTGATGGGATGGCCCAATGTTGGGTTCAGCAGTGCAGATTCAACCTAACCAGCTCCTCCACTAACAGAGACTGGAGGGCTCTTCCTGACAGGGGTGCTCTCAGTGGTACATTTTGGGCAGATGGTGTTGGATCGAGGAGGAGAATGCTCCTCCATCCCTTTTCTCTTTCACAATCCTTTACTCATGGTCCTCTTTCCCTCTTGGGCCTCTTGTTGGGTCTGCTTCCTTTGTTATCTTCTAGACTGCTGGCCTTAACACCACGGACAAGGAAATGGAAGTCCTGCAACTGAGAAATGTGTCTTTTGATGACGCTGGGGAGTATACCTGCTTGGCGGGCAATTCTATCGGGTTCTCTCATCACTCTGCATGGTTGACTGTTTTTGAAGGTATCAGTGGTTCTTTCTCTCGCTCCTGAATTTCTTTTCTTTCCCTTTCCTCCAGCCTGGCTATCCACCCTCACATTTGTCAGAATGAGGTCTTTTTTGACTTAAATTCTGTTGAAAATGTGAGAGGAAGCCAGGGCAAGTTACCAGTACTAAAACTCCCTCCCCTCTCTCTCTGTCCTCAGCATGGCTCCTGCTCCATCTAAACTCTCTAGATGGGAGAATGTGGGCCATGCTCTGCTGTATCTTAAATGAAATCAAAGAATGCCAAACAACCCATGAACTGTCTCCTACCTGGTCAACCATGAAGTAAATCAACAAATAAAAATAGGCCAGAATTGTTTTAAAAAACAAAGGTCACATGAGTATATTTAATGGTCTCAGCCAGGTAGAACTTCACCTTTTATAGAAGGATTGTTTGGCAGCGCAGATCAGATTTCACTTTGAACTGTCTCTACCATTCTGCTCTTTAATTGGTGTTTGCATTGGATTTGGTGTAAAGCTGATTTCCTTTGACAAGCGCTACAAATGACATGTATTCCTGATGTCATTTCCTGCTGTGAGCACAGCGGCTGGCTTTGATAATTGGCTCGCTGTAGTGGATGTGTCTCATTCCTGAGGGTTGGAATGGGCATTTGTCCAATTATCAAGCTGCTTGTCAGTCAGCCTCTTCACACAAGTGCAGCTCACTTGTGTTGCTGGTGTTGGTTAGGGGTGTAACAATATATCTCAGTCGGTATGGCACCCTTGGTTTGGGATGTATTGCAGATCAAATAGTTGGAAAGAGTCCAACATGTAGTACTTCCAGCACAAATGAGTTGTAAGCGATAATCTTGTGCTAACATAAGGCAGCAGATTGCAGTGTGTAATATTGCTCATTGTTTCCTGTTGCAACTGTGTACAAAACCTGACTATTTATTAAAAAGTTCTGAAAAGGCATATGGGCAGCTTGACTAACCCTTGGAACAATTTCCATCTTTTCCTGGGCAAGTAAAACTGCCTTGTCAAATAAATAAAAAGTTGTATTGAAATAAGTTAAAACAAGTTAGAAAATAAGTTACAACCTGATATTGTATTTGATTTTGTGTGGGTGTTTCAAGAAGAAAGAAAAGGACTAGTCAAGTCTAGGGGATTCAGTATTAAGAACCAATACTAGTCCTAACCTGGAGGGTGTAGAAAAGGAGAAAATGTGGAAGAACACAGAGGAAGACGGACTGGTTTCCAATATTAGAGAGACAATCTGGAGGTGGGTTACCTTATCGAGGTTCCAAGCCGACTAGCATTTCAAGTCCCTCCGACTCGGCCTCGCCAACGCTGGGCGTTGCTCTCGTGGGCCGTTAGCTCCTTCTGGCGGTTCAGTTCAGTTTTTGGTGGTTGGGGGATGGGTCTCCGAAGAACAAAGCTGGTTTTTCACAAGGGTCCGGGCGCAGGAAAGGTGTGAAGTTGTAAGGTCTCGAAAACGCTTCTAAAAGGACGTCTCTGGGCTTTATCTCAACTCGTACCACTTATTCAATTGTCGCGCTTTCCCAGCTGAGCCTCATCACGTTACTCCAGTGGCTGCGCGCGCACCTCACCGTGACGTCCTTTTTATCAACCCGCAGCTTAACCACACCACCTTGTTATCCTCTCAATGAAAACCAGTCCAGTTTAGGAAAGGGAAAGGAAGAAAGAGGAACTATAAACCCCGCCCCCTTTACTCCTAACACCTGTTACAATCTAATTTAATCAATAATGACCTCAACAGGATTTAAAATCCATAATTGTTTTTTTTTTTTCTTTAAACACACCCTCAGAGCAGGTACTTTTAACATCTTAACTCCTGTGCACAAAGCCACATCCCAAGCCAAGGTATGCACCGAACTGTTTCCATAAAAGTGGAATCCATTACACCCCGAATATTGGTATGAATAAACGTTGGTGTTTTTAACTGAACGGGAGGAAAAAAACAAGATCTGAATTTGACAGGTGTTAGCAATTTTATAAATTCAATTTAGCACGTAAATCTATTGGCTTTTTTTTACCAAGCAGGTTGTCGCTTGTATTACCAGCACCAACACACAGCTCACTACTCTTTTAAAAAAACGCATTACAAAATTATAAATGAAGTTAGAATTGGACATAACAATTTAATTGATCATGTCAGACAGTTAAACTACTGTATTGTGCTCATGTTTTGTAGCATGCCGTTTTAGACCTACAGATAGACATGCAATGTGAACTAGAACATTTGATAAAGTAGAAATGACGTGCAGTGTTGAAAGTTTGTGTGTGAAGTGTCAGTGCTGTGTATAAAAGTCAGAACCTTTGCACACTCATTGTAATACAGAATGTGGGTTGTTTGGGTTTTTCCCAACTATTTCCTAGTAATTCAAGAGACTAGAGTCACTTCTCATGTTGGCAAAGACAGAGGAATTGAAACTCTGTGCTTGAAAGAAGTGATTATTGTTGTGGTCAAGTTTGTACCCATGTCTGTCAAAGGCTCTGGTTTTTAGACATGGCAACAGTGTGTTTGAGTGGGCATGTGTTTTATTGGTGTTGCTGTGTGTTTGAAAGCATGAGTATGGTTAGTGTGCTTGGGTATGTATAGTCAGTTCATTCATGATAGCTGACCCCAACCCCCCCCCCGCCTCCTGTCACCCTGCGTCCCCCCCTCCTCCATCTAGCTGTCCCTCACTATCCACCAGCCAATCACACCTACCTGGAGGTGGTCATCTACTGCGTGGGCTTCTTTTTCATCGCTGTCATGATCGCCATCGCAGTTATCGTCAAGATTCGTACCTCCTCCAAGAAGAGTGACTTCAACAGTCAGCTGGCCGTCCACAAGTTGGCCAAAAGCATCCCCTTGCGCAGACAGGTAACAGAAAGTAGATAGGGGGTTTGGAATATTTATATCATTTCTTCTCTTCTTTCTCAAACGCCGTGCCATTGGCTCAGATTTGTATGAATTCAAAGCTTTTATATTTATGTTGATGCAATCACCCTACTAAAAGCATGAGTTCATAGAGCTTTCAGGTTCATTGTAGATCCTTGAGGTCTTGTACATCAGGTAGGTGTGAGCACTCAAGAAGTGTTTCTGCTCCATGTGCATGGTACTCCTGAGTGGTTTGGGTGGTTTTTTTTTTACACAGTTCTTACAATAAACATGCTTAAGAAATTCAGTATTCTGTAGTTTCCATTTTCTTTTGATCACTTTACTAAATAAGTTCCTGCTGCTGGTGTCTGTTTCACTATGAGGGGAGTAATGTCAGGCGTCTTTACCTCAGGTGTCTGTGGACTCGAGCTCCTCCATCCACTCTGGAGTGATGCTGGTTCGACCCTCCCGTCTTTCCTCCAGTGGCTCTCCAATGCTGTCAGGGGTGTCTGAGTATGAACTTCCCCAGGATCCCCGCTGGGAGCTTCCCCGGGACAGGTATGTATGTCCTGGACAAAAGCTTCAGGCAGGGCAGCATCTACCTTACAGTTAGAAAAGCGATTTTCGCACCAGAAAGTTAGTGGTTTAAAATACTAAAACAGACGCACAAGAAAAGTTTCTCTTACACTTGAAGTACAGTAGAACACTGTAGTTGTAAGCACACATATACAGATGGTGTTAGACTCCATAAAATATTTTCTCTTGCATCTTCTCTCCCTTGCAGACTTGTTCTTGGGAAGCCCCTTGGTGAAGGCTGCTTTGGTCAGGTGGTGATGGGAGAAGCACTGGGTCTCGACAAAGAGAAGCCAAACCGTGTGACAAAGGTTGCAGTCAAAATGTTGAAATGTAAGTAAGCGGTCTTATTTTAAAGTTGTCAGACAGTCTTGTGTGTATACAGTCAATGTGGGTGGAAAACTCTTCACTGCATAGTAATATATTTAACAGAAGCCTCAAGTCCATCCTTCAGGGACGAGAAAACTTCTGACACCAAAGCTGTGATGAACAGATACTGAGAGACATCTGCCATTGGATCCCAGCCACCGTACAAATGGGAGAGCAGAGTAAAAATTTATGAGAACCCTTGACATCCCATATAAAACAGTGTTCATTAAACTGTACAGGGAAGTGAGGATGGAGGGAAAGTAGCATTTATTGTCTCGTACTTGAAGTACCTTTCCCCGGGGAATGTTCTCCAAGACAAACCTAACTATGTAAGAGCTACAGTGCGAATGCTGGGTCAAGGTGATTACTGCGAGGCATTTTTTAGCCTTTTCATCAACAGAACATCGACTAATTACCCTAATATGATTTATTTCCCTTCCCCTCCAGCTGATGCCACAGAGAAAGACCTGTCAGACCTGATTTCAGAGATGGAGATGATGAAGATCATTGGGAAGCACAAGAACATCATTAATCTGCTGGGAGCCTGTACACAGGATGGTAGGACCAGACAGACAGACTGACCCGCTCAGGCCAACACATACACACACATACTATTGTCCCTCAGACAACAGCTCTGGTGTGAACCTTACTTTGAGAGATGTGTAGAACAGCATGAATAAACGATTCTGACACCGGCTTCCGAGCTCACAGTTTGAATTGACCACAGCCGCTGCCATTTCTCTCCAATCATCCCTGATGAAAAACTAAAGGAAAACTGACCTCTAATGACCCTCTAATGTTGCTTCTACACTGGAATACAAATCTCTTCTTTCACTCCACTTTATTTACCAGCTGTTCTGACACTGAAATGTACCTTAGAGTAAATTATTTGCATGTATCCTTGATCTCAAAGAATTTATTACCTCTGCCAAAGAGATAGTTTGCTTTGGAGACGTTATGACCCTTTCCTTAGTGCTTTGACTGTTTTATGTAATAAAATTTGTGTCTCGACTTAAAATTGTCTTTTATATGGCATCTTTTTATGACGATTAAATAATTCTCATATTTTTTTCCGATTGTTTATAGGTCCTCTGTATGTGATTGTTGAGTATGCATCCAAGGGGAACTTGAGGGAGTACTTGCGAGCTCGGCGTCCACCGGGCATGGAGTACTGCTACAACCCTGATCAGGTCCCTGTGGAGAACATGTCAATCAAAGACCTGGTGTCCTGTGCCTACCAAGTGGCCCGAGGCATGGAGTATCTGGCTTCCAAGAAGGTATCAAGCACAAGCAGCCATTCTCACTCTTCCATATTAAATTTGCAGAATCAAGTAAAGCAACATCTTTCTATTGTATTACTTTCCTCGGTATTGAAAGGCACCACAAACTGCCTTATATAAGCACAATTCTTGTGGTTTTACACAAGGGGAAAGCATTAATTAGCATTAGCATGAATTCAGTTCTAATAATGTCTGTTTTCATTTGTGCAGTGCATCCACAGAGATCTTGCTGCTCGCAATGTTTTGGTAACAGAGGACAACGTGATGAAAATAGCTGACTTTGGCCTGGCAAGAGATATCCATCACATTGATTACTACAAGAAGACCACCAATGTGAGCTCTCTTCTCATTTGTTTCATGTTATTCACAACTTTGGGAACATAAATAGTTGTAACACGCATACCTTCTCCCACAGGGTCGTTTACCAGTCAAGTGGATGGCTCCTGAGGCGCTGTTTGACCGGATATACACACACCAAAGTGATGTGTGAGTATCACGTGTCATAGCTTTTTTTTTCCCGATTCAGTCTTGATGGAATGTGAGGGAAAACATTTATTCATGCAGAAAACTGAAGACCTTCCTATCTGTTTCTGTCTCCAGCTGGTCATTCGGGGTGCTGCTTTGGGAGATCTTCACCCTGGGAGGCTCCCCGTACCCAGGCGTCCCTGTGGAAGAGCTGTTCAAGCTGCTTAAGGAAGGCCACCGCATGGACAAGCCCTCCACGTGCACTCATGAGCTGTAAGGAAACACTATGCATCATAAGTCAAACATGCTGCATTTTTCTCTGTCTGTTCAGTTACTGTTTGAACTCTTATCCAGCATTTCCTTATTTGGTATTTAATGGCACAGCAAGGCCAAAATGTCTTGAAATTTATGAGTGTTTTTATTTATTTATTTATTTTTCCAGGGAGTCAAATTTAAAATTTTGCTTGAAGAGCAACAAACCAATATTCAACAATTGCCCCAAGTCAACTAAAACCAGCTGAAGCATCCTTATACTGGTATTTGGAAAGTTGTAAACTGCATCCAGATTCTTTCATGCATGAATGCAAATGGTATTGAAATTGTAATAATCATACTGGAGAATCAGATCAGAATCAGATCATATTGGATAAATAAAGTTTTTTTTCAGTAACTGATGGTTAAAGAGTTACACTGAGAATGTGTCCAAACTGAGTGTCCTAATTTGATGCACATTAATTGCACATGTTCTGGCACATTAACTGAATAAGTCTTTTCTCTGAGTTTGTCCCCAACTAAACTCTAAACCAGATGCTGCCTACTTCAATAGCAAAAGTGACTGGAGAACTTTTTTCCAATTTGACTTCTTGTTTCAGAGAGTATCAGACGTTGCCAGCGTTTAGTTTGTTTTAGTCCGTAAAGGTTTATGTAGCCTGCACAAACAAAACCTGAAAATTAACGGCACTGTAAAAAAAAAATTGTTTTGAAAGTAACTAACTGGCTTTTAAATCAAAGCAAACCTTGGTTACTGCTGTGTGGCACGCTTGGCCCAAACAGAGTTGGCATTAACATTTACATTAGCCATGCTGTTGTATATTAGAAAAATTCCAGGTGCTTAGCAACGTAATAATGTTCCCTACCATTGTTTGTGTGACGACCAATAAAATGAAAAGCTCACAGACTGCAGGAGCTCTGAATGTACCATATTATTCAAGTCAAATTTTATTTGTATGGTCCAATATCACAAATCACAGATTTGCCTTTACAATCTGCACAGCAATACAACATCTCCTGTCCTTACACCCTCGATTTAAATAAGGAAGAACTTCTCCCAAAAGAAAAACCCTTTTAACATGGAAAAAACTGGAAGAAGCCTCAGGAAGAGCAACAGAGGAGGGATCCCTCCCCCAGGACAGACAGACATGCAACAGATGTTGTGTGTACACAATAGACCAGATAACAAAATTACAGAAATACAACATTGACAAACAGGATGACAACAGGATAGATAGATTCAACTGTATTTACTGTCACTCTTCAGCTACAGCTGGATGTCCTCAGAACAATGTAACATTCTTTAATGTAAAACCTGGTGTTGGAGATTAATGCTGCGAAACAAAAAGCAAGTTGATTGATTCTTAACCTCTTCTGTCATGCAGGTATATGATGATGAGGGACTGCTGGCATGCTGTACCCTCTCAGAGACCCACATTCAAACAGCTGGTAGAGGACCTAGACCGCTGCCTGGCCATGACATCCAACCAGGTCAGTCCTCCTCTCCTCACCTTGCAGAGAAACAGCAGATACGTCTTTTTTGAAAGTCAACTGTTTCATTCTTTCTCCCTTTGTGCATACAGGAGTATTTGGAGCTGTCTGTGCCTCTGGACCAATACTCCCCCAGCTACCCCGACACCCGCAGCTCCACCTGTTCCTCCGGCGAGGACTCCGTTTTCTCCCACGACGCTGGAGCCGAGGAGCCCTGCCTGCCAAAGTTCCCCCCCCACTCCAACGGGGCAGCCATTAAGAAACGCTGATACCTCATCTCCATTCAGACAAACATTGACATTTCCTCCGCTCCCTGCCTCATGGGGTTGGACTCTTCCCCACATTCCCAGAGATGAAGCTAAAAAACACTGGTGCTCTGTGAGAAAGTGAGCTCGGAGAGGCCTTGTAGAACGTGTTGGATCACATGGACTGAAGAGAGCAGCCGTTTCCCGGTTCTCGGTGGTGACGATGTTTATGGGGCACTTTGTATTATCCAGAGTGGCAGTTTGTCACCATGTCAGAAGAGAGCAGACTCCCACTCTTCTCTCCTCTTTGGGCATTCCACGGGTCAGGAGAATCGAAAGAACTGACTACGATTGTCAGGGTTTTTGTTTGTTTGCTTTCTGCCCTCCGTGGTCGTTTCATCAACAGTGAAGGACAGCATTCTGCTTTCCCGACCAAATCTAGAGAATATACAACCAAGGGACATGCAGCACCGTGGTCCACTGCATTATTCATTATCTTCTTGTAAATACAGTTAGAAAATTATAAATATGAATATATATTTACACTGTACTCTTATTTTTATTACCATAATTGATTTATTTTCTTTTGTACAAGGACGCTTTTGTTTGATCCATTTTTGAATATAGTCTGTAGGGGCAGTTGTTACATGAGAATTTCTTAAATTGCTGAGGATTACATGGCCAGTTGTTTTTTTTTTTTGTTTGGTTTTTTTTTTCCTGTATCACAACTTTGATTCCCCTAAATTTATTGCATAATCATCAATGGAAAAATATATATTGGTTTTTCTATTTTTTAACTTCTAAGTGCTTTTCATGACACAAACGGCAATACAGTGTAACTCAGTGTTTGGGGTTTCTCTCCAGCAGAAGTGCTAGATTTATGAATTTTTGATGCGTCTGTGTGTGTGCGTGACTGTGTCTGTGTCTGTGTCTGTGTGTGTGTCTGTGTGTGCATGTATGTGCGTATGCCAGAGAGAGTGTGTGCGAGTGATTGAAAACAGCAGGATGTGTGGATAATTTTATCTGGTCTCGTTCAAGATTGTTCATTCACTTCAAGGATGGTCACAACTTTTAATGTTCCTGGTTGTACACCATTCTTGTTTTAAAACCCAGAGTAGTTTGATTCAGTCAACGTCATGCACTTCCACTGTGCATGCCTTCCGTGTGATGAACTTATCTTCTACTGTAAATGCTTTAACAGGAGTTACATCTGCTACCATATAATTTCTGATGAAGGGTTGCAGAACACGTATGTCATCGTAAAAGGATTACATTAAATAAAATGCTATCGAAAAACAAACCGCCCAAGCTTTCAGAGTTTGAACTGAACTCCATAAACGGGTCTATAAATATCCACATTTTCATGTTTGTGATGTAAATCATGTTTACAGAGATGGAACGATGGCCACTTCAATCTCCCACCCATTTAACACGGGTTGCTGGGGGCTGATTAGATATGATAATGCGCTGCTGACATCAGAAGAAATGTTGGCGAGCGCAGAGAGCCACAGCCGGCAGTAAACATGTAATTTATGGCCGTGTGAATGGCTTGGCAAGTGCTGGTGCTACACTTCCATCCATCAGCTCCACCAACCTTGATGCCCGTGTCTGGCTCTGGCTTCCTGCCATTGGCTGATGCATCACCTGGATTGCAGTCTCCATGCAACAGGCTAAACTCAGCCGCACAGTGCGACTGGCTCTTGACCTTTTTTAAAAGCCAGCTCTTACAGCTCGGGTCATACGCAGTTAGCCTTACAGTATTTCAGCAGAGGAGGAGAGCAGTGTATCTGTGAATGCTGTTAAATAGAGGACGCTGGGATTTGTAAGGTAACACCATTATACTGTCTGCTCAACACCACGTCATGGCCTCCAAGGCTGCAAGGTCACTTATTACGATTTCCACACACACTTCCTGGATTCAAACAAACATATGACCTTATTGTTTTTGGGAAAAATATCATCCACTCCTGGAAACGGGGAGCAATAAAAGTCTCATCTGTGTGCCGTGGTTGAGGTGATGATGAAGAGGTCTATTTAAGAACAGAAAGGAGAGGAGAAGCCTTGCTTTATAACCTGCTAATGGTGCAGAGCGAGGAGCAGAGGTGCCATTAGGTGGAGGGTATTATCACTTTGGACAGATGGCACAGGAAGAGTTTGGTGGATCAAAGTTCATCAGATATCCTCCAGTATAGCAACAGTTAAATTGCCAGTTCTCTGTTGATAGCTGTTGATTTATGAAGCTAAAAGTGTCTCTGGGGGGAGGTGTCAGTATGATTATTGTTAGCAGTAATGATTAGGGAATGTGACAGTGTCTCATTAAATGGTTTCTAATCACTGAGATGAAAGAAGAAGGCGCTGCTATGTCCTGTTTTTGTCTTCTCAGAGAAATTACTATCTGATGACTGACTGGGGAATGTAAATTGATTTGGGAATACTGGAATTTCTGCCATCCAAGCATATTACCCGGCTATAATTGGTACGTTAAAGCACCAGCAACACCCTTCCTCACTTCTGGTCATACTCTGTCCCTTTGTGCAAGCTATTGTCCTTAACTACATTCTATGCAGGATACACATAGAGATGAATATAATAAAAATGATCCATGCGCTCAGTATAGAGTTACTATGACAAGAGATTGTGTTAAACAAAATGATATCAGTGATAAAGGTTAGCTGTAACAACTAAAAGATATCTTTTTGTTCTTTACTTAATATTCATGGAGAATATTTATGACTACAAAAGCTGTGTTCTGGCTTTTCCAGTTCAACCAAACATACATTTAAAATATTGTGTGCCTTCTTGTTTGTTTTAAATATGTGTGTCATTACACCTTCTGTGGGAATGGCACAGAATTACAGAACTGTGGTTGGGAATTTCAAAACAGGTGTTATCTTACAGCAAAATAGACAAACTATTAACAACCCAAACATTTAGTGTTGGAGATCTTACAGATCAATCTGTAATCTATATTTTGCCCACAAATTAATTAGACCAGACTGATTTGAGTTTGATAGATAAGGTGGATGAGTGTAACCACCCATCATATAAGAACAGCATTAAAAACCCTACATTTGCCAAATATTCTTTATTCTTTTTACAATGCCTTGAAGGTGAAACAAAGTTTTGATACTTACTGTATACTTGTCATAAAATTAAAGTGAATCTCCACCTGTTTTTACACATCCAGATCACTTTACTCATCTTGTGCACTACTACTCAGCTTGTGAAAACAGCTGATGACAGTGAGGTCCTCTGTTGCATGTGGAGAAGTTTTGTCAAGTCTGAGAAAACAACTCTGATCATCAAGGTTTTCTCAGTTTGAGTTTGAGATTCCTCATTTTTAACAGAAAGTCTCAGTTTCATATTCCCAGTTAAAAACTGGGAATTCCCAGTTAAAAACAAGTACAAAAGATTTGCAGTGTTTACCAGGAAAGGAATAGATGTTAATGAGCTGCATTATGGGAACTGTAGGGGTTTTTTGGTCTGTTTTGTTTCTGTCTGTCACATGTAATTAATTTGACAATATTTGTATTTTCAGACAGACGGTCACATTGTAAACAGATTGTTTACATGTCACTATTAGCTATATTTCTTCTTTGGCAGATGTATCCTCTTTTTTATTGAAGTTAGTAATTTAGATTTTTCAGCTAACTGCAGTTACAAGATTTTGTTGCCTTGTAAATGCTCTTATTAAGCACATACTGTGGGCATGAACACACCCTCATCTTGAAAACATAAATCAAAAAAAATGTCCATATTATTTGCAAATAACACATCTTTTATTAAAGCCAGTAATTAGAACAAGATGAGACCCCTGCATGTTTCCCTGGTGGCCTGTTAGATGAATTGCTGTGTGTTCTTGTTTACCAGAGATGGTTTGATTTATTCCAGTTTGGGATGATCATCTCCAGGTCTAGAGAAAAGCCTGAGCCTCTCCATTAATCTCTCCACCCTGTGTGTTTCCTGTCAGCGCTGACAGATGACCTGCCCTTCAACTCTCTGCCACCCTGTGGAGGAGACACGTCGTCAATCAGAGATCATTTCTCAGCTGCAGTTAGGAGAGAGGGTCTTTGGAGGATGACGTTGGTGGTGATGATAGCACTGGCGATGAGGGTGTGTGTGTATCTGGTGTGTGTGTGTGTGTGTCTGCTTATTTCAGCCTCCAGGAAACAGGAGTGGTGACATCAGCCTGTTGTTGTGCACCTCTGTCTCCTCACAAATGAAGCGATTATTTATGAGAAAGAAGGAGGGGAGTTGAGTGGTGGGGAGCAGTCAATGCACATGAGGGGACAGAGAGAAAGGTTAGCGGAGTACAATACTGGAACTCATGAATATCATTCTGGCCAGCGTCCATACGCAAGGTGAAGGAGACAAACATCTCTAGTCCTGGCATTCCTCCCTATTCCCGAGCACATGAAAAAAAGAGACCTCAGACGGTTCAGACATGAAGTGTATGTGCGTAACTGCAGCAGACGGGCTTAACTCTGGTGCACCATAGATTGTCGATTTCAAAACAGAAGAGGAATTTCAATTTTGTGTTGTTTGCTCACTGTGACAGATTCCCCACCCTCATTTCCAATACTTAAGATGATGAACAGCTAGCTGTTTTGTGTCTTAAATGTGGCTGCTGCGGTTTTGGGTGTAGTTCAGTCCTAATAACATACTGTACAGCAAACAAAATATGTAATGTCTTTAATGGTGTAAATATTTTGTCACAGAATGTTGAAATCTTGGCAATGAACCCAATGTTGGCCTCCTGAGGTAGAAATGACAGAGAAGGCAGTGGGTGCCCTCGCCTCGTCTGTGCTGTTTGGCTGTTGATGTGTCTGTCTGCACTGAGGGCCCAGGCCCCTGTTTGTGAGATAGCTGTCTGTATGACAGGTCCCCGATGCCCTGCCTGCTCTGTGGGACAGATATGACAGAAAGGGTGAGCCTGGGGCACGGCCTGTCACTCACTGCATGTCTCACTGTTGTCTGTGAGTCACTGCCCCTTTCCTTCCTTTCCCCACATCACAAAAACCATAAACAGATAAGTTTATGAAGAAGTATCTGATCCCTGCACTACATGTCTAATGTTAAAGTTGGATTTAACACTTTAGATTACAACCTGCAAATTACAGTGTAACTTTTTAGTAAATATAAGGTATGATTAAAATACTTACTGGGACAAATATGTAATTACAGGGGAAGAAGATAAGTGGGTAACACATTTTGTTTACAAAAGACTTCATAATTTGTACATAAGACTTTCATAATTTAGTAACTGGATAACAATGCACAACAATTAGGGAAAACAGGGTAACTGTAACTGAAAAAATATTTACCAAAAAACAATCAAAAAGACACACAATCAATCCAATGTGACACATGGACAATTACAGTTATAATGGGCTTATTATAGGGTGGGCTGTAGAGTAAAGTGGTCTCTTGTTCACCCCTTTTTCAAAGTAATTACAATATAAATATTGGGTATACAGGCTATAGCATTACTAATAAAAACCCAAAACTTGGTTATTATATTAGGTCATTTAAAATGTATTGTAATTGTACTGTACAGCCTTATTTCCTGTACTTTTTTTCTTTTGTAACTACAGATAAGAACCCACTAAGTATTTCACTGATACCCTGTAGGTACTAAATATTTCCAGTGTAGTATTTGTTTGTAAAATATTTGTCTGAAAAAGTGACAGACAAGACTGAAGTTAAGAACATTTGTGGCAAGTTTCAGCACATTGACTGATAGTAAAATACATAGCTGGCATGATTTTTGGAGAGAGTACTTATAGCGTCTGGAGGCACGGGTGTGGTCAGGTAAATGAGATGGGTGAGGGTGTTCGTTTGGTGTGGAGCTAGCAGGGGGGTGGAGAAGGGGCAGCAGTAGTGGTGTCTGCGCGACAAGGTGTGTGTTGGCGCCCGTACAAAAACTGATGCCTACAGGCATGGCCCCGCCTCTTTCCCACCAGATCGACTTTCTTCAGCGCAGGAATGAGACACAGACACCTCCTCCAGGCTGAGACATATAATCTGGGCCTGTCAGGGCCTTTATCAAGCAAGATCAACTAGTGCGTTGGGCCTTTCTCCACAGTCCCCACAGGCAGCAGGATACCTGCACACGCATTCCTTCGACACATCCCTGTCCCAAGAGGCGTATCACCTGTCTTTTATGGCAGCCTGGCTCGAGGGTGTGGGGAGGGGAGAGCTGTGAGGTACAGTTGCTCCTTTGCATTGTCCTGATGGAGAAGTAAGAGAGCAGCATGGCCTTCAGTTTGGAGGATTTTTATGATCCCCTGAGAATCAAAATGCAGAATGCTGATTAACAGAAACAGATTTTGCGTTTTCTTGCTAGTTTTGTGACTGCAGTTTATTTCCGCTGCAAAGATAATGAAGATACGAGTCGTTGATTGTGACAGATGAGTGCAGGAGGCTTTTTATAGCCCCTTGAGGATACTGCAGCCCACCTTTAGGAGTCCTCCTCAGCTCAGTTGTCTCAACTCCTTCTGAGCTGGAAGGCCCTTGTGCTGTGAGTGACCAGATAAGAGAGGGTATGAATCAAAGCGGCAGCGTCGTTGTGCACAGGACTCTAATCATATCACTCGCCCCTGAGCCATGTCTTTGTACTCTCTTTAATTGAATTGAGCCTGGGATGAGATTGGCTGACATACCTTCCAGTGAGTGAGCCGCACTTAGAGAGCGAAGCAAAGAACAAGAGCAATTTGGGATGGATGTTTTTCCCTAAAATCGCCTACAGCTCAACGTTGCATCTTCCCTTTTGTCTTGCAGTTTCACTTCCACAGGTTTCATCGCTGTTAACAGAGTTAACCTCAGCCTTTATTGCCTTATATGAAATAATTGAGGATTTAATTGGCGTGTTTGCGACGCTGCAATTGCTTATTAAAGACAGATTCATCCAACATGACAGATTTGTGCTTTACGATGCTTGCTGTGACAAACACTTACCTTATTAAATTTCTTGGTCATGTGTTAATGCATTATTTGCTCTGGACTCATCAGTGAGGACATCTGACGTCAACTTGTCCTCAGTCTTGGCCAACTAAATCACTGGTATCTATCAGCTGGCCTCATGAAGGCACATGAAGATTAAGTTAATGATTTAATACCTCAGAATCACTTTTATATGTGCCCTTTTCCACCTCTGTTAATCACTTTGTGCAAAGAACTGCCTCCATTCAGATTACATTCATGTGTCCAACAGTATCTACAGTATAGAAACACCATGACGTGTAGGTACATGTCTGACTGAAGTCTCAACACCTTTGTGACTCCTGTATGAAGCACGTTTGCCTGGAGCGGCTGGGATTTTCCCTAAGAAGAACTGAAGTGAAACAAATTTGGTCTTTCTTCCTATTTTGTTTTTTGTGCTTCCCGTGCAGCCAGGAGGCCAAACCGTGAAACCCAAAAAGAAATGGAAACAGACAGACATAGAGGTCTTTTCAGGCTCCTTGGCCCACAATAGGATGTGGGTTTGAAAACTAAAGAGAGAGCAGTCGGTGTTAAATGTGGCTGTGACGTTGAGTTTAAGTTATCCAAACAGGCTTGATTCCCAGTGAGGCAGGGCTGACCGATGAAGAGGTGAAAAGATGTGGTTTTAGAATATGTTCTGTACGTGCCAGGCAGCAGTGGATATAATGAGAGGGTGAGAGTTTGGCACAGGAGACAGGAACACTTTGTGATGTTTGATGACTAATTTTTGCCAAACACAGCGTGGCCAAGTGCTCCTTCCAATGTTGAGCTCTCAGGGTGAGTGGTAACTTGGCTGAACTTTCCTTTATTACTTGAGAAGTTGATATGAAACAAGGCCATGAGGCACAGCTGTTAATGCTATACAAGACTGAGGGATGTGCTGAGGCTGCATCGCTTGTTGAAACACACTGAATCCTCAAAGATCATTGACCATCACGTACTGACAAAATCTGGAAATCTATGTACAGTATTTTCTGTCATAATTCAAGGCATTTCATTCCTAAATAAAATGATACATTGTTGTCAGAAATACAAGTTGTCAGAAATGCAAAATATAAAATAGTTGTGATGTGATAACAAATTTATTTCACACAGCACATAGTTCAAAATAGTGTTTTAGAATGAAACCTGTAATTTGCGTGTTTGTGTATGGAGTTTTGTGGATTAATATCTCTGCAGCATTTCAGATTCCTCTGCTTCACAGCGGGCATGTTCGAGTTTCCAGCTGCTGTTTCATGCTCCGTTCTCTATGCCATGCAATTATGCTGGTTCCCACCCGAGGTTTGGATCTGGGTGGAGCTCTGCGAGGAGTAAGCTCAGGCATTAACTGCTCCTCACTGAGCCTAACTTACATAAATCCACATGTACAGTTTGAACAAAACAACTCAAGACACACACAGACAGACTGCACCAAAGCACAAAAGAAAATAAACCATAAAAATTGCTGCCGTACAGGAAATGGCTCTCCTTAACTGGATAAGGCACAAACAGGCACCACCCATAATTTAGTAACTGATTCACATTTGTATTCACTCTCTTTGTAAATGTTCGTTACAGTGTGGCATCACAGGTTTGTGGGAGGGATGCTTTTGTTCAAAAACATCTGATATTTTAGAATTTGCTCTCTGATTAATATCAAACTGCCCCAAAGCAAAGAAAACATCTAACATTCTGGGCTCTTGTTTTTTTTATTCATCAAGTTTATGCTCTTTATTTCATTTCATAGCTTACAGTAGGCATACACAAGAGGACATGAGAAGAGAGAAAGAAAGAAAGAAAGAAAGAAAGAAAGAAAGAAAGAAAGAAAGAAAGAAAGAAAGAAAGAAAGAAAAAGAAAGGAAGTAAATTTGTTGCCAGTAAATTTATAATTTGATTTAACAATGATACATAAAATTGCTGCTTTGGATCAGATGTTGAGTACCACATGCTGTATTTCTGCTGCCTGTCTGGACAGGGAACAATGTGCAGAGGCCTGGACAGTGTGTTGATGGCAGACAGTATGCTGCAGGGCCTCTTTGCTTGTGACAACAGAGTCGTTGTGAGGTAAGGCTGGCAATGCCTGGCACTGAGGCTGCAGCCCTGCCAGTGGCCTTTCAGCCACTCTCTGCACAGCCGCCTGTCCAGACAGACTTTATTTTATGGACCACATCTCCCTCTTGTGGCAGGAGTCAGTACTGAGAATCATCAAGCAGTTGAACAAGTCTTTTCAGAAAAACTAAAAGATTGCATGCAGCTGTGTTGAAAACAAATATTCCTACATGTATGGGTATTAAAACCCTTTACAAACCTTTATTGGATTATCTTAATACGGATTATCATTGGTTCATGAAAGTTGACATTTTGGAGATTAATGATTTTTACAAACAAACATTTTTCAACAAATGTACTTTTAATCATGTTGCCCTTTAAATGCATGTACACATTTTGTATTTTGAAAAAGGATACATGTATTATTTAATATAAGGTAGTTTTTTATGCACACAGAACACATTAGGATGGTCAGAAAAGGTTTCCAACTAAGCTGCCTTTTTTGCCTTTTTTGACCTAAATAAGTATTTTTCAACTTTGCATTTTGTCATTTTGTCTTTTGGCAGACACTTTTATCCAAAGCAACTTACAGGCAAGGCAAGACAATCAAGCCTTATTTAAAATATATATATATATAAAGTAAAAAACAACAGGAAGTAGACAAGTGCAACAAGAAATACCATACGCAACATTTAAGCAGTGCAACAATCAACAAAGCTCTAAAAGGGTTAAGAGGCTCAAGCGTTGAGGTGTTCATGGAAGAGCTGAGTTTTCAGGTGTTTCTTGAATGCACCAAGAGGGTCAGCAGAACTTTGAACTGTATCTGCCAAAAGTCATAAAACACAGAAAGATTGGTTAAGTTGTTACATCTAATTCTTTAGGCTAAAGATAAGCTGTGTGCCATTTACACAGAAGCACATTGCATTTACCAAATAAAAAAAAATTAGAGACCTTATTTCATAAACATGAGACAGTTTTCATGTAATTATGAGATAGTCAGTCATACTTAGGAGATATGGAGGTCATAATTATGAAATACAGCCTCTAATCCTTTTTTCTTTGGTGACTGCAGTGAGCTACTGCTGAAACAAATTTCAAAAAGGTTTCACTTAATCTAAAACTGAATAAGCTATAGTTCACAGATAGTGGTTCTGATGGCATCAAAGCAAAAAAGCAGACATTTCCTTTATCTAAAATGAGAGTAAATGTGTTTTCCATCTTCTGTTTCATCATTGTAATTAGAGCTGAAATGATTCGTCAATTAATTAATTAGTCAGAAGGCAGAAAATTAATCTGGAATGGTTTTGATGACCACTTAATTATTTGAGTAATTTTTTTAAACAAAAGAGGCAAAAATATATTTTTAATATCAAAAATATTTGAAAATGTCACCTGATCACCATCTGATCATATTTTATAAACCAAACAATTAGTCAGTTAATCGAGAAAATAATTGGTTGATTAGTTAATAATAATGAAGTGAATTGTTAGTTGTAGCCCTAGAAGTCATATTGAAATACAGATGTTATTAAACTACCAGATCTTGCACTTTTTTCTGGTATAACACTATTCTTTATTGTGCTACATAAGAGATTCATATCATATATGGGTGCTGTATCTTTTTCTTCTTCTTTGGGTGTGTGTACGTGCATGCCTCTTGAAAATCTCAGCACTGGTTGCAGTTGAGAATATAAACACCCTCCCACACACACACAGCCACTGCCACCTGAATGCATGCACAGAGATTTCCTCCTGCATGCTTAATACCTCCTTGCTTGCTCTCATGACTGCAGCAGCTTGACATAGTTTCACACCTGATAAGAAGTCCACAGAACAGACTCCTGGCAGTCTATTCAACAACCTCCCTACCACCAACCCCCCCTTACTGCTGTTGTTTTAAAGGTTTCCTGCATGTGTGATACTAAATAATTCAGTGTCAGCGACGCTGCCTACAGGTCCTAGTGCAGAGAAAACAGCCTTGCTCGTCATTCCTGCAGTATGCACTCACACAGCAGCTCCTGAGAGAGGCAGAGAGAGATAGCACACATCCAGGGAAGCTGCAGAGCACCCACGCCCACCGGGGATACACAGGACTCCCCTTACTCCCTCCCTCCCTCCCTCCCTCTCTCTCACCCATCCCCTCTCTCTCAACTCTGTGCTCAGCATTATCAAATCTGCTGGGGTTGTAGGCAGTGTGACCATCGGCTCTCAACAAGCCACTTGCCACTGACTGAAACTTCAAGAAGCTCAGTCACACAGATTCCCCTGTCTGCCTGCCGAAGGATGCTGGAGCTCGGACCGAGATGGCTGAGGCTGATCTGCTTGTCGGTTGTGTGCCTGTTTCTCTGTCTGCCAAAGGAATCAAATGCCAGGAGAGCCCCCAAGATACCCCGCTGTCCTGCGACTTGCTCCTGCACCAAAGACAGCGCCTTCTGTGTGGATACCAAGGCTATACCAAAGAGCTTCCCCCCTGGAATCATCTCTCTGTGAGTGGAAAATATATTTATGTGTCTTTCACTCACCAAAAGCATCTTTTCATAACCTGTATGAAGTCGCAGCAGTATGCAGGCTGGTACAGATGGCTACATCACTGATGTCACCCCTCATTATGTAATGATGCATGAAATCCCTACTTGTTTTTTAAATACCTAACATTCAATAAAGGCATTTTTTTTCTTCTGTTGTATTCTCGATGCTATGTGTCTTTGCATTGACATAGAGATGTACACCAGACAGCATTGCGTAATAATATTAATAATGTCCCTCTGCCATATGCTGAACTTAGTTAAGGGAACACAGCAGTAAAATCCTGTAGAGCTCCAGGGAGAAATACTAACAATAGATTCCCTATCTGACTGCAGGAGACCTGCTTCTCCTCTGAGAGATTCAATCTTGAAGAGAGATTCACTCAGTATAATGAAATGGAAAGCTTAACACTTGATGGAGGAAGGTTATGTTTTGCTGAGAAGGTTACAACATGCTCCCTTTCATCTGATATTGACCCCTATCACCCCGTTGATTGAGTATTGAGTTGAAACAGTCCAGGGAATTCAAGAGCACAGGCTGCTGGAGGTGTCCTCATTTTTCAATAGAGAAGAAGTGAAGAAGGGAAGTTATGTGGCCTAGTTTTGAGGAGATTTGATTTACAAACCGCAAGGACAGATGTGTCCTGAGAAAAGAAGGGCCTCAGAGGGAATAAAAATGATCAAATGGTCAATGTTGTGGGAAATTTTCCACCATCAACCACATGACGTCACATTTGTGAGCTCTGTAACATCTGCATCCTGCCATCTAGAAGCCTGGCTGATGAGCTTGTTTGTCTGGACAGGACGATGGTGAACGCAGCCTTTACAACAATCCCAGAGGGAGCTTTCTCACACCTTCACCTGCTGCAGTTCCTGTGAGTGCTCCAACCTTCAGTACAACAGATTATTAAGTTTAACACATCACAAACCTTCAGTATCTCTCTCACGACCAGTTAAACTCATGGTAACACTTTATTTCACAGGTAACGTTTTCACACAGTCGATGTTGTTGAACACGCAGACATCTTTTGTTTTGCAGTGACAATGAGAGGACTTCAGCTACTAGAAATGAATGGCGATTGAAAACAGTGGTGACATAGCAGTAATAAGAGTAAAGTGGCTCTGTATCAGTGTCATTGCCAATGACTGAGTCCCTTCAGTTCTGCTCTGCCACACAAAGGGCTATTTATCTGCTCAGATGCAATCATGAGTGTGTATGTGCAAATGTGTGTGTGTGACTTTTGTGTGTAGGTCTGCATGTGTTTATGAGTATAAATCGCCTGATATATTTATGTTGTTGTTTTGAACTTTTGCCTCGCATTGAATCTTTGTTTCCTTCTTTCTTTAGGCTCTTGAACTCCAACACATTCACCACAATTGCTGACGATGCCTTTGCTGGTCTTTCCAACCTACAGTACCTGTAAGTGTCTAACTTTATGTCTCTAAGTGCAAATATATTACGACTGCAAAATGATTTTGACTGAATTAAGCCTTTTAGACAGTAACTTGCTAATGAAATATGAATAAAATTATCTTATATGATTTTTATATGTACTGACAAAAAAGAGACCTTTTGCTCAAGGCACAGTTTTAAAGTAAGATTATTACTTTTGAATAAGAGTTTTCTTCTTACAAGTGGAAATTTAAAAAATCTGCAAGAAATAGAAGTTAAATACACTTAGGGGCTTTGCTGCTATAGCTTTACTTGGTCTGGTATGACCAGTGGTCATGTTAGCTAATGTTAGCTAATGTTAGCTAACTTAAGCTATATAGCTGACATTAATTAGTCTGGTTTCTGACTTTGACTCTTCTCTTCTTGTGCTATTGTTAAATTATATTTTTAACAATTATCATTATGCTGTTGTAATTATGTATTGTAACTGTTAAAGTGACACAGCCTCACTTTAAAGCAGGATTATGAGCTATTTTCAGTGTTGCACTGTTTGTCTCCAGTAAATCTTGGTTGGTTTATTTCTCTTGGTTGATGAATAAAATCAACTTGACCTAATGCTGCAGTATAAGATTTCAGGTGTGGACTCTGCAGTATGGCAAAGAATGCCAAAAGTAAAACTGAAAAATCCTCTTATGACAGAGAGCACACTGCCTCTGTAGTGAAATAAAGCTGAATATGCCATTTTGTGAATTGATGGGCTTTAGAAAGTAGTTAGCTGATGGGCTTGGAGTGTGCAGCTTTCTGGCTCTGGCTGCAGCCCAGCCATCAGGCCTCTCTGCATCACCACCACTACCGCCGCTACCCGCTGTGAATGCTAATAAAGCCATATTTTCATATCCAGCCACCTCTACAGAGTCTGCACATGCTGTATGTCCTCGACAATCAATAGACAAAACAAAGACAGGATGGACTCAAATGATGCTGACACGTAGACCTTTGTAATAAACGCTGCACTCACATTCACTGTCTTATTTTTATCACATTGACCACAAGCATTAAAAGAGCTTTTAGCATAAAAGTCATTGATTTTTTTTTCTGTGCAGTTAGTACACTTAATGTATCAATCAGTTGGGCAAAACAAATCACAAACAAACAAACAAAACACAAATAAGGAATATTGATCTGTATTTTCACAGCCTCGTTTGTGGCCAACCCAAACGTATTCCTAAAGATAGACAGGCTGTTACCTTTTGTAAACCCATCCTGCTGTTACTGGATATAATTGCTGCTTACTGTCAGACTCCTTTTGTAGCCAGCACTGACAACACAAGCTCCTTTCCAAACATGGATGACATTCTATCACACTGGCTGAATGTCACAGTTTGTCATCACTGTGTGACATATGAGTGATTTGTTCTTTCTCAGGTTCATTGAAAATAATGACATCCAGACTCTCTCAAAGTATACCTTCAGAGGACTCAAATCCCTGACTCATCTGTGAGTATTTTGTTGATCTAATAAGATGAAGAAAACATGAACACATGCTAAAGCACATACCATACTAAAGAATTCAATCCTGGCGTGATATCACTTTGCACCATATACCAACTGAGAAGCTAACGCTTTCTTTATAAACATGATATTTTCACCACATTGGAGATTATGTCTGCTGTCAACCTGAGCAGAGACACACAGATTATTCATAAAAACATAGTAATAACAATTCCTTCTTATGGGCTTTTTCAGATCTCTCTCAAACAACAACCTGCAGCAGATGCCTAGAGATCTCTTCAAACATCTAGACATCCTCACAGATTTGTAAGTGTCCCTACTCTGAAATCAAAACAGTGTCTGGACATCCCGAGAGGTTTGACCTTGCAATCTGTCACTATAAAACACTGGTTTTCCGTGGTTCCCTGAGGGTTTAGTGGAGCACCACACTCATCCGCAAAACTGTCTGGCTCAAGTGTGTGGTTTGTTTCTGATTCAGACCATGCTAGTGCACTTTTTTGTCTGTTTTTCCTTCCTGTTTAGACTCTTTACTGAGAGGAGGCTTGGAAGACCTATATTAGAGAATCTGAGAGTTTCTCTTTTCCCTTAATGTTATTCAGAGACCTCCGAGGGAACTCTTTCCACTGTGACTGTAAAATCAAGTGGCTGGTGGACTGGATGGAAAAGACAAACACTTCTGTTCCTGCCATCTACTGCGCCAGCCCCTTTGAATTCCAGGGACGCAGAATCCATGATCTCGCACCACGAGATTTCAACTGCATCAGCGCAGGTTTCACCTTAATCCTTGACTTTTTTTGAACATTTTGCTAAAAACACGTCATTTCATGGTTTATAAATATTGTCATTCTGTATTTTCCTCCTATAGATTTCGCTGTTTATGAAACCTTCCCCTTCCACTCTGTGTCAGTGGAGTCTTATGAGTTCAATGGAGATCAGTTTGTGGCCTTTGCTCAGCCTGATTCAGGTTTCTGCACCCTGTATGTATGGGATCATGTGGAGATGGTCTTCAGGAGGTTTCATAACATTACCTGTAAGTTGCTGACTATGAATGTATAAAATTGCACCATGCTATTTTTTCTAAATAAAATCTAATGGCTTTTTAACTTCCATGTGTCCCCCCTGCAGCTCGTTCTGCTGTGTACTGCAAACCAGTGGTGATAAACAACACACTTTACATGGTTGTGGCTCAACTTTTCGGTGGATCTCATATATACAAGTAAGGCTTGAAATTTGATCCATTGTATTAAAAAACATGACCTTAAAGGAGTAGCTTGACATTTTAGGAAATACACTTTAAGACTCAACTTTAACTTTATTTCTGAGAGTTAGCTGAGAAAATTGATACCACTCTCTTGTCTGTGCGGTAAATATGTAGATGGAGCTGGAGCAAGAAAGCGAATAAGCAAATTTCCCAAGACGATTGCTTGAATTGTAAAAAGCTCTTGGAATACTATGACACGTTTTTTTTAATGTTAAATAACAGGTGGGAAGAGGACCCACAGCGCTTTGTAAAGATCCAAGACATTGACACCACTCGGGTAAGGAAGCCCAACTTTGTGGAGACCTTCCAGCTGGATGGAGAATGGTACTTTGTAGTAGCAGACAGTTCCAAGGCCGGCTCAACCAGTATTTATCGATGGAACAGCAATGGTTTTTACTCCCATCAATCTCTCCATCCCTGGCATCGGGACACCCATGTGGAGTTCCTTGACGTTGGGGGAAAGCCTCACCTCATCCTCTCCAGCGCCTCTCAGCCACCGGTGGTTTACCAGTGGAACCGAAGCCAGAAGCAGTTTGCTTTCTACTCCCAAATCACTGAGTTAGCCGACGTACAGATGGTTAAGCACTTTTGGGTGAGGAAAGTTCTTTACCTTTGCCTCACACGCTTCATTGGCGACTCCAAGATCCTCCGCTGGGAAGGGCAGCGTTTCGTGGAGATCCAGACTCTTCCCTCTCGGGGCTCAATGGCAGTGTATCCCTTCACGGTGGGCCTCCGCCAGTACCTCCTCCTTGGAAGTGATTTCTCCTTCTCCAGGGTTTACTTGTGGGATGATCTCACTCAGCGCTTTCAGCCCTTCCAGGAGCTCAACATGAGAGCCCCGCGGGCGTTCAGCTTGGTATCTGTTGACAACAAGGACATCCTGTTGGCTGCCAGCTTCAAAGGCAACACCCTGGCCTACCAGCACCTGGTGGTGGATCTGAGTGCCAAGTAGACATGTGAGAGTCAAAGAGAAAGGAGGTGTTTCTGAGCATTTATCAACACGTGCCAAATAAATGAAAGACTGCAAAATGTTTAAGCCATGTAACTAAAGGTCTGCTGATGTTTTAAGCAAGGTAACTAATTAAATGATTGTTTAATCTATTTTATGCACTATCCCTTAACATCTGAATGAAATCATGTTATAATTCACAGTATCAGTAACAGGCCAACATAAATGTCATGTCACTGCCTCTGTTCAGCTAACCATATCCCTTGGCCAATGTCTTTCTTTTTTGGTATTATGTTGTATATTGTACTTTACTAATGTGAAAATGAAGTGCATGTGCATCTACTGAATTATTCACTGGATGAGACTGGATATTGCAAGTGAGTGTAAAACTATGGCGGTTAAGTTACAAGGTGTAATTTATCTGTGTAGCATTTTGCATGACACTGTACAAATGATATAACTATGTAAAACAAGCAATATTTATCATTGCAATACCTTAAATCCTTGATTATGTTTATATGAGAGATACCCTTATATGCCTGTTTTGCATATAATGTTTTACTGCATTAATGACATGGGGTCAGAGCTGGCCTGAGGCATAAGCAAACTTAAGCAGCCACTTATGGGCCCTCAAATGAAATGAAAATGCAAACTAATTTAAATGTTGTTCTGTTCATTTTCTCGCCATAATTTAAGTTTTCATAATTTCCTGATTTTGTTATTGTGTCCTCCCAGTTCAACAGTGGCATTTTGGGAGAGAGAGGGCGCCATGGGAGTACTAAAGCAAATTTGGGGAGTGGGGACTATAACAAATAAACCATTTAGGGGACATAACACAAATTATAGAGTGTATATTAAAGCTATTAATCATAACCCTATTCTGTGTTTTTAAATGTACAGTCACAACCTGTATTCAATTGTTGCTGTGTATTTTTGCACATGGGCTGGGAAGTGGGCAGGGGGTATTATTAAATCCTGCTTTACGGCCCCTGAGAGAGCCTGTGTCTTTCTATGTCTTCAAAGCCTCTACTAATTTATCTTTTATTACAGTACAAATCAGCCTAAAAGAAGTAGGAAACAAACCACATTAGTCTGTTTTTGTAAATCTGGATGATGGTGTATGATAAAAATAATGAAATGGTGTCTGTCTCTGTGCCGTAATCAGAAAAAGGTGAAGTAGCGAAAAATTAAATGAAAAATAACGAAATTACTTCTGGAGAGAAGACTGATGCGCAGAAACGGTGCAAGCGTGATGTTTGTGAGTGAAATTCTTGGTGCGCTTGTTTTGTTTTTCAGTGTGTCTGCGTGGGTGGAATTTTCGTATTTGCACGTTGAGACCGTTAGCTCCGCTTTTGCGCACTGTTCTGAATTGTAAAACACGCGCAACGATATGTTGTTGATATCCGAAACGCTAGTTTGCGTGTCAGACACATTTCAATGCTTCATGGCGAAGTAATAGTTTTATTTGACGGCTGGCAGTGACATGTGAGTTACTGCTCTGGTTTTCCCTCAACATACAATATTTGAGCTCACTAGTTATTTCTCTCTGACGTTAGGTGGTGATATTTTTGTCTCTGGCTGATGTGACAGCTCGTATTGAACATTGCTTGCTAACTATCAACGTCTAAACTAGCTAACGTTGTCGTTAGCTGCCTGACAGCTTGACATAACAAGTCGATTAACAGATTTATTGTAGCTGAAGTTTCGACCTACATATTACAAATGTCGAAGTCCACTGAAACGACCCTGCCACCGGAGTGGGACGACGACGAGCGGATGAATTTTATGTTCTCCGACTTCAAGGAGAATCGGGATGTGAACACGACGGACTGGGACAGTAAAATGGACTTCTGGACGGCTGTGGTGACACAGAGCTGCAGGGACCGCGGCACCGTGTGTGTCAACCTGCAGGACCTGAACAAGAGCTTCAGGAGGAAAGAGAAATCACCGCTGGGCTTGCCGACTGTCATCCAGTCCATGGCCAGGTAACTGCTGCTGTGTCAGCTGTGTCACTGCTCACTGCTGTCCGTCTGAGTCAAATCCTGCATCAGTGGTTTTATTTTAATTTCTTCCAGATGTGGGAAGATTCAGAGGGAGTCAGAGTTTGCTGCTAATGTGGACTGTGGCTGGCTGTCCTGGGGAGTTGGCCTGCTGCTGGTGAAGCCTCTGAAATGGACCTTCTCCACTCTTCTAGGAAGCAGCCGTGTGCCTTTGGAGGAGTCCTTTGTTGTCATCGAATTAGTGAAGGTTTGTCAAACTTGTGTCATGAGGTTGACATTAATGTGCACCACACTACACAGTTATTAATGTACTTAAGCCACCATTATTGCATTTTTTAGCTATACTTTCACTGAATACAGTAAGATGCAGTACAATATATTCATCTGGATTCTACTTGTGTTAATGTCCCCTCAGGTTTTTTTTATTGAAGCAGATCTCCTGCACAACTGTGATATAAATTAATGAACTAAATAACATTTTGTGTGCATTGAAACAAAAACTGAAATAGTGCATGCAAACTAGTGTTTGCAACAATGCTGACTGGTTTCTATTTCCCTATTTCCACTTGATGGCAACTGCTAAACACAAAGCTTGTTTTATACTTTCCAGGAGAAAGCAGCAGAATTACTCAGGGTCTACCGGAGCAGTGAATTTGCAAGCCGCTCCATACTTTCATTTCAAGAGCTTTGTACACTCTCCTCTGATGTCTGTGCTGATGAGAGCACCCTTTGCATGGCTCTCCTGCAGCTGCAGAGGGACAAACAAGTGATGGTTTCGTTGCACGAAGGCGAGAAGGTAAACTATAACCTACCATTCCACAAGCTGTTCATGTCATTAAAGGCATTTTTTTCATTTGTCCTTCTTCATCTGTCTTCTTTACAGATTGTTAAGTTTTGTCAGCCAGGGCAGGATCGCGTCTGTCCTGTCAGTGATGTGGATATAGGCATCTACCAGTTACAGCGCAGTGAGAAACTGCTGGGAGAGCGGGTAGAGAAACTGGGCCTTGAAGCTGACAAGTACATCAACTCAAATATGAACTTAAAGCAGAATGTTTAGTACTAATTAATTGGTTGATTGTGTATTTGATCCATCAGGAACTTTTTGAGCAAGCCTGTGGTGCTGTGATCATAAGATTTTAAATCAATCATCAGGGAATTCATTATTATTTTAGAAAATGACTTTTTGGGTTTGTTATTTAATCAGAATTAAATTGTTTCAGCTCCTAAATAACAAGTGTTTTGGCTACAATTATGCAACAACAATGCTGGATTATTAGTCCGGTCAGATGGACTGCATTGAATTGAAATGGTTCATAAAGTCAGACTTTGTGATTATTATTAAAGCTTTGTGTGTGTGTTCTCTCTGCATAGGTGCAAAGAGGAAGCAAGGGTTCTGCTTCGGGAAGGCAAGAAATCACAGGTGACTGCTGATGTCTAACTATAATAATACGTTTTATTATGTGCCAATACATATTCTACAGAACTTGGTTCAGTGCTCACATTCACTGTCTATCCAACAGGCACTGAGGTGTTTGAAAGGCCGAAAGAGGGTAGAAAAGAGAGCAGACAACTTGTTTGCCAAGCTGGAGTCTATCAGAGGAATCCTGGACAGAATAGCCCAATCACAGACTGATAAGATGGTAAGAGATAGAATGAACTTCATCACTCCACTTCACTACATCCACTCTCAGCTTTACTGAGCAACTGTGACCAAGTTTGTCTGTCAGTACTGTAAGTGTGTGTTTTAAACTCATCTGTAGGTTATGCAAGCATATCAGGCTGGAGTGGCTGCACTTAGACTTTCTCTTAAGGATGTGACAGTGGAACGTGCTGAGAGCCTTGTGGATCAAATCCAGGAGGTAAGAATTTAATTTAAAGCCATTTATTGAGTTTTTATTGAATCTGACACTTGTTATCCCTAATTTATCTTTTCTCTCATTTGAACAGTTATGTGACACTCAAGATGAGGTGAACCAAACTATATCTGGCGGTGTGACCGGCGCAGGTATGCCATTCTGTTGAGTACAGTGTCTTTAATTACTATGCAGTATGTTTAAGCATCAAGAAGATCTAAGTTTGTCGAATTTATTTGTAGATGAAGACATAGATGAGTTGGAGGAAGAACTGAAATCATTGTTGGATGAGTCCAAGCCGGATATAGGTTTACCTGAAATTCCAACAAATCGCCTTGGACCCGTCTGGGAGCCGAGCGTCACAGGTGACAACCTGCTTAATTCTCTGCCTGCTGTACCTCAGAAGCAGCTGAATATTACCACTGAACAGCTGGAGGAAGAATTGAATCAGTTAACTCTAATGGATTCAGGTTTGCTTTCTTCTTTCCCTGTTTTTTAATTTAACAAATGTAAAATAATTGTTGTAACATATGGTTATATTTTTGTTTTAGGCTTACAGCAGAAGAAATCGCCAACCAAGAGATTAGAGCCTGCACAGTGATGACACAGTCAAAACATGGCAAGTGTGAAGCTCTGCATCAACACATCAACATAAACTGTATCTCAACATTTTCTCTCAGCTAGAGTTCATAGAAATAAAAATAAAGCACTAAAGTGGCAATTGCAAACTAGTAATTGCAGGTGTTGTTATACTGTGTATCAGGATGAAAGCAAGTCACTTTCATCACTTTCCTTCAGTTAATAGAAATAAAGAATGCCTTTGCTGTGGACGCATGCCAAAAAGGATTTTAAATTAACACTCTATTCAACTTGAAAGCTTTCAGATCTACTTTGTCATCAGAATCAGAGAGAATATTAAAGTGAATATTTTAAGATGTCTGAAATATTCTCTGTGGTATGCCACCACTAGGAATGCTTTTAATTTTGTGATATTTTTTTGACAAAGTGTAAGAGAACAACTGTATTTGTCTGTTATTGTGTGTTTATTGACGTGTGTAAATGTCCCTCATTGAGAGTCCTGTGGAGTGTATTAAGTGGCCTTCTGAACTGTAAATATTAAACTAAAGTAAATTTAGTTTGCCAAACGAGGACTGAAAAGCTTACCTTAAGTGAGTTTAACCAAATATGTTTCTCAAAATAAAATTTATTTTAATCACATCTGCAGTGGTATTTTTATTGTACATAATGATTAATGTCTGTGTCGGCATTTGCTATTCAGAGGCTGAGCTGAGGACAAACTGCACTCTTTCTGCATGAATGAACTGAATGTACATTGTTCCATTCATCAGTTAATGTTTGGTTTGCATGTTTGCTTGAAATGAATCTTATTTTACCATTTATTTACTCCAGGGTAGCACAGGGACCTGTGGGGCAAAATCTGGGTGATTCAAAGGTCTTAAAAATAATAAAAGGATGAGATGTTCAAATTTTCAGTCTGGTAAGGAGGTTCACATAGTTAGGCAATTATGCTAATGAAGACACTGGCAAATCAGGTGTTGACTACAACATACAGAAGAGATCAACATACATCCTCTGTCTTGGTGCATCCTGGCATGATGCAGAAATCTTCCTCTAGAGAGGAATGTTTGTAATATGTGGGTTCAGATCGTTTTCAATGGCTTAAACATACTGTTACATAACTTTAATAACTAGTCATGGCCAACAGTTAAACAGAAGTGAACTGTTTAAATTTACTGTAGAATATATTGAATAAAAGTAGCGTATTTTTAATGACCTGGAGAATAAGCAGTTAGTAGGAGTAGTAGTACAGAACATTGGCCACCAGGGGTCACTGTCAAGTTTTAAAGCCAACAGGGAAAATAAACACATCTGCTACTAAAATGTGTCAATGTGTGTATGTGACCCAAATACCAAAGTGTGAGTTGGTCAAGTTAAACCATGCATATTTCACATGAATGTTGTATAACACAGCAGAAGATCAGAAGGCTGCAAAATAAATCTAATATGTTATTGAAAAAACTTTGATCAAAAAAGATCATCCAAACCAACAGTTCTCTTTTAAATATCTGAAATATAGTTGGAAGCATTCTGGAAATGGTATATGTGTTGCTTCTCCACAAAATAGTATGTATGTAAATACATAGTAAATTGAAAACCCCACTTTGGAATGATGCAGGTAAAAATCATAGATGAAGCCTCCTTTATGCCAGGTGAGAAGGTGGCTGCTGGATAATATCATGATCCTTATTTTACGGCGTGCAAAATGTTAGTATCAATGTAAATGATCTTTTCCTTCAGTTTGATGTTCAAACCTGTTTCTCAATCGTTTTAATATGTTGACATGAAGGACAAGAGGCTTTCATGAGCGACAGATCTTACATTTTGTTTGAGTTTGTGCTGAATAAGAAAATGCACTGTTACTCTGCTCTTCACAGTTTTTGTACTGATACCAACAGTCTCACCACACATGTGATCTGAGGAGGACACCTAGTGGCTGAATGCATGAACTACAAACACACTGAACGTGATTCACATCCCTTTTCAACACAGTACAGTTGTTCACAAGTTGTTATTGTGCATAATATATTGTTTTGTATTGTGAAATACAGTAAATATATGAATGTGATACTGCACAGCTGTTGAACTTCAGAGCAGAAGTGCACTTGAGCAAGGCACAGCACCACCAGCTGATCCAATGCTGCAGATCAGCAGGGTTTGGTTCTCATATAATTTCTGTTTTTTTTACACCCCAGGATAAGTAAAAGATTACACCACTTGTTATGATGTCACTGATCACCCGTGCTACAGGTCAAGGCCATCCTGTAGCAGTTGAACACTTTGCACGACGTCAGGCAGAGCTTTTCACCATCATCAAAACACCACATGAGGGGAATATCTTTGAAAGAATGGTGTTCATCCCTTCTGTAAATGTATAAACTTGTAAAATCTATGTCAAGTAGCATTGAAGCTGATCTTGAGGATCACGGTAGCAACACTTTAATAAGACATTTCATGTTGTCTTTTCCTTTAATTTGTCACCCATATATAGAGAAACCAAGTAGCCAAACCAAAAAAAAGCATTGCTTTATTGTATTGATTTATATACTTCAAGGACAAGTGATGTTAATGTGAAAAGCAGGTTATTAAGTGATAATAATTACTGTCATGTTGGTGCTGTGCTAACTACTTTCAATATCTGAGGTGCTGTTGTGTTCTCTATTAAACAATAAATTAAAAAAAAGGATTCAATACAAATGTACAGGCTTTATAAAGTACTGTTAATTATATCACAAAATCCTATTACAGCACTGTTTTCAAAAATGCCCTTGTATCACAAATAACAACAGTGAATATTGTTCAAGCCAAAACTTAACTCTCTCAGTTGGCCTTCGTCATCTCTCTCCGAAACACAAACACACACTCTCTCTCTCTTGCACACGCGCACACACAAACAAACACCTGTTCATCATTTCACACTGCATTTAAACATATACACCTCTGCGGTTTTTGCCAGTCAGCAAAAGAAAAGTAAAATTACAGTTCTTTCAACGTGAGAACCAGCAAATTTCAATTGCACATTATGCAGCTCATACCTATAGTAACATTATTATACTCATATCGCAAGAAGATGAAAGACATTCGAGGAGTATTTGTTTAATAATTTAATTTCTAGCCTATGCAGCTGCAGATATCTTGTTATATACTGTAGTTTGTTGATATGCCCAGACTATTGTTGAAAAGACAGAGATATGTAGAGTTAACTATTAGCCATGACTACACTACACAGCTTGTGTATGGTTGAACCGAGCAGGCACTGATGCAGATATTTGGCTGAGAATTTGTTGTATGCACCACATATAACAGAATGACGTGAAAGTCGAAGCAAAAAATCAAGATGTGTATAATACAAGATCTCCTTAGGTTGAAAATAAGAAACATTTGGCATGCTGTATAGTAGTCCTTTTCAACTGTACATTAAGAAAAACAAGTTTTTATGGAACACCATAAACAAAATGATCATTTTGTAAATTCTTTTTCTTTTCACATTGCAGTGTTGCGTAAAAAGCAGGCTACACAGTGGGTCAGGCTTCTTCCTGCTCTTGCGGTGTAGTGTATGTTTTGTGTATACAGTAGATATGTGTGTGCATTCATGTGCGTGTTTGCAGTGTTAAACTGTCCTGTCGGCTCCAGAACGCTTCCTCACGACCTTCTCCTCGTTGACCTGGTCCACTGCCAGTGTCTCCAGCTCTGCCTGCGGTGGGGCCAGGGGAGGGGTGCCATGTGGGATGCGGTGTGCCACGCCTACATGAGCCCTGTGCTGACGGTCCCGAGCAGGGCTGTGGCGAGGGCTGGCCGTAGCACCCAGGGGAGGGACAGGGGAGCGCTCAGAGGAAATAGGAGGGATAACAGCAGGCCGCTCTCGCACCACCTGCGGTTCAGGAGACTCTTTCCCAGCTTGCAGGAAGGGTGTTGGGTCGGGCATGGCATCCACTGTCTCCCTCAGGACCAGCCGCCTACCGTCTGAGCCGAGCCGGTACACCTCTGTCAGCTCAGGGTGAAGAGGCTGGGAGAGGCTCTTCTTCATGCGGCGCCGTGGGGTTTCAGGCTGCCTGTCCTTAGGTGGAGGCGTGGGCTTGTACGAGGTGACTGGGCTGACGTTGGGGCTGGCCTCAGAGGAGCTGCCGGCTAACAGCTTCTTCTTGGTGGCGTGAAGCTGTGAGGTAAGGTAAGCAATGGTACTCGCTCTCTGCTCAAGCTCCCCGGACAAAACAGCCAGCTTATGGCTCTTCATCTTAAGCTCCTCCAGGTACTTCTTCTCCCTCTCTTTGATGGTGTTTTCTAGGACAGAGATCATGGCGTTCTTCTGCTCCAGGTCTCTAAGCAGCTCTGTGTTCTCCTCCTCCTTCTTCTTCAGCTCGGCCTCCAGCTCCTCACACCTCCTCTGCAGCTCCCTGCATCGGACCTCGCTGCTGTCTGTACACACAATAAAAAGTAGTAAAAACGTGTGTATTAGAAAATGCATGTAGTAAAGAGGTGTTCAACATGTTTCTCTTTACAAAAGGTGCACACATTCAGAAATACACACCCACATAAACGCATACCAGACCAATTATTAGTACATTAAATTCAGACACTGACTATGGACAGTGTGTCAGCAGCGAGAGACAGTTTGATCCTATGAAGACTCATCTGCAGTGGGCAGAGAGCTCCAGTCTCACATTACATCTCTGATGGACAGCAAGGGCACTGCTCTGCTCTGACCTTCATCTCTGCCTGCTTAATGCTGCCCCCACCCTGCCCCACCCCACTCAGTTGCAGCCTATACAGCCATCACTGTATATGTGCAAATTCCTGGAATAAAATACAATTATGTATATTATTATATATGTATATGTTAGAAAGGTGCAAGTTTTCAATGTCCCGTTTACACTTACATTTCCCAAACACCACCTACCATAAAATACAGGGATAACTAGAGAGATGACTTTCCCTTAATATTTTTGAAGTGGTCTGGTGCATTTTCACCCCAGTAAGAGCAGCTGAGCCCTGCTGTGCTAAGCAGGTTGCAGGCTGTGCATTAGTGCTGTGACAGATAATCTCATTTCCTGCACTCCAATCTCTGAGATGTCCCACACTAACATGATAGTGCCTCTCACTGGCGTCTCTAACAATACTGCACAGATCTAGGCCAGCCATGTTAGAGAGCCTGCAACATGCTGTGACTGTGGTGAGATGCAACATGCTTCCTGATCAGTTATACAGAAGAGCAGGGGGTCATTAAAGCCTCTAAATAAATTAAACTAGAGTTGTATGCAGCCAGTCAGGGGCCTCCCTGCCTGTACTGTACAGTATTTCAAGCCAGTATAGAACAGTGGAGCTGAGTCTAAACAGACCAGTGTCGTGACTCCATGTCATGGCCATGGTAACGCTGGGGGGAGGGGCAGTAGGCAATGAGCAGTGGGAGCCCTAATGAACAGCAGGGTGTCCCACAATGCAATGCTTCCTGGGTGGGACTTTGTTACCGGGAAACAGGCGGAGGCCGTCCTGTCCAATGATAAACCTCTTTATTTCAGCAGAAAACACAGATTTACAGTCTTAACTGTTACAGAGTTTAGTGGACTGCTGTGCACTTTCACTATTTTAGTCTGCTTGTGTAAAAATAAAGTTGCATTTTGTGTTGTTACAAATCTGAATATCATTAACAAACCAAGTGGAAAATAATAGTTTTTAAAAGTAACTCTCTTTTAAAAGTTTTGTCCCTTCTGCAGCAGCACTGAACAAACTGCCTCGCTGACACAGTGTATTGATCCAGAATCATCTGTGGCGCTCTGTGCAGATACATATAAATGTGTTGGGTGGAATTTATTGTGAAAACAAATTTCCTGCAGGACAATAAAGACTTTGTCTATATACTACTTTAATTTATGTCATACAACAGTCATTGTAGATGAAACCACAGACAGAGGGACCACACTGACAAACCAGAAAACCAGAACATTGACAGTAATTCAATTTCTGCATCATCAGTTTTAACTCTACATATTGCGTGCCAATGGTAAAATGGATGTGTACAGTATGATGGAAGCTTACCTGAGGGGTCAGAGCTTCTAACAGTGAGCTCGTATGTCAAGTCTGTGAAAAAAGCAGAGGGTTACTCACATGTCTGCGTCAAATGAGATTACTTCAGGTCAGCTATGAAACAGCACGCTCCTCACACAGCCTAACTAGCAGCAATGCTTGTTTGGTGAAAACATCTCAGTGCTTTCCATATGGTGGACTATACATTTAACAAGATTAGTGAGAGTTGAGAGGCAGCTTTAGTGACAGGTTAGGATCCGGGAAATCGGGGCTCTGGCATACGGTGTCTTGTTTTTCTTTGAACAGGGTAACCATCTTTATATGCCTCCCTTTGTGGAGGATTATATTTATTACTGGCGGTACGATCAATACAGGTTTCATTGTATTGCATCAGGGTGTACTCATTAATGCTTGAGTGCATTTCCTGTAAGTCATCATATTCTCTCTAAAAGGTTTAATAGCGAGCAGCATTACAGCATCTTTTGGTCCCAAATATCCCTTCAGTTTGTACATTTGTCGTTGTTATGAACTCTACATTCAAATAACGTTACTGACAATATTTGTTGTTTGCTCTGCTGTTATAAGATTCATACGTTCTCATGAGACATCCTGTAAGCGTTTCTTTAATTTTCCAAAGCAGCATGAACAGAAGAGAGTTACAGTAGCTACTTGTGCTCACCTGTGCATTGCTGTTGTAGTCTGCGGATCTCTGCATGTAGCCCCTTCAACGTGTTGGCATGGTCCTGCTGGAGGAAGAGCAGGTTTTTCTGCGCACTGTGCAGCTGATTTTCCAACGCAACGTTTGCTGATGCCATGGCTGATTATGTTCAGACACACACCAGCCCTGCAACCCCCAGACAGACAGATGACAGAAAAGAAGGAGACAGAGGAAAAAGAGGAGGGGAAGACTATAAACAAGAGTCAACCCATTTGGCAAACAAGCCATTACTTCTCGCTCTGTCGCCCATAAACATCTTGGTTTTGGGATGTGGTCCAACTTTGTTCTGTCTGCGAACTGGCCAAGACAATCTGCCTTAGATGACATATCGAACTAAGCACTATTAGATGACTCCCATGAAATCCATGGAGGCCGTTCAACAAACCCACTAAATATAGAAATTGTAACACTTTCTGTTGATAAAAAGAGCAGCAAACATAATGAAGATACAGTTAATATGTACACTTATTAATGTGCAGGAAGGTATGTAAGCTATCATGATTAATCAAGCTGGGTCAATTATACAGTAAGACTATAGCAGAAAAACGCAAAAAGATCATAAATAGGTGGCTTAGTTTTTGCTTACTGTAATTAGCAACCAATCACTGGTGTGAATTTATTGATTTAGAACAATAGTGAGCAATGTAAGCTTTCAAAAACAGACATCTCAAAGATAACACTAATGTAATATAGATTAATCCAATCTACGTATTAGTAATTTTATTAGAACTTACAAAGACGTCAGATAAGAAAATACAGGTCAATTCTTACACTGGCATTAAAATGGCAAATTAAAGAAAGTCTAAAAAATGAAATTATGTATGTAGATTAGCCAAACACATCGATAAATGTAACAGTGACACTGGGTGTGGCATGAAGGCTGCCAGTCTTGAGCAGGCTTCTCCCTTGCCTGCCTTGCCCCACCTCCCTCCTCCCTCCCTTCACTGGACGTCCTTGTCCCCAGAGCCAAGCCAGAGAGAGAGAGAGAGAAACAATCACTCAGTCCCAACATCTCCACCCTCTGCCAGACAACTGTACCGGGCTGAGAGTTGAAGCACATTGATCCCTGCAACACCCCTCCTGAGTGCAGAGAAAGCCTCTCCCTGCATACATAAGCGTGCTTCAATAAAACATCCCAGAGCTTCTCACTCTTACATCATCAGCTCACTAACATAAATAATAAATCCCATAACACCTCACTGGACACACTGTCTGTTGGATTTTTTTTTGTACATTGCTAACAGAGGAAAAAGAAAACATGTGATAACCAAAACACAGACTGATAATCACAAATATTGCTGGCAGTGTGTCATAAAGGCTGAAGAGATAATCTATTATTGATGAGTAATGTGGAGTCCTTCCGGTAAACCCTGCACTGCAAGCACATCTCTCATCCCAGCCCTTTCCTAGAATAGCTTAGATGGCTTTCCATTTGCAAAGTTATGACCTCAGCCAAGTTGACAACATGCTTCATGCCACAGGGTGGAGGTGACAGCGGAACAAAGGAGAATTTAGAGGCCTCTAGTGAATTAAAGAGAGACAATAAAGTTTCTCTCCCTGTTTAAGAGGCAACGTAGGGGGTTAATGCAAGAGAGATTCATTTCAAATCAGCATGACTTGTCTCCCTACTTTTCAAAACATGCAAATGCTGTCCATATTTTTCTTCTCCTAATACACAAACCAACATTTCCCCATACATAAATAATCAATGAACTGCAGCAGCATGAAACATTAGCTAGTAGCTACCATCCTCAGCCACAACAAGAGCTTGGCAGTCATAGTTCTTCCTGTAATAAAGCGGTTTCTTTACACACAGATGTCCATGATTCACCTATTGAGTTGACAATGTGGACTACATCTTCTCTTTGCAAGTCTTCACTAATATTATAACTACTAATGTGCGGCCAAGTGCGTTTGGGACATTCGTTTCTGCACTAATCAATCTGCTCCTCGCCAACATTTAAACGCCTGTCTTGTCAATAATAATCATAATAATAGGCAAATCTAACTAATTAAATCAAATCAAACTAAAACAAATAACCAGTATAAACATTACAAATACTAACCTGTAGTTACAATGGAGTAGTAAGCTACGTATTAGCCGGCAGGGATGCTTAATACTTTCCACGGCACTTTCAATTTCAGCACCTGCATTGCGGACAGCACCCCAAACCCACACATCGCACATTAAACCTCTGCTGGTCCTGGCAGGAGCTGCCAGAGGATAATTACTTTCACACAAAATGATATTGTTAAGCTTCAACCAGCGATATCTTACTGGATATGACCTTCTTTATCATGATCAATCCAAACGCTAATGCTCGTAAAACTGGGGCCTGCCGAGCGGTGCTTCATACAGCCTAACTTTAAGTCTTCAAAACAGACCACTTTCCTTGTTATTTTATGAGTTAATGTACTGTGGGCTGCCATCACTGTATTTCTCTGGTCATCACAAAGGCTGCCCTTACAGCTAATGTTATTGTATTTCTGCTGTCCAGTTTCAGGAACTGCAAACAAGCTAGCCCTGACGCGAGCTACTCTGGTAAAACGTCACACCAAACTCCCTTTACAAGCCGACACCCAAATACTACACAACTATACACAAAAGGAAACGTACCGAACCTACAAGATGAAAAAGGTTTGTGGGCATTGTGGAGGTTTTATGATAAATTCGGCATACGATGAATCCATCAAACGGCGCTCACTTTCAATAAAAGTCCTGGTTTTAGCAACATTGGGCGCATACAACTGCCACCTTGTTATTCAACGATTTGAGATTTTTCTGACGAAGAAACAACAGCAATAACAGGCAAACCCATCAGGAATATCACTGAAGTCAACCTGCTTGGATGAATGCCGAATTGAACAAGTATCCGTAAAAATACGTAAAAATAAACTGTATTTACGTTTTAAGATAAGATCAACACACCGGAATTTGAATGAAACAATCTATCAATACAAGGGCTTTAATTGTGCTAGCTAGCTGGGCAGCTAGCGAGGATATAACAGCTCATTATCTTCTTGCGGGGGGCTTACCTTATGGCTAAAATGCACAGCCGTCGAATATTTGAAAACAAAAAGACTGTAAATATGTCGCTGAACCGACTATAGCCACACCGGCTAACCTAAGTGCGTTCTGCCTTGCCGGGCATGTCGGTGATGCCTTGGTCGGGTGAGAGAGGAGGGCGGCTGTGTCAGTCTGCTCTCATCTCCCTGAGATACTAGACAAAATAAAGCGATGCATCATGGGAAACCAGGGGAAATTATCTGCCCCACAGAGACTCAACCTGCGTCATTTTTTATTAATTTCATTTTTAAAAATAGCAACACGAGCGAATTAATTAATTCCAAAACGTACAATGTGAGCTGTGATTCAGATTTTACTTACGTTTCATGAAAAGAAATGTTGAAGTAGCGGTTGTCAGGGAAGTGCTTACGGTTTTCAGTGACTAGCGTCGTCACCATAGCAACAGAATCTGACACCTGTTCAGTGGTGATGCATTCACGCCATCTAGTGACAGCATCGGAATATTGTAGACTTACTGCAATAAGTGAGATATCTAGAAAAAATGTCTTCTTAACGCTTACTATACTGTATTTAAATATCCCCTCGAGACATGTTTTAAGATGTATATAAAATACTCTGATTCATATATACTTGGATTAATAATTTCTGTCTGATATGTTTTTTCCCCCCACAAAAGCATTTAAATTATCTTGTTAAGATCCCTAAAATAGTATCTACTCCTTCTCCCTCATTTAAATTCCAGTATCTATAAATATGTGAATATATTTCATTTCAAAAGTTTAACTGTGGGACACAAGACGTCCTCTACTGTAAAGTCTATCCTCAGTGTTTGTGCAGTGGAGGCTTCAAGTTTCCACATTGAACTTGTCTAAGTTGAATATTGGACCAGAATTGGCTCCAAACTATTTGTTATGTCACAAATCATGCTCGTAGGCCCGTATCTTAAAAGTGGATTTTCAAAGAGCACAGAGAAACTTTCCACTTTCAGCAGATGAATGTGAAAACACACTCTGCACATACATCATTCTGCACAGTGAAGCTCAAACATCCAACTGTAGGAACAAGAAGAAAAACATATTTATGAGTGGAGGGGGACTTCAGGTGTCATGTTTAACGTTCATTATGTGCCAAACTGCTGGTGAAATAATGAAAGTGGATGTCAGCTATTGGGCAGAGAACAGCTGATGGACAGCAGAGGGGAGTGTTGCTCTTCGGTTGGATACTACAACAGCATACTGTGATCTCTTTCATTCAACATTCACACATTCAAACGCTACACTACCCTCTTTCTTGAAACACACGCACAAACTCAAATATGCATAACTGCCAATAACTGAAAAACAGTCCAACTATAAGAGTTTGCACTTAAACTATTACTTTAACGTTTTTTTAATCAATCTAGCCTATTTTCTCATAGTCTCACTGTGTTTGGTCTTAATAGTTTTACTGCTTTAATTTTCCATTTTAATCCCTAATTTTTCACATTTTCCATAAACTGATGCATTTTAAAAGTGTATCTAAACTCAAGTTTTGTATTCTCTAGTGGTCTTTTGTCCAGAATTTCAGGATAACAATCAAACAGTTAAGTATGTGGCAATACATGCTAAGAGATGTCTGAGTTCTATAATAGCCAAAAATAAATGGACAATTTGTCATATAAAAGCTTTACTAATTTGTTTGTAGGGTATACCCATTCTCATGTATGCTGCTACAGTGTGGGGCTTCAAAAGCTGCTCCTGTCTTAAAGCTGTTTGGAAAACTATGCACATAGATATTATCTACATAAATAGGTTAGTTATTACACAGCCAATGTGGCTATTCAAGTGTATATGCGCTCGTAAAGAACTGACAAAAAATGTGTTGAATGTCGGATGCTGGACTGCAAACAAGTGTTTGTGTGGACTTGTATGGGCTGTCAAATGTAAAAAGAATATGCACAGTATCATGTAAAATTCCTTTTTACTACTTTCAGTTTCACCCCGCCTGTCAGTGGGGAACAGAAGTGGTTGCTGTTAATAAATAAACCAGAGAGTGATAAATTTCGAACCTTATCAAACAAAACCTATTGTGTCGGGACAGCATCAAAGTCCATTAGATAAAATTAGGTGTGGTGTTGCTCCCTTAGTGAGAGAAATATGTAGTAACAGGTAGATAAAGCCCAGTGGAAAGATGTTTCTGTTATCTATCCTGTAATAATGAATCCATTCATTGTGTGTGTGTGTGTGTGTGTGTGTGTGTGTGTGTGTGTGTGTGTGTGTGTGTGTGTGTGTGTTCACACAGTAAGTAGTCCTCTTCAACGTTGTTTTTGTTTGTGTGGTCTGTGCACTGAGGGCACGTTAATAAAGCTTATTCTAATCTACATTCTAAATATTTCCATAGATTTAATTCATTCACTTTATTGCAGTATTTAAATTCTGAGTTATATGTTTATTACTGTATATGTGTACCATTTGTTCTGTGCAAAATGTATTATAATAAATATTACTATTGGCTGCTTTCCATGCAGTTAGTCACACAACAGCAGAAACTTAATCTAAAGTGATATCAGCATTCTTGATGCTGAGTTTCCTCATCTGAGGTATGAAAACTCAGAAAACAGTAGCCTTTTCATACTGACCCAAAATATCACCTTAAATTATGTCTGGCAAGAGAAATTCCTCAGTGGAATAGCTACTGCGTAAAATGATACCAACCAAAAACAAAAGAATCAATTTTCATTTGCGACCTAAGAAAGAGTCACATGTAAAAAGAAAATAACTTGTGGAATAAATGGAATTATTGTCTACCTCCAGAAATGTTATTTTTTGGAAGCAGCCTTTAATCTCTCCCTGGCTTTGGCGTGTTTGTGATAGGGATTAAATTCTTCTCATTTCTTTATTTTTAGTGTTTCTGGCACGCTTCCCAGCTGCCTGCAGAAAGCAACCAACCGACCAGTTGAGGAGACTGTAAGTTATCCTCTCCACAGCATAAGAGAGGTGAAAAATAATTCCCCAACAGAGACCTCTGCCTTACTTGTGATTTGTTTTACTTACAGACTGCTAGTAGAGATTTCCATATATCATAACAGGTAGTAAAGCATCTCTATGTGAGAAACTAACCAAAACCATAAAACAAGCAGGATTGACTCTGGACTCCTCCTGTGACTCTAACCAGTTTACAGATGTTGTTTTTTTGGCCTTTACGTGCGGGTGATCCAGTGCTGGTGTCCAGCTGAGAAATGTCCTTCCCCCATGCTGACCAATGCTTCTCTCCCACCTGAGGAGTCCGCAGTGAGATTTCCTTTAACAAGCTGGCAGGCCTCATAAATATGCCTGTGATTTACTGCCAGGTGCGTCTGTAGGGTTGATATTGTATTTTTTATGAAGAAGGCGAGGAAATACATTCTTTTAAACACTGGCAAATTCAGCCACACACTCAGACATGCTCCAAGTGATGCAGTACAGAGGGTGGTGAGGGTGCTGGACACAAGCCCAAAACGTCATATGTTGTACTGCTGGAAAAGTAATAAGAGTGAACTGTTAAGTTTTTGTTACAAATTCTGGGCATCCATCACACATCACTGAGTATCCGAAAACTAATTTATATCTCTCTTGCATGTGCCTTATTGGTGTAGTTGCTGGATTATGAACAGATACCACAGGTCCTTGTCAAATTCATAGAATTGAAAATGAAACCTAAGCATATAGGAGCCTGTCTCAAATGGCACTGTTTTACTGCCTCTGCTCTGACAAGCTGCCAATACCAACACTTCTCAGGTTGTAATAGTTTTACAGTTATTATATTGAGGTTGGCACGGCAAAATGCCTCTAAAACTCTGAAAACCCAATTTAATTTTCCAAGACCTTTTTTTTTATTTGTCTGTCCAAAGAAAGTCATAATCACTCGACTGTTGAACTGAATGTGTCATTTATATGTGAACTTCAAAGTAAGTCACTGACAGTGCGATGGAATTAAGTTATTTCAACTTTATAATGATATATTTAATACTGGATATACTGTATCATACTGTAAAATACATTTGGGTAACATTTTAACTGTAGCTGAATTTCAATAATTTGCCATCATGAGAGACCTTATGGTCTCTGGGCAGTTTAGGACGTAAGTATACATACTTACCATCATCACCCTCTCATCACACAGGATACAGTCCTTTGATTCAGGCTGCTAATCATGTTTTAACCAGATGTTGAGTCTATAAAAGACATTTGAATCTTCACTCTGTAAAAAGGCTAAATGGACCCAGAGACTTTCATATTTTGATTTGCTCTTTGCTTGTGTGGTATGGAAAGTATTGTCCTTTCAAGTCCTTACACAATACCTACAGTATGAATACCAGTAGCATCTGGACTTTATGTGGGACCATTTGAAAATAAGGAGTTCAGACTATGTGAAATGGGTGCTTAAAGTAAAGGTTATTTCAGCAGCACTCAGCTTCTCTGACACAGTTTTGTATCTCCCAATTAATTCATGACAAATTTACTAGCTGACAAAACATAGGTGAACACAGAAGGGAAATTACAGCCAACATGTTACATATAGCCCACATGGAAAGCCCTGCTATGGAATCATTACCCTGCCATTGCCAAATGTCTCTGCCTTTATTCTAGTAATGAGGGTGGACTGCAGGAAACCATGCTTTCTATGCAACTTTTTTTTCTTCTGCAGTTTTTACAGTCCAGGGAGAGCAGTGTGCTCAATGCCATTTAAAGTGACACTTTAATTACTAGTGGTTAATGGACCACTAACACCAGACTTTGAAGTGGCTGTAACTCAAGGTGCCCGCACAGCCGGCCTCAGCAGGAAAAATGTGTGCCACGGTATAATCCTTCCACACATACTGGTACAAGACATGCTGTGATAAGACACATAACTCAGTTGAAATGAGCTAATAAAATAGAAAACACGAGGATTCACAGGTCAGATCAAAGGAAAGCAATTATGGGAATAAGCTTTGAATAGTCTGTCTGAAAGTCTAGCAATTTTTCTAACTAAGATAATTTTGAGAATGAAACAAAAGGAGAAGTGAATGTAAAGCAAAAGCGCATATGTTAGAAAATTGTCTTTTCATTTCATAAATTAATGTAAGTGGTGTTTGTGAAGATGTGATGTGTTTGAAGTCGCAATCTGGTATGGCCATGAGACAATACAAAGAAATCAGGTGCACAGAGTACCAGAAGAAGTGTGTCTCTGTATAGCCTCAACTACACTATCTGAATAAAGTCATGCTTCAATTTGTGTGGTAAGGATATGTGCAAACCCCTCGTTTGTGGTGGACACACTCCTCTCGGATTATCAGTTTGGTACACAACTAGGAGGGAAGAAGAAGCAGACATGCCTTTCCTGGATTCAGAGCAGTCATAAAATCCTCAAGGCTCCTATTTCGACCACCTCAGCCATCCACTCTGCACCACCATAATCACCGCTCCGAGATAGAGCTCAAAGATCCTCTGTTTTTCCAGAGAAACAAGAGACTGGCTTTCCCTGTTTTCAATGGAAATATTTTATTCTTGTGTCTAGTCACAATAAGGATGAGAATTCTGCTGACTTCTCTATTTCACATGCCCACGTTTATCCATCCTAAAACCACTGCTGGAGTATGCAAAAAAGGGACCTTAGAACACTGGATTCTTAAAACCAGAGAGCAAGGACTTTTAGCTATCAGCAGTGCCAAATAATGCATGTCTAGACTACCTAACTTTCATTAGGTAGAAAACTCTCAAACACTTGCTGGTGCTTGGTCAGTGCTTGAAATATCTTTGTGTCTGATTGTATCCTTGCATAGAGGAATCCATACATATACATGAGATCTGTATGATATGGCGGTGACCCCTCTAACACTCTGGCAGAGTAACATCTTAAACCCCGCTGTGGGTGTCCTGCATAACTCTGTGTCTTTAAAACTGCTCTGAGAGTACTGGAATTTGGCAGTTTTTTCTGCTGGGGGTCTGAGAAGTCCCAGTTTAATCCTCAGAGTGATGGTAGCCTCTAGAACACACATTAACTCTCCCACTTGCCCTGCACAATGTGAGAAAGTCCAAATGCTCACAACTTACCACTCCCACCAGTATTTCACATTTAAAGGAATTGTTGGACATATTTATTTGCGCTCTTTTACCAAAAGTTAGATAGGATTGATGGAACTCTCATATCTGTCCGGAAAATAGGGTATAAGGTTACAGTTCCCATCCACTCATAAATTTGTTTTTCTTTTTGTTCCTACAGTTGAATGTTTGAGCTTCACTGTGCAGAATGATGTATGTGCAGAGTTTGTTTTCACATTCATCTGCTGAAAGTGGAAAGTTTGTCTGTGATCACTGAAAATCACATTTTAAAGGGTAGGCCTACAAGCATGATTGTGAAATCACAACTAGTTTGGAGCCAATCCTGGTTCAATATTCAACATACAGAAATGTGATGTGGAAACAAACAATAAACACTGAGAATAGACTTTTTGGTGAAGTAGGAGATATCTTGTGTCCGGGGGTTAATCTTTAGAGATGAACAATATTTGCATATTCATAGATTCTGGATTTTTAATGAGGGGGGAAGAGTAGGTGTACTTTTAAGGATTTTAACAAGATAATTAAACTTTTTTTGTGGAAAAACCATATCAGACACAAATTATTATTCAAAGTATATTATATTATTATATTTTATATACATCTTAAAACATGTCTGGAGGGGATCTTTAACATAAAGACTAGAAACTGTCTTAAGCTAACAAAATTGCAAGTTGACGCTTTTACACTTAAACATTTGTAGGGATTAAACAAATGAGATATGATGTGTGAATTTGTGAGCTTTAGGGGTGTTGGTAAGCGTACTGTATATTGTTTCCTTTGGAAAGAGCCAGGCAAGCTGTTTCCCTCTATTTCCATTATGCTAGGGTAGGCTAAGCTAACCTAACCGACTGCTAGCAGTAGCTTCATATTGAGAGGACACATATAAGAGTGGTGTTGATCGTTTCTTCTAACTCTCCGTATGAAATTGAATAAGCGTATTTTCCAAAACGTCAAACTATTCCATTAATCAACAGTGGGCACTCATTGGAGCTGCTCAGAGTCCTTGGTAGCTATGATCTACAAATCTGCAGCAAAATAAGAAGATACTGTTAATGAATATTTTTGTCCAGGATAATAAAATTACATTACATTGATGGTGACAGTGTTTGTAAAACTTGTTCAGTTTGTGGTTTACTGTATGTGCTCTTTACACTTACTCAACCCATGTATGTTAAACTTCAGCTCCTCTTGCCAGAGTGTGGGGCCCGTAAGCGTGGGGTACATGCTGTAGGATCAAATGCTGTAAATAAACACTGGCTGCTGTTTATATGTCTCACATATGGATTTTAGTGCCTGTGCGATCTCCAAAGGTCTTGGGCCTGCTCCAGTCAAGCTGGGCTACTCATCCTTTAGCGCAAGACTCCAAATAAAACAGAGCTGCCTGGCCAAGGAAAACCCACTACAGAGCTATTTTCCACCATCTGTGTGGCCAGGCAAAATACAAGGAAACCATTTCAACTCCGAAGCCTTCCCAGATCGAGAAACACTAGATCAGTCAGATTGACGAAAAGGCCCAATCAACAAACTGTCAAGGCCCTTCCTAAACTTGTCCACTTCCTCTGTGGGGGTAAGTGAAAAGCTTCACCTAACTTGGTGCCTCTCCTAGTAGGAGATCTGATTCACAAGCTCTGTGCACCCCACCCTGTTTGAGCAACCTTCCTGAACTGAAAACACTTGCTTTTTAACTAGTGTCTTTTATTTCTTCCCGCCGTTTGAGTCAGACATGCTTCACCCATATTGACAACATCCTGAGTTCCCACATTGGTTCAAGACCTTCCAAGTCACTTGCCAGATATTCTCCTTCACACGGGTGCTCTGTTCACCTGTTGCCAGAATCTTCCAGCTGCTCTCTGCCGGACTGTTGTCTTTTAGGCGTCTGCAAGAGGGACGCCTCTCCACAGTGTGGCTGAAGTGGCAGGGTCCTCAGGGCCTCATGGAGGGACTCAATTTGACGATCCTCTTTCAAAGAGAACTGAAGAGGACCACAAAACACCCTAGCCCAGCTGTTTGGATGGAAACCCAACACCAGCTGGGCTCTGTGAGGCCAGTCAGCACAGGAAAGCCATGGATTATGGCCTCCACTGCCTCACCATCTTCAGTAACGCCGCTGTCGTCCTTGGCTGCCGGTCCAACCTTCTACACTGAAGGAAGACTCATCCACAACAAAAAGGGCCCACGAAAGTCAGAACATTTCAACATCTCAGATGGAAAGAATTGAATAATTGTATTGGGGAAAATCTTTAACCAATATTCAGAGCATTTTTGAATTACATAAAATGTTGATATTGTTCCATCCACAGAACTTTCCTTTTTATGAAGCTGCAGCATGTTTTTTCTTGTCTAATTTTGATTGTCGGGCCACTATTCTTTAATACTCAGGAACAAGCCACTCAAACCCGAGACTTTGCTGATGATTCCTCCAGTGCATATTCTGCTGTTTAGTGGCAAATGAGATTGAGTTTCTTTTCAGGAAATTCTTTCCATGCTGTATTTTCATTCAGGCAAGGGCACAGTTCTGCCTTGAGACTCTATGACAAGCCTACCCTAGTGCCCCAGAGTGTGCAATGAAAAGAGCCTTTATCTGCCACTCACTCAAACTCATTACTATGAATGACACCGTGCCAGAAACACTTACAGTTTATATTCATCAAAAAAACAATTTAAATGGAGTGTGTCTACACGATTGACAAAATATATGCCTTTCCATTCTGATTTTTTGTGCATTTCAACAATTAAACCACTGTGGTTTTAAATTTGATGACACATGCAATAGTTCCATGTGAACTGTAATTTTAAAATACCATTTTATTTTCCTGGAGCAATATCAATGATTAACACACCTTGACATAAATCATTCCTTTGACTATTTTGTTTTTGCTCCTGGAGTAACAAAGCTCTTAATGAACCAAGTGTTTGGCAGCATTCCCGGGCTCCTGGCTTTGATAGCAGCATAAGTGCAACATCAGATGACACAGTGTTCTGACTTGCACCTCTGAATACCCTGCAGTAATCTAATAAATGCAACACAAGAGTTTAGCTGGGTGACATTGGTGCAGAATCATATTGAAAAGCATGAGTTTAAAAAGGTCAGGCTGACATACAATGACAACAGGACCTACTATATGGTGTGATGCAGCAGCGTGAGACAAAGTGTGGACTGTACAGTATCACTCCTCAAAGGTCTAAATCTGTGTATGTGCTCTGCAGCACGTGACCATCTGTGACCAAAAGTCTAGTGTGGTGTGTGATGAAGAAAATTATACTGACGAGGGTGGCATGCATGAAATAAATTACACAAACTTGATGGAGGGAAAAATTGGAATTGGGGGTTGTGTAAACGAAGCTGCTGTCTGTGCTGTCGACTCTGCTTCACTGCTGAGAGAGCAGCTGGTGAGCCATCAGGGTGAAGTGAACAGGGCAGGAACAACAACATACTGCCATCACAGCTTCTGCCCCAGAAATGGTAATTACTTAGTTAAGAGGACAAGAGGAGCAATGTTAGACCAGTTTGCCAAGTTTGGGTTGCCAAAATATTTGGGAAATGTAGTCTTTTATTAACAATCAAAGCCAGAAATTAGTAATATCTAGCAATGGCCTTAGTCTGTCCACCATTTTGGCCCTGACTGAAATATCTCAAAAAATATTGGATGGCTAGCCATGATTTTTTGCACAACTATTCAGACTCCCTAGAGCATGAATCATATTAACGTTGGTGAGCCCCAGAATTTTCCTGTAAAGCCCAACATGAGGTTGATATTTCTGGTTTTTGTCTTTACAGATATCTATGTTGCCCAGAGGATAAACATCAATGACTTTAGTAATAACCTGCCTTTTCATCTAGCACCACCAGCATGTAAAAATTTTACCTTATCAAGTGAAATATCTCAACATCTGCCAGAATAATTCAAACAAACTTTTGAATAGACATTCATGGTTCCCAGAAGATGAATCTCAATAGCTTTGGTGATCCCCTGATTTCCAGCATCACCGTGTGGTCGACATTTGCAATTTGAGTGAAATGTTTCAAAGTATTGGATGGATTGCCATTAAATTTGGTTCAGACATTCATGTCTCTCTACAGGATGAATTGTAAGAATGTTAGCATGGTGACGTTGGCATTTAGCTCAAAGCACCAATGTCCCTAAGTACAGTCACTCAGGCTCCAGCATGGCTGTTGACTCTCAATCTATTTCATACTTATTTCAGATGGCTGAGTCTCTCAGAGCAGCGTTGAATGGCTCTGATAGCCCCACTAAAAAGAATTTCATGGGATTTATTTCAGAGTTTATAGTGTCTCATGTGTTATGTCAGAGGCCCTTCTTAACGATTCTAGTGGAAAATGTATTCTGGCAAAGTATTTTTTAGAATTTTGGCAGATAAAACTTGCAAACACTGACATAAAATATCAGCAATCAGCAGTTTCCAGCTCAAAAATATCAGTTTCAGCTTTCAAACGTCTGCAAGTTGCAGGTGAGACAGAGAGAGAAACTGAAGGCACAGATGATACCCCGCAATAGAGAAGCGGTGTGTTTGTGCACATTCCTGGAAGCCGCAGCTCCTGTTGGCAGGTTGTCCTCTGGTGCCTGTTAGCTCTCCCAGCTCCACGTGTTTATGTCTTGGGTTTCTCTCTTTCTCCCTCCCTCTCCAAATATTTTCTAATGCCACTGAAGAATGTTCTAATGTTGTTGAAGTAGCGGAGCTGCCGTATCCAATGAGCAGGACCATTGTTTTTTCTTTCAGCGTATACTTTATGAAGAGGGTGCACTGACCTTCTTCTCCTCCTAATCCCACTGACTTCATGTGAGGATTCACTATGTGCCTTTATGTAACACACACATTGCACACAACGATTGTAAGATTGCACGGTAGCATAAATATAAATAAATGCCATGATTTATTTTTTATAAGTGACTAAGAATTATTCACCACTGGTTTAACTTGAATGACTTCTTTGTTGAGTTGAAGAATGTTGGCTAAAAATAAATCTGTGGTGTAATGGAGGGTTTCTGTGGCCCAGTTGGTTCTCCTGCTGGTGGCCTCAGAGTGGGTCTGCAGGGCCTCCGTCTTTCTAATTCAGCTCACATATAGTCCTGCATTTTTCATACATAAATAAACAGAAACCACACAGTCTGGCCACGGTGTGACAGGGAAGGTGTAAACTACACAACTGCAATGTAGAGGGCTCTGGTATGCCACTCAGCTTAGATGAGGACCAATTGGCTGCTGAAGTTACAGCCTAGAGGATTTCACTCTTAAAGGAATAATCTGACATTTTGAGAAATACATGTATTCACTTTCTTGCCAAGAGTTACATATCTGTGTGTTCAGGACAGAGCTGGAGTGAGGAGACAGTTAGCTTAACTTAGCATAAAGACTTGATGCACCTAACTTGGCTTTGTAAGTATGCAGTAAGCTTTAGAAGTGTTATATTAGCTGTTATATAGCTGTATTTGTGAACTCTGGAGTGAGCCATTAGCTGTTTCCCACAGCTGTCAGTCTTTATGCTAAGCTACACTAATTGCCCCCGGGCTCAAACTTGATCGATAGACATCTTGTTTCGCTTGCAGCAAGAAAGCAAATAAATGTATTTCCCAAAATGTCAAATTCTTCCTTTAAACTACACCCACTGGTTATGACCTTATCTGATATCTAATGTGCTCAAACGTTTTAGAAGCAACGATGACTATCCAATATTAAAACCAGCAGCCCTCAGCCTCAGTGACACAAAAAAAACAAAAACAAAACAGAGTCAAAGATAGTGCTTAGCAAATCACAGAACCTCAAGGTTGTTTGTTGATCAAAAGCAAGTCTACATAATGTAAATCACTACATTTTAGTGTGAAAATGTGGCTTTAAGCTAAGGTATGGTAGCGTTAGGTTAAGGTGAGGCTAAGGGTATCTGATTTGATTATTAAGTATGTCATTACAATACTTGAAAATAATCATGCTTAACCAATTACCAAAAAAACAAAAAAAAAGTCAAAACCAAATTAGGACATTCATTCCTGGACAAGTCTTTACAAGTAGTTTTCATAGATTCCAGGCACAGCAGCCCACCTCAAGTATCCTTGACAGGAGCCAATCAGCTACTTTGAGTTGTTAATTGGTAAATTGGCTCGTTTACTTTGTTCGTGTAGTATGTGTAACTTGACTTTCTGGAATAGATGGCAATACATAGCTTAGCAGAAAGTGCTAATAGTAGGTTATTGAAATGCTATTTCTAAAAGTTCTAGAAACCACAAACATTTACCAAATGTAACCAGTCTTCTAGTGAAGTACAAGAAAACTTTTAAGCATCTACTGTATAGTGTATTCTAACCGATATACCACAGTGATTACAAACTGCATAACCAGTGATATTTATGGTATTATAAGTGATCCCAAACATCATCACATTAAAAATAAAATAAATTGGCTAATGAATGTAAAAATCACCCATTAAAAGTATTTTCTACCGACACTAATAGTAGTAGATGTCAAATATTTGAAATTTGGTGGATTTCTTATGTTGATTGTATCTCTTCTCAGGTTTTTGGATGTGAGAGGCTTGATTTAAAAGACTCAGCAGATTTCTTCTCCCCAGACAAGTTTCGCTCTTTCCCACAGTAAGTCTGTCGTCTGTCTCCTCTGAACCACCAGGGGCGGAGAGGACACATCTGCTGCAGCCGTGCAGACACATAGCTGATGATTACTGCAGGTAAACTTGCTTATTAGTTCTCTGAAAATAAAGGGCTGCAGCTGCCAACAGAGACAACAATATTTCACAAGAGCAAACACACTTCTGTCAACATTTTTGATCAACAAGATATAAATGCTTCAACAGGAGAGCATAGTGAAGATCTGTGGAAGTATATGAACTGTGGGTTTGTGTTTTTGTGAATTGGAGGGTGATGTGATTTGTGTGCACAGGTGGTACTTTCAGTACGTTCTGATCTGTGTAACTGGCAAATTTCTCATCGCAATGAACAGATCTAGGATTGAAGGGTGCCTGCTCTGGACTGTTTCAGGTGCAGTCTACATCCTGGAGTGGGATATTTACCTTTCATTTTAAAACTGTCAAAAGAGAAGCAAAAATCCAACACAAACCTGTTTGTTCAGCAGCTGTTTGGTCAGGTGAATAAGCCCTAAGTCTTTTCTTGCTTATTCAGAGGATTACATGTTATATTAAAGAACTATCAGCCTTTAAAAGCTGTGATTCAGAGTTAACAGCTCAGCTGAAGTAGACCTTGGAAAAAAAAAAAATCACACTCACCATGTGTTGTAGGAAATATTTGATTGGCCTAGTTCCCAGTCTTCATTTGACCCCTAATTATCTTGAAAAGTGAACTAGTGATTTGCTGTATTAATAGGTGGACTCCATCTATCCTGGCCAAGGCTTTGTTAATGCAACATAATAATCTGTATTTTTTAAATAAAAGCCCCTTAATCAACTAGCAGTTATAAACTCTTTTAACGAACCACTTTACAGGAGTTTGTCTTTACAAGTTTCCCCCAATGAGAAGAAATGTTGAGCCCGGCCCATATGTCCAAGCATTGGAAAAATCCAGCAGAAATAAAGAAATGTTTTATGGGAGACAAGTAGATTCATAACAGGCAAGCTGTCAGGGACATTTTCCACCCTAAACATGAGCCATGCAGGAAAGTGCAAATGAGCAACAAAACAGCTGTTAAAGTTTACAGGCCTGCAGCAGTTTATTCAAGCATTAAAAGAGTGAAACTTTGAAGAGGTTGTTTACTTGAGGTCATACATGACAGCCCATGCTGTGAGAATAAGACAGACATGGGGGAGAGACAGTGGGACAGCCACCTTTTCATAGAGATCACAAATGTTCAGACAATTTGAGTAATCTTGTAAAAACATTTACACGCTGAGGTGAAGTCATTAAATTTTCAACAAACTAGTGCCAATCAAGACACTGGCACACAAACTTACACACTTAAGGAGTGACTCAGGTTTCCTCCCACATTAGCTCTTTAAATACAGGATGAAGACTTTTGCCCCCATTTCATAGATGTGTGCTTATTTGCCAAAGGAAAAATGGTCCAGTGAGAATTAAAGTAGATTTGCACTTGAAACCTGTCTGTGCTGCACAGAGGCTGTTTACATCCATTCTCATACACCAGGGAGACATGCTGTTGACTGACCCTAGATATGAATGTGACCTTCCCTCTAGTTTAGTTCCTGGTTCTCGTCAGGGGGTCTGGAGTGCATCAAGAATTGTCCTGAAGAGTCCATCATCTTTATTCAGCTGTGACATTAATCACTATACAAACAAGCAACTCCATTACTCCATTTGGGAAGAATGGCATCACTTATTGCTTTTTCATCAAATTGTGTTTTATTGTCAGTTAGTAAGGTTTCTACTCTTTTTTTTCTGGCTAGAGTAAAATAGAAGGTAATTAGTAGTGTGTTTTCCATCTCATATTAGCTGTAATAGAAGCCTCCTGCTCTGAGAAATGTTCTGCATCCGTGAACGCAGAGACCTTTGACATAAAATAACACCCTGCTCCTTCCAGACATGTCTAAACATACACTCACAAAACCACATAGACTTTGGCATCGGCTTGTCTGCATCCATCTGTGCGGGATGTTAGATTGCTGAGTCACAGAAAGCTATAGGCTCTGAGCTATAAAGAGCTATAGCTGAGAACATAAACTGTTGGATGCAAGTAAAGCCGTAAAATATATTGCTGTTGTGGTCTTGGCTTTGTCACAGGCAAGAGTGCTTGTTCTGATTCAGACAAACAGGACAGCAGTTACCGCAGACTGCACCAAGTTCGACATCAACAAATTACAAAATGTACATGCTTTATTCATATAGCAAAGTCATATTGTGTCATGCATTTTATAAGTACATCAGTCAGCTTATAGTATCTAGACTTGTAGCATATCCCACCAGTCTTTGTGGAATTTGCAGCAAGGCACAAAATAGACAGAACTGCTGGTCACAGGGCATTTTTTGTGAGTGAAAAGTGGCGTACTATTCGAGTTTAAATTCAAGTTTGGTGACGCCATTCCAGCTCTCCTCTGCTTTCCCTCCCTGTGTATGTTTGTACAGGTGCACGTGTGATGTATGTCTTACAGCCACTGTGTGACTGAGCACTGACCCACTTCCACCGTTTGGCACGCTGGCACGGCTGCCTCTGCCCTGAGCAGAGAACAAATAGCCCTCTGTCACTGGGAAGAAGCCATACTTAGTTTTAATGGCCTTCAGCTTGCACTGGGCTCTTTGATTAATTGAATTCCACAACTATTCATACAGTATATTTCTGAAATGACTGTTCAATATGTATATTTATAGTAAGGACATACATATCTGCATGAACTGGAACATATGCAGTAGGTACTATTTTAAGTCTGCACACAAACTTCAAAAAAGCCTTTATGAATTAGCATATGCCGTAAGCATGCTATGATAAAGTCATTATTATGTGGCATGCACTATTGCTGCTCCTCGTATTTGTACTTTGGCTCTGCTTACCTACCAACACCTTTAACCAAGCATATAACAGCAAGAAGTTTGTCAAAACACAGCCAGAGTAATGGGTGGCAGAAGCAATCTGCACGGAGACCATCAGGGTGATGGGGCCTGATGGGAAAAGCGCAGTGGGGTGCGTAGTCTGGCAGGAGCGTAATAAAACCTGAACTTTGGGGTTGGCTAACACGGACTTGTGTGCCAATTCAAGCATATTAAAAGCTGGAGCGTCAACAGGCGAGCGTGTCCCCATGTGGTCCCCATGCTGACTCCCATTCTTCAGAGCAGCATGGCTCCCCTGCCATGTCTCTTTCCTGCTCCACACCTGAATGTTGCAGTTGGAGTCAACTACATCCAGTGTAAAGGAGGCCTAAGACACTCACACACTTCAAAATTTTGAAACAATAACATTATCATTCACGTATTATAATGTCAACACCGTAAGTAGGTCAGACATTTTGATTTTGATTGGCAAGAGGTGTATATTGTGGCAGGGTGCTGAAGAAAGCAGACCTCCTGCTATTATACTGCTATACTAAACCCCTTACCTACTGAGGAGAGGAGAGAAGAGTCATATAGTGTTGATTTTTATTAGTACAGGCCAATATGACGGACTTTCCCCTTTCTTTGCAGCTTTAATATGTTTGGTTTGACATGAAATGATATACATTTGACTCAAAGTATTATTGTGCTTCATTATCAGTTAATTGTTCAACACCAGAACCGAAACAGGCCACTAGATGTCTCCTGTCACTACTTACAAATAAACTGGGCTGCAGGCTCCAGCTCTACATTTCCACAGAAATGCATAGTAAGCTTTGCTATTGTACTCCACATTGTTACTAGCAGACCTGCATCAAGCATCACTGCATGCCAGGCATTGCACTATAAAGCCAAAGACAGCATAGATGCCTCCAAAGCTGATATAAATAAGTGGAAGAGGATGGGAATGAATATGGCAGATGTGGTGAATGTACTGAACTCTAAAAACTGCTGTCATGACCATGAAAAAATATCCTTGATGAGTGTTTGCCACAGTGAAATAGACATTCTGTGACCTGCAAGGAAGAGTGAAGTTTGGATGATGTGCATAATGGTGCCATAACAGAATGTAATAAAAAAAGTCCTGTCCTTCATTTTTTTGGTACTACAGTTTATTTTGTTTATATCTCACTGGAGGCAGGAGCTGCTTGCTGTGTGGAGACTGTTTTAGGGCCCATGGGTAAACTTTATGAACCTTGGGCCACAAAATCAGTCGCACAGAGCCACTTCTGGCAGCCGAGAGAATTATACAGACACAGCTGATATTGGCTGACATAGCTCAAGAACAAGTAAAAAGCAAATGAAAATAGATATATTTTAAAAATGGACATGGCAAAATAAAGACAGAAACTTCAACGTATTTGATCCAACCACTGAGACACTGGCTGAGTCCAGCCCATCAGTCCAACTCCCTGCCATCTCCTCTCTCTCCAGCTTGGCTGTTTAATGCTGGGAGTGGTGTGTGAATCTGTCTCCCTGCCAGCTTCCTGTACAGCAGCTCTCAGACCTCTGTACTGCATCTTAATGGTCTAAATTACGGGGCTGCGTTTGATGGCTGCCTGGCAGAGAGGGGTTCCCACACCTGAAAGCTGACAGAGCTGCAAGGCTGATTGCTTCTGGCAGAGGTTAGACTGCTGCTGCTGGACAGAGAAAAGTCATTTCAGCCATAGCTGTAGAGCTATTCTGTTCACGGCCACAACCGCCACTGTCGTCCCCTCTCTACTCTCTGGGAGGAGGCCAAGTGTTTTGGGTGTGCACCTGTTTTCATGGCACTGAAAAGTAATATTCTGACAAGCAGACATGCCTGTCTGAAAACAAGTGACAGTTGCGCGTCAGAGAAGGTTTGGTGGAGCTTTAGGTCTCGGGTTGACTCCCTTTGACCTCAAACTGCAGGCGGATGGGAGGCAAGCAGGCACAGTTCCACATTGGGAACTCAACGGACAACTCAACCAAGTGGCTGCGACACTGGGCGGTGGCGAAGAGTGAGGCTGCAGTATATCAAATTTAGCAGTAAAATCTAAATACATGTCAACATTTAAAATAAATTCTCCTTTAAATGCAGCTTGAGCTTGAAACAGCCCAGCTCCTTTTTTTGACTTACAGCAGACATTACATTAGTGAGACATGAGTCAAGTGGGAGGGAGTATGAAACTCTTCCTTCTTTTAACAGCTACTGATGAGGTGCACTAAAGAACAAATAAAACTAAATTATGTGCCACAACGCAGACATGTTGCCGTTTAATTTGCAGTATGTTTCTAACAGCTGGGACACTGATACCGCACTGCCAATGGCCATTAATACATTTTGACAGCCAGACTCCTGCCTCAGCTGATCCTCTGTCAGACCCTAACTGTGCATTTGTATGAGTTGAAGAAAGCTCTGAAAATACTCGTAACCAAATTCCTGATCTGCATGTGGTTATCAGTGCAGCAACTAAAGCCACTACTAGCTCTGCATCAGATGGAGGTCTGGCCCGTGTTCACTGAAGCATGGGTAAGCCTGTCCAAAAGAGGTTCGGGCAAATTGGTGTCAGCTGTTGAGATCCTTGCAGATTTGAGGTGCACCTCCAACTCGAGACGCATAAAAGAACTGATTTTGATCTGTTCTTTATTTTAATAGTTCTTGGGATGAAGTCGTTTTGCTTCTTGAGATTGATAAGAATGTGTTCAATGTTGTTTTAATTTTGCACCAGAGAGACATTTTTCTTGTTGGATGTCTGTGAGCAGAGTAAAAAGGGTTGCTGGAGGCTGCTGGAGCGCAGATTTGTGTCTGGGGCTAGGAGCAGGGCTCCTTCCTGTCTCTCACAGGATGTGGGGTATCCTGTCTGGCAGCAGCAGAGAGGGGCGCCCGGCTTCAAAGGCAGGAGGAAGTGGTCAGGGGATGGAGAGCGGTAGGTAGGACAGGGGGAGGAGGCACACAAGGCCAGAAAATCAGCCCTGCAGCCTCTTAAGCTCTCTTCCTTGAATTCAGAACATTTCAACAAACTCAATAAGTATGGTACAAATAAGAGTGATTTTTGATTTCTTTGTTACACAACATTAAGACAGAGACACACATAATTCAGAAGCACACTCTGACATTTATTCACGTTTACAATACTGTATCAATAGTGGCTCTACAATGCTCATAAGCAGATTTCAGTTTCCTTCTTACAGACCCTCATTCTATTTACAAGTGTGGGGGCACTCTGAAAGGCATTTGCAAATTTTGACTTTGAAAATATGTGCAGTTGGCAATGGGAGACGCACCCTGTATCGCTGGCATCTGAGTCATGCCGTAGTCAGTGGCGAATGTGTCAAGAGGCATGCATGCTGCACACACATATACACACACAGCAAACAGGAGGGAGGAACAAAAAGTGTCAAAGAGCAGATAATAGACAAAGTGTACAGGAAATAAAGCAGGGAATGAAGGATGGAGCGAGATTCCCTAATTACACATGTAACAGCAAAGTATGGGGCTTTTAAACTCATTACATTCTCCTGTAATTTTATGCTTGTCTTGCAGGCAGACTTGCAGGAGATCAAAGGCTAACGCTGAGAGAAGCAGAGAAGGAATCAAGTAATTATCACTTAAAAGATGAAACATCTTTGCTTGCCTTGACTGTAAACCCTTTTCCTCTGCACATGTGTTTGACATTAGCTGTCCTGTGCCCCATATTGGTAAAGACATCCTAAGACCACTAAGAGGGCCTGACTAAAAGGGGGCCCGAGGCATAAGAAAGCCTATTTATAGACCCAGGTCACAACAGGCTGCCACTAATTAGTCAGGTTCATCGTGGAGCGGGAAGCATAGTGAAACATGGAAGGAATGACTGGAAAGGAGTCAAACTGGGTTTGAAATATAAGTTTTTAAAAATGAAACTGCACTAAACCAGAGATTGTAAACTTCTGTGTTTAACCAGCAAGAAGATACCTTCTTTATTTATCCATTTGTTATTATCTTGTAGTAGTTACATGTAGTTTTGCTAAAATTAGTTGTTTATAATCTTCAGTACTTCAAATAGTGAGCATAGATATAAATATGTGAGAAACAAGATGAGTTTCAAGAAACGTTAATTCTGCAGGCAAAGTCACCCCCCTTACATGTAAGTAGTCATGTGATCTTTTTTTTTTTTAAACTTCATCATACCGATATTACCACTCCAAAGACAAGTTAATAAAAACCAGCTTGGTCTCATACCCCCTAGTTCCCAGCAACATCTGAATCAGAGCATTTCTTATCAGATTTTGGCAGATATTTTGGCAGTTAAATGACTATATCTGTATTGTGTATATATGCAGTAGCTAACATTTAGCCCCATTATTTGAATGCTATACATTGTGTAACTATTTTGGAGGAGTCTGCATTTTGGGCCAAGAGTCTAAAAGAAGACATTCACAATCTGATCATATAGCTTAAAGGTTCCTACAGGCAAAATATTAATGTTCACTGGCAAAACTGCCCACATAGACTGCATTTTGATGATTTTATCTTTATGTGTGCCTATATTATGTGTATTGAGCAGGCATGAATGTTCTTGATTTTCTGGCTGTCCAAAGTATCTTAGACAAGCAGAAAATGAGACACACACATCCAAAAGACGTGTTTCAGTCTGACAGATGTCTTTGTCAGGCACTGACAAAAAGGTAAAATTGACAAAGACCTCCGTTAGATCGAAACATTGCTTTGTTAAATTAAATTTGCTGGGAGCTATCAGTGCAGTGTGTGGACCTTTTGTCTGACTTTTTCCATTGTATCTTACCTTTTGTCTGGTGCATACTGGGAATTCTACATCTTCAGCTGTCTGCACACTGCAAGGATTTGCATCGCAGTCAAACCTTTAAGCATAAATATATGAAAATACATCGAGCAGGAAACTCGACTGAGCCAGAAAAGTAATAATATACGTCTACTCACTTACAGCTCCAAAATCCACTAATGTTGCATGTGGTGCGACTGAAATACTTGGCTGGATTATTATTTGGTCTGTGGCTCTGAGATGGGGGAGTTAGTGTTCACAAGAGCAGAAACGTTGGAATAACAAAATGCTCCTGATGCCAGAACCTCCTCATAGATCCTGCCAGGGTGTCAACATGCCCCACAAGAATGTGCTGAGCTCCACTCTGGCCAAGGGTCAGTGTGTGTGTAAATGTGTGTGTGCAGTCTTCGCACATGTGTGTGTGTGGATGTGTTTCTATCTGTGAGATTCACTGTCTCTCTGTGTGTGTGTAGGTGTGTGTGAGTGGGGTTTAGGATGAGTCAGCTGGACCTGCATGTGTATGTGAAGAGGGGTTGGAGATGTGAGACGAAGGCTTTGGGTTTAGGGGGCTGTTTTGTGCTGAAGGAGGACAAACGGTGATCAACAGTACAGCTACACTTTAAGAATGAGTACACAGATACAACACAACATTGTGACTACTGACACTACATTACAATGTGAGTAATAACATAAGCTTCATGCTATCATGTCAGCAGTCACCCGTCCTGCTGAAGCATCCTTGAGAAAAACATTGAATCCCTCCAAGACTGTAGCTGAACCTGAACCCTGATATGCCGGTGGAGGCTCGAACCCAATGCCTTGTGAAGATTTTTGGCTGATTACTTTTATTAAAAAATACCTCTAAAGGCATTTTAACCTGGGTGGGATTGTAGTTAAATAGTTGAAAGTAAAGCCATTCTGCAAGTATGCACATGTGTTTCTGAAACACACAACAAGGTGCATGATTTTCATCTTGCCTCACAATATGCAAATCATATCTCAGTCCTGTTTATGGGAACTGGGAGTGGAATTTTTCAGCTCCATTTTGTTCGGCAGCTGTTGCCCAGAGTAGCAGTCGTCTCTGCCTGCCTGGGGTGCCTCTGCAGGCCAACTCGGCCCACACACTGTGGGGATGAGAAGTGTCATGGCAAGCTCACAGTACTATCCCATAATCCCCCTTGGTAACAGGGATCAGTCACAGTAGATCTGGAATAGGTAGGAGATAACCTCTGTTCTCTGTGTGTGTCAGTGCACACACATGTGCCCAAACACACATGCTTCTCTTTGACACATATGTGAACGTCTTAACAGCATGTTTGTGTGTGCATGTGGTCCGATGGGTATGTGCACTCACTTTGTCCAGCATATAAAGGTGCTTTCAGGTGGAGAGGCGGACGAGGTCAGTGTTTGTAACAAGGGGAAATACAGTAACCGCTGTGGAGGATGCTGCTCTGCACAAAGACTGATTCACAGGGCTGATGGGAACATGTGCGCAACACATGGTGAAGCTTGAACAGAGTGAGAGCCACGGGCTGGAGAGGCCCATAGAGACCTGGCTACAAACAACCACCACACATCCCTCACGCACACACATACACACACACACACACACACACACACACACACACACACACACACATACACACACACACAAATGTGCACAAACCTTCATGTTCTTGTACATTCTCATATTTTACAGGGGGTTGATGCATCACACTATTACTTCATTTTCCAGGTAGAACTCAGTGTGTGAGCTTATGTGTGTGATTGAGATTGTGGTGATGAGGGATATCCGGTGGAGTGCCAGCGTGTGAAAGTGTTTTAGAACACCCAGAGAGCTCAGAGAGCTGATTACAGCTAATTGCCTAGATGAAGCACAACAGCTGGAACAGCCTTGCTGCCATTCAAAGACACCAAACACACTCACACACACAACCACTCCTGCACACCAATGACCCCCTGGTTTTTACTAGCACCAAAATGAGCTCCCCCTTTGCACCTCTCCCCTCATTCCTCCGGCCCCCTACTCTTGGCAGGGCCAGATCTATAGCTCAGAGAGCTCTGCTAGATGACTGAGAGGTTGTTGGAGTCAATATGAGCTGGCTCAGACTGCTGAGGCTGATTTTTTCAGCTGTGGGGTTTTCCCCCTTGCTGTGGTATTGATGGAATCCTAAAGATGCTTGCAGCCAGATGTCTCAAAGACAGAGAGAAAGACAGAAGGAGAGAGGGAGGCAGTTTGAAGCCCCACACAGGGACTGTAACATGCATGAGTTCACTTTAGCTTTGCATAGCCTGAAAAGCAGGATCTTCAGTGATCCTCATCCATCAAGACATAAGCATGTTTTAATAAAAGTATTGAAAAATACTTATAAAGCATAGAAGATGTGTCAGGTGTGTGAATTCATGTTCTCTGTGACATAAATCCAAGAACAGATTAATCACCTGCCAAATCTGCTGCAATAAATGCTGACAATGGCTTGGTTCAAGGAAAAAGGATGGAAAAAGTTATGTTTCTAGGACATCCAGTGGACAAAAAAAGATGAAGAGAGCAAGTTTGTTGACAGCAGCCTCACCAGATTGTCCCAGTGCAAATAAAAAACCTTCATGAAGGCAATCACTAACAACACACACAAGGGCTTTTTCTCTCTCCAACCTGGCTTCTAAATCATGCATCACATTCCTCTCCTCTGCAACTGTCTTACCCCTATTTTTGCCTTTCCGCTCCCTTTTTCACTCAGTCACACACACATTTTCTTTCTCTCTCCACATTTTTTTCTGCCTCATCTACCTTTTCTTTCTGTCTCCCTGACCTTCTTTCCTGTCAATCCTCTGGTCTTTCTCCCAGAGACCAGCTCGTGCAGACAGGAAGTGTAGCCTCCTCTGGGGTTGGGCCCATCAGTGTGGTGTTTATTGTCCTAACCTCAGAGAATAAGCATCATGGACATCGAGTACAAAGTCAAGGGCATCAGGACCAGTGGAGGTGCAGGGGGAGGGAAAGGAAGCAAAACAGGACCAGACTGTGCTGTATATTTGTTTAGTGTGGGGTGTGGGGCTGCCAACAGGCACTGTGATGATCAGGAGGGTGAGAAGAAGGTGGGGTGATTGGTGCAGCCCTCCACCCATTCCTCCAATTGTGCCCTGTGCACCTCATCATGCTTTTCCCATAGCCCACTTCCTCTGCTACAGAATGTATAAATTATCTGATTAGATGCAGCATCTCTGTGACTAACCATATCAAATTTTCTCAGCTTAAATTCTTAGTTATACAGTTTGACCATGAATACTTCAAACTACTTTACCATATGTGTAATAGTCAGTGGACACGGACAATGAAAGAGCCTGCATATGGCACCTTCCTCTCCTGGCTACTTTAGGGCAATAAAAGGGGAAGTTAATGACTGAAAGTGTGTGTTCCACCTTTGTAAAATGCAATCAAGGGCAGTTAAAGTTTCTCTTCTCCACAGCAGCAGGGAACAGGAGGCTGCAGGAATGTGCTCTGTCCACTCAGGGGGAAGCAAGAAATACTTGAAGCTACGGAGAAAGCAGTGAGAAGGTGCCAGCTCCCAGAGTAAACATACCTAAACTCATTTTACACACCTTCTTATTAGCAAAATAGCTTGCCCACCTTTAGAATCTAATATGAATTGTGTATAGCCTGAGCTAATACTACTAGAACAGATCTGCATTCTTCTCACAGGTTAAACATTTGTAGTATGGAAGATTTTACACCTCTGCAAACTGTTTTCTCATACATAATATTGTTTTATGACACAAAAAATAACATTTTTTAATGAAAAAAAAATGCTTTGTGTCTCAAAAAGATGGTGTTACTTATCACAGCATTGTCTTATATGAGTGAGCATTTTGTGTCCAGTCCCTAAGTCAAAGATACCTTGACTAACATGTTTGTTTTGATCTTTATTTGTACAAGTTAGGTTGGGTTGGCATAAACACAATAAGCAGGGTAAAGATTGATTACTGAGAATGGTCTTGGAGTTATAGAGAGATAAAAGTGTTTTAATTTTTAGGTGTCATTGCAGATTGTTCCATGAGACTGCTGTACTATTAGCAAAGGCAGTTATTACCGATCACTGGGGTGGTGCTTAGTAGCAGCAGGGACCAACAAGGGCTTTGTAGATAAATAAGTACCAGTGGTTATAACATTTCTCAGACAGGGAAGACCAACCAGCCTCATCATATGGAAAGCAGTGGACAGAATTGGCAACACAGTATAAAACATTATCGTCTTCATAAAGATGAATTTTATAATCAGACAGTTTAATAGTGGGACCTAACCTGTGACTTTTCTGTAATCATGAGGCCACTCTGTCAGTGGAAGGAGACATAATGAGATACCGCCATCAAAATTGGCCAAGTCCTGCAGCCACAAGCAACAACCATGTCCTCTGGTTGGTGTAATTGCACTGTAGCGGAGGTGACATAATTAATATAAACCTTTAATTAGTGTTAAATACACAGCTTTCTGTTCAATTATCTCAATCAAAAACATGTGGAAAGGTTGTCTTACGGACGGGCTGTTGATTCACACAGCACAGAAAAGTAAAGAAACAGAGAAACTTCTATAATTCTTTGTAAACCAAGTCAAATGTCAGTGGCTTATGCAGTTAAAGTTAATTCCCATGGTTTGTGGTATTATAAAATGCCAAAAGCAGAAAAGCAAAGGTGGCCAGTAAGAAGGAGTGCCCACATTCAGTATAAGCCAAGAAATTATCTGTCTCATTAGAAAAGCCTTTCAGTTGGTGTTGTTAGTGAGCAAGTACAGTAAAGACTTGCAGAGAAAACTCAGTGGACCAAGTTCCCCCGGTGCTCTGCTTCTCTCTTCTGAAACGAAAGCCATTTTTCACCCTGAAAAAAAAAACGCAAAAGGAGAGAAAGCGACAGAGTGCAGGAGCAGAACCCCAGCCATACCCAGATTAGTTACGCTGTGAGCAGCCAAAAAGAGAGTTGGACATAAATGCAGCAATTTTACCTGCTAAAATTAAGTGGATTACAAATAAAATAAATGGGGTAATGAGTCACTTGTTACAATAATAGATTTGTCACCAGTGTCTGAAATAAGGTGGAAAATGAGAAGTGGATACATGGATTTATGAGGTGCATTAAAAGTACAAATCAGTGGTTTGAAGGTCATCCTCTTACAAAAACGAATTTGTGTTTGCTTGCCTTTGTTTAGCATTGAAGGAAACACCTATGCACATAAATCCTTCAGTGGTGATTGGGCTGTCATCCAACTTTGTGTTACACAGAGTTTCACGCTTGCACCTCTGAATTTGCCAAAAGAGAAAAAAAATCACTGGGGAGGCAGATAACTCTAGTTTAATGAAACTTTCTGAAAGTGAGTGGACACAGTGTGACATTGGAAGGGACTTGTTTAAGGAGGATTAGAGTTGCAGTTGTTTTGCTCCTGGTTAGGACCAGAGCTGGGCCAGCCATGCATGACAAATCCTATAGATGTAAATGATGGAAGACCATAAGGGTTAAGCTGTACAGGGACTGAAGGCCTGGCACTCTGTAGACGAAGGGGGGGGGGGGATCTCTGCCATTTCATCCACCAAGCTCTGTGACACTAATCAGGAAAATCTCCCTGAAGTGGAGAACTTGATATGGAACCACAAAATGTCTGGAAGGAGTTGACTCTGGGGGAAAAGGCTAAGGTAAGATATGGCAACTGTGTCTGGGCTTAATCTTGAGTGCTGAAACGGTTATGAGCAACTGCCCTAGATAGAGGCACTGATTATTGTAAATGTAGGCTCTAGTGTCTGATGAATCAGCCTGTCTGGCTATCAAAACACAGTACTGTGCCTGAGAAGAAGGAAAAGATGGCAAGCTGTGGTGGCCCAAAGGATAACTCAGGACCTGTGTGTGTGTGTTTGAGTATGTGTGTCCACAACTCTTACCCCAGCTGTCCTGCCACTCTCAAATCTCTGTGAATTTTGGCCATTGGGTTGAACCGGCAGAGGAATGCTTTCATGTAGCTACTTAAGAACTGGACTGGAAGTATTAAAGCAATTCAAAACATGTCCCTAATTTATTAAAAGTCATCTGTTTCCTATAAACGAGTGCTAATTAATGGCTATGGCCAGCGGGAAATGAGAGGCTGCACAGATGAGAGGCAGAAACAGAAAGAGGGAAATGGAGAAAGAGAAACGTTTGTGTGGGTAACGGAATTAGAGGACACAGAGATGCTATGCATTACTTACTGTCACATGTGTTCAAATGCTCAAATTACACAAGAAAAGAAAGTTGCGTTCAAAAATCATTTGCACTTTCACAATGTTTTGATTAAGACCAATTTGCTGTATTTGTTTGGTGACTGGAAAAGCAGGGTAAACAAAAAGAGGGCGAGTTTCCTCTGTGTTTACTTTAACATGGAGGGAACAGCATATGTCTGTGTACCACTTATGACAGCAATTTTCTCAATCCCTGTGAGATGCATGGAAATGATTAAAGGAAAAATGTGCACTGTGGTGGTCACAGTTAATCTGGCAATCAGCAGGAGGAAAAAAGATGCCGGGGAGAAACTTGGCTTTTTCTCTTGACATTTTTCCTGCACCTGGACTCATCCTGATCAATATAGAAACATGCACCAAAACTTGATCATTTTCATAAATCAAAATGTTATGGGAAATTTACTCTTCTCCTTACCTCTCCTTCATAGTTCAATAATCAGATCCAACTGGGATCAGTGGATACAACCAATCTTTCTCATGTGGAATGAGACAGACTTGCACAGGGAGCCTCAGCTATCTGGGAAAACATATCTGGAGATTTCCCATTCAGACATCCATCAGCCATCTCAGACCATGGCAAGAGGAAGTCTTCCTTTCCCATACCAGAGAGTCTTGATTAAATCAGCATCTGCAGTCCGGAGGAACACATCAGCAGACCAGACAGCATCAGGTAGCAAAGATAAAGCCTCTTTCCTTCATCCACACCTTTCCCACCATCCAAACCTTCAAAAACTCTCACCCCATCTGCTCCAGACCTGCTGATATCCATGTTTGCACAGCTGCCTGCTTTCTCAATCTTTCTTCATATTCCAAACAATTTCTTACACTCCCAGTACAAGAGAATAACATTACAGAAGCCCCCAGGTACCAAAGCTTCTGCTCGGTGGTGGAAGACAAGTAACTGAGCCCCTCAATAACCATGGCCTGATCGGCCCACCGGATGTCCGCTCTCACGGTCGGACCGGACAAGCTGGTGTTGACAGAGAAATATGAGGACGTCTTCACTGGAAGCACAGTCACTTTTTTTCCAAATCTAATAAAGGGCTCAGATTCCCAGAAAAGCACTAAGTCTTGGTTGACTACATGACTGTCATCAGCACTTGATTTCTTACCGCCCAGCAGCTCAGGCAATATATCTTTACATCAGTCTAAGTTAAAACTGTGTGCGGCTGCTGACAGTACTGTTGACCAGTTCTGACAGTCATGTTTTTATGCACCCCAGTGTAGAGAGTGGCAGACATGAGCGTGAGATACAACAGCGTCTCTAGTATTGATTAAAGACTAAAATAGGTAAATATTGATCCTAAACAGGTCAAAAAGGCCACCTCCTTTCAAACCTGTCTGCTGCTTCTTTGGGAGGAGATTGTGCTATAATGGTGTTCCCTTAGAGGAGGCTTCAACTTGCTCAGTGTGTGTGGTTCCAATATCGTCTCCTTGCTCTTCACTACCATCATGCAAACACATCTGAGGTAATTTAAAGTAATATCAGCTCTCTGTCATTCTAAGCCTGAGCCTTCAGAGTGTCCAGTGTGTTTACAGTGACTCAGAGCTATTATGGCCTGGATAATAGGACATTAATTAAAATGGGATTCTGAGTTTAATTTAATTTTGTGCTAAGCGCTCATTACTGTGGTGATTTTGTCCTGCATTTCCCGGAGATCACTGCTCAGTCACTCATTGTGGGCTGTGATGCATTTGTACTTGGGCTTTAAGCCACACTAGCAAGGCAGTATAGGTCGATCTGTCGGTTGGTCCACCACTTAGATCCAGACTGAAATACAAGTATTGGATGGATTACCATGAAATTCTGCAGACAGACATTTGTGATCCCCAGAGGATAATTTCCTAACAACTTTGGTGATCCCCAGACCTTTTCATCTAGTGCTACCAGCAGGTTACTTATCCGGTGAAATATATCCACATATGCTGAAAAGATTGGCACAAAATCTGGCTCAGACATTCATTTCCCCCTCAGGATGAACTGTAATCACTTTGATGATCCAATGACTTTTCATCTAGTGCAATCACCAGGTCTAATTTTAATTTTGTCCAATTTGTGCTTTATGACCAAACTAATAACATTTCCAGCAGCCTTGTGTTTTGTACAAATTAGCTTATGTTAGCAGGTTAACATTACACCTGTGAAACAGGTAAACAATGTTAGCATTGTTACCTCAGTACAGCCTCACAGTGCTGCTAGCCGTAAACTCAGTCTTGTTCCCTTGATGAAGAATTTCTGTGGCATGTGTTTCTTTGTCTGCGTGTTCTTACTTCAAACACACTGTTGTGGCTGCGGCCAGAAATGTGAAACACACTAGTTCCTGCATGAAAGAGAACTTTTGTATCTAAACTTAAATTGAACTCCTACAAACTCCTTCTAATCAAGTCACATGGCTGCAAGATTAGGCAAAACATCTTGCCTGGTTGATGCATAAAGCATGGCAATCATGTTCAAATCAAAATGTTGTATCCAACTTCCCATCTGATATCATATTTATTTATCAGTGTATGGTTGAGTACAGGTATTAAGACTGACAATGGTTAAAAGCAAGTGAACTACTGTAGCATTACAGCGTTATTAAAAAAGTTCTAACTAAAGAGGAATGTGAGTCGAATGGGACCATCAAGAATGATCTGATAAGTTTGAGGAACAGACAGAGTATTGGATTTTCCTTGTCTTAAAAACATAAAAACACAGTTTATGCCAAAGTCGTCTTCCTCAGTTTGTTCATCTGCTTAAGTGTGGGATGTTAATGCCAAAGATAAGAAATGTTTACTTAAAATGTGCCAAATCTGCTTTGAGGGAGGATGTGTATGTGTGTTTTGGGTGGGGGCTCTTTTTAACAGCTCTGTCCCACGCAGGTTCAAGGTCAAGGTGAGATTAGGTTTCCCTCTCAGCCCAGACTGATGATAAGAACTCTGGGATATGTAAACATGCTCTCACTCCCACTCTCACCTTTGTCTCTCTCTCTCACACACACTGAGAAAAACAGTCATATTTCAGGAAGCAATAGAAAATGAATCAAGCGTGATTTGTCTTCTGTATAAGCACCAGATTTCCATATTTTGCCACAAATAACACTTTGGTAGTCAGGTAGCTCTGCTGAACTTGTTTTCAGAGATTATGAGAAACCATACTCTGTATCCACATTCACACCCACCCAAACACCCATCCACACACAGCAGCTTGCTGTCTCCTCCCATAACAATACTGTGTATTTTTGGATGGTGCCACTGGTCCTATAGTTGGTGTAGTTCCAGGGTATTTTTAGATGGACTCCCTTTTAGCATTTTGTTTGTGTTGTATATTTGACGGGTATATTCCATTCTTATTTTCTGTACTTCTTATCCCACACCAGCAGTCAGACTCTCTGCCAGCTGCCTCTTTGGTTTGGCTGCAGACACAGAAACATGTGTTTGAGAAGTAGGCGGCAGCACTGACAAGAAAGAGTTTGGTAATAAATGTCCAAAATTCATGGTAGACTGAGAGTTAAGTTTAGCTCATTTTGGTTGGCAACTACCGGACAGAATACGAGGCCCAGTAACAAACGTATAGAGGGGGGTGAAGGGAGAGGGAGGATGATAGGGTGAGACAGAGGTATGGCATTGTAATATAATCTGTCATCAACGGCACCACAGAGCTGTATCACGCTATCAAGTCTCTGTCTCTTTGCTGTTTATAAATGGTACATGTGACTAATATCCACCGCTGTCCACAGTCTAGACACAGTAGAGAAGAATATCCTGGGTCTGCAAGTGGACACCAGTGCTACTTCAGTGCAAACACAATTCAAATCGTGTACATGTTATGAGCAACAGAGTATGTAGCATATGAAAGATGGTTTAGATGATACATGCATACATCAGCGCATACAGTACATATATTATTTACAACATGCATTCATACCATTCTAGGCCATAGTAGGCTGGCTGTGTGAAAGTGCAGCATCATGCTGCACAGATATTTTCCTCTGGTTAGTTTTCTCCCTGCCTGCTCATTCAAATCCGGGAACATCCAGACTTTCTTAAATATACAAATAATGCTTGAATCAAAACATTTTAAATTCAACAACACAGATTTTTTAGCAGAACAAGAGTTCTTGCAGAGGACATTCGATACATGTTTCCTTTGCTTCAAACAAACCACTCCTCCGCCAGCTTCCCAGGAAGACAATGTGGGTGAGAAGTTCATTCCTATCATTCCTGCTCGGCGGCTGGGAGTGGATTCACCTCAAGTGTTTGAATAAACTTGCTTTATCTCTTATGAAACAGAGCAGATCTGGAAGCTTTGCAGTAAAGTACACAATAAATCTAGGATGAGGGAAAAAGATCCGTTTTTATTTGTGTTTTACTGATTACTGCAGAGTTAATCATCTATCAAGTGTGTTGTAATTAAAAAGTGAAATAACTTCATTTCACATAAGTGGCAGCGTGTAATTGCTGGTGGTAAAGGTGCCAAGTGCAAATCACTGAGATGTTATCCCTACAGCAGCCCAACCCAAGCTTGTGTGGTGAAAATGTTTGCTCAGAGCCAATATTTAATAACAAGTTATGTACCAAATTGAAATAAATAAAATCTCACAATTTAGTGCCAGAAACCACCATGGTTCCAAAAATGAAGCGATCCCTCAGTGTTTGGGTTTGTGGGCTGTCAGTAGTGGTGAGGACTCAGGCTCTCTGGTGAAACATATTCATGCCCAGCATGCATAGCCGCGGTGGGGGTGTTTATGAAGCTGGCATTTCTCTTTCTTTCTCTCTTCTCTCTTCAAGCCCTCTCTGTCACTGTCTTTCTCCCCTACAGCTCACTTGCTGCCCTGACAGCGCTGTTGCATGGCCTCTGCTTCTCACTTTGTAGGTCGAGTTTGAAATCCAACACTGGCACCAGGAGTCACCTTCCAGGCATGGCTCAAATGCCCACCACCATCCCCGTGCCCTGCAGTCATAAGACTGAGGTGGGACAGGAGGTCAGGATCGAAGGCAGAGCTGTTGCACCCGGCCAGGAGCCAGACCCCCTCTTGTGGTGCTTACGTAACCTCAGAACTTGTTGGAGGGCACTGGATGGGGCAGCACCTCAAGACACATGATCAAAGCACATCTCCATCTGTTTGGTCAGTGTTGGGGACAGATTGTTAGGTGGGCTCCACTGTGACCTTCCATAAACCTGGATGACCTCTTCAATGCTCTCTGCTCGTTCTCCCACTCCCATTCTGAGGATTCAGTTTCAGTGGAGCCAGGCAGTGGATTCCCGTTATACACACGGGGGCAAATTAGAAAAGCAGTGAGTGGGAGAAAAGGAATGGTTGCAATGAAGGCATGAGTGAGTCTGGAAAAAGGAGATGTAAAAAAGCACAGATGGAGGGATGAGGTGGCAGTGAAGAGAGCAGAGGAGCAGGTCAACTGGTTGTTCAACCTTTTCCTGGTTGTTGGTGCCTCAGATGAGAGGATTGATTGTCACTGGTGGTGTGTTTAGGTGAAATAGTGTTTGTGTGTTTGCTGACATTGCAAGCGAACACTAGTGGTACAGAACCTGAGCCGTGCTCAGACCACCCGCACTGCCTTCAGCCTGTCAAAATGGCGGCCCTTAACAGAGTCATACCGCCGCAGATGGTCAAATGAGCAGCTCAAACCTGATCCTCCACCCACGTCTTGTCTTACACTAAAACTTTCATCACTTGAAGGAAAATTACAGTCAGTTACAAATTATTGTCTTAGTTTTGGCCCTCAGTTCTATTGTTTATGATAATATTGAGCTCATTGAGCAGGAAACACGATCGGTCAGATGATCAGAAATGTTCTAAACAAGCCAGCAGTTTATTGAGATTATCGAAACCACTTTCTTTGGAAGTAAAACTGAAACTGTGTGCACCTGAATTCTCAGAAATGATGCTTCATTTCACAAGAAAACTGTGTGCGTGCACATCTGTGGTACATACACTAGATAAACCAGGAGGTCGGACTGTAAAATATGTTGGATGCGTGTGGGGAATAATTTAGCCTTGTTTTCTTTTGTTTCTTGTCGTATCGCACTTTGTTCCAGTGATGTAGCAACATTCCCAGATCTAACCAACTAACTTGGTTAGAACAATGTTTTTATTACCAAAGGAACATGGCCAAAAAAGCAATAGAAAAAAGACCCAAGATGTTTGAAATCATAATTTTCATTGCATTCTTGTTACTTTAAACTTTGCAATTCTTGAGGCCACACACACTTAAAGCTTATATTTTTATATCAACAATGCACCAAATTAGTTTGTGTAATATGAGAGGTGTCACATGTAATAGCAATTTTGAGCCAACCGCAGTTCCCCTCAGCTCTATGGAGCATTTTATCATCTTTCAGCTCACTGTTTTGGTCTTACAGCCCGCTACTATATGGTTTAGTTCACTCTAACTGCTCTCATCTGCATCGTTTCCAGACACAGATGAAAGCTGTTTTCAGCTAAAAAGCTCTGAAAACCCCACCCTACACTATCTGTCTGCAAACAGCAGACTGACATAGTTAACAACTAGCTGATGAACATAGTGAAGCATTTAGCAGCTAAACCAGATATTTCTCTCATGAGTTGATGGAGAGCAGCTTAGCTGAAAGGACAGTAAATATGGATTTACATACATTATGTGACCAGAAACACAATTCTAAATTAATCTAATGTTGCTTTAGGTATGCTATATGTGTAAATAAGTAGCTGTTTGCTAATGTGTTTGCCATATCAACTTTATATACAGTATGTACTGTATGTCAATGTTGTGTTTACAGCTTGTGTTGCACCCAAGGGGTCTAAGATATCAATTAATGCAGGTTTAAGATAGCAAACACTGCAGACAGTGTCAAATTTATCAAGCTGTACAGGACACTGTAAACCTGAGCTCCTTACTCTCCTAACACTCAAGTCTCACACAGGCAACCGATAATCAAGAAAAAATACATTTACAGAGCCGACAGTAATTCAATCCTCATTTCAGTAGCCTACATAACTGCTTTTATGCATGCTCCCCAAAACGGCGCCCTCTGTGACCCGGCTGCCAGTAAAGGTGACACATGCTGTCACAACATCAGATGGCACTCAGTCATACACTCGCAGCCAGTGGCCCCTGATGTAAGCTTGCACACATTAAATTCTTCTTGGTAACCGAACGCCGTGGGCAGCCATGCAGGAGCCAGCCTCCCTGAACCCACGGAGAGTTATAAAAAGAGTGGAGCGCGAGCAAAAGGGCACTCCCTCTCTACTTCTTTGCCTCTGTCTCTCTCTCCTGGACTCCATCAGCGCTCAATCATGTTCACTTACAGTATTCTCCCCCACACTTGAATCTACATTTGCACAGTGGTGGAAGAAGTACTCACATCCTTTTCTTAAGTAAAAGTACCAATATATCAATGTAAAAATACTCCATTAAAAGTAAAAGTCCTGCATGAAAAATCATACTTATCTAAAAGTACATAAATATTATGAGCTTGATGTAGCTAAAATATTGCAGTAAAAGTAGTGGTTTGGTCCCTCTGACTGATATATTATTATATATGACCATTAGATTATTAATATTGAAGCATCAGTGTTAGAGCAGCATGTTACTGTTGTAGCTGCTGGAGGTGGAGCTAGTTTCTACTTTATATACAGTTGGCTAGTTTAGTCCAGTGGTTCCCACCCTAGGAGTCAGGCTCCTCCAAATGGTCACCAGATAAAGAGGTTGTGAGATGATTAATGGGAGAGGAAAGAAGAAAAAACAAACTTCTGATACACAAATCTGTTTTCAGTTTTTGGACTTTTTCTCTAATCTTTGATTTTTAGTGAAATATTGGATCATTTGAACATTTATTGAAATGAAACCATATGAGAAGTTTAGAGGTAAAAATCACTGTTTGGTAGAGCTGTTAACAACTCATAGACATCTGAAACATGACCCGACTACACACTGCTTTATGTAAGACGTCAAAAGCCAAAAAGGTTGGAAACCACTGGTTTCATCTTTATCAATGTGTTATATTTTAAAAACTTGATATATTATCCATTGTGTCAAATCTTCACCTGAAAAGTACTAAAGCTGTTGAATGAGTGTAGTGGAGTAGAAGTATAAAGTAGCATCACAAGGAAATACTCAAGGGAAGTACAAGTACCTCAAAATTGTACAGTATAGTACTTGAGTAAATGTACTTAGTTACTTTCCATCACTGCATTTGCATCATTATTACTATGCTATGGTTTGACTGTGTCAGTCATTGATTATTACTTCATATAGTCTATTAGATAAGTTAAAATTACCTAAAACATATGAAAAATACAATGAAGACATGTATGTTGTTTTCTAAGCTGTCTGGTAATCATTGCATTGTCTTATTGTCTTTTCTGGAATTATGAATAAACCCTCCGATGCGGCATTCACACATTAAAGAGTTTTGACTGATGGCTGTGGCTGCCTTTCCTTTAGGCTATGTATTCAGCACATAGCTAAGAAATTAAAAAATGTAATAGGACTCAGTTTATTCTGGGGTTTGAGTCTGATTCCCAGTTATTTGTCTATGAACATGGTGGAAATACTACCTATGGATTCAGTCAGATTCACTTGTATATTCCTTGTGGGATTTATTATTCATTATCATCAACATTCATTGTCTATCAAAAAGTTGCTTTTTGCATTCATCTGCAGCACACTACTTGCATCTCTATCCATATCTCTGTTCTCCTCTCTGGTGTCTGCCCTCAGACAGCCTCATATTGGATAAGACCTGCCCTCTTGAAGCTTGACAACCATTAAAGAATGACAAATGACAATGGTTACCAAATAATTTACTTTTATTTGTAAGTAATTAGAAAATGTCTCAGAATATTTACAGTGCCCTCTACATGAGTTTTATTTGATCTCTTTTATATGACTTTGCCTTTATATTATAGGTGATTGTTATCATAAATTTTAAATGTCTTGATATTGATTCTTTGGCCAGGTTTTCCTGTAAATATCTTTTAAGAAAATCCAGTCATGCTATTTTTGTCTGAGTGCTTCACACAGCATTAGTTGATATATTGAATGCATAAAGCTGACTTGACTCACTCCTGTTGAGCCAAGAAAAATTCCCCAACTGAGGTTTTATCAAATGGGGGCAAAGACAAACCAGCTGTACTTCAAAATATAAAAGAATGTGCATAAAAGGAAACAAAAAGTACATTTGTCTGTCTAGACAGAGAAAAAAGAGATAGAAAGGGATGGGATGACAGAGCGAGCGAGAGAGAGGGAGAGAGAGCTCTGCAGCTCTGTCTGCAGTCCCATGTGGATAGAGTGTCGAGGTGTTGAAATGGCCCATTGAGCCAGAATGTCAGCTATACAGAGCAGATAGAACTGAGCACTGATCTGTCCACAGCTTACAGCCACTGCACTGCTGTCCACCGCCTCCCACCCACCAACACTTCATGGCCAGTGGAAACCTTCCCACTGCACACACACAATGCATACAAATGCTAAAACACTTCTGGAAGGGGAAGGAAGCACTTAAAAGCATGCAAACAACATCGGTCTACATGCATGTTTTAATCAAAGTGAGTATGTTTTTTCTCCACAACATGAACTCTGAAAATGAACTTGAGTGCACTTCGCCCACACTTTGACACACAAAATCCACTTCCATTGTGAAGCATTCAAAGGAATCTGTTTCTCTGAAATGCCACGTCCTTAACAAAAAACGCATGGAAAGCCTTCACAAGGCCAACATTGTTCCTCCGGCCTGTTAAAATGCACATGGAGACGTTGTTGAAGGGGGGGGGGGAAACCCTACTGTAACACTGTGGGTGAGAATTCAGGCTGCAGGCAGATAGGATCTTTATAAGCGGGTGAACAAAATCCACACCTATTATTTGTGAGGTACGATACTGGTGTGAAATACCACAGTGGCTTTAACACTTTTTTTTTTCCAGAGAATTAGTGAAGAACCAAATTAAATATTTGGATTATATTACAATAGAAGCAAAATCTTGGATCAGAAGTCAAAGTGATAAAAAAAAAAAACAACTGACGCAGCAGGAGGCAATTCAAATAAATACTTGATAATACAAGAGCACAAAGTGAGCAGCTCAAAGGACTTGACATGTTACTCAACTTAACATGCAGAGTTGTGCAAGAAGCAAAACAGCCCGAGGGAAAGAATCCAAAGCCAGATATCAATGGTCTGTTTAGCATTAACTCCTCAAGAATTTGTTACATATTTTGGGGGGAAACAGAGATGACTGAGTGGTCCCATGCCACAGCAGCAACGTGTGAATCCAGTTGGTTAATGGCACTCTACACAGTCAAGTGAACGATAAAGACCTCATCCAGCCTTCCTTGTGGAAAGCTGCACTGCAGGTCTAATGAGCAGAGGAACAGCAATGTGTTTGACACGCTCTTGGGATGATGGAGCTCCCACTGAAGCCCCAGCTAATTAAAAGCCACCACAGAGTTGCATAAAGCCAAAATAGCCTCCGGCTCCCACTGCTTGATAGAGTCAAACATGGCTGCCTTCTGGAGTTTTCTGTCAAATGCAGGGTGTGCTTTGCAGGAAGAAAGCCTTTGTCTCTCAGTAGCAGTATGAATGAAACCAACAGGAAAGTACAGCATAAAAGAGATGCTGACATGCTGACAGGGTGTCACAGGCATGAAGTGATTTATTTTTCTCATACAGGTACATCACTCAATCAGTGAACAGGTCATCCACAGAAAAAGGGGGGACCATACCAGTGATTTTCATGTTTGCAGATTTACTGCAAATAACATATGCTTTACATCACAGCTGACTACTTATGGCAATGTTGCAGTAGATTTTCAGATTTATTATTTTTACTATTCCAGGCATCTGTTGGGTTTCATCAATTTCCTCATGATATGAAAAGCACTTAACAGGCTCTCGAAACTTGACTGAGTTGTGTAATCTTTCATCATAAACATCAGGTCTGCATGCATTTTTTATCAATGATACATTACTGTTGCGTGGTAATACAGCTTATTTACAAACTGATTTGAAAAGTTTGAGCTGCATCATGTCACATTGATGATACAAGTTTGATGAAAAACGAATGCAGACTTGATGTTGATGTAGATTACACAACTCAATGATGTTTAAAGGGTCTACCATTTCTCTAAGTTTGGTAGTCTGGTATGGTTTCTTTTTTTTACTAACACTCAATTTTAGAAAGTTCTTGAAAGAAGTTCAGTTGAACTGGAAACTGGGCCATTTTGCATAACAGACATTTTTACTTTTAATACTTAAAACTGCTCTAATAAACAGTTTTATATTAACAATGAATGAAATAACAACATGTAAAGTGAAAGGTTTTTGCTCATTTTAGCTTTGTTTAACTCATTGTTTTTTTTTTTTTTTTACAGCCCTTAATTTTACTGTTTTAGATCAGTCTCACCACTCTCATCACCCTCGTTTCAAGGTGCAGCAGATAGCTATTTTCAGCTCTGATAAACCTATTGTGTACTATCTGCCCAGCACCAAACAGCAAAATTAGCATCTAGCTGGTGAACATGATGAAGCATTTAGCAGAGACAGATATTTTTCTCAAGAGAACTACAGGTAGTCTTAAATAGGGAGGCAGAATTTGGCAGCAATTTATACTTTTTTGCAGGTACGTCACTCAGTCAATAGACAGGTTGTAATATCAACACAAATATTATGTTCACTGGTTCATTTGAGGCAACAGAGTAGACTCAAAGTATGAGATGTGCAACCAAAACTGTGGCTGATGGCCAAGCTCCTCTGTGTAAGTAAATGTAGTCGGTGTTTCAGAAAGGCGATAACAGTTCTTTCCATGCTGGTAGTACGACGAGTGGAGACAGACCCCCTGGGTGTGACGTGCCCCTCGGCAACCCCGGACATGTCAGCAGAGTTCACCTCCCATCCAGTACACGGCAGAGCAAACACAGGAACCACATCAAAGCAGCTGAGCCAGGCCACAGTGCCCCTGTGTACCGGTTTGTTATTCTCCTCCAAAGGTTAATTACAGTGGGGCTTCAAAGGGCCGGCTGGCCATCTGCAAGGAATTTGTAAGTCGAAGTCTGAAATTCCTGTCGGGCCAAACGAAGAAATAAACAGACCAATCAATCAGTACACTGCAAAATTACACACCCCTCCACTGTGGTTTGTGGGGGGTAATGGCAAGTTAATGTCTTACTCAGAAAATGGCTTTTGACCATGAGGGAGAGACTTGACACCTTCATAATCCAATCTGTGTGGTTCACGTGACAAGGTTATGTGAGGGCATATCACTCTACTTAAAAACAGGCACAAACTAAATTAATGTGATATACAAACGTGCTGCTAGAAATCATCTCTGTCATGATGAAAATGTTTCTATCATGAGTTTGTGGCGTATATAGACAGAAAAATGGTTTGTTTCAGGGGAAATTACAGGGAGGAGAAAAGAAAAGATGACTGAAAGAGAAAAGAAAACCGCTGCTCTTTGAAGAAGAAAAGAACTGAGTGAAGGACTAAGACAAAAAAGAAAATACAAGGAAAAAGGGAAGTTATATGGGAATGCCTTTACACCTCCAGCCCCTCACCCAGCCATGGTTTCCACCCTGAGCCGTGCCATAACTCTGCGAGTGGCGACAGTGCTTTTCAAGGCCTGCTAGTGTCCCTGGCAGCTCTCATTAGTGCTATGAATAGTCAGCTATTTGTGTTTGTGCAACTGAATCCTGGGCTTTTTATGACTGTTTACCATGGAGGGAGTCTCTCTAAGGTCCCACCGCACTATTAAGTGTCAAAAATAAATGATATCCACCGCCAGAGCTGGGTCAAACAGTAGTTCAAATAAGCGTTTGTTTTCCCGTCCTCTGAGAACCACATGAGAGGGGTTTATTGTATCAGGACACTTAAAATACAGTCTGGTCAATCACAGCAGAACACACTACATCAAATTTAAAATATACCTCTGAGTTATTGCCGAAACTTTCTCACACTGATTGCATTGCCCTATATGACAAACTTGTTTAAACTGGCACTGTGGTCAACTTAAACAAACCACAAGAAATATATGTGAATACTGCTTGAACTCATAGGTGTGTTTGCCACTTGTCAACTTTCCCAAACCTGCAAACCACTTCTGTTTATTCTAATAAGGCACAGAGGGCTGAAAGAGAAGCATTAACTGGGTACAGTTCTGCAGGACCCCTCAGTCTGTATTTATTATTTCAATATGGAGAACAGGCGTGTCTAATTGCTTGAACAGGTAGGCTATATACAGCGTGTGTGTGTGTGTTAGTGTATGTGTCCCCTCCTTGGGCTGTGAGTACACAGGCTGAATTGAGAACTGGGTCCCTTGCAGAGCCACATGCTATCAATAGACTTCTACACATGTGGAGGAAATATTTGGCCTTGAAAACACTGGGCACACGACGAGTTCGAGACACGACTGAGGAAATCAATAAATGAATCAATGGAAATGTAGGCATCACTTCTGCAGCTGTTAAATAGTCCTAAAATCCTTGTTAACCTAAAAGGTCTCTCTGTGCCTTGAAGGGTTGACAGGCAGGATTCATTTTGTGTGTTTACGTCAGAAGCAGAGTTTTTGCGCAAGCAGGGTGTGCCTCAATGACATGTGACGGCCCGGACAGTGCAGGTGTCACATTTGCAGTGTGAGTCACAGTCTGCGCCTTTACAGCCACCCAAACCCAGTGGCTCAGGGGTGGGTGTTTTGAGCACCCACCAAAAACATTAGACCTGCTCAGCCAACACACTCCCTACACACCTGTGCTAACATGTTTAAGTGCACACACTCAGGCACTCGCCATCAAATTTGTGTGTAGCAGTTAGAAACAATCCAACAGCACGTAGATGACTTGCCCAGTATTACATAAGATGCAACTTGCTTGTCAGCACAAAAGAAATTACATTCCTCTTGAAAATTGACAGAAAAATAAGCAGGGGTGTCTTAAACAGGTTATTGTTTTCCTTCCGAACAGACTTCTTTCTCAGACTTAACTTATCTTTGATTTTTTCAGTGAACCTTTCAACTTCATCTGTCATACTTGATTAAATATCGATACAAAAGGGCAAAGGACTAGTTTGAAAAATACACTTATGCACTTTCTCCTCATGCTTGTCTGTTCAGTATGAAACTGGAGCCTGGAGATGGTTACTGGAAACAGAGGAAAGCAGCTAGCCTGGCTCTGTTCAAGGGTAAAAAAAAAAAATCACCAGTACCTCACGGGTAACAAGTAACAGTTTTAACAATGGTTATGTGCCAGACTATTTCTTGACCAGGCCACTGAACTCCTGGAGTCTCCACTCATTGCCTGGTAACCTTACGGTGACAAGACTCAAAGAAGTCACTGTTCCTCACTAAGATAGTGGCTGGCATACAGCTGCTTAACTACATAAAACTGTTATATTACAGAGTGAGACTAGCTGTTTCCCCATTTACAGTCTATATGCTAAGCTAAGCTAATCGTCTGCTGGCCCCAGCTTTATATTTCACTGACTGCAATAAGAGTGGTATCAATCTTCTCATCTAACTTTCAGCAATAAAGTGAATAAGTGTATTTCCCAAAATGTCAAAATATTCCTTTCAAGTAACAGGGCAATATTTTTGGGAAATATCCTTGTTTCTCTATTAATTGCTATTTTTACTCTTTGGAGCCATTTTTAAACAAGCTATGGTAGCCTCTGTCTTCAGGAACAAAGGAACATATGTCACCCAGTGCAGCAGTGTGGCTCATTGTTGTGTTTTCAATAGTTTTCTGACAACAACAGAGGTCTACAGCACAGACAAATAAAATACATCAGGCTTTGGATACACGCACAATACTTGTAAGTAGGATGAGTTTATTGTTGGTTTGTCTCTGCATATGAGATTTGTTTACAATAAGAAAAATATAGAAAATCACCAGCTTTATCCTTTAACAAGAGTAAGAGAAGGATCTATATCAATTCTTTACCCATGAAATTAAGTAAAGCCAGTAAAGAACTAGGTTCAGATGTCATTAGCCTGGCTTGTGTCAAACGCTGGAAACAGCCCAACTTTAAGAAGTGAGTTTTTTTAACTTTTGAGTGTAATTGTCATGATAAAAGCAGGATAGTAAAATCCCAGTCTTCATTTTGTCAAGGATCAGTAAGTTTCATGGGACTGTTATAGATAAAACATAAAAGCACAAAATGTTTATGACTCAGAGCAGGAAGCTCAAAGATGCCGGGACCTTCCTGTTATCACATGAACCCCTGCTGGCTGAGATCCTGTTTTATCAAGGCCTTTACTGATTTGTGCCTCTGTCAGCCTTTCTGCTGCTTCACTGAATACAGGTTTGCAATCTCCACACTGCTAGCACAGCATACTGCTCCATATACTGCCATATAGTTACACAAATAATCATAACGTGATTCTGGCATTAACAATAAACAACACATCCTCAAAAATTAGACCATGCATGTTAGTGACATTTTGTTCAGTGTGCAAGGTTAATTTCAGTGCCTATTTCCATGTAAAGATGTCAATTTATAATGTCTAAAGCATTAAAACTATTGTGTTGGCTAAAAGAAAGAAAAATCATTATAAATAATTGTGATCTAACTGAACAAAATAGTGGTGGTTATTATTTTTGGTGAACTCATGAAGCCCTACAGAGGACATTGAGGTCAGGCAGGTTGTAAACAGAGTATAATAAGGTCTTTGCAAGTACAGGACAATCTCCCAGCTCTCTATAGGCACCTTATCAATTATCACATTGTCAACTCAGTTCAGATAAATCACTGCATACAACATACAGCCACTCAACTGTACCCTAAGGAGGAGATTTCAGTGACTTGGCAGTGGAAGAGTGATGGCTTTAAATATATCCATCAGCAACATCAGTAGTAAATCTTCATCGTGGTTATGGCTTCCCAGTGCTGAGGGAAGCGGAGGGGCAAGAATGTGTCCTTGAAAAATCCCTTGACTCACCAGTTTCTTGCTGCGTGTCTTTAAGTGCGGGACTGCCAACTGAAACGCAAACATTTCCCTCAGTCGAGTCTGTGAATGCAAACACTAACAAATTTAAATACAAACAGCTAGCTTTGAGTAGTAAAATGTTAAGAATGCAGGGAGGGAAACGTACTCGAGAGCATTTTGGCTCAATGGTAGATTTCTGTCCTTTTGGCCTCCAATACACATTTTTGACCAAATAAACTCAACATGCATCTCTGTGTCTGTGCTGTGCAGAATTATGTAATCTCTGAGGAAACATGACCTTATCAGTCTTGGTAGCGTGATAAGTAAAAACCTGTTAAAGGAACACTTTGACATTTTGGAAATACACTTATTTGCTTTTTTGAAATAAGTGTATTTGACATCAGATAAGAGATTGAGATGAGATAGATGAGGAGATCAATATCTCTCTTATATATGTCCACTCAGTAAGAGGAGACGTCCAGAAGTTACTGCCGCTATAACCTCGTGTAAAACAACAACTCCTTGTTTTTACACTTTGGTTTTTGTACAGTTTAAAGAAACAAGATATATAATGTGTTCACTTGTAAGCTTTAGAGGTGTTGGTAGGCTGATTTTGTAAGGGTTGGGCAGAGCCAGGTTAGCTGTTTCTTCCTGTTTCCAATCTTTATGCTAAAATAAGCTACCTGTCAAGGCTGTAGCTTCAGATTAGAGTGGTATCAATCTTCTCATCTAACACTCAGCAAAACTGAAAGACAGTTATCACAGACCTGTTTCAGAAGAAATATGCCACAAAAATCATTGAATAACTGTATATACTGTTGTTATGTAATATATATCACCACTGCAAATTCGTTATTATACACTGTATAATCTTCTTATTCATTATTAGTATAATTGCTATATTTGGGTCAGATAACATGTTATCCAACGCAACATGCTCACAGTTTTTTAAAAACCTAAAACACATGAGGCTCTGGGGTTGAGGTGGGACCACCGCCGGAGATAAGTGCCACCACTTCCTGTCCATAAAAATGTTTATAAGGACTTCAAATTACACAGAGGATGCGTATGAAGCACTCCAAAACTCCAGTGTACAAACACCAGGCAGTCTAAACACTGCACCGATATAGCCGTCAAAGCATGTTACATAGTTGTCTATTGAGAAAACTCCTGATTCAGTATGATTACATGCACTGTAGCAGTCAGGTCAAGAATTTCCAGCAGTTAATTCAAAGGGACAAGACGTAAAACTCCGACCCATGACGTGCAACATTGTGTGTGTTCGAATCTGACTCCTACTCTGAAGAAGACTGTCATGTCACAACGTTGGTAACTTAATAAACTATTCTTGCACCATGGCTACGAGTGTGCGACTCCCTTCCTTCACGTTTGTGCTTTCATCACTTCTCCAACACTGTTGTGTGTATCTTCCCCTCTCTCATCCTGTGAATCTGGCCCCTTAACATATACAGTAGATTTCACTTTTTCCCGTTTTACTGTAACTCCACATAGTGTACAGTTGACTGACATAGAAATTCCTTTAAGATTTAAGATGAAAAAGTAATATTTCTCCATAAGAAAAAAGCCGAGCAGTCACATGAGAATGAACGATGGAGGGAATGTGCCGCTGACTACATAAATCTCTCATCTTAAACCTCAAGTGCCATGATAACTCTCAATCTGTCAGTCAGCAGGCTGTCGCGGTGGAGTTCTGGTTTCTTCAAGTTACAACCTGAATGCAATATTTCACCAGCAGCACAATACATACAACAGGATGGTAAATACAGTTTATTATAGTGATGACGCAGATGAGGCGAACTAAAATCATCATAGGACGCCCACATGACAAAACAACCCAGACTCCCACTGCTGCCATTAATCACTTTTACTTTTTAATCAGTCAATGAAGAAATATGCACATCCCAAGCCAAAAACTGCACATTAAATTCATTAACGGGGTTCTTACAGTAGGGCAGCACGTACAGAGTGGCATTAAAAAAGTCATTTCTAATTCCATTGAACATAAAACTTGAGCTGACGTTTGAACTCCGCCCGTCCCATTTTCTTTGCGGTATTTTGGCTTTGCAAGGGATAAAAGCGGCCTGTGAAAATGGATCGGGGGAAAATGGACCAGTTGGCTCAGAGCACAGTGCAACGAATAGAAACATGTCGTTCCAAATCCCTCCTCTCAAACTCAAATAGGGCCCCCGGTTTAACGGCAGAATTGCACTTGCCACAACATTCAAGGCTCTTTATAGCTTACATATGCACAAATCTTATTATGACTTTCCTCTTTGGATGCTCAGGGGCTAATGGATACAGTCAATGTGAAAATATTACCATTTTGGGGGGGAAATGACCCGTAAAAGGGCTGACAAGAAAACCTCTTTCTAACTATTGTCAGACCTGCCATACCCGCCTGCTGGTCTTGTCGGACAGAATACGGAGGCCGAAGGAGGCAGCAGCTGTAAGTTCTGCTGCTGTTGGCTGTCTGTTAAAACCAGGTCAGTCAGGGTCAACATTGACTGGTGGGACAGTGGTTAGGATGTGACTTCAGTCCAGCCCCACACAGCTGAACAGACTCGCTGCCAACACCAGGCTGAAAGCTCAAGTTTGAACCCTCACATCCTGTGTAAAAATTTAGCCACAGTAGCATCTCCCGCTCCCTTAATCACCGCTGGATGAATTCTAGGAAACTAAATTACAGTGGTTTGTCTAGACTGGACACCAGAGGATCATGTTACAACCTGGTTAAATAATATTTCCAGAATATCTCAAGCTTTTTTTAAGTTGGTGTACCAGATGGTTTGCTGCTATGTGTGTGTGTGTACTGTATGAAGTGCCAGAAAGGGCCGACAATCACATAAAAGGATTCGAAAATCTATTTAGCATATTTGTCAGGGACTCACATTTTGGTACCGGGTGAGGTAACCTGACTGGTACTACCAACTGATAAATAACAAGATAACAACTAATTTGTTTCCCCAGTGAGTCAGTCTGTACGGGCTACGTGTTGCTTTACTCAGCAGTCGTGACCAGCTGCACAGACTGACCTGCTTTCAGGAAATAACATCCTGGAATGCAGCCGACACGCTGACTAACTGCTAGACACGTTTCTCCAGATCACAGTCTACCTCCTGATACGATTCAGCCACACTTAACTGTAACTGTTAGGGTTGAACTGATGTTGATTGATAAGATAAATAATCATTATTATGTTGTAATACCTATTCAAAATCAATACATGGGCACCAATATAATGAGACAGTTGTATCCTCTTTTTAGTCCAGACATTGTCGAGGTGATGATGCTTTTACATTTGAATGTTCATGTTGTTCATAAAGAATAGCTGGCAATTTTTTTTTTTTTTTTTTGTCTCTCCAGTCCCTCAACTTTATGGAGCTGCAATACCAAATTGCTGGAGTGTCCCTTTAAAAAGTTTAACTCTGTAAGCAATTGTCCTGCAGTATGGATGTGTTATATAATCATTTCCTGCTTTTTGATTAATAATTTGGATGGTTTTGGAGGTATTCTTCTCATCTTCACCTGCTGTCATCTATAAGTATCATAATACATTATAGCCTACATGTCTGGCATGTAATATAGCCTTACTGTGGACTGTGTTACCTTTGTTTTGCATGACAAATTGTGATATTAGCACCATATTGTAAATTCCCTCCTCCTTTGTATAAGCTCTAAATTCTGAGCTTGTCTTTTCTTTATTTTTATTACTCTTTCTTTCAGTCTCTGACAACGCAGACAAAAAGATAATCTGATAATTGGACTGTCTCGAGGCTGGAATACGTTTCTCCATGGCTGCACGTAAGCAACCACAAGCAGGCTGTTTCTTTTATACTTGTAAACAAACAGCATTTCTTCTTTTCTGTTTTGAACCTGCCTCCCAACTGGAACAGTCAGAGCCAAACAATGAGCATCACAATGCGTTGTTAGGTGTGTGTGTGTGTGTGTGTGTGTGTGTGTGTGTGTGTGTGTATGTGTTGACTCCTCTGTGTCTGGTATGTTTAGGTAGTTTACCTGCACAGAACTGTTGTACCGTAACTAATTGATAGGGCTAGAATTAGGTTTTATAAGATCAGAATAGTTAAATATGTATTTCTAATGTATATTTGAATTCTGATGTGTGTACTAAGTATTTAATATTGCTTGCTCTTTCTTCAGCAGACACAATATGAGAAAGTAATATAATTATGAGAGAGGTACTCTCAGCAGCAGTTCAGTGTTAAATTCTTTCTTTAGCAACTACATCAGTTTTCTTGATCAGATTTTATTGATGCAAAGCAGCAAACAGCCATTTACCTTCCATACTAACACTCAGCTGTATGTCTCCGAGCTCAGTGTTGACCAGGTGCGTGCATGTTTTTATATTATGTACGTGTGTAGGAGTGCAATTTCATTCAGTCTAACAAGTTGTGGCAAGACCATTTGGTGTGGCACTTCAAATACGCCCACTCTGTGTGTCTTGGTTTGTTGCCTTTCTATGTATGTGTGCTTACATCTGTGTGTGTGTGTGTCTGTGTGTATGTGTGTGTGTGCAGGTTGAGACAAGGGCATCTAAACACAGCCTGTTTACCCATAGCTGTGTTGAGCAACAGCTCAGAGATGTGCGTGTGCATGAGTGAGTCTGTTGCGGAGAATATCCTCCCTGAGGCCCGAGGCTAGACAGCGGCTGCACAAAACAAGAACCCCTGTCAGTGTGTGTCACTGCAGACGAGCCTGATTCACAAGTCTACCATCAACATATGCCTTAAGGCGCCTTCAGGTTCCATCAGCACTGATTAGTTTCTTAATAACTTTCCATTCTGTCTATGATTTTTCAAAAGACATGAAATGAAAGACAATAAGTGATTCTGGATGGGATGGTAAGGAGACCGTTTGGCTCTCACGTAGGGTGAATTCTTCCCTGGGTAAACTTAGCTTTCACTGTGAGCTGAAAATGTAATGGGGGAAAATGTGAGGAATTTCTTTCCTTTCATGTTGTTACTTGGCAAGGCTTTTCCAGACACCTCCAGTCCTACATGGAACTGTAACACCAGGCTTGAAACTGTCTCTTCTCTACTAGTCTGCACTCTTCAACTGTCAGATGACAAACAGGAGGTATGAGGTTTGACATATGCTGGAAACCACAGATGGACATACAGAACTCAACTCGTGAGTGTGTATCTCCTACTATGAGAGTGAGAAAGGAAATGCCAATCACTGGAAAGAAGTCCGTCTCCAAGAGTTCAAAGGTCAGCACTTCATTGAAGAGTTGATGTCAGACTGAAGATGGAAAAAAAAAGATGTGGTGGTGAGAAGAGAGACAGAGGGAAGTGAGTGAGTAACTGAATGAGTGGCTGTCTGACTTTGAATGATGGAGAAAGAATGTGGGGTGAAAGAGGAAGAAAAGAAGACAATGTCAACTAAACTGAAATTTAAATTCTGCTCTCTTTTTGTGCAAAAAAAAAAAAATCATAATTATAACAGATTTTGGTGAGATTTTTCTGTGTTTTTAACATTTATATATACCAGTTATATTGATACTAAATTTAGACCACATTTCCCATAAACCCAGCCGCCTCCTGCAGCAAAGGATTGTTGTTTGTTTGATCAAAAGGTTACTCATCAGCTTTACAAAAAAGGTTTTCTCAGTGGACTTTCATTTTTTCCATTAAGTGTAAATTCAAGACAATATCATCTTATCTTTCCAACCATCTAAATTTGTGGAATTGAACCTAGTACAACAGTGTAAAGGCTCAAAAAGGCTTTTAGTCTTGTTAGCAAATGGTCCCACTTGTTTACAATCATTTTACTAATGCCTCCAAATCACTTTGGTCATGATTTATTGATGTTCATATCCTACTTATAGCTGCTTTAATGAAAACATGATTCATAAATCTCAATCAATATTTCACCAAGTCCATTTATACTTTATAACAGTCCACTTGTCAAGTGCCTTCCCAAACAAGACAGGCTGACCAGAGAGCTGGTGACCAATCACATTTTCCTTTTTTCACAAAAGCGCATGCTAATAATATACTTATGAATGATCTGTGTCCTTCACTGCATGTATAAATGGTAAGTACAAGCCGAGAATGAACCTCCCCACTACTGAATGTCTCACCCAGGATGCTCAACAAGTTGGAAACACATGTAAGGCGTCAACGCTGCAGAAATAAACACTTGGACAGCAGTTTGTACCCCTGGAAACCAGCCGAGGCAGGAAGTGGTCTGTCGCCAGGGTGCGGCAAACTGTCCTCCACAGCAAATCCTCTGACCTCTGGGGAACGGGCAGCTCATGAAAACTCTCCACCTGAACTCTACGGCACTCCGTCTCCTCCTGTGACTGCTGCTCATTCTGTCTTGCGAGACTGTGCAGAGAGAAAGAGAGAGAAATGGAGAGAGAGAGAGAGGGCATGATAATGTTAATTGCTTCTGACAGAGGTATTGAGAGTGATTATTGACCTACAATAGCACATGTAACATTGTACCCAGTGAGTGAGAAGAATTTGGCAAGACTCACTCTGAGATCTCTGTTGGATCAAGCTGTTAAATTAAATATACTGAGAGCTATCAGTACAATGTGCAGGTCTGTAGTCTGATGTAAACATGTGGTTTTAAGCCTCCTTCTTTAGCTGTATATAAACAATTGATAAATGATTTATAATACTATAGTGTAGTTGTAACCAGATATACAGGAATCTTAAATAATGTATATGTCAACATATAACTAGTGTATAAACAGTTCATGCTTGATAACACAGTATAACATAGCTGTAAGCATATATGATGCTTGACATGTCTTCAGTTTTAAACACATTTATAGAGTTTTAAACCTGCCAGTGAAGGATTTGTACATGTGTGTTAATGGTTAATGAATGCCTTATAACACAGTGTAAAATGAGCCAATATCTAAATATTATATAACTGCTTATTCATAGACGTATTTCATTCATAAAGTTCATAAGAAGTTACATCAGAACATTATGAACTTCTTTTATGATTTTGTATATGTGTCACACACTGTCAAACTGGATTTAGCAATTACAAGTATATGACATAGTATGTCATATTTAAATTACATCCAATAAGGACTTTAATTATGTTGTTTTAGTGATTGTTCCATATCCACCAATCAATTAAAAATGCTCTTATATCTGCTTACAGCAAATTATAGTGTGTTATGAACCACTTATTAATTTGACAAAACAATCACAACTCAAGGTCCACTTACAAGCGCAGTTGTCATGGAGACTGGACTGTTAACATGTGAGCTCGGTACTTGAATGAAGTAAATCGAGACTGTTTATAGCGCTGGAAAAAGCTAGTAAGTGAGCCTTGAATTAGGATTGTTGCTGTTGTTAGCCACAACTACTCCAACTTTCCAAGGTTAAGACTAAACATACTTAACATTTATTAATTGTTTATACACTGCTTATAAAGGATGAATGTGGAGGTTACAAAAAAAAGTGTTTGCCACCAACACTCCCATATTCACTGGATGTAGCAGCATAATAATATTCACATCAACCTTTAAATAAATGTTTGTTTTGCGTAATGAAAAAGAAAATGATCTATTATCAGTTATTACCAGGTAATCACTTTAAGTCTTCATGTCAAACTTTTAACATGGTGGCTTAAGAACAAACATGCAAACATAAACTTGAGCTTATGGTTTTAAACACACACACACACACACACACTGAAGCTGGGGGAATTCCTTTAATAACATTCAGGTCAAAGCAGACATGGGTGGTCCACACTTGTCATTATATCCCCGCAGGCAAGAAGGCAAACACAAAGCACCATGGGAAACACAACCTTCCCTGATGGCAGAGCACTAGAGGTGCTGTCAATCTGGCAGCAGGCGAGTCATGAACTCGCAGTGAAGCGCATGTTAGAGATGGAAGTTTGGAGTATCAACAAGCAAGAGATTAAACCATCCCCAACGGAGAAGCAACTTTGTAACAGAGGAAAGGAAACTCTATGGTGAAAATATATTGTGGAGAATAAATCCCTCTGTCACTGAGGAGGAAGTCGCAGCCTGTTTGTTCTTCCTGCAACGTGGACTGAATCACTTTGGTTGAATCTCAGGGTAATAAATATTATGTTACTGCGGTGAGCTGCTGTCACACTGACATCAATCTCAAATTGTTGCAGTTGACTTCATGCATTGAGCTACCTATGGGCTGCTAACACTCAAAACCAAACCACAGGCCTGAGCAAACAAGCTGAGCAAACAGGCAGGGCTGTTGTCAGGACCCAGGAGTGGAGCTTGTTTATGAGATAGAGCAGGGCAAAGGGCAGAGCCTTTTCTCTCTAAGTGTAGAGATGAATGCGTCTGAATGGAGATGAATGGGACAAGAAACATAAACAGGTCTTATCTCGATGTCCTCTACCCTTGCAGTGACCTTTTCTTCTTCTTTACCCTTCTTGGGCTCGCTCACATGGCTGTGTTTGCTCCCCTACTGAGCCCGGCTCTCCGTGTGACCACTGTACACCTTGTCTAGTCAATAAATAACACAAAGAATCGACACGCTGACACAAAGAGCAGATTGTATCTGTGTCCACCTTTCATTTTTCTCAGGGTGGATATTATTGACACTCCTGCACCCTGGTATTTGTCTGACAGATCTGACTCATGTGCACCAACTGAATCTAAACCAGCGCCTGACTATTGACTGTGTGCACGCAAAGTCGATTTTTTGATGACGTGTCACGCATGTAAACCATCTCCACATATTTACACAAGCAGAGTATGGATCCACATGTATGCAGATAATGATCCATATGCTACATCTGTATAGCCGAGCATGTCAGCAAATAGAGTCCGACAGATATCTGACTGTTACACATTAAACAAAACCCTGCTCTCATGTTTACCTATTGACTGTTCACACAAAGCTGGAAGGAAGTGAAAATGTCAGAGGAAGCGGCATGCAGGTGAATCACTGATTACAGCTGAGAGTAGATGAGCTGCTAGCATGCAAGGCCAACAGCTGTGGACCCTAAGGGAAGTCTCAGTAAGGAGGTCACAGAGCAGACTGTGCAGACTGCAGCAAGCAACACAACAACTGATCAGCTCAGTCAAAAAACTACCACAACAATGCTTTAAAGCTGTTGAAATGAAAGCACAATAATCATTTCATCACAACAATGGATTAAATGTGTAATGTGAAAGGGATGAACCCACAGAGCATTATTACCTGACTCTGCAATTCCTCTGAGCTTTGGCTTTTTTCAGATCCTTGTTTTGGCTTTCTAGCCTGCAAATTTACTGAATTGGAAAAAACTCTAAAAACCCCACTGTACACTACCTGCCCAGCACCAAACAGCAGAGAAAGTTCATGACTAGCAAGTGATCGTAGCACATTTAGCAGCTGAAGAGCCAGAGATTTCCCTCAGGAGTTGGTGGAGACAAAAAACAGAGCTCAAAGGAGAGTGAATATTGGACTTACATTCATCAGGTGGCCAGAAATTTGACTCCAAATGAATGTTAATGTGGCTCTGCATCTGGTGAATGTTTAAATAGACACATTAACCATATCACATCAAAGGTAATAACATGTTTTGCCCACCAAGTGGCCAAAAAAATCAGTTCTTGCAGGTTTAAAGGAAAAGGAAAACGTAACACTTTTCAAGGCTCATTCTTGTGCTGCAGTACAAGTTATAAAAATGCAGCACAGAAGATTTCAACTGGTCCAAATTAAACCAGAACACAGTGGAGCCTAAATCTATGCAAATAGTAACCAGAGGGGATTGAATTTGCAACTTTTAAAGCAACATTTAGAGTTTTTAAAAATAATTAAATAATCCAATGGAAAAATCCAAGATCTGGATCATAACCAAGGAAGCTCAACATGTTACTCTTTGCCAATTGTACTCATAACATTTTGAAATATAGCACTATCAAAGAGAGAGCTGAAAACATGACTTTCCTGGCCTCCTGTTAAAAACCTTAATTCTAAAATATTTCTCTGTCCAGCCAAGAGGACTTTGTGGTTAGCTCTACCTACCACTTCTTCTTCAATTTATTCCATGAAATGCAACATAACTTCTTACAGACAGGTAAAATTTTAAGGAATAGGGTGTTCAGATCCATTTGGTTAGCCACATAATTGCACCAGTTTGATTCCAGCCAGCTTTTGTGGCATGTTATATGAGTCTCTCTGCCCTTGTTTCCTGTCTGCCTCTCTGTTCTCCACTGTCCAATAATAGCAGAATGCCAAAAGATAATCTTAAAAGAAAAAAAAAAGATGAGTGTGGAAACATCAATCTATGAAAAGGATGACTGAAACTGTTGGACATGTGGACATTGGTCAACTGACACCTTAGTAGCACACTTTATGTCAGGTTTTCTTTAAATGTGTCACCCATTTGGACGAATCAGAGGATATCTACTTATGAATGAGTGAATAGAATAACTATATTGAAACATCGCAAAATTGCCATGTTGTAAACAAAATGTTACAAATCAATACACCAAATCTTTGCATGTCACTTTTGAAGCAATGTTATGCTTGACCCCCAGTAAAGAGATAAATAAATACATTTATCTAATGTGCATGGTCACAGGTTGCAGGGAGTTGCAGGGTGAGAACTGTCTTCTTCTCCACACATTAAAACCAGATGCAGTCAGGCTCCAGGGAAGCGAGGTGCATTATGGATTGAACTTTGAGGTCTGGATGGCATATTTAGAACCTGCCAGGCTCATCCATCATCGAGTCAAAACATGTTCATAACTCCTCTTCAAACAGGCCAAAGGGAACAGAGCAGAGGTGTGCGGTCACGTGAGCGTGAAGAGGCTGACACTGAACAAGCGGCTAGTGTTTATGTGTACATTGTGTGAAAAGCAAACTGGAGAATGGACACCTATCTGTGAGAAGGAGAAGATTCATGACTGGGAGTCTGAAGAAGAGCGTTGTGTGTGGAAACCACAGTGACGTCCCCATCGGCTCAAAACAACCTCCCTGCCAGGACCGGCCTCTCTGTGGTTTGTTTACATTGAGAGCTATGCCAGACAGCACGTGCGCACGCCTACGTGCACGGCACACTGCACACCTCAAGAAAATATGTGTATCTCACACTGAAAACACAGACTTGAAAAATCTGTCTTAGGGGTGAAATGAGTGTACTTCTGTCTGTCTCGCTCACTGTCTTGCATGCAAACAAAAACACACACACACACACACACACACAAACACACACACACACACCTGTATTACCCCCTCTCTTTTCCAGACCCAGTTCATACAGCTGGCTTGGCAATGTTATGTGAATGCAGTGAGACGGAGTCAGAGAGTTCTGCAGATCAGGAATGTGTGTGTGTGTGTGTGTGTGTGTGTGTGTGTGTGTGTGTGTGTGTGTGTGTGTGTGTGTGTGTGTGTGTGGGTGTGTGTTTGTTGCCTTCCTTTGTACATCTGAGAGTTTGTATGCATCTGTGCATGCAAACATGTTTGTGTGTCCTCATGTGTTTGTCTGCATGTGTGTGTGTGTGTGTGTGTGTGTGTGTGTGTATGTGTGGGATGTGAGTGATTGCCCTATGAAGGGGAAGGATGATGGAGCACTAAAAAATGAATCATCAGCAGACGGCTTGGCTGTCCTCCCCCCTCTGTGTCTGTCTCAAAGCCTCCTGGGATCTCAAAGCGCTCAGGAACAGAATCCTGATTGCAGAACTCTTCAATCAACTCCCACATAATGGGGGCGGCCGCTTGGCCAAATGGTAAAGGTGTCTGTTCCATGATGTCCCAGATCCACCATCCATAATGGAAAAGGTCATAGGTTTGATATACATTGTCAAAGTAACTTGACTGAAGGAATGAGTGGGATAAAGCAGGTATGTGGAGAGTCTTAACCAAAATGAATGACCACGGTTTTTCAAGGAATAATTAATCTTCCTGAATCAGTGATGGATGAGAGCACATGGAGAAAACATTAAGTGAGCCTGGTTAAAAAAATATGACTTCTTTTTGTTTGTTTGTGAAACACTGTGATCAGCTTAGAGCTAAATTGACTCACTTTTGATTAAAAACTGGCATTGTTAATTGAGTAAAACAGAAGAGGATGCATGCTAACACACGCATAACAAAAAACAAACAAGACAGGCATGAAAATTTCCCAAATTATTATTTTTTACGTTGTCTCTCTGCGTTTGAAGTTGTCACATGTGAGCCAAATATTGTCATATGTTACATCAGTGGAAATGTGAACACGGAAAAGAATCTGCATGTTAAAAACCAACATGTGTCCAGCACATGCTTAAAGTTTTCATCCATTCATAAACAATAGTAGTGTTTCCATAGTGAAAAGAGAGCATCTTGGCTGTCTTTGTAAGTTTGACACTGTTCCTAAACATGAAATTAAACTGCTCTGGTGACCCTTTAAAGGCTCAGTTCAAGCAAAGTACAAACATTTTCTTGCTTTACCTCTAGTGATATCTAGCCAGGTGGAGAGTTTGTGTTTTATTTGTCCACATTTTGAGATCAACCAGAACAGCCTTTGAGATTTCTGCTTCCACCCAAAGACAATGGAGCTGAAAAGAGTTTTGTTTGTGGGTCTCAGCTTTGAAAAATGTTCATGTTTGGAAAAAATTCAACAGAAACATCCCTTTCCTCAACCAAGCCCCTGTTAGTTTGGATAGCCCCCAGAAACTGCAGTTAACACTTTTAATAGTAATAATTTCTTCACTCAGAAGTACAGGTAAAGTACTTTTACTGTAGGTCCTTCATTTCCAATTTTCTAAACAAGTATCCTCAAAAGAATTGAGCAATTTGGTATTAATTATAAGGACGAATGACTTAAATTAAACACAAAGAAATATTAATTTATCATTAAATGATTATTGCTAAGTTTGTGTTCCATGTGTGTTCAACATGTTAAATTGTATCCTGGTCTGTAGACAAATTTCACATTTGCACATGTTCAGCTTACATGCTGTGCACTAAAAGACTCCATAGGTTATATTTTTAGTAACATATTACATCTTGTTTTTTAAAAAAACAACCTAGGAGATTAATAGAAGATTCAACTTGTAAACATAAGTGCCACCTCTGCAGTACATCAATTATAAACTATAAAAAGTGAGGTCTGTGATAAACAGGACATCTCTATGGAGTATCTGCATGATCAGAGATCACCAGATTTAAGTAAAGGTTTATTTAGTAATTTGGGTGAACTGATCCTTTAATGTGTCTATGCACACTGTACAGATATGTGAAAAAAACAACCTCAGTTACACTGCGTGCAAAATACCCAAATAAAATGACATTCTGGTCACTACAGTCATGTTTAGAGCTCTCTGGGTTCTCCCTCAGTGCGGCTGCAATTGAGCAACTCACAGACATGCCCACACCCACAAACATGCTCATCATCTGTGTCCCACTGTCTTATAGCTAATCTGTACCAGATCTCCACACTAATCCCTTGAATGCCCGAGGATCAACATGATGGGCTCTTTAAGATGGACATGATGACACAAAAACACACCTGACGCAGGGAACGCCAGTAAAACTCGCAGCGCCGCTCCACGGCTTCCTGCTGCGGCTTCCAAACAATAACACAGAGGAGGGAAAACACGGTTACAGCTGTACGAGCTTAACAGGCATGCCATTAAGTATATCTTCCAGACAACAAAGGCAAACACAGAGTTATCAAAGTTTTTATGAGGACTGAAAAAACAGAAAACATCACGCATGATTTCCTGGCAATCTGTGGTAATCACCATGGAGAACTGGTGGACCATCAAAGATACAATCAACCACAGTCAGCTCTATGCAGCTCTGCACTGGCTCTTATTTATGCTCTGATTTCCCTTTTGGCAGAGCTGCTGTTTGTAAGAGTAACCGTATGAACAGAGAACGCAGACTTTATGTGGAGCGGACCATCAACAAGGCTTCAATTCTTTCTCCTCTGCCTGCTGTGAAGACTGCTGTCTGCTCCGTTTGTTCACTCAGGTCTGCTTTGTCCGCCCGGTGTGTGTGTGTGCGTGTGTGTGTGTGTGTGTGCACGACATAAACTCATTTAGTAAGTGGTGGATGCACAGCGTTCCCACCCATCTCCACCCAGTCCTGAAATACACCAGGCAGGACGGTTACAGACACACACACACACACACACACACACACACAGAGGCCTTATGAAATATAACTATATAATCCTTTGAGTGACTAAATATTTTCTGAACCAAAACTACTCAACAAAGGCAGCTAGCTGTCTGATGATTTCTTAAAGGAAACTGAAGAAGGATTCACATCAGTTTGCTTTTTTTTTTCTCACAGGACAGGATTATGTGTGATTAACTTGCTAGCTGACCAGATTTGAGGAGGTTTTGGGTTGAACTCAGTGCAGTTATCCAGCTAACTTATTGATCCTGTAGTAGCATGTTTACATACATACATAATAAAGGTGGCATTGCATATCAAACCAATATTCTCTGTTATACAGATGATACAGTTCTGTATATGAATGTTTATATGAATCTCTCTCAGATGCACTACATATACAATCTGCCTGTAGTATTTTGCAGTCTTAACTCTCTCATCTCAAGCTTGTGTTAAATGCAGACAAAACTATGTTGTTAAGTGTTATTTTCTAATGTTAGAAGAATGTATACAGACAGCTGATGTTGTTACAACTCAGGGGGAGTTGTTATTTGGCTTGATGAATGTCTTTCTACAAAGCAACATGTTTAAAATCTTATGAAGAAACTGAGAGTTAAGTTGCTGGACACAAGTCCTTTTTCCTCTCTTGAAGCCAGCAGGCAGCTGACCGCTACTGCCACCTTTTTACTGGTTCTTTTTATGGATTATGGAGATTTGTTGTACATGAATGCATCAGCACAGTGTCTCTGCATGTTGGACTCACTCATTGTTGCACTTTGTATGCTAGAGTTGGCTGACAATCTCTGTCCATACAGTATTTTATATGATATATATTAAATTAATATACAATAATTGTTGTTATATTTTTATTTATGAAGCCATTCTAGGAAACTTTCTGTAAAAGCTTGCAGAGTAGGAGTTATTCTTGCAATCATAATCTCAGGCCTTCATTTTTTTTCTCTCCAGATACTTGGAATAGTCTGTAAAAGGAATTTAAATTGATGAATCAGACATCTGTGGCAGAATACAAGAAGAGTGTAAATTCTATGGTATATGATTCCTTTGTTAATTGTCTGTAGATTACTTTTATTATTATTATTTTTGTATTATTATTTAAATTTGGCATTGTTTTATTAATTTCTTGATTTTATATTGTTTTGTCTGCATCTTTTATGCTGCCATCTTGCCCAGATATGCCTCACAAACCTCAATGAGATTTAGCCGGTTAAATAAAGGTCACATCAAAAATTGTAATTGTAAATTATACTTCACCTGTAATTCTAAAATCGACAAAACAAAGTTTTTGCAATTCCTAAACTTTCAAAATAAGTAAGCCTAAAAACTTAAAGTTGTGAGTCGTGCTACAGGAAGGGCCATGAGGTCATTAATTGGAAAAAGTTTATCATCTCAGGAACATGAATGTGGTCAGAAAGACAAACTAATTAGATTATAAGATAACAGTTTACAATAAGACCCACAAGAAGTGCAGGAAAGAGTAGGTAACTAACTGCTTATCATGAGTAGTAATAACAGCATTAACAGCTAACTCTTCATTTTGATTAGACATCATTATAAATTGTTAAGTAATTAATAAGCGGTTAATAACTCCTAATCATAAAGTAAATAGTGATCTTAACTGATAACAGTTAACTAATGATTAAATAATGAATTATGTAGGAATATCACTGCCCTGCCTGCTGCAGCTGGTAGGGAGCTGGATGACTTGCTCATGGGCACTTCAGCAGAGTAACTGATCATAAACACACTCAGCCAAACTGTACTGAAGAGCAGCAGGAGCGAGGAGGACGTGCTCGCCCCTGTCGGTTGTACATGGAAGTGATCCAGATCATGAGGACTGGACAGGATCCAGGTGCAAAAAAAGCCTGGCAGGATCACTAAAAGGGAGCTCTCCACTGGAGAGACTGGATAGCACACACACATACACACACTCACCAACACACTCACACACAGTCAGAGCAGAGCCGAGCAGAGCAGAGGAGCTCTCATCCAGATCTGTGCCAGACGCACAGTCGACTCTTTTCGCGAGTTTTACTACGTTTTTTGTTTTAGTTTTACATTAAGACTATGTAATACTTCAATTTGGTGTCTAATTTGAAGTTTTTCGAAGTTTGGTCTTGATTTATCACGCTTGTTTGGAATAACTGTGAGGATTAAGGGTGGATACCTCACGACGCACAGGTACAGTAAAATGTGAAGAGAAATAAAGGCTGAATTTATATCACTCTGTGGAGTTTTATCCACAATGTATGGGCAATGGTTCAATGCAATTTCCTGATTTTTTTTCTCTCCTCTTTCTTGCAGGAGTCATCTTGAAAAAGTTCGCCTAGGATTGTTTCTTTCCGACTCAGGAGCGCGCAGCAGCTCGGAGCGCTTCAAGAAGAAAAAAAAACTGCTAGTGCGACTTCGTCTGGGCTGTTTTTTGAATTGAGCCGTCCCAGAAATGGTGGGGCACCTACATTTACAAGCGATGGATGATAGTCTGAAAGGAAAGAACCGGGAGGGGCTGCTCGACAGTCCGGATTCGGGGTTACCCCCCAGCCCCAGTCCGCCCTTCTGCTCACTCTCTCCGGGTCTGATCGAGTCGCGCTCCGGCAGCTGCACGACGCCCGTCGAAAGCCATCATGGATATTATAAAAAGGAAAGCAGAGAAGGCAAACTGGTAAGAAGCATATCGCAGTATTTGCCTCACGGTTTGAAACATTTTTTTTTATAAAGAGCTGACTCAGGTCTGTTTTGTGTCCAGTCAGTCACTTCACTGACACACTGAATGAAAGGATAAAAAGAGTTAATGACGGTGCTGTGAGAGAAACTGAAAATCTGAGAGCATTTTAGTGTTTGGCCAGAAACAGATTTCACTTGAGTCCCACTCACACAACATCTGGAAGCTCTCTCCCTCTCTCTCTCCCTCTTTCTCTCTCTCTCTCTCTCTCCCCTCTCTCTCTCTTAGTTGCACTCATGCTGATGATACCCTCAATAATCCAGAGTAGTAAAACTTCTTCTTTTTCACTTTGGTGTATCAGCCGGGTTTAACTACATGGTGTCACAAGGGTCAGTAACTTGATTAGGTCCAGTTGGGTTTCCAAACGGGGGTCCGGGGACTCCCAGGGGTCCCTGCCAGGATCCCTGGGGCTCCCAACAATATAATTAAGTTTTGTAACGGTGTTAGAGTTGTGAAAGTGTGCACACTACAATATGTCGTTATGAGGATGACTATGCTGATCAGGTTTCTTTCTGTCCACCAACAGCACAAACAGACAGTAAACTGTTATCAGATGGTGTTGTTTAGATAAATAAACAGGTTTAATGATCTGTGATGGATTAGTCAGGGAGGGCAGACGTGAAAAAGTTTGGGTTCGGCTTCTTCCTCAAGGTCTGTCACATTATAAAGCTGAAGAATCTCTATTAAAGGAACATTCAATAGGACCTTTAAGACACATTGTATAAAACCTTGAACTAAACTAGTGTTAGTCAATTAACTGATTAGTCGATCAACAGAAAATTATTCAACTGCAGACAATCACATAATCAACTAATCTATTTGTCATTTTTCAAGGAAAAATGCTAACCACTTCTTAGGTCCAGTTTCTTAAATGTGAGGATTTGATGATTTCATTGGTCTTATATGACAGATTTGATGATTTGAATATGTCATCTTGTGCTCTCAGAAATTGTAATGAGCATTTTAAATTACTTTCTAGCATCACAGAAAATTTGACAATTGACAAGTTAATCAATAATGAAAATAACCGTTAGGTGCAGTCCTGAAATAGACCTCAGCAGCAGGTCTGTGTGTAAAAAAACTAGATAAATAGTCACCTTACTTGTGGAAATGGAACTGTCAATATTTGCATTTGTGACTGCTTTGAATATATAACCAAAGTGTATGAAAGTCATGTGATAATGAACTTTCGTTAATGTTTCTTTATAGTTTGTGCACAGTTACTTGATGGGCCTCGTGTATCCTGCTGCATCTGTGAACATTAACAGGTTTAAGTCACTGAAATGAAAAACTGAAAATAGTGTTGAGACAATGTTGCAGGGAAATGCAGAGAATATTGTTAAATTTATTTAATCTGAGTCTCAAAGCTAACATACATTGGCATCTGGAGGCCAGAGTGTGGCTGGATTATTAATGTTCGACTCACCATGTCTATAGATGTGGTAGCAACAGAAACAGTAGAAACAGGATCCTGTTTGCTTGGTTTTCTTTTTGCAGCCTCAGCCATCATCAGTGATGAGCCAGTATCCATGCTGGTAATAAAACTATTAAGTATCTGCTTAGATCTCACTGTTGAAACCTGCAAGCCCCTAAATAAAACTCAAACATGGATAAAAACCACGAGGCTGCACTGTTGTATCAAAATAGTCAACCATTAATAGGTTTTTCCAAAGGTTCTTTCTTAAACTTTTTTATTATTTCCTGCAAATTTTAAGCAGCTCTCTGCATAAGAACAGAATTAAATGAACTTCTCAAATTGTCAGTTCAACCTTAGGGAATATTTGTACTTATTTAGCAGAGGACAGTCCTGCAGAAATAACATGAAACCTGACATGGTAGAATATATTCCACAGAAAAAGATTTATGGTAACCAAAGTTGTGTCCCACTTTCTACTCTAGCAAGACAAATGCATTTTAATGACACATCCTGCAGTGATTTGTGTGTCACATGACGAGGCTGATTTGATTGAAAATCATTTCCAGGTCACTCCCAGTTCCAAAAAGTCTTAAAAACAAGTCTGTGCAGGTCCAGGTGGCTTTTAAAGTGTCTGAGGGAAGCCTCAGAAATGCAGCGCTGCATCCTGGGAGTTGCGTGACATTGGTTTTGCTGAGGCCTGAAACAGAAAAAGAGAGAAAAAGATCCTTTAATCCTCCGGAGGTTCAGATTAGTAGGACTCCTCTGCTTTGTGGTTTCCCTTTTTAAAGATCAGTCCTGATAGTGGCTGCTCCTGCTTGTGTTTCTAATCCCTCTCATGGGCCAGTGTGTGTGGAAAGATTCAAACCTTTCCATCAGAGAAAGAGTTTTCAGAGAGTTTCCTGAGCTGCGTGAGGGGAGGCATGCATGTGCTCGTGTTTTTTTCTCTTTCCAAATCTATTTTCGTGTTGTTTTTGTATGCCACCTAAGAACAATCCTCAAGCTCTATTTTGAGGTGCAGGGGCTTGTTAGAGCAGCCACAGGCCATTGCATAAGTGTTTGATGACCCCTCACTTCTAAATTAAACATGGATAAACGCTCAGACAGCCTGTCTGTTTTCAAACCTGGTTCAAATTTATGCAGATGCAGGATAATTAATTTTATAGTTGCAGCTCTTTAAATGTAAATAGATTTATAAGAGGAGCCTGATGCATGAAAAATATGAGTGTGATTATGTAATGTTCAGCATTTCAGAACTGTATAAGGTTGTGTACAGTTATACTGTAAGGGTAAAAGAGTTCAGTTGTCGGTGGATTAGCCAGGAGGACGAACAGGAGACGTCTCCTGTGACTTTTTATAAATGTGCTTCACTGCTGATACCGATGCTCTCACATTAATGTCCTTGCAAACACAGGATGTAAATTCAGAGGCTTCAGTCCACCAAACAGCCAGCAGTTGGAAATGTGTGTTTGAGTTGGCGTTTCTCTCAGCAGCTCTGCATTGTGCATTGTACATTGTGTGGGTTGCTCAGCTGCAGACTATTTTTCCTGGGCAGAAATCTGCTTCCAGTGTGTGTGTGTGTGTGTGTGTGGGGGGGGGTGTTAGGCTTTGTGTGCATACTGGGGGATCCACTGCTTGGAGGTGACCTATCCTCCATTCACAAGTGTTTGCTTTGCAGAAGTTGCCAGAGCACACCACGGAGAAATACCTGAGATGCTCTCCATGCCGGAGCAGCGCAGAAAAGACAATCACATACTCGTCCAGTGTTTCCAGGTCATGAAGTACCGACAGCGGAAAAAGAACAGCCTGCAGATATACTGCATGGCAAAACTAGCAGCTGTGCAGAGAGCAAAGCAAAGTTCAGTTCCTCCGTTCAGTTAGCGTGGTGATGATCGTGGGCTGTAGGTAAGACGAGCTTCACACAGCGATCTGCTGTGCCCTTGGCCTGTTCTTGCCCGTCCCCTGTAGTGGTATGTGCGCTCATCTGCGTCCAGACCACAGCATGTGACAGCCTCCCTGTGTAATGTGAGAGGTGCCAGAGTTGGGGTTGGGGTGCCATTTGATTCAGACTGGAGACACACATGCAAAGACAACCGTCAATCACAGCAACCTCTCTTGTCAGTGTACGACAGTGTCTGTGATTGTGGTGCAGCTCTGTTTGTCACACAGTTGGTTGAGTGGAGTGTACATACAGTATATTGTGTCATCAGCAGCTTATCTGACTTCATGAGGTTCACTTCACCCATTTGGTTAAAACAGAAGCTGTGACCTATTTCCATGGAAACCTTTCTGTTATAAACCTATGATTCCTTGATGGACTTGGTATTGTTTTATTGGATCTTCATATTGTTCATTAGATTATTCTTACAGCTAAACTACAGTCAAGGAAGAAATCAGATGTCAGTTTCTTTTGGTTCTGAAAGTATTTGACCCATCAGAACTCGTCTGACTGCAGCTCTGATTGGAGCAGTAAGATGAATCTGAGGCAGAGATATTACAGAGTAGCATGTGTCTGTGATTAGAGACTGTCTTTCTTAAGATGACTTTGGTTCAAGTCTCCATATGTGCCAGAAAAGGTGCAGTTCTGACCAGCCTCTCTATCACCTTATCATTTTATAACAGCCTCATCTCCACTCAGCCTGGTCACCAGCTGTTCCAGACACTTATTTTTGTATTTCCCATTCCTTTAACTACTGTAGGCCCAACATCTGTAAGCCTATTTTCAGTCCACACACACACACACACACACACATACACACAGACTGGGGGGCTCGTAGCCAGGCAGAACTGCAGTGAAAGCATGTGAGAAAGAGATTTACCACCAACACTTCATTTGGCTGGACCCACACAGTGTAATTATCTGAATTAAAATGGAAGTGTTGCCCTGACTGATGTGTTCCTCGTCTGATTGTTGTTGTTGTAATAGCTGTGCCATCAGTGGGCAAATTCTCATGAGGTAGGATCGAGAAGTGTGTGTGTTTTCCTGGAGAGGGTGGGGACTGCAGTGTTTTTAATTTGGGTTGCTGGCTCTGCTGAAACCCCCAACCATGCTGGGATTTTTTACTGGAATTCTTCTGAATGGACACGTTGGCAGGCTGGTTACAAACAGTTCGGCAGTTAATGGATGTTTTTTCTGGAGATTGTGACTCTCAGTGTTTCCTCTGCACAGCTGCCCTACCTGCTGCTGAACGCCACAGGATCAGATCCCAGGACCCGCATGTACCCAGTGTTCTTCGGAGAGAGCATCGAGGTCAACCCCAAACCAGAGCAAGAAATCAAGTGAGTAAACCTTGATGTATAAAAACATAGTATTAATTATAATATGGAGATTAGTTCACGTAATTTGATCAATTTTCTCTTGTGAACACTGCCACCTAGTGATCAGTTTTAAAAGTTCTGTCACCTTCTCTTCTCCAGGTGCAACTCCGCCGTCAAGTATGACTCAGACAAGCATTACCGGGACGGGGTGTATTGCGCCACGGTTCCTACACCCACATCCTACAGCGAGACAGTGGTGGCGGTGCGGGACTGCACTTGGAGGAGCTACAAAACCCAGGTGTACCTGGAGCCGCGGCAGAGGCCCATCAGCTACCGGAGCACCACCATCATCTACCCGAAACACGCCAAGAACACTTACCGCACCACGCTCAAGTACAACCCCACGGGATCCCGCCGCTGGTTCGTCTCCACGGTGCAGCTGGAGTCGAGTGAGGATACTAGTCCCTGTATCATCTACACAGAGGACCTGTAGGCCCCAGACTTTTTTTTGGAGGACGAGGAACTTGGGAAGGCCCCTAATGAAAGGGAAGTACTCCAAGTAATAACTGGAGCCCCTGAAAACCCCGGTCTGTTCATCTTAACTCGCCATGGAGGAAACTTTGGGAACCCTTAAGTGTACTTAGACTTTCTACTGATGCAGTTTTTAAAAAGGGAGCTGCTCCTCTGGCAGTTTAAAGCTGCACTTCAATGGTTAATGTCTTATTTAATACAAGAGCTGACAAATTGGTGGCCTTTGCTCTCCTTCAGGTTGGATTGTAACCTCAGCGGAGGTAACAATCAGATTGTAGATGTCTGTGTGTGTGTAGAGAAAAGATAAGATGGCAGATGGATTTCAGCCGAGCCTGTGCAAACCCAGTCACACCAATGCAAAGCTTTCTAATGCGGCTTTATTGCACTTGTTTTCTACAGTATATATCACAGGCCTCTCAGTGGACTCGCATTGCAGGGGGGGATTTCAGTACTGCATTTGAAAAATTGGACCAAAGATAGTTTGAAGAGGCATGGCTGCGTGAGAGTTTATTTCACTTTAACAACTAAACACGCTCGGACAGAACACTTGCTTTCGTTTTACCGTTTGTATCAGCACACATTAAAACAGTAACTTGTCTAGTTGATCAGGCATTTATGTTAAACTGCACATTGAAAGTTGTCCTATTTATTCACCAGAGCCAGAGCAGAATTAATACCGATGTCTAATCAAAGGAAAAATCGCATCACGATAACAGAAGATTGGCTTGGAGAAGATTTGAAAAAGTGAGATATTTAAAACCCCTGAAAGAAATCTTAAGTATTTTTCTAAAACACTAGATATTTAACTGTGTTAGATCACTGCTGTTTTGGTTCTGACGCCAGTTAATCTGAACTTAATTTGAATACTTAGATTTGAGGAGATTAAACTAAAAGTGAAACAGGACGATAATGTCGGCGTTAAAGTGGTTTTTGATAAACAGGTTACTGTTTGGTCTCTAGGAGGTGTTGACGGGCTGCAGAGAAACTTAGAAAGTTAAAGTTCAGAAAAAGTTAAAGAATTAAGGTTGTTATTTATTAAGAGTTTAACACTCAGTATCTGCTTCATCAGGACTGTGTAGGTGCGATTTGATAAGATTTGATTAACAGTGGGCGGACAATTCAAGCAAACGACCCACCAACTGTCTTTAGATTAAAGTGTTGCTCAATCCTGATTGGTGCAGGGAAGCATGTGATGACAGATTGAAAAAATTTGGTTTCAGGGCCTTTAAGAATGGTGGCACTCTTTGTAGGGTTCACCTTTTTGGAAGCAACAATGTTTGTTTTGAACCTGTTTTGGTGCCAGATGAGTTGGGCTTTTTTGCAGCAAGTGCCAAAAAGAACCAGACAATTTTAGGAAAGTATTTAACAATTTGTAACACTTTCCTGTCACAAGTAATGAAAAGTCTGTACTGATGCAGCAGCATGCACCTTTCTAGTTCTCCATGAGTCAAAACAAACACTATTTTCCACACTTCTATTTGAATGAAGTCTAGATTGTCTGCAGTTTTGGGTGCCGTAAACAGTTGACATTGCATTGATTCAACTGCATCTCAAAAAAATAAAAGGCTAACACTCTTCTGAATGTTTTCAAAAATCATCAACTTGTTGTCATATTGGTCAGTTTCTGATCCTAGATATCTCTGAAGCCCAACACCCTTCTATAAGCAGTAACATGTTACACGTGGAGCAGTGAAATTATTAATATTTCCTTGTTGAAGATGTAAAATAGGATTTTATTGAGCGTTTTCATGACCCCTTTATTGACTGTCTTATACATATATATATGTATGTATATATATACATACATATATATATTTAGATTATTGAACACGGCAAATATTGAAACTTTACCTCAAATTTTCTTAGGTATCAATTTTATTTCATTGCAAATGTGTATTCCCGATTTTCAGTTGAGGTCTTGAGCTGGTGTTATTTTTAGAGTTTGAAATACCCTCCAGGTAAGTGTCGAGTAGAAGGTGCACGGAGGGTACGAAGCTGAGGTGGTGCATCAGTACTGTAAGACGGGTACTGGGTTTTATTGAGGGAACAGTAAGTAGCTTTACGAAGAGCAAGACAAGAAGGGAAAAGTCAGAACTGCTCTTTCAAAAGAAAAATTATTGCTGAGATGAGGAAATTACTCTGGAGGTGGTTTTATACAAAACAGTAAAGTTCCTGGCAAGACGGTGGAGAGATCTGTTATGTGTTGATGGTCTGAAATGTCAAGAGAAACGATGAGAGAACGTTAGCGGATTGTTGGTGGTTTTATGTGAGATACGTTTGTGTTTCCTAACACTTGATTTTGTTATTGTAAAATATTTTCCTGTTGTATATGTGGCATCAAGGCACTTCATAATTCTCTTTATATTTTTGTACGTCAATCATTGTTCCTGTTCTGATCAAAGAAAATAATTTAAAAAGATGTATATCCTAATTGAATAAAAAAGTAATTCCCAAACCCTAATTCTGTTGTTTTGAGTATATTTTTGATCATTCTTGAGCACAGGACATCATATTTTCCTTTTTGTCCCTCTCAAAGAAAGTTCTCCAGACACAGAGGGAGGTCAGGTCACACATTTAAGCAGGATTTAAGGATAACACCAATAAAAATTTAGGTACAGGCAGATTGCTTTTTCAAGAGTTAAGGTACCTCCCAAAGACTCCCAAAATCAAAATATAACATCAAAATCTGTATAAAGCTTTTTAACAGAGAATTAGTTCTAGAAAAGAGTAGCAGCTACAGTCTTTTTCTAATCTTTAACATTTTGGTCAGTTCAGTGAGCTGATTTTTTATATATCAAAATTGAAACAATCTTTTTAGTTCAATCTCTGTATTCTTACTCTTTTGTGTCTCTGGAAATATAAGACGGACATCCACGGTCAAAAGTATAGAGTGGACTGTCCTGGTCCATAAGGAAAGCTAATTTTAGGAGTGTTCTCTTCTATGTTCAAGTAAACAAAGGTTAAAAAGGGAGTCAGTCTTGCTCTATGTATATTCTTTGCAGGCTTTAAATATCACACTGCTGCTAAAATAACAGCAGCCAGCGTTGGCGGAGGGTTTTGGATCGCTGCCTCGGGGTCTCCACAGCAGCTCACATCATTCAGAGCCTCATCTGTCTCCTTTGAGTGTTGGATAAGGTTGAGGTGCCTCCCAGTGGTGAGGCAGCAAACAGGCCTGGATGCACTTAAACAATTACTGAAGCCTCATTTGTCAAAGCTGGTTTGGGTTCCTGTGATGAAGCAGTTATAATGTAAAAAAAAAAAAAAGTTTGGTGTGAAATTCAGCAGATTAAATAGCAGTTTTACAAACTCATCAGTACATCCTCAGAGGTGTTTTTTCTTGTCCTAAATTCCTCCCCGTCTCTTTCTGGACCAGCTACACAAATAATAAAATACCTGATCAAGTTAAGATTATACGTTTGTCACTCTGCTCTCCTGCTCATAGACCGTAAAAATAAGCCTGCCTCCATAATAAACTGGAGACAGTTTTAACAGAATTAAATACCTACATTAGTTATCAAAGGACCGTTGTAAATGGAGGAAGGAATTACAGTCAGTGCCACACTAAGTACTTAATTTCATAACCTTGTATGGCAGTTATGCAAGTAGGGCTCATAACAGACGTGTAATGTGACCTTCATGATAGTACAGCAAATCACAGGAGAGCAGATCAGCAGCTGCTGAACAGCACATTTGTATCCCAGCGAGGGATTAACCAACACCAATAACTCATAACTCAAGTGATAGTGGGTCAATGCCACATTTATCTTTTTTTTTTGTACTACCTATCCATATTATTACATGTAGGGTTAAAGTATATCCTCCAGAAGCCTCAGTGCCAAACACATAAAAAAATCAAATATGTCAAATATGTGCTTATACTGCCCCCAGGTGGTAGTTGACCTTCATTACAACAGGCCTGTCAAGTTTCCCCCATATAAGACCACAATCATCTGATACAAACCCTGATAAATAACGTGACTCTGAGGCCATGAATGGCAATAAGCTTTTTATTTAAACATTAAGGCAGTGTCTTTTTTGTTTTTCATTTTTACACTGCTATCCACAAAGCTTGCTGGTGGGCATGTAGAATTTAACCATGTGAATATTTCTTTTTTTTTTTTTGTAATACCAACCTTGAAGCAAGCCACATAAATATTTACATCTCTTCAGTTTTATATACAATCCTTGCTATTATACAGTGGGTTATAAAAAAAAAAATCATTATGAACAAAATGGTTGAACAATGTACTGTTTATGTCAATCCCTCCCGACCCTCCCTCCCGCCCACCCACCCACCCACCCTCCCACCCTCGGACAGTCCGGGGCAAAACATCAGCGATCAACTTTATCTTTTTAATTTTTGAATGATTATTTTTGATTCGTAATGAAACGGCTGTGGATTGAACAGAAACAAAAGACAAACTGCAAGGACAAAAACAAAAAGGATGCGTGTTAAAATTCATTTCAGTATACTTTTAAAAACAATGTATTAGTCCGTCATCTGTTTAGGGAACAGCTGGATATGGCTTTGTCTGTTTACCATCACATTCTTAAATTTCATCAGTGGATAAATGATAAACACGCGGAGAGACCGATGTACAAAGCCTGGCTGTTTGGTTGTTGTTTTTTTTTGCCTCGCCTGATGAAATTACAAACCCTCAATCAGTCTTCACCTTTATAGAAAAATCAGACCTAAAACATGGCTGAGATGAGCGTTCTGCAGGTGCATGCTAGATGCTTCACCGTCAAACAGGTAGGATGAAGGAGGAAGAGGAGGTAGTCCTATAACAGTCGTGTGTGTGCTGTGAGTCTCCACTGTGACAAAATGAACTAGAGACAGGAGAGACGCTCTCCAAACTACTTAACAAGATCACTCCAGTTCCTCAGAGTGTTCAGCCAGAGGACAGAATCCGTCCCTGGTTGCACAAAGTCACAGACCGGAAACATTTCACATCACTGCATCGTTCACAGAGAGGGTGACCTTTAAAAATACTGCCAGTAAAATCTGAGTGTATGTTAACTAACGTTACACAAAATAACCAGAATGCTTTCGGATGCCTTCCCCTCGACTTCCTCTAACCCGTACAAACACAGAGGGTGCAATGAAGTACACTTGCTAATGTCATAGGTCTCGTAGTGGAGAAAACATTTTACACCTGTGATACAGCATTGTCCTGTTTAGAAGATAAATCTAATGAGTGAAACTGTTAAAAGCTAAGGCTGTGATGGATTTGGAAGAGGAAGAAACAATGCACACAAAAACTTTAAAAAAGGACGTTTCATTTGCTTCTTTGTTTTTAGATTTCCCTGCGCGGACAGTATATAAACCCTGGTATGGGGGGCCAAAAGAAAAATTGTGCGTCACTTGGTAACTTCAGTACTGTATTGTGTATGTAAAATAAATGGCACTTAACACTAGGAAATAACTGTACAAAATCTGCCTGGATGAGGAGTTGAGTCTCAGCTCCTCTTCTAGGCAGTAAAAAGGTCAGAGGTCAGACCGTCACAACAGCTCCTAGACGAGATTCTAGCAGGCCGGCTAAAGCCGACGCCGCCATGGACTAAGGGTCATAGAAAGATGGCTTTTTTTTTGTCACCTCTTTAATGCGAGCAAACTTTGTGTGATGCTGAGGAGTTTGCCTTTAAGCAGCTTTAAGGTTGGTCTGCACCTGCTCGAAGCGGCGGAGTCATCGTTCACTCGAATGTGATTGTCGCTTTGAGTGTGGGAGCATTAAAAAAAAATATCGGTGGCAAGACCAAAATAAAACAGATAGGTGTTAAAGGATACCTCCACAGTGGGATTTCTATGCTGTTCTTGAGTCCATTTTTCACCTGCCCCAGGAAACACAGATTCTTAAAAATGCCATTGTGAACAGATTGACAACTAAGTGCTTAATATCCAAAAAACTGTTTCAACAAACACAGACATGGTTAATATAAAAACAGTGAGAAAGTGTCACTTGTCTCAGTGCCATCCATCTGGCAAAACATCTCTCCCCGACGCGGATGCCTGAAGTCAACAGGCCTTCGCCTTTTCTCAGGACCCTCCACTAATATATGATGACATCAGCAATGAACAGCATGTTTACCCTGTAAACCAATGATATGACCCCTCCCGCATAACAATCTCTGCCTCCCGCCCCTGCCCCAAAAAAGATACATCATTGCAGATAAGAGACGACAAATATAACCATCAAAAGTTCACCATCAAAATGTACTAAAGGTCTCAGCTCACTTTCCAAACACAGGACTGGACTGACTGAAGTTAAAGGAGAAAAAGAACCAAAACAAGAAAAAACAGATGTTGATTCTCCTCTCGTCCCTCGAGCGTGTTCTTGTAGTGGTAGCAGTGCACAGGCCGCCTGCACCTGGAGTTCACTGTGAAGAAACGTACGAGGGTCCTCGCTGTGTGGGCCGCTGCTCTCAGGGCAGAACTGTGGTCGAATTCTGTCACTAGAGCAGCCGCCATCAGGCTCCTGACCAGACCGACGACACCACCTCAGAGTCCCGTCCACACACGTTTAAGCACATTTGAGCGGTACACCCGTAAGGTGCAGGTCAATGTGTCTATAATGATAAGGCCAGTGAGGAAAAGTAGTAAAGTTAAAAATAAAATAAAAAGTGATTTGTCCTTTAGAGTAGTCCTGGAGTGAATGCATAACACGTAAGCACAAACATACACACACGCACACATGGAGCAGCAGTGTTCCAGCTCGTCGGTGCTCTGCGTCTCAGGTGTGTGAGGGGAGGACACGATCCTTGCTTGACGACTGATGGGGGAAATGCAGAGTGGAATGGTGCAGGTAGGTTTGCGGATGCCTCGGCAGATGTACGCCCTGTGAGAGTGTGTGTGTGTGTGTGTCTATGTGTGTGTCTGTGTGTGTGTGTGTGTGTGTGTGTGTGTGTGTGTGTGTGGCTGCAGCAGCACAGAGGTGGTTGACTGTTTAGCAGGTCCTGTTGTGCATTAGCATTTCGGGTCACTCGCTGTCAGACAGGGTCTCGTACTGAGACATGAGCAGAGGCTTGGGCTCGTCCTCCCAGGAGCGGCCCTGTCCAGGTCCTGACCCCGGGCCCTGGCCCCCTGGCTGGCCGGAGGAAGGGGAGGAAACAGACACCGTCCCGCTAGGAAAACGCATTATCAGCGGGTTACACGGGAAGGGAGTTTGAGTTGAACCTGTGAAAAAGGCACAGTGACAGAGTTGTTAGTCTCCCTGCACTAAGCTCCCCGTGCAGCAGCCAAGATCACACATAATGGATTAATATGTTGTGATCTGATGAGATTTGTTGATGAATTGTGGGCTGTACCTGTAGATGAAGGCCGGTCCTCCCAGACACGGCTGGTAAGGGGAGTTCGTCTGTTGCAGTCTCCCTCTGAGTGGACTGAGGACACAGAGGACGGTCTCTCCCCGCCTGAAAGGCCTGGTCCTGGAGACTTGGCCTTGCGTCCATTAGAGCGCCCACTGCCCTTTGAGGACTTCCCACCACCTACAAACACAGAAGACACAACTCTGGCTTAAACCTACACTATAACAAACTCCTGTGCAAAACATCTCCAGCTCTATAAGGAGCTCCAGAGCCACTGATCCAACCCAACCTGCTGTACTGCATGACTGAGGGACTTGTTGAAGTGTGTGAGTTTTAGCTGACAAGTCTAGTTCTAGAGGAGTTAACAGAGATTTACCTGACATGATGTTTAAGAAGTGAAGCCAAAGAATAAACACAACAGCCTGACAGCATACAAGTCATATGACGAAATGGAGAATAGTAGAAAAATAAAAATACATTTTTAAAAGTAACTCATTACACTGGAAACAATATTAGATGTATACGAGACAAAATACAGAAGTGTTTGAGGATGTCGCACCTTGTGAGAAACAGTCCTCTGCACGTCCATCAGATACAGACATAGCAGCAGGCCCACTGGAACCCATCTGGTTAGCAGCGTTGGATGGGGAGCGTTCCTCAGACTGATCATCGTATTTGCCCATTAAGGCCTTTCTTATAATGGCTTCCAGGCCTATTGAGTTACCAGGTGCCTCTGGAGCTGGGTGGCTGCGGACACTCACAGGTCCTGTGAAAGGAAGAGCAGCGTTTAACGAGTTAGAGGGAGAACATCGGGTATAGAACAGGAGGATACAGCAGAAAAGAGTAAGAAGGGGAAAGAGAGAGGGTAATGACTGTCACAGGACCAACGCATTGAACGGCATCAGAGGGAATGTGAGCAAGCAATGAAGAGAAAAATAAAACAGGGAAAGTAAACAGAAGGTGTGCTGATGACAAAACCATATGATTCAGTATTGTCAGAAGAGTAGTAAGCAATAAAATCTAACGTAAAGACACAGAGACCTTGACTCAGAGCAGCATGAGAGAGCTAAGAATATATAGGAGGAGAGAAGAACAAACATCTAGAGTCAGGAGAGATTTGAGCAAAAGGTTACAATGAGCACTTTAGTGGCTATGTGATATCCATTTGATCTAAAACGTAGCAATGTTGCAGATTTCATGAGCGGAAGAGGCTTTTATAAAATAAAGCACTGTTCTCTCCGGTGAGCGGCTGATGCTTTACAACGGACCGAAGTCTGCTGGGACCTTAGACAGTAGTATCCTCAAATCTGAATCACATTTGGATCATTCATGAAGGTACAATGTCAGCGTAGACACCATTACTGAGCTGGATTGAGGCCAAATGGAATGAGGATTCAGTCATTTTCTAATCCACTGTTCCTTAATATATTGACCACATTTACATGCGCACTGATATTCCACTATTATTTCAAATATGACAATAGTCTGAATTTGATACAGGTGATTTAAAGCATATTCCATTTGGATAGTCTGAATTAGGTCTTATTCCGAATGTAGCATTTTCCAATTAAGACTTAAGAGTGGGATATGCCAGTATTATTTGGGTTTTAGGAGCATTCTTTCGACATGTAGACAGCACATTCGGAATATGCGTCTCAATTGGGGTCTTTAACTGCATTTTGCCTGTTTACGGTCAGCTCTGTGTATTGTAAACAAACCAACTAGCCGACAGTTTGCAAAGCTGGGATAGAGATGCATGACAGGCTGGTTGTGTAACGCACCCCTGTGCAGGCAAAATGACATATGCTGGAGCAGGAAGGCAGATAGAGGAGAGGAATGAGAGGAGAGTGGAGAGCTGTTCAGGGCGGGCTAAAAAAACAGAGCGCGCCTTCTCCATGACTGGGACAGAGGGGATTCGTTATTATTCCTGACATGCGGCCATGGACTGACGGTGACCACTCGGTGAGATGCACCAAAAACATTCAGCAGTCTAGTAAACATCATGGTAGGTACTGGATGTGCCGGTAAGTATAAATCTATAATATTTGTCATATCAATATCACTTATGTGATATATATGTTTTTCACCTCGCTGGTTTACTTCACTGCCTGCGGAGATATTCCCATTTCCACTGGAGCTGAGGGAACCCCTGAAAACCATCAGCTTAGTAGGAATATTGTGTTTTTTCAGAATAAGGGCACAAACCGGAATATTTTGTGCTTGTAAACATATTTAACGTTGTCTGCATATGGTCAACATGATTAAATCAATGTTAAAATGTGGTAAATATTTTGAATCATAATACTGTTTCTGACAGCAGGTTGGTATGTTTGCAAAGTCAAAGTCACTTTTGTTTGGCTTCACAATCCTGTCACCATGCTGCTCCATTACAACAGTGTTGACCCTCAACATACATCCACTATAGTGCTTTACTAAAACATTGGCACAACAAAAGTGCATCATGAAAAGCTTTCCTCTCACTTTACTGTTTATCAATAACTGATGAGGGGGAAACAGTTTACCTGCAGTTGTAGACGCTGGCATATTGAAGATCTCTGTTCCAGGCTGACCGGCATCTGAAAGTGTGAACATGGTTTCTTTATAAAAGCCTCAGACTATTTATTAAACCACACGAGAGCTTTTCCTTCTGAAAAACAATTTTTTAAAATTGTGCCCGAGATGCAGAAGCACTCGTGCCTGTGCTGAGGTCAGACTTACTGAAATCGCCGTCGTTTCCCACCACAGTCATCTTCTTGATCATCTCCTGTTTCTTTGACTTCACGATAGCTGAAGTGTTCTCGGTCAACTTGCTGAAGAAAGCTGGAGGCTGGGAGGCGTTGGGAGGGGAACGGGAGCCCATTCTGTACGAGGGAAAACACGCACACTAATCAGACTCCTGTGATAGTCCCATAATATACTTAGTGTGTGTTTGGATATTTAGATGCAAAATGTTGATAGGTAAATATTTGTAGGCAATGTCCTTTTTCGTTAGAGACAGGGCTTGTCTAAGTTGCATTTGCAAATAATTGCTAACACGTAATCATCAACATCTCTAACCTTCATTCCACCAACCATTCTAATAATTGTATTAAATATATTCATTAAATCATGAAAACATCCACATTTAAGAGTTTTTTTTGTGGGTTATGGAGGTTGTAGGCTAATCTGAGAGAGCCATAAACTCTCCTACCCAGCATCCTCTCCCAATTAGATGCAACCACAATACCTCAACGAGGAGGAGTCTGGCAGGAATCCTGCTGTTCTACTTTAAGCAAGTAACTGAATCACTAAACCTTCAAAATCTGGATAAATAAAATGCAGATATAATTGGCTAATTTTTCCAGTCACTACGAAGTCTGCATGATTATGGAAGATCCAGCAATTCACCTGTCATACTGCATTTTACCCACACTCTTGAACAATTTCTGAACTTAGGACAGCAGCTCACTCCCATCCAGGGAGGACTGTGGAGGAGTGGAAGCCCCATTGCATGCTGAAGGTTAAATCCTGATGAAGCCGACAGGGCTACATCCTTGAAAATGAAGCAGAGATGCAATCTTGTGATCGCCAAACTGGACACTCAGCTGTGCCTAAAGGCTTTGCCCATTAAAAGAAACAGTCGGTGCATCCTTAGGCTGAGCCCATCCCCCCCAAAAGAACATATTTGACTGAAAGAGAACACAGGCCTCACTCTAGTTACATGACTGAGTGGATCACAGCAACAGCATAAGCAACCATAATGCACCACAAAACCACACGGGACAACGGCTGGCACATGGAACCGGGACAGAGTTTGAGTTTGACAAGAGGCTGGAGTCTCCTTTCCAGGAACGTAGCGCAAGCTTTCCCAAGGCAGCTGAGCAGTGTGATACCTGACAACTGAAACCCATCTTCTAGTCCCACCACCCCTCTCTCTCAAAGTCCGTGAACACTGTCCCCAGCCTCGAGGCATCTTGTTACTGTTGAGCTTTTTAACTACATTAGCAACATCCCGAGAGGAACAAGGGTGATGTACCTCTAAGAGGCTGACTGAGTGCTTCTCCGTGGTCACCCTCCTCTCCTCCAAATATGATGTTTGGTTACACTTAGATATGATGTTTGTCGTCGCAATGACAGTTTGTTCAAATACTGGAATTAGCATTTAACTGAATATTCAACTATGGAAAAAGATCCTTAATTGTAGTCCTGCTAATCTATATATTGAATAAGCTGTGTTCATCATAAACTGACCATATACCACATAGTTTAATTAGATGTGGCAGGTTGACTTTCATAAGATTTGCACCCATTTACATTAATACAAGCAATAGAAGATATTTGCAGGTCTCTGTGGAGATCTACAGTATGACAATGTGAGGTCTCACCCTTGCTCTCCCTGCTCGTTGGGGTAGGAGGCCCCTCCTTGGACTTCAGGTTCAGAGTTGGCTCCAGCAGGAGACACTGGTTCGATGCCATCATTTGAAACACTGATAGGTGATGTCTTGGGCTGAGGGGGAGACCTGCAGAAAATATAAAGCATGTATAAAATCAACTCAGTGTTTTTTCTGGACACAACTGCTGTCTTACTGTTGTCCTAGAGTGATCGTGTTTGACGATGATTCCTACCGGTCTCTGTTGCGTTCTCCTCCGAGACCCTCTGAATAGCGGGACCCCTGGGCAGACTCCTGTGAGGTGGGCGGAGGCTGGGAGGCACTGGGTGGACGGGTCAAGTCCAGGACAGGAGAGCCGTGGTAGCTTTGCTGCTGCTGCTGCTGCTGTTGGCTCTGCCTGGTGTAGTCTTTAGTTATCACCTCCTGTTACCATAAAGACACATCAGTTAACACTGTCTGGCATCCATCAAAATCCCTTGACCACAAAGGATTTTTTTTTTTTTTTTTTACTTATACTGAAAACAATCATTTCTGCTCACAGAGCATACAGTAGCTCACATGATATACAGACAGCTTCTCTCTCTTTTTTTTTTTTTTTTATAGAGACTACTTACACTGATGTGCTGGGCCAGGGTGACCACCCTCTGGCTGCCTTTCACACAGGGGGACAGGGGCTGTTGGCCAGGGGACAGCCTCTCCTCAGACGGAGGACGGTACAAACCATGTGGCTCTATCTTCTGTTGAGCTGAGAGTCAAACCCAAAGAACAAACACCACACACAGCCATGCATGCACACACACACACACAGAGGCACAAATCACATCCACACATAGGTATAGATTAGTTTTGTTTTTTCAACCTGAGATGCAACAATTCAAGATCTCTACATGTGCTAATGAGGACATGCAGACACGTCTGTCCATCCATCAGGACTTATGGTGGATGTGCAATTTAAAATTCTAATGTACTGAAGCATCTGCAAATGAAAGCTCAAAGGGCAAGCTTTTTTTTGCTACAAAACTACTACAAGACAGTGTGTGACAAGCTACTTGAGAGATTTTAATTATTTATAGTGTACTCTTTGCATACAGTCCTAGCAAGCAAAGCTTTGACGAGAAATGACGCTAAAATTGACTGGTTTTGCATCAGTGACTCCTAAATGAAGAAGTTACTGTACATCTGATGTACTGATTTTTTTTTTTTTTTTACTGGACAAATAAAACAGAGGTCCATAAAGTTACAGCTACATGGAGGATATAAATGTGTGCACTTTATGTCTATGTATTTATTATGTATTTATGTTTAAATGCAAGCAGGCTGTGAATACTATATATAACCAAGCATTAAAGCACTCAAATAGACCCATCGTTGTTAGCCATAAATATATGAAAATATTCATATTGAACATAATAACATTGTGGGAATAAAACATTCCACCTGCATGCTCGAAAGAGCATTATGAGCCATTTTTGTCCCTTTGTGCATAATATCTCTCTGTGTGATTTCTTACACAACTCTTCCACTACAGTATTTATCTCAGGAGAGGATGATGTAAGTTGAGCATGGGGGGCAGGATTGACTGTACAGACTCCCAGAAAGGACGAGTCCCCCAGAGGGACAGGATGTTGTGGGTTTTGTTGTTATCAATGACAGAAGAGACTGTGGGTTCATTTCAACAACCACTTTCAACAGCCTGCGTTTCTCTTTCTGGTCCTTCCTACTAATTTGCATACCAACAGGGATGTGATGTCGTCCTTTTTAATAATTATGTCTCATCTGTTTTGATAAGCATGCTTCCTATTGACTATTGTACATACAGGAGTATATTGACCCACAACACTCATCTGAGCTCAGCATGCAGTAGTCTCTTGCCCTACAAGCTTGCAATAAATACAGATTTGACACATTTGCTCTACAAGCAGTAAACAACAAAACAAAATCACATTCCAAATGACGGACAAACTCCCAGAGGCTTGATTGAGAGAGATGTGTTGAGCGTTTGGCGTGTGTGGAAAAAAAAAAAAAAAAAAAAAAAAAAAAAATCAGCATAAATTACAGTGAGCCATAAATAGGAACATGCAGAGATTTGGGGGAGCCAGAAGCTGTAGTACCCCCCCTCCCCCTGGATGGCTGAAAGATTTCCCAGTCTTTTCCACGTACCTCCCCTTTCCCACCCTCCTCCTTTGCATCACCAGTGCTCTCTGGGACCCCAGGGAGTCAGTTTGGTGGTTGGTAAGGCTTTCAGCAGATGGTTATTTTAGCGTGACCGTCTTTGTAACTCACCATGATGTTAATGAAAGGGATTATCGCACCAATTCTCTATTCCCCTTCAGTCATCTGGGTTACATGTGTCAATTGTCAAAAGTCCTGTCCTAGTGCGATATGTTTCAGATACGTCTGTAAGTACCTATAAGAACTACAAGGCAGAGAGTGCCTCATAAGACATGCGGTAGTGAAGTAGAGCCACTGCATGTATAAAGTCAAAATGCTTGAATTACAGGCAGTCTCATTTAACATGGGATATAAAAGCCTCCTGCGGTGAAATGCCTTTTCAAGTGCCTAAAATATTCTTGTCATGCCCACTTGTGTGTGGTAAAATATTCTGTTTAAAGTAAGCAGCGGAATGGGAGGGAGGAGGGGTGCCACATGTTAAATTCAAGTCACATCCTCTACGAAAAGAAAATGAAAATAAGCAGCAAAGGATGTTCTGCCTTGTCCCACCAGCTTTCACTACCTTAAAATGACACCTTAAAGGACACCTAGGATATAGCTCTTCTTCATTGAAAATCAAATGTGTTGAGTTGTTAGCCATTAATATGTTATCACTCTTCTATCGAGCTTGTAAACTGCCTCTACTCGTTTAATCTCAGCCGGTCAGGTCCAATTAGGACAGGCTAGATGTTTGGTTTTTCCAGAGGGCACCCTTGGTGGTCTTTAAGTCTGTAAAGAAAAACTAATAATAAAACTGGGAAAAATAAGCAAAAAAGTATAGCATTAAAAGAAAAAAAAATGTAAATGAATTGGGCTGATTTGATAATGCCAACCACCACAGCGTGCAATAGGCCACAGACTGACGGGGGAGGGTCTGGGTGATGAGGGGGACCCTATGATCCAGAGCGTCTTACCATCAGTGGCGCTGCTGGCAACAAGCGAGCCCGTCTCTGGCATCCCCGTTTCACAAGAAATTTGACGCATAATAATCGCGTTTATGAAGTTGGCCGCAGTCATGGTGGTCTTACCGAGTGCTCGGAGCTCTTGTTCCTGAATGGACATCGGTTTGTTTTGAGTCTTTTCCCTACTAGGTGTACCGCATTCTCCACGGCCAGGAGGGTTATCCGACTGGGGAGGCAGCAGGTGCTGTGGCCGGACTGAAGCCGAGGGATAGGAACCTGGGTATATTCCTCCTTGGCTGGGACTGGACAGCTTGGGGTCAGATTTACCGGAGGGCCCGTGCTGGTCCTGTACATGCTTGGGTAGACTTCCCCTGTTTTTGCCTCCGTCACGACTCTGCTCTTTGGCTATGCTTGAGTCCATGGCAGGTGGGTAGGCCTCAGGGGGCACACCTGTCCTTTGGAGGTGGCCAGGGTAAGCTTGGTAGCGGGCTGGCCCTGGGGGCATGGACCTGGCAGGCCAAACAAAATACACTAAGTAAACATGGCAATCAAATCCTTGCTGTGAATGCTTGTGAGAGATGGGCTAGCTTTTGAAAAACGTCCCAGGCTACTGAACAGAAGTTTACCGTAACACAGATGAGGAGTGTTCTCCAACAGAAAGACTCTTGCCCCCAGTGTTGTGCAGGACACTTGGCCTCTGCTGCACGTTCTCCTGGGTACGAGGGGACACTGGGGAGTGCTGGTGGCTGTACGGCTGGGAAGAAGGTCTCACACTGCTACTGCTGCTTGCCAAGCTGTGCTCTGTACCTGAGAGGCACCAACAGATTCATTTCATTTCACAAACGCTTTACTCTTCCCTGAAACTACATTCATGCATCCAGTATGTTAACTTTACTTATAACTTTAAGACAAAAATGAAAGGACAATATCTTGCTCCACACCTGGTCGCCAAATGGGGGCGTGCTCCACATTTCCGAGAGACCCGCCCTTCTCTCTGTCACGCTCTCTGTCTCTCTCCCTGTCCCGATCCCTTTCCCTTTCACGGTCTCTCTCCCGTTCTCTTTCGCGATCTCTCTCCCGGTCCCGTTCGCGCTCCCTCTCTCTCTCCCGCTCTCTGTCTTTCTCCCGGTCCCTTTCCCTCTCTCTGTCGCGTTCGCGGTCTCTTTCACGCTCACGTTCTGAAGATGAGGATGTGCCTTGCATCTTGTTTATGTGCGAGGAGCCAACTGTACGGGAAAAAAAGCAGATAGGAAAAAAAAATATTAGAAAAACAATAAGTGTGCAACATATTTTCCTCTCTAGAATTGTTTGCTTGTGTGAAGTTAATTGTACCAGGTGAGATGGGGGAGGTGGTGTAAGGCCTGCCAGGGAAGGTGGTGCTTGCCCCTGGGATGTAGGTGATGCGATCCATTGGGGAGCCAGCTGTCCCTGCAGAGGGAGGGACCAGGACAGGTAAGTGTGGCACCTGAGATAGATCGATGATTCCTAGAGGACAGAAAGAAGAGAAGGGTAAAGAAAAACCTAATAGTTGGTCACAATGTGTTTCGGTGTGGATAACTGGTAAACAAAACATCATACGGCACTCTCATACTTGTCCACATCACAGCAAAGGTCTCTCTTGTTGTCAGAAGGAATCTTTAATATGTAATATAATGTGAGGGAAAAACAAAAACATGGTTCATAAATAAATATGAATGAAATTAACTTAAAAAAAAGGACGTGACTACAAGATAAGTCTTAACAACCTTGTATAAATGTGGAAAATGTTAAATCAACATAGACAAATGGCAAAAGAAGAAGTGAATGATTGCAACAAACACGCTACAATGACTTTTCAGATACTCTTGGATCAGATTAGATCTGATTAGAAGCCACTGATGGATGATGCAAGACATTTTCCTGTTACTGCTTGCACTCCTGGTTTGTTGACATTTTTTAATTCACTACATTCTATTTAAACCAAACTCTTCCTCTGATCCCTTAATAACTCCACACGCGAACAACTATCTAGCAACTTAAATGCATTTGAGCTTTCTTGTATTACCTTGATTTAATTATGGACAAATGGATGATAAATTTAAAGATGCTGTAGCACGTCTGATGTAACCGATGCCTTGTTAAGCTTTCACTCACACTGTCAACATAAATAAAAATGATATACAGTATGTTGCTTTACATTACACAGAACACTGATAACACAGGGTTCGACATAACCGATGACCCAGGGCCGGTAAAAGTCGATGCAGGGCAAGTTGATCGGCCAGTCGGAGTCGTGGTTAAGTCCCTTCGAAAAACAAAGACTAACCCAGCCACAGAGAAGCACCTGCAGCGCGTTGCTCTCCTCGCTTGTTGGAAGAGATGTGCTGTTCCAAGGACAGAGAAGCGCTCGTGGGCGGCTCGAGCCTCGGCCCCGTGGAGGAAGAGGTAGCTCATGCACCTGCTAAAATTAACCTGCTAACGTTAACCTGCTAACTTTGGGAGATAACAGAAAATATGGTCGATGTGTGTAATGTTACCTCAGCTTGTTTTATTTTCTGTTGATGTACCAGCTGTGAGTGTCGTTATGATGCTGCTGCTGTAGGTCATGAGAGCATTATTACACCAAACTCAGCTGTGGTTGGATCTTATTTGTTATTAGCTAGTGCACCGTGCACATAATCGTAATTTAACTGCTGTGTGTAGCTCTGTGTTTCTGTTGCTGTTCTGAATAACTGCGTCAGATTTTGGAAGGTGACGGCGCTCTTTGTCCCTGCTCGTATACAAATCAGCCAGATTTAAACCTTTCGTATTACCATTTATCTGTGTTGCCGCTGGACAGAGAGCTGTAGGGCTGTTTGAAAACACTTCAGTTTTTAGCTCATGTCAAGCTCAGCGTTTTTTTTCCATTCACTGATATTTGAAACACAATGTTGTCTGCTTTTGTGTGTTTCAAATGCTTTTTACAGTTTTGACAGGCCTGAATCAATGTCCGCCACTTTTTTGAGGAAATGAATTCAGTAGTATAAACATATAGAAATCCTTATGAAGAGATTATCAACCTGAATTGCAGTGTGAGGTACAAGGTTAAGTAGGTAATGAACAGTGCTGCAGTTCCTTTAAGGGGTACTCCATAAAATTGGAGGAATTGCAAGAAAAAGTGTTTTAAAAAGAATGGACAAGCATTGTTGAGTTTGACCCTAGTATGGGTCAAACTCAAAGCACAGTGAAAACTACATTTCCCTTTCATTAGACTTTCCCTGACTGGTAAAACTAAAACTTGACATTCCCAGTTATAAGTTTGTAGTCACTTCAGTCATTTTCTCAGACTTGACAAAGCTCCCTACAGACATTATATAACTGTTTTCACAGACTGGGTGGTACTTAACATATGTAAAATTTGTGGAGTGCCCCTTTAATCTTTCAGATAACAGATTATTCTATTATTGAATGAAATCAAGGAAACATGAAGCCTACTGTTGAGTAATTGTAAGAGCTCTTGACAAGCTTCATTGGTAGGTATAGCACACTTGACTGAGACAGAGCGCAATATGTCATACTCTGAAAACCACGCCCACTGGAGGGCTGTTTTCCCCTCCAGTGGGCGCCGTAATATGCAAAAAAGGGCTGAAACGCTAACAAAATGCCTGTAGCTAGCTAAAAACATAAGATTTCAGCATGTCAAAGGATTATTTTAGCACCCTATGTTTACCAGAGAGGAAAAGGTAGTTCATGCTGAAACCTGTTGTATATGCTAAGATGCAATACATGGATGCAAGGGCTGATTACACGTCTAAAGTAGCATTAGCACAACTGTATAGCAAACTTCACTACATAACAGGCAGGCATGAAACTTTTACACCTGATATGGCAACTACAAATTGTAAACATAGGCCAGGAAATTACACGCACAGACATGCAATCATTTCCCATTCAGGCTCTTTTTACAGTTAGCATTTTTCAGCTGAATGCAGGTTAGCTATTCTGTGATTTAAAACACTGCATACCTTTCAATTAAACAGCTCTTCTGCTTTTACTTTCAACCTGCATATTCTCTGTGACTAGGAACGTGTCCAGGTATATCTGTCATTTTTACTGCGGTTTTAGAGCAGCAGGCTGTCAGTGCAGCTCTGTCTTTTCCACCACACGGCACACAGCCCTGTATCCACTTTTGTATTCTTAAAGGCTCAGTTTTTAGGTACGGCAGCCTATAAAAACTTAGTTCTGGGTTCTTTACCCTGTTGGTAGTGCATCCTACCTCACAGCAGCTTTTAGGTTTGCTAGCAGACAGAAGTGACAAGGAGGCACCTTCGCTCAATACAAAGTCAATGGAGTGCAATGAATTATTTTCCCCTCCGGGATGGGCGAGACTTAATTGCGCTCTGTCTCTATGTCTGCTGAGTTTACAACTGTTCTGTTGAAAATAGATTTTCAGTCTGCTGAACATCAGAAAAAAAACAATGAACACTAACACTAAGAGCGAAAATGAGTGTAGCGGCACTAGTCTTACCACGAGGGGCTGCAGAATAGGGCAGAGGAAGGGGCTGGTCTCGTGGAGTAAGGCCCCTCAGCAGTTCTGAGCGCTGGGCAGCCATGGCAGCTGCTGCAGGCCACTGGTGCATCTGCTGGGAGGTGATGTAGTCATTGAGCAGCGTCTGGCGGTTCTCCAGGGCTGCAGTGTCAGGAAAGCCACGAATGAGGTAGGGGTAGGGATGAGGGTATGCCGGGTTGGGGGCTAGGTGGCGAGGCAAGTAGTAGGCTGTGTGAAGAGTAGGAAATGTTGGTCATTCATATTGGACTAAATAACAAATCAAAGTGATTAAAGCCAACCCAATGTTTGCACTTTTTTTTCCTTGATTAGGTGGGCTGTGGGGGTGTGTTCAGACTGCTTTATTAAGGTTGTCCTCACTCTACTGTTTTAGCAGCAAAACACTGTAAGAGGCTACATTGGTGTGGTTGTGGTGACACCACTACCGGTGAGAAGTTGAAAACAAACCAGGAAGGTAGAGTACCAGAGACATTGGTACTCTACTTGATATGTTCTCTTTCATGTACTCGATTGGTAAGATAAGTGCAATTTTTTGCCAAACTACCCAGTCCCCCACAAAGGTTTCATTGTAATAAAAGCAAAGACTGTGATGCAAGGCTGTTACTGGTCTGAACACAGCAGGATAACTTAGGTCTTTATGATTATTATCAGAACATGGATTTTGTTGACCTCACATAGCTAGCAGGGCTCCACCCTACCTCAACAGAGCAGAGGGTAAATCAGGTCACAATAACTGAAAAAAACTAAGAGGGTGTGCATGGCATGCAAAGATTCAGAGACCTAATATTCTGCTCTCTCTCTTTTTAAAAAAAAATTAATTAGACTGTGGCTGTACCTGGGTCAATGGGTATGCCACGGGGCAGCACTGAAGGATCGAAGGCTAAGGGGATTTGACGGTAAACATCTGCAGCTCCCAGACCCTGCAGCACACGCTCATAGGTCTGTTGATCAGGAACACCTGGGAGTGGTGATTTGGTAGCACTCATCTCCCTGGGGGTTGGTGTAGCTTTACGCTCCTGAGGCTGATTCTTACTGGAACCTGGAGTAAAAATAGAAAGAAAACAGGAGAATTTCATAAACAGTCTTCAAGGGGTGAAGGATGAGTGAAGGATTGTAGCTGTACAGAAACCTGTCAACAACTCAGTGTCGGGCAACGCTGCACGTGAAGAGCAACCAGAAAAATTATGAACAAGATTCATTTCTTTCTCACTGTTGCATAATCACTCACTTTTGAGGACATTTTCATCTGTTACACACTGACTCTAGTTTACATACTTGCTATATTATTTAATAATTTATTTCAAAATAAAAGCTCACTGTCTTGACTACAGGAGATATACTCACCATCATGCTGCCTTTGGCTTGCCTCCCTGGACAGAGGGGAGCCACGATGTGAGGGTCCAGGGTAAGGGTTCCTTAAGGCGCCTTTGTCTTCATAGCCCACTGGGCTGTGATGGGCCTTACCTCCCTGCTCTGACCCCAGTGTAAGGGGAGAGGAGCGGGCTATAGAGCTAGCCGTGCTGACCACTGCACTGGGGCGCCCTTTGGGTGCCTCTTCGTAGCGACCCCTCTCAGCACGCATCTCCAGATGGGGGGGTGTGTTGTGGTAGGAACGTGGTGAACTGGCTATAATGGAGCGGACATCATGACGTTTCCCTGAACCAGCTGCTTCCTGCTTCATGGGTGTTCCCTGAAGAGAAGCATTACAAGGATTACTCAGTATTGAGTAGAGAGGGAAACAATTAAGGGTTGGATAGCATCTGTATGTGTATCCTGTGTATACCTGTGCTATGATGCCCTCCTTTGAAGGCTGTCTGAGCTCCTCCCTGGGAATGAGGTGGATGGAGCGCCCAGCCTCCTTCACCGTGGGTACCATGGCCTCTCTGCCTTTCATTGGGTCAGAGAGCGAACCAGGCCCACGCGGTGGAGAGCTCTCTCTCTTCATCTGCTTAGCCTCCCTCCTCAGGTAGCCATCCTGAGGGTCCAGATGACGAGGTATACCTGAAATCATAAGAATACGTGAAGAGTCTGCAACACATTTCATTTTTTTTTCTTCCTTTCTTAATTCAGACAGAAGGAAGCTGAGAAAAGGGAGAAACAAACATGAGAGACACAAAGAAAGGTTCTGATAGGATTATACCAGCTCATCTAACCCAGCAGGGGTTCTGAGAGGAGCTTCATACACTACTATCTCTGGGCAAGATGAGACAAGCTAGTTATCTGACACTACTGCTATCAGATTTAGATAAATATAAATATCAACATGAAAGTACTCCTGCCAGCGGGTGAGTTCTGGTAAGGTGGCACAATCTGTTTCTTGAAAGGAAAAAAAGCAAAGAAAAATACAATGTTTCTCTGTAACTCTGCTGAGCAAGAACCGAGAGTACAGTCAGATGAAATGAGTGCACACTGAGTGAGTACTTTTTGGAAAAACACAAAGAGAATGCTAACAGAGACCACAATCAATGTTCAAAAGTATTATTTTGCAAGCAGATACATTTACATTCAGTTCGAAGATTTCATCTGCTGCACCATCTTTAAGACTTTTCATATCCAGTCATATTGTGTGTCTTTAATCTGCCATGCCAATAACGCATGCTTCACTCAACTGTGATTGGTAAAACAATGTCAGCCTGTGTGTTTCTTTTCTTGACAACACACAGTGCATTCGGTTTCTTCTTAAATGTACATTTAGCAGAGAGAGAGAGAGAGATTTAAACATAAACGCTATTCACTGTATGATTGGAGCTGACATTTTTTGTTATCAGGTTTGGACCAGAAACAAAGCATACTGTCAAAAGGCTTTAGAAAAAAAGTCTCTCATTATAATGACTGCGATTTAAATAGTGTTTAATACTGAGAGGTCATCCTACCTTGTGAGATGGAACCGCGGATATGGTGAGTATCCTTGTAAGGTGTGTGGTGCGGACTGTCCCTGTCGTGAGGCATGGCTCGACCAATCAGACCTGAGGTAATGAGGGGTGTGAGATGCAATACTATGGTGAAAATGATTCTTATTATTAATGAGAGTTGAACGAGAGTCAAACAAGATCAGATCCGGGAGCACTTTGTGAGAGTGACAGATTGGTACCTTCACAGTTGGCAGCAGACAGTGAATCCCTCATAGGTAGTCCTCTGGAGATGCCTCCCTCCATAACATCATAAGGACGCTTCAGACCAAGAATTTCCCCAGGCTGCCCAGGGCCTCTGCCCTCATCTTTAGGGGTCTGAGAAGGCGGGCCTACAAATGACAAAGAGGGGTGAGTAGGTCAAGACATAGTGGACAGATAGAATGCTACTATAATTACATAAACATTACTTCTTACGTTTGGGATAATACTCAGTGACATTGCTCATAAGTTGCATGAATGCCTCGGGATGCAGTGCAGTACTCTTGTATTGTCTTGTGCTGACTTATACTCAGAATGAAAGCAATCGCTGGACGTCACATACAGTATGCTGTAGCCTGGCTGAAGTACTCACGGTCATATGTGAGGATGTGCCCACTTATGCCCTCGTAGACCACATGGCCTTTAGACAGTGCTTCATCCCGCTCCCTCTCAGCTCGGCTGGCACTTTCCTCTGTGATCAGACGGGTTATGGTTCCCTTATACAGCACATCAGCCGGTGTCCCCTGTGTTGAGTAGAGGAGAAATGAGACCAGCACTTTGTCATCTTACTGTGAAGCAGTAGCTGTTGTCAAGACAGTGTGCCTGCAGGCCTCCTCTGTGGGGATACTTCCAGCAGAGGCTCCCGCTCTCAGGGCAGCTCCACTGTCAGGACAGGAAAAGCCACCAAAATAAAACGAAACACCCAAGAGGATACCTCTTCTGGAGAAAAGACCACAGAACTATCAGCTGTCACAGCAAATACATGTTGCTGTTTAACGTGATGTTGTCCGTGATATATGTTAAATATTTCTATCAAAGCAGTGAACTTAGTATCCTATGAATTATTTAAATGTAGTGATTTATATGTCAACATACCATGTAAAGTGATTGACTCTGCCAATATAAGGAGACATACTGATTCAGTAATTATATGCTATCAATGTAGCAGTATTATTTAAATACTGAATGTATTGATTTTTTCTGTCAATATAGCACATCATGATTAACTCATGAACAAATATAGCCTATAACACCTTGATTCAATAATCACTGCTTATCGCTTTGATACGCTGCTTTGATATAGCTACTATTTAAACAACTAAACATGAATCATGAATTGCCTTATTTAATTACTTGACTAACAAGTCACATTCATCATTGTCACCGCTATGTATGGCTCTTAAAAACAACCATGGACACATCTCCTGTCTTCTTCCACATTTTTCGGAAAGAAAAAAACCAAACAAAAACAAAACAAAGAAACAAACAAAACATGTTATTTCCTGTACTGACAGTGGAGCTGCCCTGAAAGCGTAGTCGACACCAAAAGCGTCCCCGCAAAGGAGCTGTGCAGCTAGACCCGTCTTGCTTCCAGCAGTCATTTCTAACAACAAACTAGACAGTTATCCTCCCCACAAAAAAAAAACAAACAAACAAAAACCCACAGCTTTGAAATCCAAAAGAGTTCTCCCAGAAGGTGCACCCACTTGGCAACAGTAGGTGACAACAGGCAGCTTTGTTAAAACCTTGAGTCACATCACTTGTACACCGAGTATGAGTCATATTTCTACACTGCTTAGTGGAGGGACGAGAGTGGGGGTGGGTCGATGGTTAAGGAGGCACAATAGTGCTCGATATCACATTTCTTCTCTGTTGATTGCAGCTCTTTCGGGTGTTTCAAGAAGACACTGATGAAGGTTGGGGTTCTATGTAGTGGGGGGGGGGGGGGGGGGTTTCTGACGACAAAATCAGACACAGTTCTCAACTATTCTTCGCCTCTTTGCCATAGTAGCGAGTGCAGCATTGACGCATCTGGGTGCTCTCACATACATCAATCAATCCATCTATCTGCAAGCTAGACAAACAAATGAGCTGTGTCTCAACAACTGATTGTGTTATCTCTTTCACTTTTTCCTTACTAATCTATTATAGTAGGTAACAGCCTCCTCAACACTCATTTGCTGTTGTATGCCAGTTGGATGTGATATTACAGTGGGCATATCAATGACTGGTTTAGCCAGCATCTAGAGCAAACAGATAAATGAACGAGGGAACAGATGCAGTACAGTGTGTACCTGTTGCTAGGGTGACTAGGGGCGCTCGGAGCTGTGGTTATGTCACAGCAGCAGGGAAATCCAGCAGCCACAGCACTTGGCCTGCCTCATGACCTCTCAACAGCTCTGCTGCTCTCTTTCATCATAAGCACACAAATCATAGCCAAGTAACACGAAGGCTGCTACTCTGACGCCAGTGGCTTTAAACGGTATGGGCAGGTGCCAACCAACAGTAGAGATATGGGCAAAACTGGTGGCATCCAGCTCACAGAGTGGGAATAATGATGAAATAATTAGCGTGGGTTGTCTGCGTAACAGCCATATAAGCTGCTATCATGAACCTTCACATAGTGAAGTGACATAGTGTTAGTTTCAGTTCACTATATATATCTATCAGCCTACATACAAAGAAAATCACATTAACAGGAGCACACTGCTTCTTCATAGTAATCTGAGGGCAAACGCAGGGCCAATATTATCTTACACACACACATATATATATATAAGTAATAATATATATTGGCTCATTTACAGTGGCTCATTTTCAAACTGACTTATTTAATGAATTTCAGAGGTTGTCCAGAGGTTCTCTAAATAAAAGGGGAAGAGAATTGTTGGTCAGTTGTCTGTCGTAATGCACTACTTAAAGTTCAACACTGTCAGCAGAATATTCATAACGCTCTCACATCAGGATTGTCACACCCAGTGATAACTAACTGCACAAGACCGCACAGGCGATTCTGCTACCATGAGAGTAAAACAATAGTAGCAGAGCATTTATCTGTGGATTACACCAGTTTTCCATCATCAAACTAGCGGTCTTTTGTGGGGGTAGTACAAGGATCCCTCGCATAAAATGTACAAAAAGTTATATGTAATTTTTTTTTTTAAATGCTGTGTCTAAAACAACAGATGTGTTCTGAATATTAGGTCATTTAGCTCTCAAACATATCTTAACTAGATCAATTTACTAAATTGAAAGTAGGTCTACTGTAGGTCAATTGTGCACTGTGCAACTGTGTTATGTAGGAAAATATAAATATCAGCAGATATTCAGATAGTGGAAGATTAAGATTGGAGTCGATCAGCATTACTTAGAAGGACCAAGGACCTTGACTTACAAGACACTGCTGTCTAAGCTCACCTGAGTGATGGAGCCCCCTCGGCAGGAGATCGAGGAATCCGGATGCATTCTGGTCCCTGGGATGCCCTTAGTGATGCTACCTCCCTGAACAGCTGGAATGGAAGCTGCAAAGATAATAAGACAGACGTTTCTGTCACTAGAAGCCAAAATGCAAAGCAGTATTAAGAAAAGCCAAAGTGGAACACAATTTGCACAGCACAGCTGCAATCAAAGCAAATGATAAATGTTTTTGAGATCACTGTTTGTTGTGTTAAAATGTAATTATAATTCTCAACTTTGAAAAGTGTTGAGGCACCACTGACAGTAATTACACCTCTGAATCCTCTTGGGTATGCGTTTACCAGCTTTGCACACATGGATTTGGACAGTTTCTCGCATTCTTCAGATCCTCTAAAGCTCCGTCAGATTAGATTAGCTTCACTGAACTGAACTCTCCACCAATTTTCAATTGAGATTTTAGTTTAGCCTGGGCTACTCAAGTACATTCAGAAACTTGTCCCAAAGTCACTCCAGTGTGGTCCTTGTGTGTGCCTCAGGCCATCCACGCTGGAAAATGTGAATCTTTGGCCCAGTCAGAGAACTTGTGCACTCTGGTGAAGAACCTCTCTGTATGTGGCACAAATGTATAAAAAGGCTATACATACATCCTACCAGAAAGGCCTAATTGATGGGAGCTGCAGACATGGTGGTCCTTGTAGATTTTTCAATTTTTTACAGAAGAACTCCTCATTCAAGTGCCCGCTGGGTTCTTAGTCACCTCACTGGCCAATGACTCTCTTAACCAATTACTGACTTTGGGGTGAACACATACAAGACGTCTCGATTATAAACTTCTTCCATTTGAAAAAGATAATGGAGTCTACTGTTGGTATTTTACATGCTTTCCAAGAAAAACTGCCTTCACACAGTTCTATTTTGGCAGTCTTGTCTGTTGAACACAATGGCTTGCTTTGTGCTGTCCTATTAATTTTTTTGTTTGTTTGTTTTCTAGTTCATGTCTAATTTAATAAACATTATGGCATCATGGTTGATTGCAAACAACTGAACTGTACTACACAATGCGAGGAAAAATGCAGAAGCAAAGCAGAAACACTGTTTTGTATGGAAATCAAATATAAAAGAAGAAAAGGCGACCATCTACCTCTTCCAGCAGGGTTATCATGAGGTGTCCCCTGGGTCGACAGGTTGTCAGCTTGAGACGACGAGCTGCGAGGGGATAACTGTTCCTGTTTTACCACCGGGAACGGACCTGCTGTACAGTGTGTGACAATTTGGGAAAAGCGAGGAATGAACAGAGGTAGTGAGAAAGACATATCCATGGTGACGGAACAGATAATCAGACCTCGCTGTCAGCTGTGATGGCCGTTGTAGAATAGAAACTTGGCATGAAGCAAAACTGGAAGTGCACTAGTCCTTCCAGACAATTTTACTCACCAACTTTCCTCTGATCCATCCAAGACAAGCCCATCTGTGTAGGCATCTTCCCATGGTCCAACCCATGAGCTGGGCTGTGCAATTGTACTGGGGTACCCTGAAGAAGCACATATTTCATCATAATGGTGACTTACATTATATGCAGTAACATTAGTTTGTCAGATTCTAATTTGAATTATTCTTTGTTTGTTTCAGTACTACACTACCACTGGTAGAATATTTTAGATAGTGAATATTGTTATGTAGTGTGCTACTGTTATTCAAAAGTGAGCCCTGGTTTTCATCTGTATGCTGCTACGTACCTGTGTGATGGAGCCTCCTGGCTTGGTGGAGGAAATAAGAGGTGGTGGTTCTGGCATGGTGAGGGGTCTCACTGCTGCCAGTCTACCACCGTCCTGTGGCAGACTAGAGAGTGCAGAGTGGCTTGCTTGCTGGAACGCTGGCAGGAAGGAGAGATTATGAGATTTGAGTATTTGTTTTTGGCAGAGGGTTTATAGAGGCATTATAGACAAGCAAGAAGAAGGGGCTTTGTTGCCATAATACAGTATACAATATATATAACAAACAACATAAATTAGGCCTGTTAGGAATATAAAGACAGGACAGAACAGGGAGGAGGACTTACAGTTGAAGTGGAGTAGGTGCTGGTCGTGACTGATCTTGGCCATGTCTCGTGGGGACATGGGGTAAGGGGATAGAACTGGCCGACCCAAGTTAGAAGTCCTCAGGTCATCGGGGCCCAGTGCCTGCCTCTTGGCTTCACCATGCGGAGAGAAAGACCGGGACTTTTCTGCAATGGCAACGCACGTACATAATCAGAAACCAAAGCAGAGCACTCAGCTAGACATCCATTATTTCAAGATGCTGTCGTTGCTATATCGATGCTAGTTCACTGGTGTCAACATCAACACCGTCGTCAGTGTTGTCCATGTGCACATGGCATTCATGCCACTTCCCGGCCAGAGTGACACACCGCCGAATTAATATACTAACATACACAACAACCCACTGCTAATATTTATTGTAAAGTACACAAAGTAAAATCCAGCAGAGGAGGGGTGAGCACCCTGCAGTGTGGTAAAGTGTTCATTAAAAAGGAATAGGGGGAGAAGGCAAGGGGTGAACCTACTTAATCCCTGCAGGAGGGTCAGTAACCACCTCTCGTTGCCTTCCAGCTCTGAAGGGACACAAACACACCACAGATCATCGCATCCTCACAGAATTGATCTCTCTCCCACACAAATATGTAAACACTTTACTACCATAACCACAGGGTGTGAATTTTGTGTTCCCACCAGCCAAAGGCAGGACTTTTTAAACCTTTTTTTCTTTCCTAAAAAGTCATAAAAGAGAGGAAAAAGTGTCTTCTGTACTTTGGAGTTCACAGCTGCTGTGCCCAGTTGGTTATAAAAGACTTGTCTTTGACTGGATTGTACCGTGTTCTCTGATAATCACATCCCACAAGCTCACAGTAAGTGCACTGAACTAGACTATATTCCCTTCTGGGTCAATAGCAATACCAGATCATTTATCAGATCCCTCTCCACAAGCGTCCCAGAAACACTTGAATACCCTAAACACTAAAGAACACAGACTCAAGGTTAGAGCATGTAGCAAGGACCAACTAAGTAAAACTAGATCAAACACTACTAAAACTGCATAATATACAGCACTTTCATTAACCTCCATTGTCTTTATATAAATTCCATTATTCCTCTTTTTTCAGAGAAAAATCTTGTTTCCCCATCAGTGTAAGATGTTAAATCCATTTATGCTGCACATTTTTACTGGGCTTTGACAATTCCAGCAATGTACCATGTAAACAGACATGACCCTGAAGAAGAGCGATACTAGAGATCATACAGAGAGGAAATGATGGTTTGGGAAAAAGACAGAGGGACAATGAGGAAAAAAGCAGTTAACTGTGGCAAGGGTTGCTTCATTTGTAACTATCTGCTAACAAAACATTCTATGCTACTCTAAATACTAGCTGACTGGTGAAACATTGACATGACTTATGATTTTTAAAGGATTTAGCAGCCAGGTGAAGCTCAAGGCAATAAAACAACTTTCTTGTCATGATGGGGGTTAGCATACCATCTTTGTCGCTGGTGGAGGGGCTGCGTGGACGGACACGAGGGCTGCTGCTGTGAAGAGCCTCCCTGTCTCTGTCTGCCTGCGTGGTGTAAGGCTGCTGTTTGCCCGGCTGGCCTGAAAGCTGCTGCTGTTGTTGCTGCAGTTGTTGTTTGACCTCCTGAGAGGACTCCCCATGAGCCATGGTGATCTGTTGCTGGTACAATGCCAGGGCGTGGGGGGGCAGCACGCCCTTGCCCCCACTCCGCTGACTGCCCTGTACAGACGCTTCTGGCATCTACACACAGGATGAGAGGGAATTAAATAGGTTATATATACGCACACCAAACACACATAACACCTGACCCACTCCTACCTGGCATTTGACATATGGTTAGCCGCAAACAGTGTCTGATAACCATGATAGCTAAAAAAAACATCTCTTCTTTCTTGGTAAGGTAAAGTTGCCCTAACGCCTAGCATCTTGTTTCTTCTCCACCAATCAATCTATCCCATCTTTCTCCATCTGGCTGGCTTATCTTATACAAATATGACTTAACAATTTCACCTGCTGCACTCTTATCTCTGTAAGCAGAGAAACAGGGATAGTGTTGACACCACTGCAATGGAGTGCCAAAGTGTGTGTGTTTGTCTGAGCTGAGCAAATCAGTTTTCTGTTACAGAACACTACCTGGGTCAAAGATGCTTTCCAAGGATGGAAAAGCTGTAATGTTCCTCACCTAACTGTTGTTTGATGTGTGAGAAGACTGATAAAAACAGACGGTGAGCCCGCAGGCACACGGAGTTTAAATAGTTACTCACAATAGGTGGTATAGCAGCAGCCCTCTGTTTGAGCTGTTTGAGGTCCATGGGCTTCTGCAGTGGGGAGGATATGACCCCATCATGAGCGTAGTTCAGCAGGCTTGGCCGTGGAGAAGTCATTCTACACACACACACAGACAGACAGAGATCAGTTCCTTCTTTTATTTGCTTTGCCCGCTTGAATCCAAACACAACATAGTTTTTAGAAAAGATACATTTTTAAAACCCGGAAAAAAAAAGAAAGCACCACAAGGAGAGCAGAGGTTGTTGCTGTGTTCCCATCTCACACGTCTGTCTACCCATTCCCCCAGGACACAGCCATATTCAAAAATACTCATTCATTAATCAAACTATTCAAGTATTTGAATAATTGAATGTGTGTGTGTGTGTGTGTGCGTCTCTGTGATATGATGTATGTGGGATATGTGTGAGCCCGAGAAAAAAAAAAAAAAAATTCAATTTAAAATCCATAACCTCGTCTCGCACGTCTGTCGAAAGCACACAACATACACTGTGTAACAGACAGACACACACTTTGAGGCACAACAACACAAAAGTTTACACACACATACATGCATGCACACACAGACACACACCCACACTCACTCACTCTCTTTGTTTGCTTTGGCAGAGAGGGCAGCGTTTCCCTCAGCTCTGCCAGTACATGCAGTCTGCTGTCATGGAAAAAATTGAACAAATACCGTGCAAACAAGACTAATCACTCCTCCCACGCACTTTGACACCCATTTCTTGTGGCCTCATTCACAGACACACACATATATGGTATACATATATATCTATCTATATATGTATATATATAGATATATATGTATGTTCATTCATACAAAATAAGTCTCTGCTTGATAGAAAAGAGCAACCTGTAGTGTACGCACAATTGGTTTGCCAAATATGGCTTCACTGCTGTACAGTGTAACTAGGCAACTAATAACACTTAAAAACCCTCACTGCTTTATTTTCTGATGTTTGCTGTGGAAGACCAGAAAAGTAGGACACCTAGTAAACCAAAGCCCAAAAACCAGAAGCCTTTTGACACTAATAATGTCAACCAGACCCAGTGATGTCATTGATAAAAATGCAGCAGGGGAGAAACATTGTTTTTCAATTAAATGAATGGGAAATGATTGTTTTTTGCATTTTAAAAAACAATCTATTTACCACTATACTACCTGCTATGAAGTTCTTACCTGTTCTTATCTGTGTTGTCTGTCTCTTCCACCTCATCAGCACTGCAAGTGGCACTAGAGTCACTGTCCCCATGGGAGCCCGTTTTGGTCCCATGGTCCTTCTTGGAGCTCTTGGTGGAGCTCTTGACATCCTCAGTCTCTGCTGTAGGAGGTTTTTTGTCTGTGGCATCGCTGGGTGGTGGCTGCAGCTGCTCCTTGTTAGGTTCCCCTGTCTCAGTCTTTATCTCCTGCTTGATAGATGTGTCTGCATCTTCCTTGACTGGGGGTTTCTCATCCCCGGCCTGGCCCATGTCTCCCTCCTTGTCCCCGGTGTTGGAGCTGGCCTTCGACCTGCTCGAGCCCTCCTCCTTAGTCTTGCTGTCCTCTGATGAATGTGGTGAGGGCAAGCTCTCTGTGTCAGAGCTGTTGTTGGCTCCACCTGGCAAAGACAAGAGGACAAAGGGAGACACAGATCAGAAGACAGGACTGGGCTTACATTGTTAATCGTGTTATATCTCCTTGTCCTTTTTTCTTCCATCTTTCCCCCCATCTCTCTTTGCTAAACCAGATTCTTCACAGTGCCACTCTTCTGCCTAATCAGGTTTCACTGTACAATAAGGAGGAACACAAAACCAATTGGGATGAAATCCCCTGGGGCTTTGGCGCTCCATTGTGGAAGTAGAGTCTGTACAGTATACTTCAATCAACAAACTACAGCAGGATTTTCAGGATTCTATTATGTTTGTCATTGTGGAATATAATTCTTGAAGCTAACAGTGAGCTACTCAAAGAGTTCTGCCTTTACATTAAGGATCAGGAACAGGACATACTGCAAAGTAGTCCTGAGACCTCCATTTTGCTCTGCTCACTGTTTTGACAAAATACAGGTCCACAGCAACAGGAATGACTTTTTTTTCTTGCTTTATATAATTGATTGCTAACACACACTATTACTCGAAAAATACTTTATACTAAGAATAGACAAAATCCTTTTTTAAGCAGGAGACACAACTTTAATTGATAAATGCAGGTAAACCTTTGATTTATACAATATAGCGTTATGTATGCAGCTCTTGGGAGTGGTGTACCTTCTCCATCTTCAGCGGCCTCCTCTTCGTTACCACTGGCCCCTGAACCCTCCATCTCCTCCTCCTCTGCTGCGTACGGGGCACTGGCCTCCTCATTCTGTGGGGCTTTCCCCCTACGACGGGCTTTTCGCTCCTTCTCCTGGGTGAAAACCAACACACACTAAATAAAAACTGCCAAGACACCAAAGAGCTCCAGAAGAAACCCAGAAACAATCTTATAGCTAAGGGGTGCACAGAAAGCATTTAGTACTTTATTTTTTCATCCTTATGATTTCTGCTATTTTCAAACTGAGAGGAACACATAAGTCTCAAAAACGTTCCCTTTGCCTACCGATTTCATTTTATGCTGCTGCAGAATCTCATCAAGTTTTTGCCTCTTCTTGTAGTTGAAGTAGAAGTTCTTGCACTGAGACACAGTTTTTGATCCCACCATCTTGGCGATGGCGGACCAATTCCTACCATATTGGAGAAGGCCTGGAATAAACAGATGGACAGGCAGAGGGATTAGGATACTGAACAAGAACAACGACAGACATGGATGACATGTGGCCTTGAACAATAACAATGTCTCCTTTCCATCTCAAATGCAGTTGTAAAATATGGTGTAAGATGTGCAAAGTGCACTTGTTGTAAAGATTGTAAATGTAATGGTAATTTTGGTTTATGCACTATTACACATATCACCAACCACAATCTCTCCAAGTCCATAGTGTGGGAGCCTCTCTGATAAATCAATAGCCATAAACATCTGTCTATATACAGCTGTCAAAACTGTAGTACAGCCTGGGGGTTTAGCTCACAATGCAACATATGAGCAGTGTGGCTCAATGCCATATGCTTCCTATATAGAGAAAGCCAGAGAGAAATGGAGAGGGGAGTGGTGGTGTGGTAGCTCAATCACCTATTATACTGCGTCTATGATACCGATGACATCACTAACTCTCCCCACTGGGGTCACTCTGTGTCATATTCTGACTGACTTTGATGTGACCCAGTTCCAAGAAACCCTAGTCCTTTACCCAGTCAACCACATGATTGTGCCTTACACAAGAGTCTACAGGCACCCGCTGGGCCAGAGCTGTGATAGATCAACCTGTCATGAAACACACACACACACGGACACACAACTACTCAGTGTATGTGTGCTAAAAGAAGAGATGTAGAGGGCAGTCAGTGGGCAACTGCTAGTGAGTGAGAAAGACAGATAGCGTAGAATTTGCTCCGGTGTTTCCCCTCCAGAGTCTGCTGTTAGCTAAAGGCAGCTCATTAACAGTGTGTGCTGTAAGAGGCTTAGCTTACACCACCCACTTGTTTCCTGTGCCAGTCTGACAGGCCCTGGCAGCAGGACAGCCTCTCAAAGGGTTGTGGGGGGTGTTATTAACAGGCACAGAGCCAACACCTCCTGGGATAACCTTGGACAAGGGTTCAGAGGTCTCTGCATCTCATCGCTTAATGGAGGCAGTAGGACAACAAGCAGAACTCTGAGCCAAAGGAGAGGAAAGGACAGCTGTTTACAGCCCTGTCATTTCAATTCTCATATTAATCAGACTGACTCTGATATCAACAGTTTATAGAATGATACTACTAATAAGTAACAACTGCAATAAAAGCTTATCTAATAGTCGTTTACAAGTTCAATATCTAGGGTAATATTCACAAGATTGCATATTTTTATGATGTGAGGATACATAAAGAGAGACATGTTGTATCCACAAATGTATCTGCATTGTAACACTTCAAGCTCAATTCACCCCTTGAAATGCCATATTTATCTTTACGTTGACATAACTCAAACGCCACCTGTGACAGACACCTACTGATAAAATAAAAACTTTTGCCAAACGGGACTAGCAATGCTGTGCACCTTCCAGCAAAAATGAGAAGCTGTATGATATTCGCTGTCATGCTGAGAATATGACATATAAAAAGAGCTACCATAACAAGTAAAAGCGATCTTCAAGTCTGAACTGTTGGTGTCTAAAAGCTGCTGCACACCTACAACCTGTCAAGTGTTAAAAGTGGAAGAGGTATTTCAGCTGAAATATTCATTTGCTGCCACTGAAGGCGATGCTAGGAAAGCTTCTCCGAGAGAAAAGAACAGAGACCGCTCAGCCTGACTCACTCCTAGAGAACAGGGACACATGACTGACACCTATTAACCTTTTACAGCCGTCTCAGAAGAGGGGAGGAGGGGGCAGACTGCCCTACAAGTCAGACACCACTCCAACCAGCCAGAGTACACACAAACATTCATGTGCACAAACAGTGGCATAATATCAAGTAGGACAAACACTTTGCTCTGCACCCAGTGAACCTGAAGTAATAACAATGCAATTCATTTACTCAGAGTCAAAGGTCACTTTGTTTTGACCTCCAGCTACATCCAGTTTATTCCATTGTATGCAAGCACACAAAGCACAATCTCAAGCTGCTCTGGTTGACTCAAGGCCTTAGTTGCTGTAGCAACACACATGGAACAAACATCCAATCAGCAGTCGCAATACTGAAGCAGGTGGTAGCCTCACACCCAATCAGAACCCTGTATTCCCTTTAGCTCCTCCCAGAGAAAGTCCAATCAACACCTGGTGCAGTCAGAAAGTGGTTGTTCCTGTCTGTCACATGCCTATCACTCCAGCCGTCGTCTCATGGCCCTGCTCTGGATAACACTATCAGACGGTCTGATCTCTGTAGGGCCAGCCGGGAAGCTCTTCAGGGCTGGGCCTTCCTATCCAGAGCAGAGGAGATGAAAACAGCTCAGTCTCGGCGCTCTTCCTGCCAGCTGGCTTGATACTTGAGCCGGTGTCAGGTTGACATGCTCCAAAACAGCACATGCTCCTGGCCTCTCCCCTCCTTTCCTCTTCCCTGTGCTTCAGTAAGTGCTGGTCTGTTCTTCTCTGCCGTGTCTCTCCCCAATGGCGGTCGTCTGGGAAGACTTCCACAGGAAAGTGGGACTGTGGGGCGGTGCTATGTGCTCAGCCTCTCTCTCTCCTCATCTGATCTCTCCTCTATCTCTCTTTTTTTCCCTCCCTCCCTCTCTCCGTCGGTCCGTCCCTCCCCTTACCTCACTCTGCCAGCAGGCACCGCGGCACGCACACACTCACACACACACACACACACACACCAACCAAGGCACATACAAACGCATGAGTGAGTACACACTCACTCGAACCCTCTCTCTCCCTCTTGTTAATACTCTAGCACACAGACGCAAACACACACTCAGGCAGTCCAAGAGTAAACAGAGAGCGGAGAGAGAGAGATAGAGGGAGAGGGAGAAAGGAGAGAGAGGGAAAGAGAGAGCAAGAGAGAGAGAGTGAGCGCGCAGCCCAGAGAGAGAGAGGAGAGATAGAGAGAGAGAGAGAGTCACTGAGCCAAAGAGACAATGGAGAAAGAGGAAGGATACAGAAGTTGAGAGTAAGCAAAGAGCGAAGAGGGGGAGACACGGAGGGGGGGGGGGGAGAGCAAGGGAGTTGATGTTGATACCATGAGAAAGCATAAAGGCTTTCACATTTTTCCTGACTGACCTGCTTTTCATCTTGAATGTGACCTCTCTCCAGTCTATAACAACACAGAGTGAGGGAGAGAGAAAGTGAGTGGGGGAATGAGTCGCTTGCCAAATCTTCCACAGCTCTTGCCAATCTGGGCTGGTGCCATCTCCCATCGAAGAGAGACGGACAGAACGAGAGACAGAGATAGAGCAACAGTGGAGAAGGAAGAGAAAGATAATATAGCATTCTCTACCTGCTGCTCCTTTAAATGGGTTCTTCCAGCAAGCAGAGCAAGGGCCATTATCCAGCTGCCTGCCTGCACCCAAGCAAAGCCTGCCAGATTAGTGCACTTACATAAATGCCAGCCAAGAAGGTGCACATGCAAACACACACAGCTTGGACCAAGTGCACACAGACACAACCTTTGCAACACATATCTTAGAAACACACACACACACACAACGGCAGAACTGGTGGATTTAAGAGAGAGGCTTTACAAAGCTTGGCTGTCCCTTGTTTGAGGTACCCAGTCTTTATGAGCAGTGAAGACAAGAATGATCCATCTCAGAGTGTGGCCATGCCATCCTCGAAGGCAGCGCTGGGTTGGCACCGCAATGCTGGAATGTCCTTGCCAGGCACTATAAATGCCATTATTCAGATCTCTTTAGCTCAAGGGGATAAACACATTAGCATCAGGACACCTAAGCCTCTTTAAAACATATACATGTCAGGCACCTGGAGGGGAGAGCACCTTGTCAAGCTGGTTCGATACTAGAAAGAAATGGGGGGGTGGGGTTACGGTCTTGGAGTGTCTAAGGCAGGAGGGGGAATCCCTTTTGGCAGGTGTGGGGGTGGTTGTTGGAACTGATGAAAAATGGCAAGACCAGCTCCTCTTCAGCCCTTGGTGCTGTAGCTGGGGCTCTGTGGTTGTGGTTACATAAGCCCTTCATAGAAGCTCTGCTCCTACTGAGCTGCCAGGCTAATCCTCTGGGATGGAGCGCCCCACTAATCCCGCTGCAGGAGAATGGAACTGAAGACATTAACTAGGATTACTACACAGGACCGTGTTCAAGCCAGGCCAGCGCCAGTTATCGCAAAATAACCCCTTAACACACAAACCCGCACACATACACAAACCCCAAATTGCAGCGGACACCACACACACACACACATATACACACACACTGGCAGCACGAGACAGATGCGATAACTCCTCTAGACCAAAATGTGGTTTCAATATCACAATCAAGCTGCTGATAACTGCTTGCAAGTGGTACTTCATTTCATCTACTATTGATTACAAGGAGAAACCGGTTAAATTAGTCAGAAGGCAGAGCACCTCAGTAGCCAAATTGGTACTGCGTATGCCACCTAACCGCAACGTCCCTGGCTCAATTCCAGCAAGGGACCTTTGTTGCATGTCATACCTACAGTATCTCTCTCTCTCCTTGTTTCCTGTCTGCCTCTTCGCTGATCACTGTCCAGTAAAGGCAAAAAAAAAAAAAAAAAAATCTTAAAAAAAAAAAAAAAAAAAAAGTCAGAAGCAGAACTGAGAGTTACACAAAGCACGGTGACACACCATCTAGAAATGGCCACGAAGTGTCTGCCTTGCAGTGAAATTGTGTTGAGTCATGTACACAGAAAGTAGGACTTGACATTACAAAGATGGTACTTTCCCACCTAAGATCTCGATTTTTAAAAATGATCGGTTTAAAAAAAACATGCATTTAAACATACAGCTCAGGCTGTACTTTTGGTGATGTAAGGATTCAAAGGCAAAGATTTATAAATATTAACACTACTACTGCTTGCAGTGCCCATCACCGTTTCTTGGAACATGTAAATCTGTCTTTTTAAAATACCCAAATGGATAAAAAAGCAGATCTGACCTTCAATCTGGTGCAGCAGATCTGTAGGGAATCCCTATCCAAAGAGTAGTTCGCATTAAAAAAACACTGAGGGTGAGGAGCTCATTCAATCAGCGACTGAGCTGGAGACTCATGTATTGCTCGCAACAAGCACTGTCAAACGTATTCACACACAGCGCTGGTGTGAGGAAACTGAGCAGAATGTCAGCGACCTCTGTGAATCAGCCATAGGCTGCTGGGTAATCTTCAGTCAGAGACAATAAACAGGCCAAGTTAATGACTGCTGCATATGCAGGGGCTAGCTGATAAGAGGCAGACTTTACAGCTGGCTTGATAAAAAAAGACAGGCTGCCTTGACCCAGAGAGACGGGGGAAATGGCTCCAAAGAGCAACAGACCCAGTCCAGGCAGACTTGACACATACACGCATAGACACAACCTAGCAGCACGTGGCGATTACTGCCTCACTAACAGGAAGTCACAGTCTCATCACTTGTCTATGCTTTCGAAAAAACAAAGCTCGAGTTGCTGCTAGTGTGACATCTCTATTATTATGCACGCTATCTGCAATGAAGTTACACTTCACAGCGAGAACAAACTTTTCCTTTGCATTACCTTTTTTGGCAGTTTCCATCTCTTCTTCAGTCCAGCGAGAGCTCTCATTCATCTCCAGGTTGGCTGTTTAAAAAAAAAAAAAAAAAAAAAAAAAAAAGAGAGAACCACCAAGTTACAGAAGGCGGGAGGAGAGGGGGGGGGAGTGGGCAGTTGTCACAAAGTCAGTTAGGGAGTGACTGACAAGAGGAAAGGAAGGAGAGAGAGAAATGAGAGAAGAAAAAATAATAAGAGGGTGGGGGGCAGGGTAGCTTGTGCTGCTTGGCAGTGAGGCACTGCAGCGTGGGTCGCAAGGGACTGTTTGTTTTAGATGGAGGAAGCAGGAAATCCAAGGAGAGAAGTCAGTTAATGATTATAGACATAACAACTGGCTTCTTTCCCTGCGCAGGCCATAAGCCAGGCCGACCCTGGCCCTGACTGGCAGACATTGGAGCTGGACCCTGCACTTACATGTCCTCTATATGGACCTGTGAAGGGCACAGTGGGGCAGCGAGCACTACTCCCAGCAGAGGAACAAACAGTGGTGGAGAGGGGGGGGGGGGCTGCTGATGAGAGCCCCTACAGTTTGAGTCACCTGGGGATTCCCTGTGACTAAACCTGTGCGGCAGGAGCAAATGCAGCACATAAACACAACTGCTGAAACATCAAAAAATCCCTGATAGCCTACAGCAAAAGTGTTAAGTGTGTGCATGGCTGACTTACCATGTGTAAGGAAACAAAGAGCTAAGCCAGGGGACACTGCTGACAGATTCAGTATTTTGTCCTTAAATCATACTTTTGTCTTTTGCCAACAGATCAGAACTAAACTGCATGTCTCCTGCAGTCACCATTTTGATTTCTTATTGTGGCATTTCAATGTCAACTAGTGAGTGCGAGACTGAAAGTGAATGACTGGAAGACAAAAGGAACAACAGTGCACTCTTGTGGTGTGGGACGGGAGGCAACAACTAGATCAAAGGCGACAAAGTCAAATTACAAAAAAAATCCAGCATAATGGTAGTCAAATAATAATCTGTAAACATTCTCTGTTGTTTAATTGCTCCTGATAAAGGCAAATTATTTTTGTCCTACATTATTAGCTATTTTAACATTTTAATGTTCCTGCAGCAAGTTAGAAATGACAGATTTCTTTATAATGAATAAGAGTTCAAGTGTATCCGTGTTTAACAGAAATATTGCATCAAATATCAAATATTGGATCAACTGTAATTTAACCAAATAAATATTAATTTCATAATGTTTAACCTCTCCAATAGTGTGCAGTGTGCAAGTAGCGGCTTGCTTGAACTGTTCTCATATTTAAATAACACTGGAGAGAGAAGCAAACTGGCTCTGATTGCAATTGAAACTGACCGAGCTCATTGTTGAGGGGTGGTGTGGTGGTCTCCTCCACTTCACTGGTCATAGAGCGGGTGATGCGGCCCTTGCGGCGCCCTTGGCTGTTGGCTGTGCGTCGACCCTTGAAAGCCACTGTAGGCTCTTTGTCCTCTGCATCTTCTCCAGAGGTGTCATCCCTGCGTTTGAGAAATGTCGACAACACAGTCAGCGAGAGATACGCGGGGTGTGTGCACATAACGGATCACCAATACACAGCTCAAAGCCCTCTTTTTAAAGCCCTTTTCAAAGTCCCCCAATTTTTTGAAGAACATTGCAGGACAGGTGTTGCTTAGCATACAGATGAGTGTTTTTTTATGACCAAACACAGACTGTTCTCAATCAAAATGACCAAATAATTCACTTGCTGAAGACCTGACTGAAGGCAAAAAGCTCCTAGAAAGAGCAAAAGCACTAAAACAATTCCCAATACAATTTTTTCTTAGATGTTAATATAGGCTATGCTGCTATTCAGTTTTCGAATCAGCTTGTCCTTAACTCACTAACACTGTTTGGCCTCTACATTGAAGCAAACCTGAGCACGGAGTCTATAGAACGCTGCAGACTGAAACAAACTTGCAAGTCCAAATAGGAGCGTGTATGCAGATACTGCTTTTTCTTTCTTTTTTTCCTTCAAGATAATTTATCGAGTGTCAGCACAATGGCATGCCAGGAGACAGCCACTGAGTTTGAACCCACTGCTCCTCCATTCATCTTCCCCGAGCTCCATTAATCTTGCTGAGGGTTGCTGGTGGCACACTAAATATAGGCGAGCCAGCTGTGCCAGGGGTGACAGGGAGGCAAGCAGGGTGTGCTGGGAGTCACGGAGTCCCCTGGCCTTTCCTCAGAGCAGGGACACAGTTGGCAAAGTTTCATCGCCATCTTCTGATCCGACAATGCTAATAAATATGACCTGCCATTAGATGAAACTACTGTAGTGTTCAAACTCAGCATCATAATATAGTGAATGAAAACCGAGATTGAGTGTTGCATTCATCTATTGGTTTTCAGGCGACAGAAAGCAGTGATATTCCATCTGTTGTTTTGCATCCTTCGCTGGCACTGTGCCTGAAAACACCCCCTTCAACCACCGCACATAGCCGCCCACCCACACATACACACAACACACCTACTCCTTTCAAACAGCTAGGTTAATCATACTGCTTATTTTCCCCCCCATCAAAAAAAACCCCTCAGTCTAACAAAATAAGCACAGAATTTCAAAAATGAGACTTGGCACCCTACTGGGAAGGGGAGAAGCATAAACAGGAAAACAGCTGTTTTAACGGGGTGAACGAATGGACGTTTGAATTTGCCGTAGGTGGAAAGTCTGGCTGGAGGTGAGAGAGTAAGTGCTCAAGGGTTACAGAATGATTGGATTTCCAGATCTGCTCCCCCTTCTAGCCAAAACCTACTCCATTTGCTGCAGCCTAACCTGGAACAATTCTAAAAATTGTGTGTTGGAGAAAAGGGGAGAGTCTTAAGATCGCTGCAGCTGTATGGGTTCACTCGCATACAAATCTGCTTTTTTAAATGTATTATGAAGGCTTAAGTACATATTGTTTAGGCATAAAAAATTCATAAGATGTTTGAAACAAATGACATGACTAATGCTCTCGTGTTGGTTTAATCGGTATTAAAATGCAACTTACTTCATTCCATCTTCCTTGTCTTCAGCTTCATTTTTTTCTTCATCCCTCTCTCCCTCCTTCTCTTTCTCCTCCTTCTCCTTCTCTTCCTGGCTGCTCCGGTTCACTTGTTGCTGCTGTTGTTGCTGCTGGCCGTGCTGCAATGAGGGACACGGGAACAACAAGGCGCTCCATTACAAAGATAATCCCAGGTAATGGATACACAGACTTACAAACAAACACCCAACCTCTCCTGTAACCTGTGTACCTTAGACTACGTCCACACTGATGCCTTTTCATTTTAAAACAGCACTTTAAATCAAAAACGTTCTCCGTCCACCCGAGCGTTTAGCACCGTTTTGGAAATAACCTCTATCCATTCTGACACGCATATAACATGACCATTCACGTGCACTGGGCACGCACGTGCCAGTGTAAACAGGAAGCAGATTATCTGCGCTGCGGTTGGTTGCTTAGTTGCAGAAAATACTACAGAGGAAGAACAGCAATGGCGAAAAATAAGCCCAGAGATTTCTATACTTGGACTTATACTCGCCTTATTTTCGGTAACAGTTCCATCTCGACGTCGGTCCAAGCTAAGAAATCTCTGGTCTTACTTTTTCCCTTTTACCCTCCAAACTAATGTAGTCAGTTAATGATACACTCCTTGGAAGCTTTGGAAGTAATGCTCTGCTACTACTGTAGGTAGCAGGCTAGTTAGCCAGACATGCTAACGACTGTAAGTTACGTTAGAGCAGATAAACACACAGTCTAACCCATTTCTTACACTTTTGCTCGTATTTTCGGTTTTGGAAAGACGGAAAAAGACACCTTGCTCCAAACTCTATAAATGCCAGGTACCTGTCTGACTACAGCCCCATTCACACCGCTTTAGAATGTGGAGAGAAGCTTGACAGACCTACCGTGCCTAGTTATGTTTACGAAGCTTTGATTGGACAATTACTGTTTGATGGAAGGGTTTAGAAAATGTCAATTACCACTGAAGTGTACATCTTTGTAAGGAAAATAATTTTGCATGGTATTCAGATTTTATTCTATAATATAAATGACAGAAAATGCACCATAATCAAACAACTTGCCTCTCAAGAGTGGTGAAACAACAACGTCAATAACCTGTAGAGACTGTTGTCATTCAGCAGATTCCTTCAATATGTCTTTATAATTAGAAGCCACAACCTTTTAACCACATACATTTTCTGCTTGATTGCAAACAGTGAGTGAGTTTGCATTTCCTGTGGCAGATCTGATACCCGAGACATTACTCAGATATAAATGTACTTTTGGCAGACAGCTGCAGATGGGGTGATGTCTAGCTGGCTTTCTGAGACACCAACCGCACCACGGTGTTCGTAAAAACAGAAAATAATTCCTCTTTGTCAGTTCTAAAGACTTGGTTTCACTTATTTGCGGCGCAGATAGAATACTTACTAACTAAAAAATCCTATTCTTTTTCTGCACAGGCAAAACAAAACAGGATACGAAAGTTCCGAAATTACAACAGCACTTTTCTGCTGTATAACTTTTGTTCTTTAAGCACACAGCACCACTTCCTTACCAACTTCCTGCCTGTCTGTGCTTTTAGGGTTAGAGTTCAGGTTAGTACAGACACGCAAAGTCTGACCACACTTGTACTGATCCAACCACTACCCTATTTGATGTATTTGAAGTTGCTGAAGTTAGGCGAACGCTCATCAAAAAAAGATGTAAACATTTGTTTATCACTTAACATATCTGCTCTGTAAAAAGACACATTACATCTGGCTACCGGAAAGGGAACATAAAAAGGACATCAACCGAGACGGAGAAAGAGAGAGAGTAGGAGGGGGGAAATGAAATAGAGTGAGTAGAGCAAGCTGTTACAAAACAAGATCAAGATCAAAATGCACCTTTCACTCTTTCACTCACAGATATCTTTTTCTCTATTTGCACAATATCACTAATGTCCTCTCCCTCCCTTTGAGAGCAACCCAAACATAAAACAAATAAAAGCCATAGCACAATAAGACTTTATGGTCCCTCAGCCTCATGTGTAAAAACCTGCCTGCTCAGACACTTTTTCATCGTCAGACTAATAATCCTATCTGCGTCAAAACATGCCCCGAGCTGATCCAGGGGCAGCCCTACAGAAGGTGTAGCTAAAGGAGAAGGCTGAGCGGACACACTATAGCACTGAGGGAAAGAAAAAAAACCTCAATGAGAATAGAAACACATTAACATTTGCATTAAGCTATTACTTACACTCACAATATCTCCAAACATAAACTCTATTAGCATTTGCAGTCATTTTGACGTATAGCACTGCACTTTCTGTTCTCCCCCTGTGTAGCTACCTCCTCCTGTGACTGTGAGCTATTACTGCTAGCTGCTACTCAAGAGATGTGGAGCAGCCGCCAGGTAATGAGCGGAGCTTTCTTCAGGAGAGATGAGGAGATGCCAGCCTCGTACCCATGGGAAAAGGTCACCCGTAAATTAATGCGCCATTTCATTAGCGCCTGTTGCCGTGACGTTTAACAGCTAGCGCCTGATCTGAGACTAAGTTGGAGCTCATTAGCAATAGAAATGACTTGTGTTTAAAAAAAAAAAAAAAAAAAAGAGCAGTTAGTATGAAAACAGTGCTGACATGAGAGGGTTGAGAAAATTGTCTCGCTTGATCAGTACAACTATGTGACCTTTGGGGTTTTTCTGAACTCTTTATCACTGGAGTTTTATGGCTTAGACTACCTCGGTGTTCTGCATAGACACTGTTATAGCCCCTATGCTGGTGGTGAGATTATCACCGTGATCACACAGGGAACATTTTAAGGAGCACAATGCCCTTATTTTCAGTAGTTCTTCACCAGTTCAAATTCCTTGTGTGCTCCAATTGTGCACCAGATGTCTCATGCTAATCTGGATGGTATACCTCACGTAGTGTATTCCCAAAAATATAATATATTTAACTTCATTCTCTGCTAACGGATGATGGTAGGATGGATAGGTAGCATAGGTTGTTCTTGCCAAATTTGTTTGACCAACAGGGAATGGCATTAGGCCCCAAGCGTAATGACTGAAATACAACTCTTTCTTTAACTAGCTAATGGCACAAGTCATTGTCATTAGATAAGTTAGCAGCAGTTAAGCTGACTGACAGCTGGTTTTCAGGCCTACAAAGCATGTTGGCTTTTATGAATAGTAGAGCATCTTTCTGAGCTGTGAGCTTGAAAGGTGAGAATACCTGGCTTCTTCCCCGGCGTCTGTAGTTCCTCCGCACTATGTTCTTGTAGTTTTCATTCTTTTTGGTCAGATAGTAAAAGAGCACACACTCTGCCACCGTCTGAAACATGAAAGAAATATTATTTGCTTTGAGCCATCATTGTCTGAGAAAACAGGATTACTCAAAGAATACCAAAAAAAAAAGAAAATGAATCAATACCTTTCTCTCCAGAAAAGACGCAATCAGACCAAAGTTTTTGGGGTGCTGAATGAACCTGTGGGAGCAGAAGAAAGAAAACATTGCAACCTGCTAATGGAATAGTTAAAAAAAACAAAACATCATTGGTATTTGCTGAAGCACTCACAAATAAGATCACAGAATAACACAAAGAGGATGACTGAGGAGCTGATGTCAGTGCTGACGCAGATAAAGAAAATTCAAAATGAACACTTTAATGTTTTTTAAGCAAGCTAAGAGGTACATTACATCTATTATTATTACATCTATCCATTAATATTAAATTAACAAATTGTGCATCTAATTTTTGGATCAAGCATATTAGGAGAAGTGGGCAGACTTTAAAGTCACTGATTTTACTGTGTGGGTCTGATTTGATTTGGCAGCTTGAAACGCCTCCTCTCATTTCTCACGAAAGGGGAAGATTCACTTCCTTACCAACAGCTTACCGACCGTGTATCTGTCACATATATTTCACATGGAGTAAAATACATACTTCATCTTGTTGCTTAAAAAGAAGCTCTCAAGCACTTTGTCTACTTAACATGAGAGTGGAGCTGAAAGCTAAAATCGGATTTTCTAAAAAAAAAAAAATATATATATATATATATATTTATAAAAACATATTTTGTAAGTTGTAAAATGTAAAACACACAAAATAGGAAAATCTTAAGTCAGTTCATACATTGTATTCTGGGTGCAAAATGCCAGATGACTAGAAAAATGTTACTGTTACTAAAGCTATTTCTCAGGTGTATTTGTGGCCAACAAAACCAAATGTAGCTGCTAAGAAATAAGGATGAAAGGAGATCTTTTTCAACTCAAAGCAGCATAAGTTATGCTTACCACTCTGACATTGTTTAAGTTTTGAGCTTACTTCTCTCTGAAAGTGTCCTTCTCCTGCTCGCTCCACATGTTCATGACCTGCCGGTCCTTGTACACCTTCATGGGGTCATCCATCAATCCATTCATGTTGATGAACTTGATGCGTTGCTGCTCAGCGTCAAACAGCATAGGAGGGATGACCGCCAGCTGTCGCATTTGCTTCTCTGTGTTCTGACGTACACACATGCCACACACAAGACACAAACAGAAACCAACATCCTGGAGTGAGTGGGTTGGTCTCGAGAAGGAAACTATCTAACAACATGGTGCATAAATTGACATGTACTATATGAAACCTAATGTGGTTATACACTCCTTTTTGAAGTATGGAAAAGTTCAGAACATATGAGAACAAAGGGCATCCTGTTGGCTTGGCTGGCTAACGCATGCTCCACGTCAAATGTGAACTCCTCTAAAACAGTCACTGTTCCTCTCACTCTTAAAGTTGCAATCTAATAAAACAAAAAGCTCTAAAAATTTTTTACAACACTAGGAAGTCTGAGATTAAGATAGGGAAGGGGAGGCACTGTGACAGCATTTTTTAAAGAGAGAGCCCAATTGAATACATTGCTCAGCTTAATGGTACCATGGTGAACATGAGGGGGTTAGTTGTAATGTGCGACTAGACACTGAGAGCAGTGCCTCACATTGGACAAGTCCCTCCAACCTCAAGTCTATTGGGGTGCAGCAAGCCAACATATCGGCATTAAAACATGAAACATCCAGCATATACTGACTTTTAACATCTATCTGGTGAAGTCAGCCAGAGCTTTTCTACAGTAAAAGTATGATTGAATTTTCACATAGATATACCTTGTCCTTGATGGGAAATATTTTAAGCTTGTTAGCTGAATCAGACAACTAAATGCAGTTTCAATTGGACTTGAATTGTGTGAACCATGAGCTTTTTAATTTTTGTAATGTAACTACAGCAATCTTGTCAGCCCAAATAACATGAATTCGGCTGGAATGACTGAGGTCAATTTTATTTATATAACCCAAAAATACAATTTTCCCCCAGAAGGCTTGAACAACTGCTTAAGTGCTTTAATAGACAAGACTGACACATTTAATACAGAAACTTTTCCTACAGCAGCTACATCGACAAGCTACTATTTGGTTGTGATTTTATAAAGATTAGTTTCATCATCAAATTATTAGACAATGGATGAGTACATGGGCAATAATTACTGTTCCAACAGTTGACTGTGTGTGTTGACCATGCATGTTATAAATGGAGAATGGAGAAATGAGGGAAGATTGTTTATCAAAAAAAAAAAAAGGCAGGCAGTAAAAAACAGCTGAAACTATCAACATTTTGGGAGCGTTCAATTGAAAGCAGCTGTGCTCTGTTGTGTTTGCCGCTAGGTTGTGGAAGCCTTAAAAGGCTAGTATTTAGCTTTGGCTAGCCCTGCTAGCTTACCACAAATATTCCAGTGGCATACCAGTTAAGAGGGACCTCTCAGTGGGTACAGTGGAACACAGTGTCATTTATAAGTGGCATATGGTTATCCCAGTAGAACAGCTGTGGTATATTGCGATATTTACTGATGCCACTGAAGCAAAACTGTGTTGCCATGATTTCAGAAGGCCTGGGACACATTTTTGTAGGCTGCATTTTATGATGCTGTTTTATTGCCTTTACTACTGTTTAATTCAACTGAAATTAAATAATACTGATAGATATTATTAGAATATAACACTTTTGTGTAGTGAAGCCAATAATTGCTCATTTTATAGAGACCTGGTCCACTTCATTTCTCTTACTTACTCTTAAAAAATATTTAAAATTACTCAATTAATCATCAAAATAATCCAGGGTTGCTGCAAACTTTTAAAAATCAAATTTAAGACTTTTTAAGACCTTTAAGACCTTAACAAAGGAAAATTAATACCATTTCTACAGCAGAACAAACGCATTAACACAGGTATAACATGTTTAACCATTTTTTATTCAAATAAAACGATCAAAAATCAAACACACATCCTGGTACAGAGGACCAGGGCTAAAACTTACTGTTTACTGATTGTTTATGAAATGTCAAACTATAAGACAAATTCCCAAAAGATTTCTAGAATCTAAAGTTATGTCTACAAATACCTTGACCAACAGTCCAAAAACTCAAGAGTTTACCATTTTGTCTTGATTATCTTAATAATCCATTTCCTGTCATTCTACTGACTGTTTCAACACTACATGGACATTCTTTACCCCTGATTGATTACATCCTTTGTTTTGAGAAGAGCTATTTTTTCATCACGTCTCGTAGCTCAAAAGCCTTTTTCTCAATTTCCCTATCCAAGTTTCCTAACTCCTCTCTCTTCTCCTTGCAGCATCTTCGCAATGTGTTGGACTTTGTAATCAGTTCTGCTATCTTAGTCCCTGCAGTACTCTTAGCTTTTTCTGCAGAGCTGTCTCCATCTTTTTCTAAGGTCTCACATACGCTTCGCATTATTTTTCTTTTCTTCTGTAGATCTTCAAGTTCATCTCCAGTCATTGTTCTTTTGATGATCTGCTCATCCTTTTACTTTTCCTTTCTTCCTTATCCAGGTGCATTCTGTACCTGGTCCGTGCAGTTGCACAGTAGTTTAGCAACTCTTTAGTAAGAGGTACTTGGGTCACTGCACTATATACTCTCACATGGTAACAGATACGTCTTTGGGCAATAACTGTGTCTTCATCCACGTTCCATGTTTCCACCTCTTTGTTGACTGAGAACCCATGTTGAACTGTGGGTTGGCCATGGGAGAGAATCAGCAGCTTCTTCACGAAACCCCACTGCTCTGAGGATGAGGTGCTCATGTGCCGATGCAAAAACATGTCAACTCTGGAGTTTGGGTCTGTGGGACTGAAGTTCTTTAAGCTTGCTGTTCTGGCCTCATTAAAGAGGAATGTCTCTAACTGCTCTGCAGTCACTTCACCTGTATTTAGAAAACGGAAAATCTATATTAGCTCTTGCTTACACATTGGACCTTATTCTCATGCAAAATACCGACACCATTAAAAATGTTAAGAGCAAAACTGTAGTAAGTCTTTTGGAAACAGTATGCACAGAATGTGCATGGACTTAAACTTCAATGTGGCATAGTAAATTACTAGCATTTGGACATGTACTATTGTTAATAAGGGTAAAACAACAGAGCCTATGAGATTTAAAATATACTTTGAAATGTCAACTAATTTCTTATTCCTATGTATTATTTAACAGCTTTTAGACATGACAACTGTTTTTCCTGCACAAACTTCTGGATGAGGCCCTTCATCCTCCACAAGCACACATCTGGCTCCGAGTACATTCTGTTTGGGTCCAGACACATCATGTTTCAGACCATGGGGTACTTCAGTGGACACTTATCCAGAATGTTCTTGCAGATGTTTGAGAGAGCTATCCCACTGTCTTTCATGAACTGCAGCTGCCTAAGCTTGCCTACTCTGCTTTGACTCCCTAATGTTCCCTGACAAAAGTAGACAAAGTGATCTGTACAACACCACCACAACTATTGATGTACTTTACACCACTAGGCATTTAAAATTATATGAACAATGTCAATCATACTTGTAATAAATTCGTAAAGAAGCATTTCTAACTAATAAGAAAAGTGAGTGGCCTACCATCGAGGCAGCTCTGGCTCACATTCCAACATCCACCTGCTTTGGATTGAACCATAGGTTCTTGTCTGTCACATCAAACCTGACAAGATTTAAGATGGGAACATCAAGTACGTCCTCCTTGATCAAGCATCTGAGAATGCTCTGAGAAAAGATTTCGGTTGAGTGAGTAATATTGTAATTACAATAAAGGAATTATGTACTAGTGTCCTCAGAATGAGAGACTGCCATGAAGAAGTGCAACTTTGGTAGAGTTAGGGGATCCATTTAGGCCTCTGCAACTGTGTCGTATGATGAGGGTCCTAGGTTGGGGAGCTTCTTCATTTTGAACTGGTCCACAGAGGTGACAATAGAGGGCCAAATTTCAATAGCCCTTGTCACTGCTGGAAAATGTCCAGTCAGCGATGACCACAAAAAGGCTGTGGAAATTTTGTTGACTTTGTCACCGAGCTGAAGTCTTGCCACCTTGCAGGTGTACAGCGGAACAGAAAGTGCAGGGCTTTGGGAAGCGTCTCTACTTGCCACACCCCAAAACCACTCTTGATAGAGTTGTGCATGGTGTGGAGACCACAATTTCCAGCAATCTGAATTTGAGCTCCACCAAACTGTCGTGTTCTTGTTGTAGGAGCTGCACAAACCTCCAATTTACACTTGGTCCATCCATTGACACAGACAACATTTAATTAAGGCTGAGCTCTTCTGTACCATCCTACAAAGGAGAAAACAAAGGGAAAAATATTAACAAAAAAACAAGTTAAAGGAAGATCATGTAGCATGTGTATTACATGGGATAATAATGAGATATGCTTTAAAGAAAAAGCTTATCTAGATGACAATTACTGGTGTACAATCATTTATAATGGAGACAACAGAATGTATAGTTTTGGTGACTTGCAGGTTAACACACAAGTGCAAACACAAACACTTTTATGAACACCTATGTTACATATATTCAGTTGCCAATTTATAAGTCCACCTAACAAAAATGTATGCAGTGTAATGCAATAGTCCTGCTGAAAATCCTACCTCATGACAGTCAGTTTTTGTTGAAACTTTTCTAGAGAGGTGTTTATGATTACTTTTGAGGCTGTAAGTCAAGATTAAAGAAACATCCCTCAGTATAACACAATACAATTCAACACCAGCATAAACCACAACCTCTCTAAAACAGCTGCAACAAAAACTAGACATTATAACATTCATGGCAATGGGATTTATTGCAGGACTGGTATTGGACTGAATTATTTTTATACTAGTGTACTTCGTACAACTGACAACTGAGTGTAGACCTGCCACAGCATTTTAATGGCATATTTCATGGTGGAGGGGGTCCTACCCCAGTACTATAGCACCTACACAATGAAATATGGTCACTGAATTGCTGCTGAGACAAGTGTGTACTATTTCAAAAAAAAAAAAAAAAGAACTACACTTTTCAACAAAATTTAGTTTGTGTACCCACAAATCACCAAAAAATGATCGCTGGTAATGGGCCTTCATAGCCACCAGCACTTCAGTATTAAGTGAATTAAAAGTAAAGATAAATATCACTTTCCAAGTATAATTGTTCTGATCTGATAACAGGCTCTGTTAGCTTACCTTGAATTTATCCAGTAAATCCTCAGCTGTGGAGTGGCCCGGGAACTGAGAACCATAGTAGTCTCATCGGCTGTCCAGTGCCTGATGTGGAGGTCTATTCATTGTTTGTCTTATTCATGTTTTCGGACATTACGACGAATGACTCATCATTCACTTTTGTAATCAACTGTCTTTCATAAGGGAGCAATACCAAATCTAGCTATATATGCCGTTTTATCTCTCACAAGTGAATGTCTTTACATGTTCTGAGTCAGGAAACATCTCCTTGAAAAGTGTGTGGATGTTGTTGTTTGACTTGTGTGAATGGTGCTGACTTATGTGCAGAACCCACAACCCTTCTGCCCTCAGAGTAGCAGTCGGTGACTTAACAAAACACCTGGTTGAACAGAGGCCACGGCTGTATCACAGGGTCCAACGTTACCAGTCTGTGATCCAGCAGGAGCTGATGATATAGTGGCAGCAGACACGGAAGACTCCATTGGCGCTGTATTTTTTCAGATACCAGCGTAGAGTCTGTGCTTTTCTGATTTCAAATCGGACTCAACTGCCATAATTCCCATTGTCCCAAGTTTAGAAGTTTTTCGGTACACCATGCAAGTTGCCTCAAAATTATTACTTGCAACAGCTAACCATTCCCGGTGCTTTTCATCTTGGAGCCAAATTTCCTTCAACTTGCATGTCCCCATCTTGCTGAGAAACATCGCAGGGCGATGCAGAACAGTTCTACACGTAGCAGTTCCAGACCCATTGTTTTAGACATATACATGCACGAGTTTAAATGACAGATGAAAACGAGTCTGTGTAAAATATGAGTGAAAAATGAATAAGACAGAAATTCTGCATTCTAAAATTATATTTTAATGTAACGTCTACTATTTGTCAGTGACTACATTATACCAAAGCTAACTTTAGCTAGCTACCTTCAATGAATAATGTCAGCCCTACCCTTTTTTAACGCACTGGGAACCATCTGTAACTTGGCTTAGCTGGCTGGCTTCAGCATGAATTCATGAACTTTATCAATAGTGATGATACAGCAGTAAAGATTTCATTCATGCTCTGTTATGTGTGGATGCAAAACTTCTTACAGTTAGATTTCAGTGGCAGGGCTTTTCTTTCAGTATCTTCCGCAAATGCTGATAGTCTATAAACAAATTTTTAATTGCACATTTTGACATTTTTAGTGGAAAGAAGATTGAAACAAGAATGGACCCAGCCAGTAAGGAAGCGCCCGGAGATGGCGTTTCTGTAGTGGCAGCATGATTGGAAACTTAATGAAATAAATAAATTTCCAGAAAATACAGCTGTGCAAATGAGTACTTTCAATAATCAGTGTAAGTTCTTGCTTGCATAAATCAGATGTCTGTTGTTAGGTATAGTAACATACTCACCTGTAGTGTCCACTAAGAGGCTTATCAGAAGCCTCTCTCTCTCTCACACACACACATATATATACACACACACACACACATATACACAGTGGGTGTTGAAAAAACTCCACAACACATACATGCAATTAACTAAAATAATAAAATAGATAATTACATGTAATACTGGTTTATGGCTTTCATTAATCCACGAATAACCGTAGCCATAAACAACCACTGAATGCAAAACCATTTTTTCAACTCTCATATGCATTTCCTTATCCACACTCAAACCAATAAACTAAATTAAACTGATGTAATACATGCTTATGAAGTTCACGAGTCCTGCAACCCCCTGCCACTAATTGAGGGAGACTGAACAACCTCAACTAGTATTCTTATTAATATCATCTAGGCTGAACATTAGTTTCCACACTTGTGAATTATAAACAAATAAATACACCAGTAGCATAACAGTGAACAGCTTTAAGTAGCATTCTGTTTCCCCACTCAGATTTCCATGAGTGTGTGTCCAAATGCAGGTCAAACAACATCGCTTCATGAATTCTAGATCCAACAGGGAAGCAAAAGGCAAAGCAACCGTCCAGTCACAGTAAGAAAAACAAACAACAAAACAAAAACAGTGTATCTATCGGTGTGTGCAGGCACACAGCTGTTTTGAATTAATAAATGCTTATATTGATAAAAAATCCTTCATTGAATACAATATACACACATTTTATTTCATAAAAGACAAGAAAAGTGGATTATTATTTAGCCTTGATGTGATTTAGCATTCTCCAGAAGCTGGTGGGTTAAGTGTTGAGTCTAGAGCTGTGGGGTTCTGCTGCTTTTCTGCATATGTCTAAAACTGGTGGCACATGTGTACATCTATAACGGTGGGTCTGAACTGCTGTGTCTAGAACTGCCAGGGCTCTCTGGCTCTGCGGGTCGGTGATATTGATCTTGCTAGCTTCTTCCTCTTCTCTCTCCCATTTGCGGTTTGTAAATGTGGAAGACGGAGTATGTAATATAATAATAATATAATAAGTTACGTGAATGCAAGACGTAAAGCACAAACCCACAAAAAATTAGTCATAAAAAATCATTGAACACTAAATAGATACAGTAATATATGTAGATTTGAAGTAGTAGTATTCAGACATGTCTCAGTTAGTCTAGGCATTATCTCAACGTTTAAGACCTCTCACAAGTAAAAATAAGACTAAAGGCAATTTATGACCTTAAATTTTTAAAATCAAACTTAACACTTTCTAAGACTTTTTAAGGATCCTCTGTGATAAATAGAATATTAAATAATAGAAATGATTAATAGTTGAAATTAATTATTTATTAATAATTGTCATTAATTATTAAAGAATATAGACACATCTGTATTTGCATGGCGTATAAATAAATTAAGAGCCTAGCATTTCTTTTAATGTAAAGTTCTCATCCATCTCCACCTGGCGTGTAACTCCTGGTAGGAGTGGCAGCCACGGCGTGTGTGCCAAACAGACATCCAGATATCAGTGTACCGTAGCAAATTGAACTTGAGGAGTATGACAGTGTGAATACACTCTTAAGTGTTGCCAAAGAGCAAGTGGAGGGACGAACCGGCTTTAACAGAAGAGCTTACCTCGTGCTCCGATATTCCATCAATGATCTCAGAGACCTCATGTTCACTGCGAGCTGCAGACGAGGTCAGCCCACCTCCTCGCTGCCCAACGCGGCTACAAAAATGAGTAATACAGAAGACCCATCACACACCCACATATTATTGTAACTGAACCACATGCATAAAAAATCCAGCTTCATTCTTTATAGGAAAAACAGTAACAAAAATATTTCAAAAAGCTTACTGGGTTTTCTACTCAGTTGAGAAAAAAGGGAAAAAAAAATCCTGTGCTCTTACCTCTGCATGCGCTCCTGCAGCTCTCTTTGCTTGCGGATCTCTGGGAACTGTTTCTCGTAGTATTCCCGCACCTTGCTCTCCTTGGCTCGGCGCCGCGGGTTGTTTTCTATGCGCTCCACCTTCTTCTCCCAGGCTTCCATCAGCTGGTCATAGCGCTGGCAAAATTTCTGTTCCTGAAGCACCACAGAAACAAGGAAGATCTTAATCCACTGCAGAGCTACATAAATATTAACACTATCTCCTATGTCTTCCCTTTGATCTCAGGACACATAACACAACATAACAAAATTATTCAACATTTAACTGCTAAAACAAGACATTTTCCAAAAGCAGAGTGATATTTTAGACTGCCCAAACATAGAAAGTTTTTTTCTTCAATAATTATATTCAGTAATCTTTAGCTCTCAGTCTCTCTGGTATCTCCTACTATGTACCTCTACATGTTCAGAGGGGGCAAAATGATATCTTGGTATTCTATGAGGAGTCTGGCCTTGAGCCATGACTCTGGCAGACGACAGCCCACGTTTTCCCAGCTTCCTCACAGGCAGGCTGTAAAGCAGACCATTAACCCTGGTGGAGACACGACCCTCAGTAGGCTCATAAACCACAAGGTGATGTCTCGCCGCACTCTGCCCACAAGGAGCTACCTCCCCCACTTAGACACAACTTGAGAGAGGACTGGACAGTCGCCCACGTTGCGCTGGTTTTCGATACAGGTGGTGCATTTGAAAACTGTTCTTTCTGTCCTTACATAAACTTGCAATACATAATAAATGCCGAGCTGTGAGATAGTTGCTGCTGGCAGTATCTCTGAGGTTGGAAGCAGTTAAAAAAAAAGCAATTTTCCCCCATCATATTTTCTACTTGTAGATAGATGCAAATTTCATAGTAAAACTGTGCAATAATGATTTTCTGTCAAGCCACTTAATTTTAAGATGTCCGCTTGGCTCTAGCAACAGAGCTCACCCCATTGATCTCTGCTTTATCAATAGTCATGCTCTTTAGTTCAGTCCTGCTCAATCACTGGCATGCAAGAGAGCAAACTAACCCAGTATAATGCTCATTATAGTGTTCGGCTGTCAGTGAATTGAAAAAAAATTGATGACATTATGAGAGAATTTGTTTAAGTTTTTTTGTTTTTCAAAAGCAACCTCATCACTGGGGCACTGACGACAGATCGTGCCCAGAGCTCTATTCCTCTTTGGTCTGCCTAAAATGGCCACTCACTTCAAGGAGCAGCTGGCCCAGTTTAAAACTAGTCATCCGTCATGGGCTGAGTCCCAGCAGAGAGTCAAAAATGTTGAGTTCTGTACTTACCCACTGCTTACGAGCATGATTTCTCCTCTTGAAGTATAAGATGAGCTTCTTCCTCATCGCCTGATTTCTAAATGGGTTTTTAAAAGAACAGAGGGGCAGAGAGTTAGAATCAAAAGGATAAGGTGATAATAGAGGAAAACAGTCATTTCAGACAATACCTTGGGATCACATTTGTAACACAATAAATGTAAGTATGTTTTTATCCAGCTCTACAGGTAGACATTTTCTACCCTCCACACTTTCTCTGCCTACTTTTTTTACCCAATAAATAAACAAAAAAACACACACTCACAAAAACACAAACAATGCCAGTCCTTGTATGCCACCCCTCGATAAACTCAAACTTGCTTCTGGGTGGAAAGGACAGCGAGGGGAGCCAAACTTATAAAACTTGTCTGGGCTGGGAACAGCTAGCCACACTGCTTCAAATAAAGGTCAGGGCCAGTAATCTCCTTAGGCAGCCTCTCAGTTTGTCTCTTTCTTTGCTGCAAGACAGAGTTTTATTCCTGACACTTAATCTGTCAGTTGTAAGGTCACGTTCCCCACTGATTAATGTAATCTTATTCTACATTAGTCACTTCAGCTGAGCCGCAGGGTCCTTCAGGTTACAGGCAAGGACAGAAGACTAGGAAGTGGGCTACTGGTGGTGTATGAGTTTTGTGAAGGTTGGAAGATAGTAGGATAACATTTGGGGTCTAAAGGCATACACGCACAGGATGACCTCTTCTCTATTTCCCAAACATGTTATCTGAAATAACAAACCCGAGTGAAATCTAAACAGCCTTAACCTCAAACCTACATAAACAATGACAAACACTCCCACACATACAAACAGACACATTGAGCCAAGCCATTGCAGCAGAAGATAAATATCACCAAATCCAGCTAGATATTGTGGATGGCCAGTTATCCACACGTATCGTGGCACACAGTGGGTGAGAACTAACTTGGTATGGCAAAAAATGGAGTGATAGATTAAGCCCTTTAAGGACAGAGATGTCATTGTCCTCCGGACACCAGATGGCAAAGGGAAAGATTAGTAGCCCTGAACCCCAACGAAAGGTTTCTTTTGTCCTGCTCTAAGCCTCTACCATTTCTGAGATATCAAAGAACACTGTAATTTGGCATAATACCTCCAAAACATGATGGCTGAAAGATTCATTATACACACACACTTGTGACAGACGTTCAACCAGTGGTACAACCTCACTGAGCAAAACCTTTACGGACTTCAAAGTTGAGTGTGATTATTTCTTTCCTAGTAGTTCATAAGCAAAGATATTAGCAAATGTTGTAGATGCTGTGTGTGTGTGTGTGTGCGGGAGATGAATTGGGATGGGGACTCCATAGAGATATTGGTACTGATCTATTCCAGCAGGGATGAATGCCAAGGTTATCAAAACAAAGAAGTCAATTGTGCTGGCTCAAGGCAACACAGTGGTATTTAATAACACACACGGAGGGAGAGAGGAGAGTTTTCAGTTAATTGCTTTGAGGCAATAATACTGATCAAACGGTGCAGGGATCAAAAGGAGTGAAGACAGAGCAGTGTGTGACTAAGAGGTCAGACACATCTTGTGGTATGCCACTGTGCCTAAAACACAGTGCCAATGGTGGAGGCGAGCCATTAGAACCCTGCTACAGCCCTTTGATATGCCTCAGTGAATTATGGTCCTTAAAAGATTAGAGATGCACATAAACCTTATTGATAGACATGGCAGGGCCACGCAAAGTCGTGTACCCTTTGCTCCCCTTCTGGCAGATATCCACTAAAAAATGATATTGGTATGATTTATTAATCATTCACCTAATGTAACCTTGGAAGCTGAGAAAAGCATCCTGCTATTAATATTCCATGTCAAGATGTCAGGGGCAAAACATAAAGCAATGGTTGTTTTAGTCGGTTTTCAGAGGGAATAGCTATGGATGTTTTTTTTTAAACTGATGCACTTTTAATTTGGGCACAGATGGTTGGAAGCTCTGTCAGCAGCATAAAGATTGAACTGGAATTTAAATATGACTACTGTACCTTTGTAACCGTGTATGTAATTATAGCTACTTCAGAGTTACTGAGATGTAAAATTGATGTAGAATTAAATCACACATTCATGAGTTTAACAACATAATGGCTAGTCTTTGTACCATTTGGAAGTTTCAATCAAAACAATATTAACATTGAAAAGGAGAAAACAGGTGACAGTGGAAGTCCTTTTCCATGAGGCCTTTGCATTACTTTCTATCCTCTGTAGCTGCCCTCTTTACACATGATTAATCACTTAAGTTTCAATGCTAAGTTTACATAATGTCAATTTCAGATCCTCCTCTGAAATGCCAATCTTTGCTGTCTGGAAAGGGGGAAGGAGGGGTTGGGGTGTGGGCGTGGAAACAAGTGACAGGTCTTTGTTTGTGGAGGTTGAATAAAACCACTGGAGGAATCAATAGTTTGCTAAGATCATCTAGTTTCAATTTCTATTGGTAATAGTTTTAAGTTTAAAAATACAAAAAATGGCCCAAAACCATGAACAAAACTGATATTCTCCTGGCAGCATATGTTTTTTAATAGAACTTCAAATGATGATTATTTAATTTTTTACAAAATCAAACATCCACAATATATACAATTCATTTCTATTTCATTCTTCCTGACCACCAGTGACGGTATGTAATACCTGGATATGCATTGTGTGCATGCGCAGGAGGAGACACAATACCAGCAAAGTTACATGTTTGGCCTGGGTGACACAAGCAACCTGATAAAGGGGCCTGGCACCCAGCAGTCATCTCGTTTTCATCTTCTTGCCTTACCGTCCAGGCCGTGTAAGCTGTTAGCATTACCTAGCATCAGTGCTCACCGTCTCTGGCGGTAGCTTTGTACCCCATCGGTTGGAGCTATGTCTTCATCTTCCAGAGGCTGCATAGCCGGTGCTCATCTCTGCAAGGAGTTTCGCCGAAACCCTGACTACAAAGCATCAGACTCTACCCAATAAGTAGCCACATTTATTTTCCCAGTGGGCATGTCTTACTAACTTAGCCACTTAGCTTAACACACTATAGCTTAGTGCCTCTACTCTTTGCGGGTCACTTACTATTGTGCACTTGTCTGATACAGGCCTGTGATGGGAGTGATGACCTAGCTGCTTTACCCTCTGTTGCTAGCCACCATATGAGGATGCACTTTCTGTTGCGGCCTTAGGGAACCTTTTTACAGATCAGGAAGCAAGAGAACAGGAGGAACTGGAGAGGGAGTCCCCCCTCCCCTCTGTGACAGGCTCTCACGGGTCAGGAGCAGACTCCTTGCTGTATGCTGAGACTGGTTAAGCAAGCCATTCAATTGGCCATCTCAGGGCTTGGTTGGATGCTGCCCCTTTAGAGGCTGCTTCCTCTAGTGCCTTTTTCAAGCACACCCCATAACCATCTGCCTTCAGAGTTCCATCCTCTGCACCATACACATTGATGAAAGTGGCCTGTCTCCAAGGCGTTCCTCCACCTGCCGAGTGACGGCAGGGCTTTGGCTGCTATGACGGACACCTCCCAATATGGTCTAGATAAAATGCCTGCCATTGATGCCTCCATTGCTTTTCTGATTGTATCCTCAGATGCCCTTAGACCGGATGCCTACTATCCACGCCCGCAGTGTAGAATCACTGATGACCTCCTTAGCAAGAGCAGCTTGGATGGGATGTATCGGAAACTCTCTTTCCCATCTTGTTCTGGCTCTATCGCAGACTCTCCAGACTGCCGGAGTTGATGCCTTGACACAAAGCCTGAGTGATGCTTCCTTCCAGGAGTTCGCTTTCATGACCAGAGAGCTTGACAGACTGATGTCCACTTTGACCTTAACCCAGCGCAAAATGTGGACACTTCGCACGCTATCTGTCATTCCAGGCCAGATGTTTGGGCCTGCAGTTCATCGGAGTGTAGTGCGCAAGTCTACAAAGTCAGGCAACAGTTTGCTGACTAATGCCGGGCACCTTTCTATAAACAAAGACACACCAGAACTCTTCACCCTGCAGCCAGCACTCCTCTTTTCAGCAGGGCAGGCCCCTCCACAGCCTGCATTTCAGACACCAAGGATAGGGTACCCAGACACGGGGCTCCTACCAACCGACCCCTAAGCCACCCAAGGGGCACTTTGAGGCACTGAGACAGTACATAGATATGTTGGCTGGGTTCCGTCTGATGCACTTTTTGTTTGTTATGGAGGGCACAGGGAAGATTGTGCCTTATCTAAACAGAGTCTCGAACTGGGTTGTGGATACCATATCAAAAGCATACAGGCTCAGGGGCCTCCAGGTCAACCCTGTGAAATGTCATTCTACCAGGAGTGTCTCCATTTCTTTGGCTGCCTTGAAGATTGTTCCACTGAGTGACATCTGTGCTGCAGCTACTTGGGCTTCTTCCTGTACCTTTGCTTGCTTCTACAGAGTTAATGTGGCCGTCACTCATCCTGTGACAACTGCAGCCTTGTCTGCTCTTTCAGTCTACAACTGAGGCACAGTGAGTACAGATTTGTTGTGACCTTGCTGGTATGGGTCATCCAGGTATTACATACGGTCTCTGGCAGTCAGGAGAATGAAATAGAACGAGAGTTATGAATGTAACTATGGTTCCATGAATTCTGGATGACCGTCCAAGTTCATTGTCACTCGGAGGCTTGATGAGAAGATTCTATAGGAGACCACTGCTGGGTGCCAGGCCCCTTTATCAGGTTGCTTGCGTCACCCAGGTCACATGTGTGACTTTGTCGGTATTATCTCTCAACCTCCTACACATGTGCATGATGCATATCCAGGTATTACATATCGGCTCTGGTGGTCGCCCAGAATTCATAGAACCTTAGTTACATTCATAACTCTTGATTATGTTTCTCTCTGTGTTTCTTAACTTGGCTGGTTACACTTTGATGGGTTCTAACATCTTCATGATCCCAGAAATTACAGTTGTTACGTGAATTTGAGTTTGGTGTACTTTGATAATGCATTCACTTACAATTGATGATCAATTAAAAACCAATCATGCTTTGTCTTGAAAAAAATTAAAATCAAATATCCATCTTAAAGACCGCATGAGCTTCTGTATCTACAATTAACAAACTTGTTGTTGCACCATTTATAATTTTTTTTTTCTTTTTACAAGATGAAATGTGTAGGCAAATGTAGTGACAAACTTACATTTTGATGTTCTCATGGTACTGCTTGGTATCAGAAGGCTGATTGTACAGTGGCTGGAACAAAAGGAGGAACAATCAGATCAAAGAATCATATTTACCATACCTTATTTTCAGTTAGGTTGTAAACAGCAGAATACATGAAGACCAAACACTTTCCCTCCACATCTCTTCATATGATTCTGGCCTTGCCACTAATACATATGGGATTTCAGGAAGTCTAAATCAAAATGGGTAGGTAATTCATTTAACAGAACCGAATGATGAAATTCACCGTGTGTGAGACTGAGCTGGATGGATAGATGAATAGGCGACAGTTAAATATGGTATGTATGAGGGTTGGGGGTTTCTATTCTCAGTGGTTTTCAGTACTAGCGACCCTTTCACATTACACTCTGATGTGAGTCATCTTATTCGATCTTATTATCAACAATATTTCTTAATGAAGCTTCAAGTATAGTAGGCATTTCTACCTCATTATTTTACTGCTCGAGCCTCGTACTCAAAAACAGCGGGAACGTTCATGTGATTCAATAAAATGTTCCCACGTTAGGAACGCAGAAACGAAAGTGTGGGAAAGAAAATACCAAGAACAGAAATACAACATTAAATCAAAGAGTCCACTCACCAGTTCTACCCTGGGTCCCAGTCCCTCCAGTATCCTGTGAGCCTCTTCTGCCTTTTTCTGGTAAGAGGAACACAAACAGAAGTAGTACATTAGCCGGCTGCCTGCACCTCTACCATCACCACGGCAACGCAGTGAGCACGCTCACTTGATCGCTAAGGCTACACCGCTGCTCGCTGGATGGATGGTTGGTTGGATGTATGGAGAGATGGATGTACTGACTATTATTAGAGCTTTTAACTCAAGCTGGGCCACAGCTCCTTGCCTCAGCTCCCTTTCTCCTCCCAGAAAAAAAGATTACTCACCTCCCCTGAGCAGAGAGAGGTAAAGAGAAAGAGCAGGCAGGCAGGAAAGCGAGCAGGAGTGGAATAGAAAGTGAGTGGGAGAGAAAGAGCAAAAAAAAAAAAAAAAACTAGGGAAAGGGAGGGGGGCTAAAGAGCTTTGGTGCTTATCTCATAAGAGACAACTGATGAAAAGACAGAGAAAGATCTCACCTCCAGCTCACTACCTACAACAATCATCCTCTCAAAACTAAAATTCCTGGCAGGGACCATAAAGCGCAACAGAAGAGGTGTCGGGCGTGAAGATGGCCAGCGAAAAAACTCCCATCTGTGTCTCTGAATGACCTCTCTGCAGCTCTGCTCCTCCATACATTTATATTTAGCTCTACCAGACAAATGTGTGTGCAGTGTCCCAGACTACCCCCTCTCTGTTCGCTCCACTCTTTTCCTCATTCCACTCTGTACACTCTCTCCGCTTCATCGATCAAACAGACCCTCCTTGGTGACACACCACATGCTCTGTTGCTTTCCATCACACTTCATTTCCTTCAGTGACCAAGCGGTGAGACTGGCAGGAGAGACACACTCACAGACAAGATGGAAGTGCGGTGAGAGAGAGGGGTGGATGGACGGGAACGCACCGAGGGAGAAGTTTTAGAGGTGATAACATAGACAAAACCTGCTAGTGTACGTGCACGCCAACCTTTACTCTTCACCTCCCACCATGTCATGCAGCTTCCTTGTCCGTTTCACTCTGTCTTCGCTGTAGAGGGTACGCAGGAGGTGTTTGGGATCTACTCTCGAGTTTATACGAGACTCACGCTAACCGAATTGGATGTAAGACCTTAGAGGAGCTCACGCACACAGCTTAACTTGACTCAAGACAGGCTTCCAACTGGGTCACTTGTGAGTGAAGCCAAATGAGTTAAAAAGCGCCCATAAGGAAGCGCTGATATGTAAAGTATTTGCAAATCCGAGTTATTCAAATACAAATACAGTTACACGATGTCATTATCCTTCTTTAAGTCATTTTGCATTGATCCCCTTTTTTCCTCATTCCTCTCGCTTCCTCATCAGTGAGTAGGTGTAACAGGCTGCAGAGTGTTGCCTCAGAGAGCTTGCTAGCTACAGGAGCAGTTAATGAGCAGCAATTATTAAAAGCAGCCTTTCATCCTCAGGGAGTTGGGAGGCTCAACAATTTCTCTCTCTCGTTTTCTGGCTGCAATTCCTCTAGCAAATTTGAAAACAAGATCGCATAACAATGACCTCAAAATTCTTGGAATATCGCCTCACAATAAATACCACAAATGACGACTTTAGCGATGAAAATAAAAAGGTAGGGATGAGATGTAAAAGAAGCTGTACTGAGCGTGACCTTTTCACTAGTAGTGTAGCTAATTACACAGAAAGCTGCAGGTCTAGTAACTGCCCTCTTAATCCATCCTCCACCACATACACACACACACCAACTCATCACAAGATCTGGGCCAAGATGCTGGCTCAATTATTTCAATCATGCCCCCCTGTGGTGACACACAGGGACTGCTACTCAGGTGGTGGCATTATAAGCTATGAAGCTTAGGAACTGTACTGGTGTACATGCTGCAGTCAACAACACAATTTCCCCCGATAGGTCAAATTAGTTTTTAAATAAAATGACGAACATGAGAAATTTTGCAACAAACATTGCGGTTGCTTTTTCCACTAACATCATAGCACAATAACACTTTGGTACCTCCCATGACGAGAATGCGGTTAAGAAAACAGGGAAAACAGGGAAAGAGGCAAGACAAGAATTTAAAAAAAGAGAGAGAGCACTGAGGATTTAGCATAACTCAACAGAATTATGATAATGCAGTGTCATTGCGGCTGTCTTCTCATGTTCATGTCCAGGACAGCTGTGTCCCCAAATATGAGAAGAGTGAGCCTGAGGTGAGCCTCAGGGTCTGACAATGGGCTGTGGGTAGAGATGTGGCTGTCTAGAAATGCTGGTGACATTAAGCAGAGGGGGGATGATGACGCTCAGCTCGAAAGGCATGCTGAGTAATTATAGCCAGGTGTTTAATAATACATATACACAGCATATACTGTATATATACAAACAAACACACACAGATAAACCGCAGGCTTGATATGTACCGTTAAGCTTTAATGTAACGTTATTATCGGATAGCTGTCTGATGAAGTGTGAAGCCACACCAATAAGCTCCAGTGACATCAACACATACAGTCATACAGACAGGGTGACTGGCTGTCGTAGCTTTTCTTAGATCCCTTATCATTGCAACTACTGAATGATCTGTGTGGTCAAGAGAACAGCATGAGTGAGTTCAGTTCAGTTCAGATCTTTGCTGGACCGTGAGGAGATTCTTTTTGCAGCTAGGCAGCATAAAAATTACATGAAAATATTAACACCATAAAAACGCACCGAGCAAGCCTGCCAAGAGTCTGAGAAGACGAGCAAAACTTATGTCCCGATGGGCTTGTTTAGGTTTACAGACAGTTGTTAGTTAGCTGGCTGAACTGTTATTGTAGTTTGGTAGCCCCTTAAGCATTCTTAAGTACCAAACAGCTTCAGCTGCATTACAAGCACCCTCTGGGCTGGGACTGCCTTGAACTGAGATGAACTGTGATGAGATTTGCGATCTGGCTAACAGACACACTTGTGTGTTTTTAAGTGTAATAAATCTTATCTGGATCTTATCCAGATTTGAGACAAAGAAAAAACTTTATGTGGCTAATGTAATGCTAAATAGTTAAAAATAAATAACAATAAATAATATGGAATAGCCACTAAAAGAATTAGTATGAATACAAGTTGATGAATGAATGCTACGGTGTCACCGTGGCACGGGGATTAGTGAGAGCGTAACTAGAAAATAGTTGAAGATGCTGGTGAAATCTAAAGAGAGGGAGAGAGATAGCGAGATTGGCGGGAAGGCAGTAGGCCAGAGTACATCCTGCGAATCAGAGGGAAGTGGAAAGTGTTACAGAGGTCAGGCTACATTGTGGAGTAAGCCATGAGTCATTCTTAAACTTCCAGCCTTTCAGAAGAGTCTTGAGCAATCAGCTATGCCCTGCCGTTGCATATGCTTACAAGTGCTGTGACTTAGCTGTGCATGATGACTGAGGACAAAAGTCATGAAGGGCACTCCCTGTACTGTGGTGTGACTTTTAAAACTGCTTCTGAGGAAATCTGCGCAGGTTATAGTGAAGTTTCACAATCCCTAGAACTGTTAAGAATTTAGTGTCTTGCTCAATGACAGTTAAAACATGCTGAATGCAGGGTTTTCTACTTGGTTTTCCATTTACAGTTTATGCTCTCTACACACTAGACTCCTTTGCCATTCTATGAAAACTATTTGCCTTGAATGTGTGAGAGATGCTGTTCAAAATATCCATGAGAAGTGTGAAGTTTTAACATTACTCCTAGTTTCCCATAGGGGGACTTGTTTAAAGAGGTGGAATTTGGGGTTTGATACAGTGTGAGAGGATTTTCCTGCTTATACCAGTAAAAAGGAAACTAGTGCATTTCACCACTAGGTGGACTGAGAGCACTGAGAATAACTCCATTATAAAGGTAATCTTCTACACAGAGCACTGATGCACACAATGATTGCTGTGACTAACTAAACACTTTATATGACCTCCCAGCTGTTCTGTTTTTCTACTGATGAAAGAAAGATTAAGTTGCTATTCTTGCATAGGTGATTAAAGACAAAGATCTGTGTTTATGCCACCTTTCTATTTGTGTGTGTGTGTGTGTGTGTGTGTGTGTGTGTGTGTGTGTATGTGTGATTCATCAAGCCTGATAATGTTGACCTTTAGTAGCTTATTCTGTTAGGCAAGCATCCTGCCTTGCCTGATGGTGAGAGTGGGAGGCTCAGGTAGGAGATGAATACTTTGTGACACTCGCTGCTTTTGTTGACAACGGTTCTTGAGGATTACATCAAATAGGTAAATGAGAATGACAGCTCTCAGAGGAAAAAAAAAAAAAAAGGGTCTTCTACAGACACATGGACAGACATCAGTCTTTTCAGTCCCATTATCCCACTCAATGATACGCACATTACATGCATAATCCACATTTTGCCTGTGTTTTCTATTAGCTTAAAGGACAAACATAATGACAGGAGTATGCATCATGGGGCTCTGCTTGTGTATTCAAAGGTGCTCCTGCTTGCTAATGTGGTTTATACATATATGTATTATATACACACAGTGGGGTTGAAAAGTCTGAAAACACTTCCCCATTCAGGTGAAAAATAAATAAATTATATACATACACATATACCCACTTGATACTCTTGTAATATCCATATGTAGTGAACATACATTATCAGGTGAAACCAAATTCAAACGCCAAGTAATCTGGGCTTGAGTGGTGGGACACAAATTGAGCATCTGGTACGTGTGTGTGTGTGTATGTGTGTGTGTGTGTGTGTGTGTGTGTGTGTGTGTGTGTGTGTGTCAGTATTCTACTGACCCTGTTCTCATCATAGATGATCTGCACCAGGCTGCGGTGCTTGGCCTCACTGGGTGGCGGTGAAATGGGCCGCTCTGGCTCATGGGGCTTTGCAGCCTCCTCCTCCAGCTGTTGCTGTAACACACAGAAAGATGTCGGTTAACACTTAACAAATTCAAAAAGGGCCCTAATGTTCCAGGAAGACTGGTGGCTCACCAGTTCCTGTTGCGAGGTTAGTGAGTGTGTGTTAGATCAACTGTCCCTCCCCCAGCTCTCCAGCAGGGATGAGACTAACTGTCCTATTAGCTGTAATAGCTATTAACTCCCCAGGGTCTAGTTAATCAAAGAGTTACCACAACAGCCTGTAAACAAAGCCATTGCCCGCTGTGTGGCGAGAACATCAAGTGAGAGAGAGAGAGAGAGAAAAATAAGGAAAGAGAAAGAGAGAGAGAGAGAAACCTGTGAAATGAACACTAGACAAATACTGGAAAACAGCATTCCTGTAACTTGCTTGTCACTTTGGCATGAATCCAACCATTCATTGGAGGCTGCACTCTAAAACACAGAGAATTTTAGGAAGTACTGTCTACTGTGACCGGCAAAGAAAACACAGAGACAGAAAGGTTTCTGGGGTGGCAGAGAAATATGTGTGGAATTAAAAGAGAGAATCTGGCAGGGCAGTGAAAAATACAGGTTGATGGGCCTCAACCATCGACCTTTATTTTTCACTGCCAATCATTTGGAGTTCTGTAAATGCTTCCCTGTCCCTCAATCTTCCCTAGAAGGTATACAGGAGAGAAGCAGAGGAGAAGCCTGTTCTTAAGAGTCAGAAAAAAGCTGAATATGATACAGAAAGAAAAGCTTGATTCGGCTCTTATTACCCATTTCGATTTAGACACATCATGCATCTTTTACATTTTGGATGATCATCCGAAATTGAAAAAGCAAAGTATAAATGCAACAAAGAAGCATTAGATACAGACTGCTATCCAATTGCGCATTCTGGTCCATTTACACCTTTGTGTAAATGGAGTTGTGGGAGACAGATTGAACAGTCGGGATCATAAATCCTCCCACACTTAAGTAAGTCAACACACAGAGTGTTGAAGTAGCAACCTCTTTTCCCCTGTGATAACGGCAGGCGATACTGAAATTATTACTTTTAAAATAGTTATACATTGAATTTTCTGATGTGACACAAAAAGCAACCATTTCAACACATAATCATAAAGGTAGCATAGGGTGGTAGTATTTGTCATGTGAGCAAAGTTTCTGTCTTGCTCATAATTCAGAAATGCAACTCATCAATCAGAGTTCACGTAAACGAGAAACCTGATTATTGTAAATCGGGGCGGGGAGTTAGAGAAACCTGGTTTGCCTAGGTAGATTTCTAACGGGGAATGCCCATTTCTTTGCTACATATACTGGTAACCGTTTGCATATGTGTATGACAAAAGACTTCACACGAGGAAAGTAACCGCGGAACCGCTGGATGAAAGGAGAGGTAATCACACAGAGCCATGTGTCCTCGTATGTAAAATAATACCATCCAAATTCTGACTAAAACTGACACAAAAGTTGCCTCAAGAAGTCAGTCGGTTGGTGAGTCGGTATTCACCACAACATCTGGCTATTTGTTCAATTCACACATTGTGGGAGAGAGAGCTCTTAAGTTAAAATAAGGAAGCCTCCGAACTAAAGTAAACTAAAGATGCAGATTTTCTGTTTAGACAGTGGTTTCTATGACCTGGTTACTTCAGTGCATGTGTGTTTCAGCACATTTTATCCAGTTAACTTTAGTCTTCCTAAATCCTCTAGACTGGAGTGTGTTCATCTGGCGCAGAAAACAAAAACATGAATGTATATTAAAAATCACATCAGGGTTTCATCTGGATGTGAGGCACATGAAAAGAAACTGGGAAACTCCGTAACTGCAGCCCTTCCCTATCATTCCGGTTAAAAAACGTTTTATTGGAGGCGCCTTTATGTTTATTTTTCCTGTCTTTAGACAAACAGGCAGACATTTGAGCAAAAGCTTGACGACATAATTCAACAGCCGGTCTCTACATACAGATATAAGATTAACTTTGTTTACAAAAGGGCAGCAGAAGTCTCAAAAGCAGCCAGACTAACCCCATCTACATTTTAATTTCATGATACTGCAAAAATATACATTTCATACCCTCATTTGAAAGTCACAATGAATAGATGTACTAAGATGTTCTATATCATCTGTTTTTTATGCATTTCAATCACTATAACTACACCTATGACTTTGACTATGATCATAAAACTATCAGCAAAAGAGAAAATAAAAATAAAAACATCATCATTTGCCTGAAAAATGTTTGGATGCAATGTAAGTGTTGGGCAGGATGTACGCTGGAAAGAGCAGCACACTGTATCAAGCAGCAATAGCTATCTGCGAGTGTCATTCGGTGGCGTGCGTGTAGCTGATCTACAGTTAAGTCTGCCCCCTACTCCCCCCACTCCTACTCCTCCTTCTCATCTCCTGTCAGGGGCTTCAGAAGGGGGAAAGGCGGCCTCCAGAGGATCCACATGAGAGTGGAGCAAGATGGATCATCATGTGCCATGATAGGCCTGGATAAGCATCTGGTGAGGGAAACACAGACATTCCCAGAGAGACCTCCCTTCCCTCTCCAAACCCACCAGCGAGTAAAATAAAATAAACCAGCCATCCTGAGCTTGGCTGACATGACACAGGCTGGCGGTAACCTAAGCCCTAATCCCCGCCCATCCACTGACTCTGCCAGAACTCTTTAAATAAAGTTTTACCATGCCACTTAATTAGTCCAGATGTTTTAATGCTTGAAGAGAGCCGGACTGTAAAAAAAAAAAAAAAAAAAAAAACATTCATAAAAACACGGTGTGTATATTGAGGGAGGGTGAGGGGTGGGGATCTTGATTTATGCTTGTAAGCAGCAGAGCTTAGTCTTTCAATCATTCACAAGCTTCAACCCAAGGCAGTAATCTGATAGTCGTTTCCATTTTAGTTCCTATTGCAATTTTCTAAAATACCCAGATTCATAAAATACTAAATCTGTATTCTTAGCAAAGAGCGTTTGGCTAGGAGGCTTCTTTATCTGCCAACCATCGATTTCATCTGATGAAATGTTGTCTGCAGTAAACACTTAAGGTGGTTACTGAGAGGAAAAATACCCACGATTCAAAAAGACTATCTGATTGGCCAGTCTTGAACAATCCAGCTTATTGCTTCACGTTTTCATTTCATTTTCAGTTGTTAGAATCCTGGAGGTTCCCCTTTATGATAACTTGAACGCTTAACTGAGAGATTCTAAGTCATGAAGTAACTGGTCGTATCAGTTTTTAAACCAGCGTTAGTTCCAGCTGCTATGGTGGAGAGTAGAGAGATGTCAATACTATAATTCGGCAGTCGAAAGTCATATCATTAGCTTTAACATTCACCGCTAATTTTCCTAGAACAACACATGTAGCTGTCATCAATAAATTAACCCAGCGCTACGTTTTAATAAGCACTTTTTAAAACGAGTATAATCAACAGTGTGTCAATATAACGGCATGCATGGTGGAGGAGTTACTGGGGTGGAAAAGAGCGAGTCTGACCATACTGTTTCTCTACTAAACATGGCAGACAGCCAAAAGGGAGACAGTGTGGCAGGGATATGAGTGGTTTAGCAGTCACAAAACCTCCACCATAATCCTCCTCCTCCCCTAGGGAAACTGTTATTTATAGCCTTATATATTTTTAACCTACTTTTCTCCAAAATAAAAAGTCGAAGAGAAGAGAGAATGCAGCTGCCTGGGGGAGTGCGTGGACAGAATCGTGGTACAGTGAGCGAGAACCAGCTACGGTGATTGAATGCGCCGATTACAACACAGAAAAGTCTGTTTAAGACTTAATTGCGCTGAAGCCAACTGAAGCTTGGCAGGAAAAGTCACATTGGAAAACCACACATGAACATTTTAAACAAGCTAAACACTGCCACTAAGCAAATTCAACAGAGCTGCCAGCACTGGCAAAGCCTCCAACATCTACAAGCATGACGGATAAAGACTTAAAAACTAGGTACCTTATAAATATGTGCAGAATGCACCTGAATGACATCACAAAAAAAGGTATCTTTGCTTAACTTTCTTCACTGTCACACATCATTTCTATTTACAGGTTGTGCACAAACAAGCATCATGAAAAAAACTTTTACTCTGAGGAACTTAAATCATCAGTGTGATCATTTCTAAAAAGGTGGGTCGTATTAAACTACATGTGAAGCAGGACTTTCCCTGCCAGATCACAAAATTTATATTTAGCGATCTAGGAGGCGCCCATCCGCTGAAAATCTCCTGCTTGTGAGGGACTGTCACTTTCTCGTCAGGTTTCACTCTGTTATATGCGTGTAACCATGACCAGAAGCATATTTTTACAATTCAGTCTTCTGCCTTTGCCAAAACACATGTGAACTACACTCAATACTGTACCTGAACGCATCCAGTGAATGAGGACTGAAGATGCTACTCTGCTCACATACTGCTTTTGCTACACAGTCTGTGTAGATACTGTGTTAGACAGAAATATAAATCTATTCCAACACCAGTTACATCTACAGCAGGACCACTAGAACTCCTCTACAGAGAAGAATATATCCATTTTAAAATCAAATAGATAAGCAGGAAAACTTGAGATAGCATCAGCGATCTCATAACAGAAAGCAAGTCGATCTAATCGTAAAGTTAAGACCAGATCCATAAATGTGCAGTTACCTGTTTCTTGCGAAGCTTGCAGATCTGCTGCTCCACCATGGTGATCTCCCTGTCCACACGGTCCATGTTCTGGATCAGCTCCTCCTTGGAGAAGCGAGCCGGCACCAGATCTAAGTCAGGGTCCATGTGGACCGGGCTCACTGGGGAGATCGGCTCTAGCTTCCCTATGGAACTTCCACGCTCCTAAAAAAGGAAGAGCAGAGAGAGAAGTGACATGGTTAGATACCATAAATATGAAACATGTATATGATATGATGGTCCTCAGTGTGTTTAATGTTACAATGTTGAGGAAGGTCAAAGAGGGTCTTATGATGGTAAGGTGAGTCTGGATAAAACTTATTAATAGACATGTTTCGGTATCTGAAAACAAAGCAGAGAGACCCTCTTGATATGGATTGACCATCTTAGAAGAATGAACTTGCAACCCCACCTAATGCACATTTCCATCTTTTCTCTCTCTTGTTGAAAGCATACCTGCCTTCCTCTGATTGTAAGGTCTGTGTGTCACTCTACAAGAAATCATCCAAACACAGTCTGTGTATCCTTTGGGAAGGTAACTCAGGCCAGTAATTAAGTCCTCTGGGTAATGAAAGCCAGTGTAGTGTCTCGGTGTCACTAGACCACACTAATGAATATGAGGTCACAGCCTCCCTAGCCAGGATTATGTGCAAGAGCACTGGCAGCTGGCTCTACTTAAGAGACTTTGTTTCCAATGTGACATGCTCTGTTGTCGGGATGTGAGAGAGAGAGAGAGAGGGGGGGAGTCTGAAGGGTAGTGCAACATGTGTGAAGATCAAATTCAGGAGGTAATTATTAACCATTTCTTCTGGCAGGAAAATGGAAATGGTGTGTGTCTGTCAGTCAAACAATACACGGTGCGGCTCATCAGTGGATGAGAGAGGGGAAGAGAGGGAAGGGATTCATCAAATCACTGACTTCACGGTACTCCTGTGTCAGTGAAACCTCTATGTGTAAACACTCTATGACGAGCAAAGTATAAACCTCTCTTCAGTGACATTCTGGACCACCTCTGACAGCAACCGCCAGACCTAGTGGCGCTGACGGGGGGACTTGCAGCCTCACAGTGGAAAGGAGGGGTATCCTGCATCATCGTCTGCTGTTATCCCCTATTCAGGCGAGGGTGAGGTACATTTTTTCATTCAGAACTGGTTTGAGGTACTCCACACGTTAATATGGTTTTAACTTTAGCCTGTCAGACTGTCAAGCCACCTGACGCCTCCCAGACAGGTTGATGAGGCGTTTTGTGTTCTGTAACACATTCGCCTTCGAATGTGCTGCCCTCAAAAAGCCCTACACCCACAAAAAAATGCTTAAAGCCAATTCCCAGTAATCTGTTCACATGAAAAGCAAGTGTGGAAATGGAAGTGCTGTTGCATGCACCTGTTTATGTAACAACACATGCAAAAGGACAGCGAGGGCCCACTCGTGCAGGGGCAGGATTTATCTTTTTCTGACCGGCAATATTTGTGTTCTTATTTTCGGCTTGTAATGTGAGCTTTTTGCGATTTCTAACCTCCATGAATTAGTGTGTGTGTTATTCAGCTCGGGTTTTGTTCTGCGTTATTTTTAAACGTTTGAAATGAAGGTTATGTAAATGGGCTAATCTGGACTAGGCAGGCTGCATTATAGCCCCGTAGACCTGCTGTGATTGAAATGTCAGTGCCAGAGGATGTTGAGGGGCTGTCCTAGATGAAGAAGCCCAAGGTTGCCAAAGTCAGTTAGTCACAATAATTCACCATACATAAAAACAAAACAACAAAAAAAAAAAAAAAAAAAGGGAAAATAGCTCTTAGGATGGACTGACTTTGTCTTAAACAATATCTTTGAGTGCAAATAATACCACTACTATCCTCCTGACCTGTGTTACAGCTCAACAGCTGATGTAAAAGCCTGCATCATTACACAACATGTGTGTATCACAATCACAAGAATGTCAGAGATTCAGAACATAATCTTGAAAAAAAATAAAAATCATCATTGCATGGCTCGTTGGGGGGGTGGCATCACATTAGTACAGTGTTTTTATATGAAACTTCAACTCACATCATTCTTGCATTTGTTTAATGGTTATGACATTTCTGATTTTTTTATTATCAAATTCAGTAAAGTGTTTGCAAGATGTTTAAGACACTGTTAACCAGGAAAGATTTGATGGTGTGACAAATGTAAAGTCAAAAGAGACATTCAGAGGTTTTCCCTCCAGTGTTGTGCCCTATACTGTCCTCTGTTGTTGTCAACAGTACAGCAGCACATCAACAACTACTACACCTGTGACATAGTATGAAAAGGTCACAGGCCAATAGCTAAGCCCTCAGCCCAGCGCAGCTTACAGCTTATATGCCCTCAACAACCCCAGTCACATTTAGAACATTCCACAACATGATGTCTCGGGCTGTGCGTGCATCAGGTTTTTTTTTTTTTTTTTTATTACCTCTGGGTGTTGTAGCGTGTCTGTGTGAGTGTGTTCTGTTTAGTAAGCACCAGCCTGTGTGACTGAGTCATATAGTCTTTAAGCGTATGCATTGCATCTAACAGTTGAATAAAGCAGAAGACATCCTGTTTTCTTACTAGAATGTGGATCTAAGTTCACACTAGTCCCTCTGGTTTGGACATCAAGCCCGCTCTGATGCAAGAGGACTCAACAGCAGGTGCACAGAGCTACTGATAGGAAGCGACTGTGGTAAAGCTGTCCTTTGGTTTCAAAGCCAAATCTCATTGTAGAAGGGAAATAATATAAACTATAGAAAAAAAAAAAGGTTGGTCTAATCAAGGTTGAGATTTGAAACTATAGGAAAATGAAAAGCTTCAAACTGCAGTTTACTGGTGTAAGTTGTGTGGGTGGCCTTGCAGTGAACTGAAAATGTCAACTACGCTTGCATACTTTTGCTGCCGCTACCTTCAATTTTCATGTTTTCCTGGAACCAAAGACACGATGTCAATTCTATGTCAATGACTTGGAAAGTTTCTAAATGTGGACTACTGCTGCTGTGTGGGTGTCAGCTTTAATGTAGCGCTGCAACTATCGGTTGTTTTCATCATTTTGTAATCAACGGTTACGACGATACTTCAAACGTGCTCAGAATGCTTTAAGTAAATGAGAGTAAATGAGAGAAATCAAGTTGATCAGGCAACTCTTCAAAACAATGACTGTTTCCTTGTACAGAAAAATATATAGAATTTTTTCATATTATAGTTTATTTACATTTGCAAAAAGTTAAAGGTTGTAAAGTAAGAAAAATACCACGATACAAACTACAAGAATGTGGCTCTTAAATGGCTGCAATACACAGGATTTGAGTGTTGTTTTGGTGGCGTGTGACATGTCAGTGCTGTTCTATGCTGACAAACATCGGCTCAAAAACCATAATACAATAGAATCCTTAAAGGCTGGCGATTTTCTATATCTTTCTTATCATAAAACAAATATCATGTGCAAAGCCAAACCAACAATGTACTCATCCTCTGTGTCGCTGACTTCCGTTGTTCAAAAACTATTAAAAACCCGTCAATGAGTCACACTGTTGCATCGGGTGACATGTTCCATCGCCCTCGAAGAGTGTGATTACCGTTGTTTGTTCAGAAATGGCTCCAAAGAGTAATACCAGCAATAAGATTGTACTTCTCAGGAGAGAATATCTGTTTACAGAGCTTCGCTAGCTTATTGTACCACATATCACGACCTCTTGACTTTGTACTGAAGTTCTTTGAGAAATTTATAATGTAGTGGTACAGGATGAAGACAGTCGGTGTGTGTTGACTACTGGCGTGTGTTGACCCTGATCACCGAACATCTTGTGCAAATAAGGTCATCAGTCCAGATACAGAACTGATGGTGTTATGACTAGAAATATATTGAACACAAAATGTGTTTGCTTGACGCACCAAGTGACAGGGCGTTGCTAGTGGCATTCAAACTACAGTAGTCAAAATATTAATAAAATATGAGCCATTCATGTGAGGCAGCTGTCACGGGGTAATCTCTGGATTTCAATATTAGCAGATGCGTCAGTCTGCAGTGTGGTTTGGTACACGTCACTGCTGAACCACAGAATTGTATTGTATGATGTATTATTAAAAACCAAATTAACATTTACAAAGTTACATTTTTAAGGCGAAGAAGGCTGCTGCGTTCAATCCGGTAAAAGGCTAGTAAGTGCCTTGAGTTTAGAATATTTTATCACAGATATGAGTTCCCATGGTCAAGAATCAATCTCCACGCTCAAGTTTCAGTTTGACTTCTCATCTTCTTTCTATTTGCATGCTGGCTGTCTCTCAATTTCTCACAGAAGTGCAGTTTCTACATCCCTCTCTCTCTCTCTTTATACTTTTATTTATCTGGCTTCGGTCAGTTAGACGATGTTTCAACATCAGTACTGTTGAGTTCATTTCCATCACTAGAGACACCTGGTCACGAAAACCTGGTCTCATCAAATGTCCTACCAGGGTTTAACCTCTCATTGAGGAGAGGGTTGCAAATATAGCCCATCCAATACTAGATTGCTGAGGGTCAATATCATCACAATATATCTGCTGATACTAATTTTTCACATAAAAAACAACATAAATCAACATTTTTGATAAGGATCCTTTAAATTAGGTTAATAAAAAATGATGTCCGAGATATGTACTGCATTTTTTAAACTTCAGTGTCAATACTCACTGGTTGACCAACAATGTCAGTGTCAAACCTTTTTCAAAACCACCAAATCAGAATGACTAAACAGTGGTGTACACTAACAAAATGTGGCTTTTGTGCTACACTGATTCACAGTGAGTCATGATACAAACGTCAGCTTTGTCTGACACTACTGGTCTACTCCCTCTTTTCCTGTTGGTCTTTGTCTTTTACTCCTCCCTTTCCCTTTTCCCCTTTATCTGTGCCTCTCTACACTTGCCCTTTGCCTTATTTCCAGTCATATCTCCCCCTCTATTCCACTATCATTTGGTGCACTTGTTCCATGCAGTGATTGCATCTGACATGACTTATATAATGGGTTTACAGCTCTCACTGCTCTGAGGGGAATTACTGACATTCCTGAATATTTCCCTGCAAGCTTAAGAGTCAATGTTTTTTTTCCTGTACCTTCTGTTATTGGTGTATCTATTTACCATTCCTTGGCTGTCTGCCTCCCCTGGCAGTTTGAAGCACTCTGTGTAATGTCAGGAACATCTCCCCATCAGCAGCTCTACACTGCAAGCAAGTCGTTTTGATCTGCGGTTCACACAGTTTCGTCCTCAGTCTTTTGAAATCTAGGTCAGCTCTATTATTTATTAATTGCTGTTTCACAACTCCCTTAGTCTTCCCACCGCTGCTCACAGCTTAGCTACAATGCAGAATCTCCCTCATGGTTCCTGGTGTGGTATGGCTAATAATATCATTTGTAGTTCTGAAGGAGACCGGCAAGATCAATTTATAAAAAAATAACACACACACACACACACACACAACTTCAAGAATAAAGTCATAATAATTTTGGAGGGAAAAGTGGTCACTATATGCAAATGAAGAATCATCATTTCTCAACATCATCTTCTGCATGTGTAACTCCTGGAGGCACCAATAGTGATTTCCTGAATACTGACACATTCATTCAAAAACACTGTGATACACTCAGGTCTCACTCACCACAATAAGTATGAATTCAAATTATACAGCTGTTGTTTGACTCAAGTACTGATTATTTGTCATTTGTTTGCTGACCATCATGCTGCAATATATTCCAAACTGTCAGAATCATGTAGTGTACTTTACTTATATAGCAAGTACTGACCTTTGCCATATCCTCAGCCCCTCCCATAGGCAGCTGTGGCCGGTGGGACGAGGGCCTCATCAGAGACTCTGGTCCCATCTCTAAACGAGGCCGTTTCATCTCATACTCCACCTCCGATTGGCTGCTAGGGTCTGGTAGGTAGATGTGCTCATAGCGGATATGCTGCTCTTGTCCTCTGAAACAAAAAAAAGGCACACAGTTGTAGCATATTAGAGAAAAGTGTGGTAAGCGACTAAAGATGATGTACAATAAGGCAGAAGCTAATTATTATAGGGCTTCTGCTGAGACACAGGTTTTTCATATACATGAGTTGTTACATGGTTTGCTGTAATTGCTCTTACATGAGTATCTCTTATCTCATGTAACAGCTGATGAATGCAAATCACAAGGTAGAAATAATAACTGAAGAACAGAATTTCCATTAAATTATTGGTGTGTTGCATCAGGTTTTTAACCACACGAGCAGTCCAGAGTGAATTGCAATGACATTTAAAAGATATTCATGAATGCCAGAGGATGAACCCTTATAAGTTTGATGTTTTTTTCCAGCAATGGACAAAAATTTTCATTTGTCCAACTCTTCAATTCATGTCAGGATACCTTTAAAACTTAACAAAATGCCTATTAGCCCCCTTTGTATGTTTTCATAAAATGATGATAGCTAACACTGTTAGCATGCTAAACATCAGCTAGTTAAAATCCATTAATTGACATGCATGTCAACACGCTGGATGTAAGCATGCAAACATATGAATGCATATATCGTCATTAAGCTGAGAGACAGCTGAGTCTGAGGCAGACAAGTACACACTGACTGATGAAAGTTGAGCCAAATCTGATAATGCAGGAGGGAGGAGTTATTCCCAAAGATGGGCTGATAGAAGATAAGGACCATGTGTGAAGTTTGACAGTCTGATTGTTATAATTTGCCTGAAATACTAGTCCAGACCTCTTACTTCCAAAAGCATAGTGAAAGTGAAAGCTGGAGCAACCATGAAATGAAACACAAATCAATTAAATCAAACCAGACAAAAAAGATCAATTAAATCCTATCTATCAAGTGAAACTGATACCCCAGTCTAAGAGTTTCAATAATCTAAGATGAAAAGACATCAGTAGCCAAAAGACTAAACTGATCTTCTGAGTGACAGACACGGCTCGGTGCTGGTTTTGTTTAAAAACAGCCTAATCAAATCTCATACAGGCTACTTTTAAACCACACAAAGACACATTTTTACCCAGGATGACAGTTACTGCCTGAGATCAGGCTGACCTAAATATTTACTGCTGTGTTCAAGGTACACACAAATGCCAGCTGGCTTCATTTGGTTCAATCAGAATCATCATAAAGTAATCACTGAAGACCATTTTCATCTGCAGAATGGGAACATGCAGTTGGTCATTCAGTAGTGGAAAGTGGAAAGAAAGGGAAGCAAGACAATTGGAAATGGTGACTCACTGTAACACTACAATCTAATGGTCTTAAATATAGGAGCATATGGTGGAGCTGCTCTTTGTGGGGTTTTTTTGCAGGCATTGCTAGGTAGTCAATAGCCCTGCACACAAAGCCAAAAAAAGTGTTCAGTTTAGATCTGTGATAGAAACTGTGGCATTCCCTCCAAAGACCCTATACTGTACCCCAAAACTAGAACTGATCTGGATGGCCTGGAATGCTAACAATTACACTAACAGCCACTGGAGGAGGGGGAAGCACCGCACTGTAATGTGATCTGGTCATGATCCGCTGTATGTGTGGTGCTAGTACAAACCACACTCTGTACATGTTCATCACATTCATTAAACTCATTAGTACATTGGGTTGGGGGGAGGGGGGGTCGCCAGCCAGGAGCTACAGCGCACCAATAAAGCAGAATCTTGGTGTGTAGTCAAATGACAGCTTCCGAATGTCAACTGCACTCGCTACTTAGATCTGGGAAATTTTATTAGCCCACTTGTAAATGGTTCTCTGTTCTTTCTGAGGGAACGGTTTTCTCAAGTCTGCCCTGCAGGCAGATGCCAGAATGTCAGTGACTTTGCTGCCAGTGTCAAAATGGAAGTGGCTTCTGAAGAGAAGAGGGAAAACACAACCATAATTGCTGGTCCAGGCCCACAATGGCCTAGTGTGTGGTTTTGATATGTGCCAAAGAGCATGGAGCCTCTCTCTGTCCTGTAGAGTGTTGGCGGGGTGGTGTAATAGAGACCATCCCCTCACTAGACCAGACGTTCATATAGGAGAGATATGCCATATCACTTATGTAATGTGCAGGATTACATCTGCGTGTTAAAACGGTGCTCTTGGGTGTCAAGGAGAGAAACGCATTATGAATGTTTCTTTTGTGATTTCCTAAATAGTACCTTGAAAAACTGGGTGTGAAAATTAATACCCAGATGGTGTGTCACCAGTGTCCGGAATTAACTTTTTGACTCACCTGCCAAAGGGACTGATAGATGAAAAGAAATCCACCAGCAAAGCACATTCTTTACCAGCCAAAACAATAAATCCCCTGGCCTTGAAGAGGCCAGAGCTAAATTCCCATAAAATAACCAAATAAACATGCATTATCAAAGCAAGTTAGTTCAGTCCAAAATTTTAATTCATCAATGTGGTGCACAATATTGTACGAAGAGATTCTGTTTTTGGTAAAAAAAAAAAAAAAAAAGATTTCATAATATCAAAATGAGCAACATCTGCTGATCCAGACTTTCATTCTGTATTGTTACAAATAACTCAATATGCAAGACAGTTTTGTATATCTTACAGGTGAATCAGAGGAGTTAGCCAACAAAAACAAAACATCTGCAAGGATTAAAGTTCTCCGTCGCTACAACGGATTTCCCTCATTTGGGTTGAGAGCGAGAGAGAGAGAGAGAGAGGTAACTTCCCACTCATTCTCTATCTTATTTGCGGACTTCGACGGTGTGTTACAGTGTGCGTGTCCATGACACAGACCGGCGTGGAATATCTAAACACAGAGCACTGCTCAGCTTTAGCAAATAGTTGTGAGTGACAGATCAAACATCGGTATAACCATAACAATGGTAAGATTGGTATTATTATTGTTGAATGTTCACTCAGTGAAAGCGAGTTAGACTCTGTATAGGGACAAACATGAGTAATTTTCTCCAAGCCATCATGCCAGATATTCTATTACATGACTATTTTGGTACAAACATTTACCCGCCAGTGTGGCGGATTGCCTTCTGAGATTTACTCACCAAACGGAAAATCTACCAGCATTTGGCGCTTGGCGGGTGTTAATTTCGGACCCTGTGTGTGACTACTTCCCCCCCAAACATATTTTTCTTATTCATTCAGTTGCACACTTCCTCATCTCCATAGAGGGTTGGCACTTACATAATCACATCATCAAGCTCTAGCCCACCCCCCCCTCTGTCCCTCTTTCTTTCTCCCTCTCCCTCTTGTGAGCGTGCAGAATAATCTGATCCCTGGGGAGGATTTGTCTGGAGGATGAGAGAAAGAGATCTGTGTAGAGGTGGGGGAGGAGCGTATGGGGAGGAGAGGGAAGGGGGCAACACAACACAAACACCAACACACCATAACACCTCCATTAGTTTCTCACTGGCTTGGGCCCCATTAAGACAAGAACAGAGATCATGTGTGCTGATAGCAGCCTGTTATTGTGAAAGCACTACAGTATTTGTGCGGCTGCCAATCTCTTCTTGCTCCCCAGAGGAGCAGCTCTGCAGCTGTGCGTGGCACAGGGACGGCTTACAGAGAGAGAAGCCAGGCTAACTGCAGCACAGCTGGGATGAATGAAACTGAGAAAGTGCACAAAAGAGGAGGAACAATGAGTGGGGTCCAAATACATCATGAAAAATTTGCTCAAGCCCTCAACTTTTCTGTATATACAGCCAAAGTAAAAACGTATTCTCCAATGGCCAACAACCACAGGATTATTTACAACCACTAAATGCTGGATTTTTGGAATAAAGGTTGTTGTCTAAAAACAATTTGTTGGATAAGTTATGGAGAGTGGAATGTGAATTTCCAGATCCACAAGGCATCTTGGTTTATGGACAGGGGTGGGAAAAGCAATAAATTCTTAGATGCATTATAATTCTTTTTTGAGTAATTCAGCAGTGATGCTCTTAACTTTTTATCATAACTCAAAGGGTTTTCTTTTGAAAGAATTACCAATGAAAAAAGCAAAAAACCAAACCAACAAAAAAGTTATTGAGTATAGGTGACACCTATTTAGGGCTATTTGCGCAACATCTAGAAACACAGACAGCAACATTTAGCAAACATTGACGTAACTATGCACAAATCCAGGTCTAAGCAGAAGAATACTATTTTGTCATGCATTTAATACATTAATCACAAAGCATAATCACAGCCACAAAACAAACTCATTTTGTATCACTGCACCAAATGTGTTTGCACTCTACACTCTGTTCTGCCAGAAAAGAAACCCTATTAAGTGGTTTCTCCGTCTTGTTATGTTTGCTATAAAATGTATTCTCTCCTTTTCTCAAGAAGCCTGGGTGATCTCAGACAGATGGGAAGAGGCGGAGTGACTGAGATACTGCCTGGAGTAAAGCGGAGGATGAAACAAACAACTAGCACAGTGGCTCACCAGTGATTATACTGTTGTGGTTTTCTGACCTGTAACTAGGGTAAATTTGAGGCATTAACTAAATAGCACATTTTCACCTTGCATTCAGTCCAAGACAATTAAAGAGCAGATGCAGGACACAAAGATCATTCATACTTGGCAATAGATAATGCCATTCTTAAAAGAAAGCACATTTTCTTAGGCAATGTTACTGCTTACATTCTGTCAGGATGTGAACAACCCTGAGCTTACTATAAATGGAGACGTGGTGTGCAGAATTACTGTGACGTATGAAAAGACAAGCGCACATCTGAGAGGAGAATAGACTGAAGGATTGCCAAGGCCAGAATTGCACCATTCAAACTCTGAATGAGAACGTAGAGTGAGGGCTTCAGACTTGATTCTAAGCCCTGTAAAGGAATGCTGAAGGCCTGATATATTCAACTGAAAGACTCCCCACCCACAGACGCCTGCCAGCAAGACCAGCGGTTTATTTCTCCACAAAGAGACGTGGGCTAACTGCTATTCTTTGCTTTTGATATGATGGTTATTTTTTATCTACTGAAAAACAACATCGCTGTTCCGCTGTAGAAGCTGTGTGAGGCATCTGTCGTGCAAAAACAGGCATCATGTATATTGAGAGTGACTGCCAAAGCCCCGGTGACTGAATGAAAGGTGTCAGTAAATCAGGAGCTGGTGGGTAGCAGTAGAACAGTGTGGTGTTTATTTCTGTTGCAACCCATGACCCAGTGTTCCCACATTGTGGGCTAGGCTATGCTAACAGTGAAACAGGGCCAGTACATAGCACTGTGAAGACCATAATCCCATCTGATTGATACTCCAAGACACAGACACAACACGCAACGGCCACACACTGCAATAGAGCCATTCTACCATCTGCTGTCTGCCATTATAACCCCGCCGCATTCAGGGCAAGCAAATTATGTTATATTTTGAAAGACAGCTCTCACGCCACACCCCTCCCCTCGACATACTGTACATATAATATCTGCCAGCTGATTTCTAGTAAAATCAACCTCTTGAAAATTACATTTTGTACCCCCTGTATGTTTTAACATATGCATGAAAATCTGCCACAACAATCAACTGAGAAAAAAATATTTTTGTGACTTATCCTCCGTGCATCATGCAAAATTCATTGCATGCGTATAAATTATTCAGTGCTCATCAAGACTCATCCTCAGAAAAGCATGGCTATATAAATAATAAACAACTTTAGTAGGTACAAGACCGCAGTCTCCAGAGAGAAAGTACGACGCATACAATGCCTTGCCTGACTTACTGTTGGTCTATTGAAGATGGCAAAACTCTGCAAGCTCCATTGCCCCGCAGAGCCATTTAACACAATATTACAGAGGAACGGCTTGCGGATGCCAATTACATAAGGATTACACTGGGGGAGGGTTAACAGGCAGAGGCTTTAGTAGAATAATACTGCATAAAAATGCAGCCTGCATGAAGCTTCCACTGAGCATGCTTTGTCCCACAGTCAACACATTAAAAGGGCGATACAACCATTTTCATGTGAATGGTACATCATTCTTATATAGACTGACAGTGAGCACCACATGAATCAAGTTTATCTAAAAAAAAAAAAAACAAATGAAACTAAAAATATGTTATCTCTCAACCTCAGCAGATGAATATATTTAATAAGATTCCCAATAATGCAGAAGTGAAACTTATTATAGTACAGTAGGTAATGTAAAAACTGCAAAGTAATGAAATGCTCTAAGAAACACGCTGTCATCAAAAGAGACAGCAGTAAGGTTTTGATGAGAGACTACATCTATTTGAGAATGGTGGACCTACCTTTCATTCCCAGGCTGGAACTCTGAAAGTAAGGAGGGCCGACGGCGATGGGGCTGGGCCAGGTGGGAGCTGTAGTCCCTGGCATGATGAGAGTGGTAGTCAACCAGTCCCATTTCCTGGAACACAAAACAACACGTTTTCAGTATAGAGCCAAAAATCCTGCATGGATCCCTTGTCCTTGAGAATGATGCAAAGATCCCAGAAAACTAAAAAAATTGCAACACTTTTTGCCATTTCCTGCCTCGTTTCCTCTGCAATATCCAGTCCATCTCTCTCCAGCTCTCATTGTTCCCTCTTCTTCCATTTGTTTCTCACACAAGTGGGGCGCCCATGCAACTACTGTAAACCTGCACCTCTGTAAAACTGGGATTGTGGAACACAGTGTGTCAACCCTTATCTCCTCCTGAATGTGATGACAAGAGGGAGTGGTGGGATTAACTACAGGTGCAGCTGTGGGGTTCCTGGGGGTAAGCCTTGAATTCTCCCGCCATACATGAAAAAAAAAAAAAAAAGCCTTGCAAACACTGGAGGTCACTGAGTGAACTTCTACATCAGCTTGAGGCCCTTGACAGCTTTGCCCCTGATATGTAGAAGAACATAATCTTGATAATTAGGAGATGTGGGTGGAAATAATGGGGAAGGCCCTAACATGACTCCACAGTGACAACATGAACTTTCAACTCAACCATCTAATGAGGAAGCGGTCCTGTGTGCACAACATTGTAACCTGGGAATGTTTCCAGTGGGGGCCCCTGGGGTCAGGCCCTCTCCAGTTGGTCAGAGTAATGCCCTGTTTACCAAATATCCACCGAGCAGGCAGAGCCAGAGCTACAACTACAGTAAAACTTCTCAAAAGGGTTTTAGCTAGAAAAGTTGAAGCACTAGAGGTGGTGCCAAGCCCCTTACCGTGTGTGCCCGTTGCAGCTGCAGTGGTAGAGTGGCAGGGTTTGGCAGGTGCCGTGTGTCCACAGTCCTCCGGCCCGGCGGCACAGACTGGGGATGAGAGGACATGCTGGCACAGCCGCTTCCTCTACAGGCAGGAAGTGGGTGTGGCTGCAGAGCAGATGCCGTGCATTATCGGCTGTTTCTCTTAGCCAGCAACCTGTAGAGAAAAAAAACATGAGCTGTGAGACATTTGTTGTAGTTCAGCGACCTCAGTCAAAGTGTCTTGGACACTTTCATACCTGAAAAGAACAATGCATAAAACATTATGCAATATGTGCAACGGTTGCTCAGAAACAATTTGATGTTTTCTGGCTACCACCTCCAGAGTAGCCAGAGATGAAAGTGTGTCTCTCTGTCTGCCCCGGATATCAGAATGTCATCACCTCCCTACCACAACGGCTCCCCCCTCTATTGCTCCTAGTAAAGGAGTGAGAGTCCCTGCACCTGCTAGACTGAACCCCTCCTTCGCTGCTTACTGAATGGCCCACTGTCCTCACACTGAGGACTCATAGACAGAGACCAGCCAAGTCAAGCAGCTAGCCGGTAAACCAAAAATACTCTCGAGTTTAATGGGGCTTTAGAGGCAACATAAATAACTCAATGACAGATAGAGATGTAGTCCTTGAGAGTCGGGCAGTAGAATTTGACTCCAGATGATGTTTTGCAAACCAGAGTGGCCTCATCTACAAGGAGTGTGTCATATATTGACCAAGAGTGATGATGTAAGTGAAAACAGGGACGTACTAAGCTACAGCACACCCACACATACCCTCCGTAAAGCTAAGAGAAGAGATGTTTATCCTGCACAGAGGTAAAGACTGAAAATCCCACTATAGTGACAATGCAGATTACAACACACACTGACAAACATTACTGTACTGTTAACAGTTTCAAACTATTAGTGGGAAATGATTTGCGGAATTTCAATGTGTAGTTTAACATAAATGTATGTTGAGACGACATCCAGCTCTAGCCAGTCTGTAACTGCACTACTGTCAGATTAAGGACACTCTAAAAAGCCTGTGATAGTAGTAGTAAGTGGACTAGCACTTGTGACGTGTGTTGTGACTCCTGCCAACAGAGAAATTAGGACTCCTGCCATTTCTAAGGGCCTCTGACTAATATGGAACACAAAAATGACTTAAATAAATAATTAAATTTCTACATTTCTTCATTTCTGTATTGCAGTGTCCATATGTTAATCACGTAGGTGGTCCTAACCTCAGTCTAAAGCCGGATTGGTTACAGAGGAGTGATTGTTTTGGCTCTACTACTGCTGCCTTGACTTGACCGTGGCCTCCGATTGTCCTCTGCAATCAATAGAAACAAGCACTTTTTCAGCATGATAAAACATCACATGTGGTGCCTCATCATTGGCATAGGCATCGTGATATGAGACTAGATATTGTCTTAGATTTCGGATATCGTAATATCAATAAAAGTTACAAGCAGACAATTGTACGGCTGACAGGTCCAGCTATCATGGTAATCTGGATGGAGAGAATTTATTTAATAAACAACCATTGCGACAAGATACAGATATCTAGCAAAATTTCCAGTTTTCCCAGATTAAAGTAAAAAAAACTCACATCCAGTGTCATATAATCTAATTTATTTCATTTTCATCTAGAATTAAAATGCATGTGGACTTTCTTTTTAGGAGGTTGGTTCGATGGTGGCGGCCGTCCCATTCAGTTAACAAAACTGCAGTGCACCCACAGCACTTTGCTATCTTGTCAAGATTTTGATCAGTGCCATGTTGATAGCCCATATTTCCGCCAGCGTGGCTTTTGTTGTGTGCCTCACACAGTGCTGAAACATGAGCTATGAGAGAGAAGTGCCCTTAGTCTATGGAGCGCAAAAAATGACACAAGCATAGATAAGTAAATAAATGCAGATATAAATAAAAAAGAAGTACATTTTTGGTAATGAAAGAAAAGGACATAATTAAATTAATGTCATAATACATTCCCATACGTCAAATTTTATTTAGGATATTTCTGTATTTCTACCTTTATTTATTTCTATATTTCTATTTCAGTATGTTCATTCAGTGAGTCGTCCTAACCTCAGTCTACATCAGGACCAGTCAGCTGGGCGAACCAGACAAAAGCAAATGATTCCTATCAAATCTACATGACACAAGCTAGCTATGCTAACCTTCTATTAACTACACCATGGATGTATAAAGAATTGTCTGCGTGTAACTCCACAACAGTGGAGATCATGGGCATTTGGTAGCATTTTTGTTTATTAAAATAAATTAGTAGAAAACATTTTTAACATGATAAACCTGAAACGCCACATGTGGTGCCTACATCATTGGCATAGGGCTAAGCAATATATCAATATTATACAGATATTGCGATATGAGACAAGATAGCCTCTTAGATTTTGAATATCGTAATATCGTGATATGGCGTAAGTGTCTTTTCCTAGTTTTAAAGGCTGCATTACAGTAAAGTGATGTAATTTTCTGTTATTTACCTTTACCCACTTAGTCAATATTTTGTGTGTAATGTAAATATTGTAAATATTTTGTGAAAGCACCAATCCCTACAATATTGTCGCAATATCAATGTCAAGATATTAATATTATATTAAAAAATATCATGATATATGATTTTGTCCATATCGCCCAGCGTCGCACTGGTATAGTATAAGTTGTGGTAGAGTGCCTGTGTGCCAGTCTCCATTGTCTGACACTAGTGTTGACTCTTTTTTTGCAGTACAAAGAGGGGTACTATCCACCCCTCCTTGCTGCTCAACTGTCACAAACACAAAGTGTCACTTGATTTCAGTTACGCAAAGGGCTGTATTACGAAAGGCTGAACATGGCTCTGGCTTTAAGGAACAGAGCAGCTCTGTAAACATAGGCTCAGAGAGGCCACAAGATTGGAAAATGCTGCTGAAAGTCTCACACCAACTATAGACTGCCTTTGTGTCCAGTAGTCTAAACTGTGGCTTCGAATATTTTCAAGAAAACTAGTGCATACTCATCTTTTGGTCAGACAGACTTGGATAAACATACCACACAAAGGAAGTGCTAAAGTCCTTGAGTGGACTTTACTGTTGCTGAAATATTAGATGAGGAAAAACTCATGATATTGACGCAGCATGCAAATATGTTCAACAAAGGGCAGAAAAAGAGGCCAGCAAGACAAAGAGAGGGTGAGATAAGCTGTTCTCCACGGAAGCCTCTCTTTGATGACTGTCCAGTCCACAGAGATTCCCCTGAGAAGGAGGAAAACAAGTCTGAAGGCAGTCACAAGATCTGCAGAGGACAAAAAACCTGAATCAAGATGAGAGGGCCAACACAATAAGAGAGCTTTGACATAAACTCTGAGGCGAATGGGGCCTTCCAGACGAGAGGCAAAACACATGCACTGGCACTGCTACAGACACCCACAGGCAAGTCGGTGGCTCACTGCCAACACTGCGAATGAACTCAGTCACCTCACTCTCTCACTCTAGCGTGCTTTCCTTCTCCCCTCTTTTGCTTTCGACTTCTTCACAGAGTGGGCCTCAGCCTTCAGCAGTGCAGGCCAATATTTCATCCTGTTACCCCCCACCCTCCCTCTCCATTTTAGGAATGGCTGTGGAAATACTAGCACAGAGCACACAGACTGCTTCCAGCCTGCCAAGGAGAGCAGGAGGCTGACTTCAAACAACAGTTTAATTCTACTGACATAAACAGTTAATCAAAAATCTGTCTAGTTGGAGTTGGTAGTTTGACAGTCGAGCTCTGAAAAGAGCGTACGAGGCATTCAACAGCTTGTAACATATTTTTTGATAAAAGCCTTGATAACATGGCTTGGACCTTGTTAAAGCCGAGGGTGTGATCGACTCATCACTGAAACAGCTATAATGCACTGTTAATTATATACCTGTAAAAATATTTTGTCTGCATTTTTACAGAAAGAAAACACATTAAGGTACCGAGCTGTCAGCGAGGACTTCTGCAATTATTATGTCAGCCAAAGTTTTGCCAAAAGAGATGATGGCTCAATTCAAAGGCATGGGGCTGTTGTGAAAAGGCAGATGAGTGAACTGTAATCGGCATAAGGCTTGGTCTGGGAACAACATCAGAAGTCTATAAAGCAGTGCCCTCGAGAGCTGAGCTCAGGGGAGGGGGGCTGCTAGGACTCTCAGCCTAGGAATGTGGCACCCTGTCAGGTCTCATAAGGATTTATCTCCCTGGAGCCTCATTACCGAAGGGCCTTGGACAAGGAGGCTCTCGCTCGCTTACCCTCTCACTCAGTCACCCTCAACCTCGACGCTGAGCTGCTCACAAACACTATACACGCATGCAAACGCTGCGTTACAGCATGGGTGGCCCGCTCACCATTATGCGACACACGTAAAAAGTTGCGCTAGGTATGGGGCCTCTAAAATCTTCTGGAAATGTATTGATTTTCCTCAATCCGATGGCGATTTAACATGTTGGTCTCATATCCATTCTAGTAAAATTTCCATGTCACTTTTAATACGGCACAAGCCTGAATTGAACGCTGTAAAGTTAAATGTGAAGTCCACAGCGGCACAAGGTAAAACATGTCGAGAGAGAGGAATTTGCATCTTCTTCCTCTCATCTCTTATGCACAAAGGAAAAAAAAAACTGTTTAATAAACTATGAAACTCTGTCAAAGAATCAATTGTAAGTATATGAGATTCTACTTTAGTTCCTATTAGCTCACATGCTGTATGTAAATGAGAGTCCTAACTTAACTTCCTGACATTCAATGGTTGTGGTTAGAATTTATAAAACAGACAGCAGAATTCGCTCTCTAATAATATTAAGTGATGAAATTGATATGAAAACGTATCGGTGGACACACTGTGAGAAGCGGGAGCTAGTGTCCCTCGCACTCACATTAGTCGTTAATTAAGGCCTCAAAACTATATATGGAGTTCTCCATAACACTGCCAATACCCAGGTTACCATGCAAAGTCTGTTCATGATTTCCATTTCTCTAAAGAGACTCAATTATATTTTTTCCTGACAGCTTTCTGTGTGATAACATTTCACTCTTTAACTTGTACCTTAAACGGTCTATTCTTTTTAGTTTATGTCTCAACAACAGCATGCTGAGAGCTAAACTAATCGAAACTCAGTGAAATGAAGGAGTGAGGAAGTTGCAGCACGACACTCAGTAAAAAATGGGAAGGTGACAACATTAACAGCAGAAGAAAAACTGTCATAGATGATACGAAACCTAGTATAATGCCCTTTATACTGCCAGGCAGTAAGATCCAAGACACTGCTGACAAGGCAGAATGCCCTTTTTCTGGTAGACACTGTCACGCTGACTAGGGTTGGTTAATCGCCGATGGCCGACAGTCATCAACCACTGAGCCCTCTACCATCATTATAAAACCCTGCCACACACACACTACCACACACACACAGACACACCAATCTGGTATGGCCAGCCAGGATCAAATCTGCATGCCACACAGTAAACTACACCAATTCCAGTGTCTCTTCTATAACATAGAACAATTTAGTTATTATTGATTTCTTACTCATTACTTGCTTGCTTACTAAATGTTGCATAACCAACAAGATGGTATATACCAAATGATTTCATTTGTCCATCTTTTGCACGGATTACATTAGCACAAATCATGCACACCACTTCACAAGTGTCTCTTGGTTCCTCTCTTTCGTTAGGCCGAAACCCAAAGTACTGCCAGATGGGTGAAGTGGTACCTTTCTTAGCAACTACGTTTGTCACTGCCTTAATGCGTGGTGATTTGCCACCGTCACTGCCAGTGCTCCCATCCGCTGGGCTGACTGCCGTTTTTTGTTTGTTTTTTAATTCACTGGTATATTCTGCATTTACATCACTATGACTAGTATTTAAAATATTTTTTATAATCAGATGATCTGCTTAAGGAGGTAGCTTAAGCATAGGCTATACTATAGGGAGGAAAAGTAAGGAAAGACCATGTGAGTAGGTGAGAGTGGGCTCTGGATCCATGGACTCTCCTCTGTATTAGCTACATCAAACCTAATCTTATCGCTTTGCCAGTCAGAAATCACTTAATATTATCTGAGGAATGTAAAACATCTTGAAATCCAAACTAATAAAAGGTCTGTCAACCATTACTATAGGAAAGCAAAAGAACGAGTTACTAACAGGGAAGTAAAATTAAATGTCAGGTGACAGAGAGAGGCCGTGAAGTGCAGCGGGTGATATAATTATTGCCTATGTGCCAGCTTGATATGTAGTGCAGCTCCTGGCAGGCAGGTGGCTAGCACATTGCTATTACTACCAAACAGTGAAAGAACATCCCGACACCCCAAGCTGATCTTACCTTACCTCGCTCGACTTTCAGACAGGAAGTCTGCGGTCACAACACACAGTCAGCAACTGAAGGCACTGTGAGAAAAGTGTGAACACCCACAGTCAACTTTGACATCGTTGTAATTTGTCTGACGGAAACAGGTACAATCATCTCCATAAACCACAGCTTCTCACACCTTTCATTTTGAACCTAACTCAACGATACACTTCCTCTCATGTCAACAACAGTATGATTAGCACCAAAGAAACACCTGCAGCTACGAGCCAGGAGTGAAAAATAATAGAAGTGATTGTGAAACTGAAAATGGAAGTAGTATTTAGATACTAACAGTGTTAAGATGCAGCATACAACCTTAGTATAGGTCTAGATGATCTTAAGCTTTCAAGTCTTCAGACTTGACTCAATGTTAAATTGTATGAGTTATCAGTAGTGGACAACAAATGTAGGTGTCATCAAATGTATCCAATGCCACTTTTGAATTTAGGCCACTCCTTTTGTGTCAGTACATTAGTCAACATTTTTATGCTGCTCAGATATCAGGTTGTAGCTGCAGGATGTGAACATTACTTAGGGTAACAATATTGTAGTGAAAGAAAAGGGAAAAGAAAAAAAATCAAACAGATGTCAAATAAATATTTTGATTTTAAGTTCAGATATTTATAATTTTGAAAAAAAAAAGCTGAAATTGAGGGATTTGAAATGCCTCCATGAGAAGCTATGATACTGAAGTTTATTGGTTTCATAACAGTAAGACAAAGTAAAAAAAAAATCAGGCAGAAGATGCTTAGCTAAGCTCACAAGACTTTCTAGGGTAAAATACAGTCCTTTGGCCTGTGCTGCTGGATTAGCCTCTAGCCCCCTTGCTAGAGCAACCCTGTGCAACACTGTGACTCAGTGTCCAACGTAACACTTTTTCCCCACTGGCCCACTTGGCCAGTGGATCAGAGTTTTACTGGACCCTTGTATATTTTCATTGGCCCGGCAGCTAAAAAATGAAAAACTCTTTTTCCCATAATTTTGATGATTTATTCATTGTACACATAAGACGCCCAACAGTGAAGTTCCCTTTAGATTTAGTTGTTTTCCTTTAATTATGGATATGTAATGTTGATATATCACACAAATATGCAAAATATAAAATTAGGATCATCAGTAAATGAATGTGTATAAATGTAGGTTTCTCCATATTGCTGGTCGGACTCTCTGCTGCAGGTACTGCTGGTGGAGAGGAGGGGCAGGCTGGTGTCAGCCTAAAATGTACAAGAATCCAACTCATTTTAAGATAATTAGTTAATTAGACTCAATCTTTACATGCCATGAATGTCCGCTCTGAGGTTATTCATAACAGTTCGCTATTAGCATATAGCTCTGTATAGCTGTAAAATAAAGCAGCTGTGAATTAAAGGGGATTTGACTGCTGGAAGTCAAAGACATATTTAGGTTTATGTTCTGCTTGTTCAACACTTGTTTGATAAATTGCTCTTACTGCTACCCTGCCAGATTTTGCCGCACCGAAGTCAGTGAGCAGCCATAGTGGACTCGAGTAAAGTATAATCTGAAGTCCATTTCATCCTGATGTGGACTCTGTGCTCTGCTGTCTGCTCCGTGTGTGTGTGTAGCTCAGTCCCACCGTTCATCATTTAGCAGCAGTGCTGCACCACACAGCGATGTAAACCTGGCCCTATGCTGTGATTCCAAATTATTTATTGGCCGTCTGGCCGGTGACCCCAATTTATTTGTCTGTGATGACTCTGATAGGCCATCGCCAATCAACTTGCCCTGCATAAAATTTTTACTGGCCCCGAGCTATCAGTTATGTCGGACCCTGGACTACTTTCAAAATCAACATTTGTAAAATTACTCAAGTGCATTAATTGTTTCAGCTCATATTGCAACGATGGACAAGGATTAAGTGATAAAAAAAAAAAATGTGTCTATGTTATGAGAGCCAGATAACCCCGAGCCAGAGCCAGAGGGCCCTATGATTTCCGTGTTGAGGAAAACATGGATGGAATCGCATAATTTGATAATAAAAATGGAATCAACTGTAAAACGTGGAATAACCTGGAATTCACCAAAATGTGGATGCAATTTATAAAAATCAGGGTTTTCCCAACCATTATGAGACTTAGGTGCAGCGCCTAAGCGTTTTTTCACAGCACCCAAGCCAAATGAACAGTAAAATAACTATGCTGACAGTCTCTACCGCGTTTTGGTGTCATTTACGGGCGCGCTGCTTCTGTCCTCTGCTGCTGTGTGTGTCGGAGTTTCACCAAGGGCAGGGCTCAGCTCTGTCTCTCTCTCACACACACACACACACACACACACACACACACACACACACACACACACACACACACACACACACACACACACACACACACACACACACACACAGCAGCCAGCAGAGAGTGCAAAACCCTGATATTAAACAAGAGTAGGTCAAAACCTAGTATGTGGCTGGACTGTGTATGAAACACTAGAGGGCTTTTAATTTGTACATCGCCTGATCACTATTAGACATCGCAGCATTTTTAAGAGGTTTGCTTTTATGCTTTAAGTAAGTAATTTAAGTTTATTTATTTGTTCAGCACTTTTCATGCAGTAGTTGTAACTCAAGGTGCTGTACACATAAGAAAAAACATTAAAAATACTGTTTTATTTATTATTTCACTTACCCACAACCCAAAAAATTGTTTTAATGCAGTAACTATCAGGTTAAGCATTAATGCTAAGTGTTAATGACCCAAATAAAGTGTGTTTCTTGTGTGTAAAGTTTGCATTTGTAAACATATTTGTTATATTGCTTTTATTCTATTTACCACAAACACAGAAGTGTTTTATTTTGAAAAAACACTAGACACATGTAATGTGCGCACTGACAGTAAGTTACCCTGGCGACGGCACACAGATCCTCTCTTCTCAAATTGGCACTATTTGGATAAACTGACCACATATTGGCAATCTAAATGGTTACCTTTTCATCTGAAAAAATATTAAAACTTAATAAAGTGACATATTAACAGTCCTAAAGCAAAAATTACAACAGCTGAATCTCCATCTTTGCTGTCGGTTGGCACAAAATGCATTCTGGGCTATCAGCCGACCAATGGTGTAACTTCATCACTCAGTCAGTCCGTCAGTGAGTGACTCAGTGATGGACAAACGCAAATTTAGGACCCCGCTGTTGCGGTCCAGCCAAAGATACTAAATAAAACTTTCGGCGGGCAGAATCACATGTTTAATTTTAATTTTGTTACTTCCCATCATTAGCAATCTGTGCGTTTACATGCACTTAAATAACCGGGATACAGTTGGGTTTCTCCAGTAAGCTGGTCATATAAAAACAAGAAACCTGGGTAGAGGATTAAACAAATCTGGTCTTCCGAGGTAGATTTCTCCTCAAGAATCTTGGACATGTATATTTCTAACCAGGTTCCTAATCAGCTTTAAAAAGTACTCATGTGCATTGCAATAGACTTCATACAGGGGAAGTAAATGCGGAGCAGCTCAGTGAAAGGAGAGATAATTACAAGGAGCAATGTGTCCTCATATATAAAATAATTCCATCTAAAGTCTGACGAAAACTGACACAGACACAAAGTAGCCTCCAGAAGTCTTAATCAGTTGCTTTCCACTGCTGAACATTTGACACTTTATTAAATTCCCACACTTTAGAGCTGTGAGAAAGAGCTCAATTCTGTCTGTCTGCCTGTCCTCTCTGCACAGCCTGCTGCTCTGCTCCAACACACACACACACCAAAAAAAAAGTAGCAACCTCTGTCAATACAGGTAAAATAAGCAAGTGACGCATCTAGAATAAGGTCAGGGGTAGGGGAGAAATCTGGTTACTGATCTGCTGCATGTATACACGTATTTACAGTACCTAATGTTGCTACAGTACACGTAAACATGCTCTCCGATTACCTCCATAACTTGGTTTCTTTGAGTAACCATGTTACTTAAATGCATGTTAACGCACTGGATTTCTCAACACATAGACTGTAAAAGTGTGTGTCTGACAGGGAAGAGAGGAGACAGAGGAGGAGTGGAGAGATGAACAGAGCCACTGATTGGCTGGCGTGTACCTCCAGATGTGGTCGTCCAGCTGTATCCATGCTGGACAGCACAGCAGCTATTGGATTTCCTGCCTGTTCCCCTGCTGCCGGCTGTCTCAGCGACACTGTGTGAAATTACATAAGGCTCTCCCCTCCCCCTCCCTGCTGGTCGGTGTAGAACTGGGGCCTTCACACACTGTCTCCGCTAACTACGACTCCCTGTAACCATGGAGGCACAGGCACTCCACTAAAACACACTGGAGGATCTGAACGCTACTCTCTCTGTTCACAGAGACACGCTAACACTGGGGATACACATTTAACATAATTACTTTTATCAATTAATTATAATGAACAACAATCAATAGTTGAGTAAATTCAATTATAGTGAACCAATATAAATGTGAGTAATGTCAGATGTAGTCCTCATTTCTAAATCCAGACATCAAGAACATGTTTGTACCTACAGAAGATTCCTCTGGAATTCACCCTAACACAAAACGCATTAGACCACAATGTGAGACAGAACAGTACAGTATATGTTCATATAATTGGAAAGCTGGGTAGATATATGATGAAGGTATAAACAACATTAGGCAACATTAAGGCTGTCCCTAACTCAGTCGGCACTTCAGACCGATACAAGCGCACCTGCAAAGCAGCCGCCCCACACTAAACCACTCGAGTCTCATGTTTTACCTGTAAGACTTGTGTTTTAATACTGTTAAACATCATTTGTGATGTGAAAACATCAGATTCCCACACAGTCAGAGAAATAAAAAGTGTACAGCACTGAGCATCTCTCCTGCTGGCTGCGTTGTCGGCCGAAGAGTAGATCACAGCAGACAGTAGGGGAGTAAGACGCTGGTACTGTTTAACAGTAGTTTAGCCGACTTCGCTGCATTTAACACAGGACATGAGAGCTCGGAACAGGAAACAATGTCACTCTGCGACATGCTGTCCTCCATTTCCATCATCCCTCTCTGCTTCCATCAAAGTAATTTAGAGACAAGAATCTGTTTACAGCTTGCTATGCTGTCACCCTGAATTACTCTGTGTACAATGACAAGGCTAAAAAAAAAGTGATTCAACTGACAAAATGCAAGTCGACTCAGGGGTGTATCTACTGATGCATCATCTCAGCGACTTTTAGCGGGCAGCCCTAAAACAACATAGCCTAAAGAACTTAACATCTTCATTCTGGGTCTTTTGAAAACGTTTTTAGTGCTGATTTAAACTGTCTATTAAAACATATGTAGTCCAAAAGCCATTGTGTGTGTGTGTTATAATAAATTACATTATAGACATGATAGACTATTTTCTCTGATATCTTCTCTGATCTACATGAATCCGTCCAAGGCCATGTAACATCACACCAAACTAAAAGAACTTGCGCCGACAAAGGCCATCTGATCCAATGCTTAACATCGCCTCACGTCTTCTGTTACAAGTGTCACTTGAACGCACTGCAAAGATTACAGCCAATGGCCAGCTCATGGTTGAGAAGTTTTGCATGTGTCTGAAAGGAAATAACTAGTCAGTAGTTTGTATTTGCAATCCAAAAAAGAAAAAGTGAGATTAGAAGACTAGATGTAAGAGAAATTACTTATATGCTCACAGTACAAAGTGGGAATATGTGTGATAAACGGGGAAATTCACTGATTCACTGTGTATAATGGCCTGTCTTGAGAACTCTCTCACACAAAATGACTCCACCATGGACTCAACATGCTCAATTAAACATTCACCATAGTCTGCTGATACTCTGGCATACATCAGACCGTTTGGGTATTTCCAGAACTTATATGGTGGAATGAACAATCAGCTTGCGAGGAGTTGTCTGGATATGCAAGGCTGGCATTCTTCAGTTGAGCCAAGGACACCAGAAACCGCACTACAATATTCAGACCATCTTGCCCAGTGAGTCACATTTGACTCATCTCATTAGGTCCCTGGCTAAAACTAATTAGGACCATATATTGAACCTCAAAACTGAGTGAATTAAATCTGTCTCACAAATCTCAGCTGTTGATTAAACCCTAATACTTGGCACTAACATAAAAATAAATAGTCTGCTAATTTTGCAATTAAAGCCTCTGGAAACGTGGCTTGAAATCATAAAAATGGATAAATGATAACTATAAGTTGAGTGTCTCATTAAGCATCCACAAAAATCTGAATGAAAATAAACATTCATAACTATTAGAAAACTTAGCTCAAAAACAGCTCATTTGGCTGCTCAAACCATTTCTCAGGACTGTGGGTGTGTCCAGATCACATTTGATTGACAGCTCACTTTCAGCTCAAGTACCACTTTGTTTTCTATTCATTCACTAAAACGTTTTGCTGATATGGAATAAACTACCAAATCTATCAAATGAACTCTACTTGGTTAGAAAGCTTGACTAATCGAACTAGCAAAACAGGTTAGACCACCCAAATCTGTGTTTTTATTTAACTATACCTCCCGGAGTATGGTGCTAATCGTTTTAGCATTCTCCATTCACATACATGAACCGGTTAGCATAGCTTAAATGTTTTGCTATTAACTAACAAATCTATCAAATGAACCCTATTTGGTTGAAAGCTTGAATAATCCACTAACTAACAACCTAGGTTAGACCACCTGAAATGCTAATAGTTTCAGCATCTTCCATTCATTTACATGAAACGGTTAGCATTAGCTTTTCTATTCAAAACTTTTGAGCTTATTATCAATTACCCCAGTGGTCTACTAGATATCTTGACTAATCAGGTAACTAGCAGACTAGAGTAGACCACACATATCTGTTTTTATTGAACTATACCTTCCAGACTACGAAACTAAGTGTTTTAGCATCTTTCATTTACTTACATGAAACGGTCAGCATTAGCATTGCTATGCTACACTTTTGAGCTATTTATCCACTCCGTGATCAATACAGATTTGGATGGTGTACCCAAGTCTGCTAGTTGGCTTAACACGGTAACTTTCCAACCATATCAGGCTAATTTGAATTCTCATTCTAGCTAAAAGAAAAGTGCAGTGCATTGTTTTCTCATGGGGGAGATGAGAGTAAGTGTTGTGAAGTCAGCTTGGCCAGATAGCCACGTCAATCATCTTTCTCTTAAATATGATTGGGCATGTATTTATTACGTAATAAATTCCCTAGTTTAGCCCCGCCTAACTGCAACCCAGTAACAAGGGAAGTGGAGAAACTTTCTAAAGAATTACATAGCCTATGTCAAAGGCTATGTTCTCATAGTTTTTAGGTGTTTACTATATGCACATTAGATCCCAAATTACATGATTAATAGCCCATCATGGATTTGCCTTTCCAGGGGCTTTAATTAAGGCAAAGTTTCTGTATGGTTGGTGCTGGTATTTTTATAATCAATTAACAATTAATCATTCAGTCTGTTAAGTGTCAGAAAACAGTGAAAAATTCCCTTCATGATTTCCAAGTACCCACTTCACATTGCTAGTTTTGTCTGACTAACAGTCCTAAACACAAAGATATTAGATTATAAGCATTTAAAACAAAGAAAAGCAGCAAATCCTCACATTTCACAAGCTGACACTAAGTAATGTTTGAATGAAATGAATTACACGATCAATTGATTATTAAAACAGTTATCTATTATTTCTGTCAAATTATTTATTGTTAAAGTCCTTTTTTTGCTACACTAATGCATATAGAAATTTGCCATATTTGGTTTAAGTTTTTCTAGAAAAATCCATTAATACTCAAAAGTATCAGAAAGCATCGTTTTGGAGCCCTACAACTAATCATACTTTAACAGTTCCACCTGGTTAACAAGTTGAATCAAAACATTTGAAATAAAAATTAAAATGACAATCAAACTGATGTGAGTGACAAATAATAAAACACCGAGTGTGAATGATTGCTACGTATGATCCTTTGTTAATTATTGATGCACAAATTTAAACTTGATCCCTTTTGAGGGCACTACACTTAACACTCCTCAGATCCGCAGGACACAATGCGACAGCATCGCTTTGATGTATGAGGTCTCAACTTATGAAACCCTCTTTATTCTCTGCCGGCTCTGTTCTTAAAGCCCACCTGACATTCAGCTCTCCATCCTTAGGAGCAGGAAATAAAACTGAGGAGTGCACTTGTCTGCCGGGCTGACCTACTTCCTCCTCACTGCTACTTAATTATTCAAGAGCTTTGAAATGTTCTTCTGTATGGCAGCATGCAATCCGAGTGCCTCTGTTTGCCCCTCATGACAGCAGCCTCACAGAGCGTCCATTTATGCATGAGAAGGTTCAAGTGTGTGTGTACAGTGGAAGTGTGTGTGCGCATGTGTGTGTGCACACTGCCAAACACTAATGGCCATACATGCCTGTGTTATGTACACAGACAAAACACCACCTAGATTTGATATACAGGATTTTGAATTATGGACAGAGAAAGATTTAGTAGGGGGAAAACCAAACAACCCAAACAAAACACAGACTGCATGTCACACCAGCAGCTTGATGTTTGGATGCATTCAGGGAACTAATTTGTTTCCAACTGCACTGTCATGGATCCAGTGCACATGTCAAGACAGGAGTTAAATCCTCCCACGCAAGTACACCATAACCTGTAATTACACTCCACTTAGGCTTTCATACCTTTCACTCCACTGCAAGATCATAAACCCTGAGGTGTATGCCCTTGGCTGCCCTGACAAACATACTTTCCAGAATGTGAAAAACAAACTATGCTGTAACACACATTCCTAGTAGAAAAGTTAGACTAATCAGTGAGATAAATATAACGCTACCCACAGCTGTAGCTGACACACAAACAAGAGTAATGTCCTATAAAATGCTGTCATCTGTGTTGCATAACAGAGTCAAGTGAATCACTTACCACAGAGCCATTTCTAATCTCTGCTAATCCGCTGTCTGCCTCTCTTTTAGTGTGTTTAAATATGGGTGACTAGTTTTAATAGCAACCCCATTTCATAGCCAGGAAAATCAAAATAGAAAGCCCTGTGTATAACAAATGACTAACTTTGAATTTAATTCATTTTTAACAGCATCAGGACTTTCCCTGGATTTTTTTGTATACAAATGTGGCAAAGGTTGGAGAATATGAGTGGTGCAGTGTACGCAGTTTGTGTGTGCACCTTTAGAGTGTCGTGTGCTTAAGTGAAAAAAAAATCATGATTTATCAGACGAAAGTGTCCATAGGGATTCAAATTTTATACCAAGTTGGAACAAAAAAGATGAAAAATAAAAGGTTGTGACAAATGACAGTGTTTATTTTGTGGGGCTTCAATCTCCCCATTTGATACCATCACAATTCTTGGGTGCCGATTCGATTCAGAATCAATTCTCAATTAAATGAATAGAAAATGGGCTCTATTTTCAGTCTCTTGCTCCAGTATACTGTGTGCCAAACCATTCACTGCTGTCCTTAGTCCACTGAAATACAATATGAAACAGAACTGGCAGATAAAATAAATGGTATGAAGCCTTTTTATTTTAAAAACTTAAATACGCTAATTAATGAATGAATTAATTTGAAAGCATCTTACAGTTTTACAGTCTCCTGCCTGTATGACAATGACAAAATGAAGGGGAGGAGGAGTGCTCCACTGTGTTATTATTAACGTCATGTCTCCAGCAGTGGAGAGCAGCCCCTCTGCTGCAGCGTTAGCTCCGGGGAAAGCCATCGCTGTCCCAGACACTGAACAGGCGCAGGGTTTTTGAGGTGAAACAGACTGAGCACCGAGTTATTTTATTCACCCCAGAGTTGGTTTTATTTATTTAAGTGCTGCAGTGTGTGTTGGTCAGCTGGTCTCGTTTGTTACTGCTGATCGCTGCTCCGCTAAGTCTCTGAGCGATGGTGTAGAAAAGTTCACAATATGCTTCACTTTCGTCTCGCAAAGGTAATTATTTAAATCATTAAATCAAAACATGCTTGCAACCGCTGCCTTTTTTGAAGATGAATTACAAGGTGACTCTAGCGTGTGCTCGCTGTAGACTGTCCGGGTGCTACACTGCCCTCGCAGGTGAGTTCTGACTTTTTCGTTCCATTAACATCACATGCCGGAATTTTCAACAAAGGCGGCGGCCAATAATACAAAGGCGGTGAGTCAGATAGGCAGGGAAAACCCTGAACACACAAAACACCACCACACAATCAAAGGGATATTAGATGAGGCTTTTAAAGAATGGTCTTTTGGACACAATAAGGGCTGCACAGTAACTGTACTGGTGGGCCATTATTCACATGGAGTCTTACACTAATCAATTACTTTCATGGTTTTATCAAGGAACCAACAATAAAAAGGGAAATATGCAGCTTTTAAGTCAAAGCTTCATTGTGTTCTTGTGTCTTCAAGGGTAGAGTAAGATCTCTAAAGACTGAGACTGAGAACTCATTCACACACACACACAAGAACAACAGCAAGAAAGAGTCATTAATTAAGTAACTGACAATTGTTTGGGTAAATTTCATTGTAGCACATCAATAAAATATAATGCCGAGAGGCTATATTTATTTGATTTTAGGTTTCACAAACATACTAAAAGCATCTAACATTACCACAATATGAGGGCTCAGAAAGGGATTTGTTTAGATTACTGATTCAACTGAAAAACAATGTAATCAACAGCTTAGAGACTTTATGTCTCTTCTTTCTGGCTATTTTGAAAAGTTCCTAAAATTTATTAGTCAAATCAGCAAATTTCTATTTTCTATTGAAACAGTATAAACAGTATGTAGCCTAAATGATACAGTCTGTGTTTTTGTGCAATCATAAATTTTGTTTAATGCTTCTGACATTTAAAAAATACTTGAGACCGACTCCAGACTAGTTCATAACAAAGAGGAGCCAGTGAGAAACTAAACTGCATATTGTAACTGTAGTTTAACACTAGTGCTGGCATGTCATCCATACATACGGCAAAGTCTAAATAACATAACTGAAAGGCCACAAGAAAGAAATGTGATTGTTTTAAAATGTCAGATAAGCAGAATACGTCACACACAGTAAGAGAACAAAGGGCTGCCCTCAACCAAAGATTTCCTTGGTCAACTAGTTGTCGCACGTTTATGATATCAATTCAATTACTTAAATATATATTCTTTGGGGCATCAGAAAATGGTTTGAGTTCCAAGGCTGAGAAAAATGTTATAAGTAACACTGTTAACACTCTGCTACATTACAGAGAAATACAAAACCATAATAACGAGCCTTTAAAATAAAAATTTTACAAGTGTACGCATGAAGCGAGCTGCCTGTTAACGACAATGCTAACGGCAAAAGTGGTAAAGTTAATGATTCTGAATGTGTCGGAACAACCAGCAAGGAGAATGAGTTACCTTTCTCAGTCCCGTGGGTCAGTTAGCTCCGTTAAATCCTCCTATCTCTCATCTTAGGTGGTTTCCTGGCAGGAAAGTGCCAAAGCTAACCGATATTTCCAGAGGAATCTGTGCTTCTGTTACCACAGCAGACCATTTTCATTTCTTTTCTCAAAGGGCATTCAGCAAGAAGAACATCCATATGCTCTCTCTGTTTCAATAACATCTCTTGTTTTCTTCTAAGTTGTCCTACCATTAAAGTGTGTAAAAAAAAAAAAAGTATGAAATGGCAACAGGGATAGTGCCAGTGTGACTCCCAATATGACTTTCTTATGCAGAATTGCAGTAAGACTAACTATTGCTAGCTCTCACAAATATTGCAGGGATTCATTGAATTTGTGTTAATTATTGCAAGCAGCATCAGAAATTCTTGGAGCGACAGATAAATCCTGTGACCCATTTGAGCTCCGCAGAGTGACAGACACAGAATCAGTCTGACCTCCAGACCCCATTAACCCCTAAGCCAGCAGCCCCAGTACACCCACCCCCCCTTTTTGACATCTTACAACTGCATTTACAATGAGGACAAAATCATGGGTCTCGTCTTTCGGCCATAGGCTATTTGCATGAGCTGCATGGGTTTTGATGCACTCTGCTGAGTTGTCAAAGCAATATGAGAAAAGCACTTTTTCTCAAATAGCATGTCACAACCACGGTTTTTCCATTTGGCAATCCCAGAAGACAGTACAACTGTGTAACTTCAGCCCCATTGCAGCCACTGGAACTGAGGTGGCATCGTGTCCAGTTCAATGGAACTTTGATTGTGAGTAATTTGAGGCACTGCAATAGACCAGCTGTGCTTGATCATAATATTCTACCACACTGAGTCAAGCATAACATTCTCCACACACGAAACCTACCAGGTGCAGTCCACTAGTGAGCAAGAAATGCTAGACAGCTGCTGTTACTCATTCAGTGAGAGGGAAACTGGGTGGGGGGAGGGAATGCGCCTGGAAGGCAGTTTCACGGTGACTGCCTCATATTTCCCTCTTTGGTTTCTGCAATGTTAACTTAGGGGATCATAAAGTGCACCACAACATACCAAAGTTGTGTTATTTCCCTATAATCATTGTTTCATGTGCCATAATTACTGTAAATATACATTTCACAATATGAAGTGTGAAACACTCAGTGGTGGAAGTTAAATCTGAATTGCATCATGACAGGATTTGCCAGAATCAGAGAATCGCGCCTTTGAAAACTCACTGATTATTTCAGTGTGTGGAAATTACAAGTCTCAAGATGTTGACTTATGATTTAATGCAAAATTCAACCTAATAATCAACATACAAATTAAGGCTGAAACAAACGCTTTATGAGGTACAAAATAATGTGCTCCACCAATCTAGCATTGCCCTTTCATAAAACTGTCGCACTCCCAATGCAAAATTGAAAATAAAAATAAAACTAGAATCACGCCTCGCAGTTGTACGCCTCCGCCAACCAGTCAAGTTGCAGTTTACATCCATGCCTGTCCAGACTCATAATATTTGTAGTGAAGACTTTGAGGGAATTTAATAAAAGGTATTAAGTGTATTTTCCTTGTATGTGTTCACATGCTTGGCCAATGAAGTGGATTCTGATAGAAGACAAAGTTTTAGCCATGACAGTAGACGATGCTTCAGATATGGATGTTGCTGCAAAGAAGCTACAAATTTTAAAAAATGGATGCTTAACACACATCTTAAGCCCAGCAGCACAGAAGATCTAAACAATCACCACAGTTTCAAGGTGGACACTCAAGATTAGTGTCACCAATTCAGTATCCGACCAAATGTGAAATACGGTCACAATATCCCCTTCTGTTCCTGAGTTATGGCATTGAATAATGGCCAGAAAAGTGTCTTTGCAGAACGTTATGATATCACAGTGAAGTTGACCTTTGACCTTTTGGATAGAAAATGTCATCACTTCATTTCATTCTATTAGACATTTGTGTGAAACTGTGTCATAATTAGCGTATGAATTCTTAAGTTATGACCAAAAACATGTTTTCTGAGATCACAGTGACCTTTGACTACCAAAATCTAATCAGGCCATCCTTGACCCCAATTGGATGTTTGTGCCAAATTTGAAAAATTCCTTCAAGGCGTTCTTGAGATATCGCATTCACAAGAATGGGATGGACGGACAGACGTACGTATGCATGGACAACCTGAAAACATAATGCCTCCGGCCACAGATGTCACCGGCGCGGAGGCATAAAAACTGTGTAGCAGAACCAGAGACATTGTCTTTCTTATTCCACAAATTCTTCTACTTTGTCAAAGTCTACACCTATACTACTCACGATGCAACTCATGACGTCACTTAAAACAATTTATCAGACTTTGTGCAGCTCCCTCTGGAGCAACAAAAGGTTTTATACAACTTTCTTCACACACATGTAGTAATACTCCCCAATAAGGTTGGGAAGATCTAAAAATTTTCAAACCAGTTTGATATTAAACTAAATACCGGACCAGTAATACCAAATTTTACCATTAGGTGTCACACATGACTCAGTCGCTCCCAAGTGGAACATAGTAAGAGCCAATATAGAAGAGTGTAGCGGCACCACAGTCAGGACAACTGAGTGACACGTTGTGTCATCATTTCTCACAACAACCATTCAACTTTACGTTTCTTCTTGTGCTAGGGTGCTGTGTGTAGCCATGGGGTTTCCGGTTTAACAGCCGGAAACACAGCAGCTACACGCAGCACGGTACAGCTATGCTATGCTAACGATGCTAGCCATGCTAACTAGCTGTGCAGCCTGGTAAAATGATCCATCGTGTCCCTTTGTATCCGCGGGTTGTTTTCAAAACATAAGCTGCGCAGGTCAGCCTACCAACTCCAGCTCATCCAGGTTTAAACTCGTACACCGGACCAGCAAAACCAGAAACCAACCCAACCCTTCTCCCTAACACCTGAAAGACATTGTATGTGTACAATTGGTGCAGTTCCATATTAAGGCCCTGACACACCAAGATAACTCGTTGGACTGGGCCTTACCAAACATCTCTGTGTCCAATCAGCCCTTATCATCCATAGTTCAACCAATTCAGCAAGTTGAATCACTGTCAAGGGATGTCTGTATGCACATGTTGGCAGCCAACTGACCATTGGCCAAGCTAAAGTCAAAAAAAGACAGCATCATTCCCTCCCCCCCACTCCCTAACAATGATGATAATAATAATAATAATAATAATAATAATAATAATAATAAATATTAAGAATGTTTTGTACAATGAAATCCATTGTTTAATTCAAAAGGGACAGGACCAAGTTATTCTCATATCAGCTCTCGCTCTTCAAAAAAAATAACTTAAATTCTTATTATTTGATTGCTGGATTAATCATTAGAAAAATTGGTAGAATACTTCCTTCTTAAATAAGATAGCTGTGACCCAAATGAAAGGTGATATTTATGAATTTGAAGGGCAGACTTTTTGCATTTTAACAGAAATAATGTGATTTTTGATGATGCAAAATGCGTTTTACCACAAGAATTCACTGTGAGGATTCATCTCTCACAGACAATAAAATGAGCAAGAAGCTCTCCTCTTTCCAGTTTCATAACTGTGTTGTTTTTCATAATACGAGCAGAAATTGAACTAGCAGTGAAACGGTCTCCCTGAGGCACCACACTGAGCACGGGATTATCTTTGCCCCCATTACCCTTTTGGATAAGGGGGAGATATCGCCTCACTCTCGTTTAACTCTTTACAATCCAAATTGTTAAGCTGACACTGTACTGACTGCACAGAAGTAAGCAATGTCACACCATTATGGATTAACGGCAGACTCTGAGCTCTCTAGACTGCCTTGGAAGACGCACAGTGTCTCAAATGTCTCCAGGCAATGTGGCTGGGTATAAAACCAAAATACTTGTTTAAGTGCCAAATAAATTGTGTCCACACCACAAATTACCCAAACAGTCCAGTAACGGAAGCCAAACGCTTGGTCAGATTCGTAGTCCGTTATACTTACTGTTTGGTCAGATATTTCCTTGTTTGGATCATTATTTCATATCTTCTTGTAACTTATTAAAGGGAAGTTTTTGTATGCAGTCTGTGTCAAGACAATCAACTGTGATGCATTTGTGTGGCTCATTTCCTAAAACCAACTTCAGTTTTAACAAACCAAAACAGTCTGCACATTTTACAGATTAAATAGTATCATGAAGGAGTGTACTGACACACAAAAACATACACACACATATACAGAAGGAGGAACAGTAGTTATTCAAATTAGAGGGAAATAACTAAAACAATATATTTATACAGAAATTTTAACATTCAGCAAAATCATGTCTCAACGCATCTTTCAAATCACCAAGCCCCAAAGCAACTCTTGGTGTTGCTAATGCACCATACTCATTTCTGATGTGACATACAAGAAGTCAGTTACCATTACCAAACTTTCACGCTTCTTCCTTTGTGTCTTTATCAGGCAATCTTTACAGGAAATAAGTTCCAAAGCAGGACCTTAGTTTTCACAAAACAAAGTTTTATTGAGAACAAATACATATGTATGTAAACATCAATTATCAGAAATACAAGTTGTTTCTTTTTTTTCATATTGCACACCTCGTGCACCTGTGCTTGTCAAGTGTGTGGTCATCTCTGCTTCTTCCAATATGTCCTTGCAATATTGAATACTTTTCAGCTCCCGAAAAAAGCACCTAAATATTCATATTTATGTATTTCACACTCCAACGAAGCAGCAGTCACTAAAGTTACTGACTAAGGCTTTTGGAATTTGCAACTACTTCACAACAGAAGCCAATGGAAATCTTTAATTGTGAAGCAGCAACAGGAAGTGTTATGACAAAGTTCTCATAGTGTTTTATTTTATAGCATTAACCCAAAGAGAGCAGAGGTACTATTTCAAACACAGAGTGCTATATATTTAATGAGTGTGGCTATTGTTTATAGGTCATCAACTACTAAGTGGATAACGAGACAAGGTGCATGAAGGTGGCTTACCACCTGGGCTGAACTGTTTCCGGGGGAAAACTCACAGTTACATGATCAAAGAGACAGTTCAGAAGAAAAAAAAAGCTACTGTTTAACTTTCCCACCTTTTAAGATATGTCTTGACACATGTTCACTTACATCCATTGTTTTAAAACTATCTGTATTGCAACATTCAAACTGTAGTTAGTGACAAAATATGTTTTGTAATTTCAGTGAACCCTTGAACAAAAAATGACAGCGTTTCCAACTCACAAAATTGTTGAAGTCACTTAAACATTTCATATTATTAAAACACCATCTGATAATTATCACTCATCCCCCTATATCTTTAATTTTACTCCAATAATTGGTCTAGTTGTGGCTAGGGTTGGGCCATTGTAAAAATTTTCAAACCAGTTTCATATTAAAAAGGTGCAGTATGTAGAATTTAGTGGCATCTAGCAGAACGGACTTGGCAGAAATTGAATATTATATTCATAAGCATGTTTTCATTACTATATAATCAACTGAAAATAAAAATCGTTGCGTTTTCGTTGCCATAGAATGAGCGCTTTATATCTACATAGGGAGCGGGTCCTCTTCCACGGAGCCCACCATGTTGCACCACCATGTTTCTCCAGTAGCCCAGAACGGACAAACGAAACAGCGGCTCTAGAGACAGCCTGTCACGTTATTCATGACCACCAACGGTTCTCCTACACGTTCGGACGGGGGGGGGGGTCAGTTTAGACCGGACCAGTAATACCGAATTTTACCACTAGGTGTCGCAAATGAGTGCAGCAGCACCACAGTCAAGACAACTGAGTGACACACCGTGTTTTTATTTCTCACAACAACCATTCAATTTAACTTTTCTTCTTGTGCTAGGGTGCTGTGAGTAATTGCAGTGTTTCCAGTTTCACAGCTGGAAACACCGCAGCTACACACAGCACGGTACGGCTATGCTATGCTAACGATGCTAGCCATGCTAACTAGCTGCTAGCCGCCATGCAGGCTGGTAAAATTATCTGTCACGTCCTTTTGTATCAAGGTCAACACAAGCTTCTCTCAGACTGCTGGAAGCTGTATGAAATCTGCGTCATTAGCGTGGGTCAGCCTACGTCCTCCAGCTCGTCTTTGGCGCCCAGCTGGGTGGACAGCAGCAGCCAGCCTCGTCAGTGTCAGAGCCTCCGTGTGATACGCTCAGACATCTCATAATGACAAATGCTGGTTCAGTTGGTTCGCATAAAATCAAACCGGTTCAAGCTCATACACCGAACCGGACTGGCAAAACCAGACATGACCCAACCCTAGTTGTGGCATTCAACATGAACGTGCTCTCGGCTTTATTAGCTGAGGTACATATAAATGAATACTCCCCAGTACTATGCCACCTCAAATTATAATGGGACAGTGCTGTTTCTTAAGAGCAGATTTAATACACACGGCACAATTCAAATGACAGATAAGAACTGCTCATTTTTTAGCACAATGTTGAATAATCATTAAGGATATTTGAGCAATTCTATATAGTTTTCATGCAATACAAATGTGTATTCACTAAGAGGCACTTAGAACCACATTTCACTGTGTCACAATTTAAATCCAGTCCATTATCACCATTATCATTGGCTTTGAAAACGAAGGTTGATTTTCAAAGACAGTGATAATGGAGTGATAATTGAGCATTTGAAAAGGCATGGATATGTTCTAAAACTAAAATACTCATTTAAATATAGTAAAATGTATCTGATTGCTTATGTAAGTCGCTGTAGAGATTGGGCAGTTGACAAGGACAGACATCCTTTTCTTTCCACAACAATACATAGTTACTTTGTGTATGTTAATGATCACCTAATTGTGGGTAATGTTTTGGTACAAGGCCTTGTATACAAGCGTTTGGTTGTTCCATTAAGATGAACAACTTGTAAGTAAAGATATTTTTGCCCTTAAAAAGTCTGACAACATCACACTCAGTGAGTAAGTTAAACAGCCTCTAAAAGTAACTCTTGCTTACAGGTGGGTATCTACGTGTCAACAGTAATGACTCTTAACTTAGCCTACCTAAAATTGAAGGACAAGTGCTAGAAATTAAGTAAGGTTGAAAACCACAGTCAAACTCAAAAGCATTTACTCTGTCAGAGAAGGCATTTATCAATGTGAGACAACCAACCATTAACACTTACTCCCCTGACGTTCCCCTTAACTTCTGTCTATGACTTGACATCAAGCTGGTTGAACAACTAACGTTACAGTCAGCAAATCAGAGCTTATCAGCAATCCAACAACAAAGGAAAGAGTTACCGACTCACGTTAAGATTAGCTATCGACAGACGGCACCAAGTCAACTTCATCTAACCAGTGTTTACAAACGTAAACCAAAGCAAATAGCTGTTAGTTAGCATGCTAACCAAGTTAGCCAAATATCGCCATATACTCATACATTGTAAAGTTGACATAATTTACAGGTAGTGGATACTGATAGTGTTGTGAGGGAGACTATGTTTTTACACAGAAAATACGAATGCGGGATTAATTCAGTCCTATAAAATTTGCGTTAGCTATTCCGCAGTTCTGACAGCTAGCTTAGTCAGCTAGCACCGTTAGCTATTAGCTAGCTTAGCTTAGCCATGTAGCACGTGTTCCTGATTTATAAAATAATTAACTAGCTGACGATAGCCAGCTAACTAGGAGTACTGTGGTGAGGTGAGCAACCAGCTAGTTGCTCTCTTACATTGCCTTTCTTAAAGGCTTAATGAGGTGTGTCGCTGTAACGTTAACGTGTAGCCTCGAAAAGGTCAACACTGATCTGTGTGTTTCCCCTCCAAAGAATAGCCAGACCCCGTCGTCCAACAACAGAACAGACAGACCCCCACAAAACCGACGGACAGCCAGCAATGGAAGCTAACTAACCTTAGCGGCGGGGCAAGAGAGACCATCCGGCGGTGTTATCGTACAGTAGCAAATGTCCCAATCCTCGTCAGTCGGTCCAATTTCGCTTAAACAGCTTCTCGCTTCGATTGAGTGTCTCGCCTCTGAATTAATCCACATGAAAGAGTAGTTTTCGTTTTCATTTGTTCCGCTGGCGGTTTTCAGCTATGTCGTGCCTATTCCTGCACAACACAGTGGTCTGGTACTACTCCCTGAGCCGCTGCTGCTGCTGAGACCACAGCGGGGCTGAACCGCCTCTCTCTCTCCATAGGTCCGCATGCTCTCTCGCCCCTCCTCTTTACTAAAGACTGCCAGTGGTGGGAGTAAGTCACACATGTGCGAGTCACAAGCGAGTCTCAAGCAAGTCCCAAGTTACTGTGGTGAGAATCAAGCAAGTCAAGACGAGTCCCTGTTGTAAGTCAGGCAAGACAAGTCAAGTCACAGGAACTTCTGATGATCTACTCCAGTTTCCACATTTAAATCAGTTAAAAGACAGTGGTCATGAAAAGTTGAGTTTTATTTTCAACATTAACGAAAACTGTTGAAGCCTGCTTACACATTATAAATCTTAATGATATTTGACATGTTGTGGAAATCAATAACAAGCCTCCTCACTGAATGGAGAGTGGTGCTTTGAAATTATAATATAGCCCTATAGCTCTAACAGGCTCTAAAGTGAAAACAGAAGTAAGACACACAAAAAAAATACATCACAATGTTAAGCCTCCTGCCCTTGCTCCCCTACCACCACCACTTCTACACCATTTCTCCTTGGCCTATTAACGCATCAGTCTAAGGTGCTTCTCATATGATACTGTGTCATTGTTTTCATTATTAACTGTTTCTGTGGACAAATAAGTATTGCATCAAAGCTAAATACAACTGAATAGTGTATAAAATAAAAACAAGTATATATATATAAATAAATATAAATATATAGCCTGAAATTGACCAGCCAATAAGTTAGCCAAAAAGACACATTCATGTACCTTTCTTTGTGGGTTTGTAGTGACAGATGAAGTTACTACAGAGCTACAGACCTTGCATACTGCTGCTCTCCTCTTACTATCAACCATCAACAACATAATCCTTGAATGCAAAATTTTATAATTTTTGGACTAACCCCCTCCATGATGGCCTCCGCCAGTCTGCTGCATCCTAGTAGGTAGGTTGCCAGGTTTGCACATATCGCACTAAAAATCACCCAATCACGTTTCAAAAACAAAATGTAATTTCTCAGGAAAAATGCAAATATTTCATAAAAAACTCCCTACACATAGCATGTCTGATCCGCATTCCTGCACATGACCTGTAGCCTACATACAATCCCATAACATATAAACATGTCTCCTTATAGATTTCTCTAGCGTATGTTTATATGATATGATGATATAAAATAAATACACTGTACAAATGCTCATCTACACACACTGTATTTTTACAAATATATACATATATGTTGCTTTCATCTCAATCACAATGTATTTAGGCCTATATATCTGGCAATGTATTCTGTCTATAAAACACAAATACGCGTTGCCTGAATCTCTACATCCTTGCTACTCAAACATATTATCAGCACACAGTTTCATGTTATCAACAACTTGTATTGTCTCTCTCACACTGCAGCTATGAGGACAAAACCCTCTGTATTTTCTCTCCCTCCCTCCCACTACAGTCTGAACTCTGAGGTTCCAAAAGGGGTCATTTCAAGCGTTGACACTCCAGGAAGCTTACATCTGTGCTGCTTGATGCCCACAGAGAAGTACAAGCTGTGAATACAGTGACTTAACATTGAAGGATAGTATTTGGGAGATCACAACATCCCATGCTGTGTACATAGTTGATGACTCTGCTGAAGCCAGTGCCCTCTAAATGGTCTGAAACCTCTCTGTCTGTTTCACACAGCTATACTAGCTTCTAAAACCACCACCCATCCTGCAGCTATTTCAGTCACTGAAAATATTCTGTTTAAAAGCATTTAAATCAGTCAGTGAGGTTCATCAAAGAATGAAACCTGCTGCTACATAATCCTGGTTTTGACAGACTAAGGTAATTAGCTTCATTTCATTTTATATTGTATAATTTTGATTATGTATTATGTCACTCCACTTGGACAAGGCTTTGGCAACCTGGCTATGCCATATAACTATCTGGCACACTTCAGGCAGGCTATATCTTGACCTAAATTTCAGCGGCAGCCTCCCCTATGATGTCAGATGGGATTGTTTTTCTTCCCCGTGTTTTTCTTTCTGCTCTGTGGTTTGGGAGACCCCCTCTAACCATCAGTATAACCACCCTCTCTTCATCTAGCCATCACAGAGCAGGAAAGAGATCTGTTTATTTCAGCTGTGCTTTCTGGGTCCCGGCGTATGTCAGAATAATTTATCCCTATCTCTGCAATGCCCAATTTGTCAGCTCACTGATAAAGCACAAACGTTTCTCACTCGCCAGTTTTGATGTCAACAGCTGTGTTTCATCTGCTGCCAGAACCCCCATAGAGTTAAATGGAGCTTCAGACAAAGCCCAAATGGACAGATGAACTCACCCAACATCCTCAAATCTCACAATCAGTAAATACTTCATATCTGAACAATGGACACATTCCTTGATTGAGAAAATAAAATTGCAACCCACTTCAGGTGCTGTACAAGTTATTAAAAAGGACTAGAGAGGATTGTTTCAATAGATCCAGAGCCCACATGAAAGGCACCTCTGAGAGTGAGCGCACCAGCTAAGCAGACTTCAGAGATTTCAAAGGCTGTCAGTTGATAGATGCACTGCAGACAGTCATTATGGCTCTGAAATAAAAGATGAACAACAGAAAATCCTCCAGAACAGAGAGGAGGCTAGAGGGAAAATCCTCATCAAAACAGCAGTCTTAAAAGACGAGCTGCCATCCGGAGTATACCGGATTAATGGAGCTCCCCTTTGTGAATGATCAGCTTTGATTACAAATTCAAATAGTCGTTTGCCAATGCCATATTCCAAAACTGTGGCTGATTAGAAACACATTATTATACTCTGCTATTCTCAGTTTGCATTTGTCTTCAGGGGTAGTATCTGAGGTGTGATCAGTTATACTAATTAGATTCAAACACAATGAAATCAGAAACATACAATCTATGCATATTGTAATAAACATGAAATATCTCGAGGTGAAGTCATGTGTTCCATCTATAATGTGATCTTTCAGTTGAAGGTGATGGATATTATATGGCACGTGTTGCTATTTATAACACTGGTATAATTACATGCCAGGTTCTTCCTTTGGATATGATGTACATTTTTAGCTGAGACATAATTCATTCTGCCATCACCGGCATTTATTATTGTCACGACTGGGCTCGAGTCAAATAGCCTGGGAAAATGATCTTTCTCTGTAGATATCAGAGGCAGCTGGAGAGAGAGGAGCCTGTTCTCTCGAGAAAAAAAACTTCTTAATCATGACACTATTTCCTCATATTACTCACAAATCAGTCAGGGTTTACAATGCAAAGTCAGTGTGAGATTTATTCACAGCCACAAAACTTCACCTAACTGCCTCCTCGCCACAACAAAGACAGCACTGAGAGCAGAAATGGCAGCATCTCACTGAAGAGTCTAACAACTGCCTGCATTGTTGGAATTCCGGCTTAACTTCCTGAGTCTGTCCACACCTGGCCGACCGCCAGCACGCGCTTTTCTCTCATTTTTTCCTTTCCTTCCTTTTATCAAGATCATGTGTAGACTAAATTTTACTGTTGAGACATAATATGAGTCTTTCCAGCCTCGCCCACGTGTAATACAAAGTTGGATTATGTTCTGTGTCTTTGTTACATCATATATCCATGTATTTTAACAGCATTTCTATCACTGATATTGCTTTGAATTTAATTTTAATCGGTGTTAGGCTGAAATCCTTTCAAATATATCTGAGGTGTGTTTGATTTAACATTCAGACCACCTACATAACCACAGTAATGCACGCACCACTAGAAAGAGTTGCTTAATACTTAGTATTTGATCATTTCGTTTTTTAAATGCAATAAAATAATCAGTTGATATATTGCACACTGCTGTATGTGCTCCAGTAACAAATCCGATTACATAATATGAGGCATGCCGTGATGTAATATGTTCTCTATCGTGTGTTTTTAAATCGTGCTTGACTTTCTTCGGTGTCAGTGGTTGCCGTGGGCGTGACAGACATATTCACACTTGTCCCATGTCCAAGTGAACCCCTGTAATGAAACTGGCAGTGGCGCAGCATCGCTGGAGCTTAGCTCAGTCAACCATCTGTTAGGTCGCATGGATTCATGCAGAGTAAACTAGAGTGGACCTTGTATGGACATGTTCCAGCATGACTGTCATGACATCAATGTTCACCATTAAATGAACAAAAAAAAAAACCTATTCCTGTTTCTTTCTAATGGAAAAAGCCCTCAAGGAGAGTATGATTCACTGCCTTTCATGTCTAATCCAGGTTTCAGTACTTTAAGTTAGATGCAGAGACATGATAGAGCATATACCATCAACATTTACACGCAGAACAAATTTTGGCATCGGTAAAACTTTTCAGAAATATGAAATAACCAGTCAGCCTTGATATTTGCTCTCTGATCATATGCCACCACATCAACAAATAGTACTAACAGAGATGACATTGATGCCTTTTACAAATGAAATCAGGACATGGTGTGGACTTTCTTCAGTATGTGTGATAAACCCTGGCAGTTGAGAAGCACATAGTGATGAAAGAGCTAAAGTGAATCATAGTGGTATTCTCCTGGCATGGAAATAGAGGTGAGGTGATAGTTTGTTCACCCTTTTCAAACAGAATAGTCTGCCTACCAATAATGGACACATTCTCTATAGATACCTGACAGAAACATTGACATTTGATCTTATAGCATAGATAAGAGTCCAATTAGTCCTTTCCAGGAAGGACACATAAGGAATTCCTTTCTCTTCTCAAGGACAAAGCTGTTTTTGGCTGCAGTTTCTCGCTAAGTGGCTGAGCCATAAGCCCAGAGGTGAATTGCTGCTGCTCAGCCAACTCAAATACGGCTCTGCAGGAAGTGCTGAGCTGGGTGGACTTGCACTGCTGCGTCTAATGTTAAAAGCCCAGCCAGCACTGAGTCCTTCACCACTTCAGAACACAACACTATCTATCCAGCCTTTTCTCCATCGCACGATAACAGGCTGTATTCTCACAGGTTGCTCATATCTTTGCTTCCCCATAAACTAGACTTATGCAGGCACTAGCTCCTGGGAAGATGTGTGGGAGGGAGAATACTAAGATTTCCAGGAAAAAAAAGGGAGGAAAGGAGGACTTGGGTGTATATGGGTTGCCATAGCACTATATATGGGAGGAAGAAGAAGGGGAGTGGGAGGATGGAAGGGGAGGGGTTCAGAAGAGTGCAAAACCCCCATAAATAAAGCTAATGAAATGGCAGTTGAGTCTGGAGAGAGGTGGAATGGCTGGTTGGGTCTTACCCACTGTCTGATTTATCCTCAGTGTCCCTGTGAGCACAGCGGGGAGATCCATTACCTCACGTCATCAATAACATCCCATGGACAGGGAAAAAGGCCTGCTTTCCACACCGACACCCACCCCAGGGACCAGCTCTGAAGGCTCACTCTGTGGGGGAGGGGAAGCTGGCGTAATGTAGTCACACAGAGCAAAAATGTCTCAGCTGGGGGATGGGTAACTTTAGGGGAGCTGTGCAGGGGGTAGCTCAACATATAGCACAGAACACACTCAGCACATTGCAGCGACTCACGATCATGCGCATATGCATCTTAGCAAGCCATGGAAATTGATACAGTAGCCATTTCCCACATGGACACAGTGTCTATATTCTTATTCTCTGGGTGGATGGTGGGAGATAAGCATGCATTCTCTGAGTCAGATGACACTGGCAGTTATCTTCCAAGTGAATGTCAACACACAGACTCGTAAATGGTTGATAAGGTGCACCTAATTTATATGAAATGCCGTCAATAAACTAGAATAGCACAGGTTTACGCATGCCTGGTGATGCACTATAAACAGAGCAGTGATCAAAATATAAAGCTGCATGAAAAAGTTCTCTACTGTAACAGAGAGGAATGGAATTAAAACAAGACATGTGATAAAGATAATAAGGCTTTGGAAGTATTTTTTACAGCAGAAATGAGGTGAAATGTCAACAGAGCTTTATGGTCTAGAGGGAGTTGATAACAGTACTGAGATAAGAATAGAGTGAATAGCAGATACTGTGACTGAAGTAGTCTCTGTCACACACTCCCTCTCTTTGTGTGTGTGTGTGTGTGTGTTTGAGAATGATCTTTCATGTGCTTTTTTGCAGTGAGATCACAAGGTAGTGGCAGTGTCTGTGTCAAGGCTGAGTAAGACACCCTGAGGGAAGGGCTTTTCAGCAGCATGGCTGAAAGGAGGAAGCTCGACACTCAAACACGCCACAGAAAGGCACAGAATGAAATCCTTGTCAATCACTTCCCATCTCTGAGTCCCCATTTTTTTCTCCCAACTGCTCCAGTGTCAGCTAAGCAAATGTTGGACTTTGATCAAATGATTGAGGATTTCACTGCTTGTATCAAGTGAAGAATCCAGATTTGCCCTCAGAGAACTTCTGCAATATAGCCTTTGAGGTGTTTGGACTGGGATAGCACAGTTATTTTAGCTTTCTAAAGACAGAAATGAAGTTGACTGAATCTCTCTCCTCAAAGCTAAGCCTTTACACTGTGCTACATCATATGAATTTATCTTCTCTGTGTTGTGAGGCAACATAGTGAGCCTTAGTGGGGGCATTTAGAGTTTAGTTCCCTTCTCAGTACTCAGCCGAGCTTTTGACAGAAAGACAGGCTGACTAGATCTCACTTCTGAAAAAAGCAGACAGAGTCTCCTGTCATGCAGATGGAGCTCTCTCGTGAATTACTGCAGCCCAAGACTCAGTCCCTGACAGGACAATAGAAGACGGAGCTATTCATAAGCTGTTCCTCTGCTACACACATTTATTTGTTCCACTCCCAGCCGTAGGTGCCTCTGCAGTCTTGTTGCTCCCTGCAGAACAGTCGTTCTGAATTTTTTGCCCATATAGCACACAAGAGACAAAGAACCCAAAATATGATAGATACACCCCTACATACACTCAAATGTTACTAGGTTGTCATTCAGAATGGAAATAAAATATCAAATATTCTCTTGTTTTAAGATTGATGTAAAAGCCTGTGATCTTAGAGGTTTTATCATTTGTCTCTGATACAATGAAATAAAATCAAATAAAATTAGAATCAAGATACAGAGCTGTATCTTGGTAATTAAACCTGCAAGAGCTGATTTTTTGGCCACTCGGGGGCAGCGTAAAAAAGTAGTAAACACAACACTTAAGTTGATGTGGCAAACTTGTTGCAGTTGCCTTTTTACACATCCAGCAGATACGGAGCAAAATTAGCATTCGTTTGGAGTTGTGTCTCTGCCCACGTGATGAATGTAACTATATTTATGCTTTGTTTAGCTCTGTTTTTGGTCTCCACCAACTCCTGAAGGAAATATCTGGCTGTTAAGCGACTAAATGCAAGACTACATTAGTTTAGCGTGTTAGCATGCTAACATTGGCTAATTAGCCCCAAACACAAAATACAGTTGAAGCTACGGGAATCTTTTGCAGGTATTAAGTCATAAACTAAAATATTTGACAAATTAAAATTTTGACTGACCTTGTTACAAGTAATCCTGTGCAGAACATGAATGTATGTAATTTAAAATTGTAAGCAAATTTCATAGCAATTCATACAATAACTGAAATTTTTTGATAGCTGCTTTAATGATAAAGAGATATACCTTCAGCGTTCCACATTTGAAATTAAATACTGACACATGGTACCAGAATGAGAAGACGTAGAAGAACGAACCACACCAATTGGTTCAGACCAATTGGCATCCTATGAGGATTCACATGTGATCTTGCGAATCCAGCTGCCTAGCAAGGTAAGACGGTGACAGACAGTGATAGACAGATGGTTCATCCAACCACCTGCCACGTATTTTTTGAAAGTGCCTGCTCTTTTCCAAACCGTTTCCAAGGACAACTTCTCAGATGGTTCTGTATAACAAACCATCTGGCGCGTCAGGTTAGATTACACACTCTAAATATGCAAATTAGACATGTTATCGGAAAGAAATTTAAGCATACCTCTCCACAATCATACTAAAAAAACACAAAGGAGTGCGTTGCCATTGACGCCCTTGAGGAAGAGGGAGATATCCTATTCAGCAGCTTCTGTCTGGCTTTGCTTACACCAAGGTCAAAATGAACACAGCCCTGCTCAGGAAGGAGGGAAAATAGTCCATCAAACAAGCACTGAACCAAGCGCCTGCATCCTGGAAAGCGTTGATGCAGGAATACAGGGTCCTCTGAGAGTAGAAGCCGCTCTGTAAGCATCTACAGTGCTCCCTGAGCATTCACAGTGTTCCTATTTCCACCTGACCCGGCCGTCTGTCCTCTAGCACATAGGAAACAACACTTGGTGTGTTTTCAGAAAAGTCTTTTGTGGTGATCTTGTGAGTTCCCAGAAATATGACTATTAATGGGTGACATAATTCACTTAAAAGACACTCCATGTGCTACAGATTTATGTGAAAGACACCACCACAGCTGTCAGATGGCGTTCATCTGAGTATAATCAAAACCTCATTTTGACAGTATGTACATTCATATTCCTGTAAAACAGTGTGTTCTTCAATGTGACAACACACATCAGGGGCTGGAATCCATTGTGACAGACTGTAAGAGAAAGAAATAAAGGCAATGGAAAGAGCTGAGTGGTCATCGTAAGAGAGTAACAGAAGAAGAATTTAGCTTTCGACTGCCAAAGCTAGTGAGTCACATCCTATCTGAGAGATTCTTGTCAGATGTGGGAGAGTGGGAGGTGTGTGTGGGCTGTAGAAATATGATATAGAAGCACAGATCCAGCCTGCGAGCGTTTTCTCTTGAACACCAAGAAATGAATCCATCCACCTTGGAAAGTCCTCAAGGCTTTTCACACTAAGGATGTAATGTGTTAGTAACAGACTTGTATGGGTTCTTTGTGTGTTTGTGTCAGCGAGAGACAGAAAGGAGACTGTGAAGGAGACAAACATTACACTCTATATGCTGGAATGCTTGAGTAAGATGCACATTGCCTGTTTTGTTTCAAATTACTCTGTGATAATGATATCCACTACTTCTACGCACACCTCTGTGCTGGTGTGTAACTTGACAACACCTGGCCATAGTTGCTGCCTCTGAGCAGCTTTGCACTCTGTGACCTTTGCAGTCATTTTAAACCACTAAAACTATTAACATCACCATTGAAAGTGCCATATCTTAATCATTATGTTCATCTCTATCTCTCTCTTGCAGTCTCATCTCTATATCGTGTAATTATTTTGCTAAAAACTTACATCCTTCTCTTTTATTCCTCTCTCTCCCATTCACTATCTGTGTCCGCTCACGGGAACGGTCCTAATTTTGATCCTGGTAGTGATTGGTGCCCAGCCAGGTGGCAATAATGTGCCCATTCTACTGTGTTTCCTTCCAGGGGTCAGGGGTGCTGGGTGATTAACACACAGGATGTGACCTTTAATCCACTAGCAGCTCCTTGCAGCATTAATTTCCCCCAGCCAGCATTCAGCTCTGATAATGGCATGTTAATTAATGACACTCTTTTGAGATGGCGTCAGCCGGCACTGGAAGCCCCAAGAGCTGGTTAATACCTCGCATATGTTCTCAAGCATTCATGTCATCCCAAAATAAGAATAAATCAAAAATACAGACACATAAAACCCACCATGTGACAGCCAATTGATACTCAAGATTTCTTCCCAAGACCTGTTTGATTGAGTGCAAATGTCTCTTTCAGTGGCTGTCAGTGTGCTCATGACTAAATGTGCCATTGTTAAATCAGAAGACGTATGTTTTGTTAGTGAATTTTCTCAACTGTAAAAATATTCTTTGCGTCAGTGCTGAAGAACAGCATGATTTTTATGTTATCTTATGCATACCATTATAGCCGTGAATGCATGTTTTATCAGGCAAAATGTCAACCCATGCTCCCTTCCTGTCTACTCATATCCTTCTGATAAAGCTGCTCGCTCTAATGTATTCACAAACACACATGCATGATCCACCCACAGGAACCTCACGCTCTTGGCTTATACATATTTAATCAAATATTTACATTCTCTTGTTCACTATTCCCTGTTGATGTTAGAAGGAAAGACAACTGGCTGAGCTGAAGTTTTGTGTACATTGGGTGAGTCAGAGTGATATGGAAGAGAGGCAAAGACCAGGCTTGTCACTGTCTGGGAACTGTGACAGGATTTATGGATCTCTGTGCCTTGGAGGGGAGGCTGCAGAATAGACAATGTGTGTGTGTGTGTGTGTGTGTGTGTGTGTGTGTGTGTGTGTGTGTGTGTGTGTGTGTGTGTAGTGCCATCAGAGTGGTGGGAGTGGACTCCCAGGAACTTCCCATCCCCCACCCTATTCTTTCATTTGACTTCAGTGACTTTATTGCAATGACTGTTTATCAGCAACAGAACTGATTTTAATTTAGAAAAAATATAAACAATATTCCAAACTTAGGTAATCCATTCAAATCATATTGCATTCAGTGTCAGTTCTTTTTTGTTTTGTTTTAAAACATGTGATATATGATGCTACCTTATCACTAATATCTGTAATAATGATTATTTGGATTGAAATCCAACACGTGCCTTTACTTTAAAGCAAGACTAAGCATGCAGCCATGCTAGCAGCTCCGTGACGCTGTATTGGGCACAACACAGTGGTTTGAGCTACATGCTAATGTCACATTGGCAATATGCACACAATGACAATGTTAACACGCTAATGTTTAGCAGGTATAATGTTTAACATGTTCATAGCTTAGCGTATTAGCATGACAACATTTGCTAATGAGCACAACCATAAACTATAGCCAAGGCTGATGGGAATGTCATTAGTTTAGCAGATCCAGTCAACCAAAGTAGTGGACAAATTAAAAATTTGACCAAATAAGAGCGCTGGATGGAATGTCAAGCCTCTATCATCAAAGTTATTACAGTTCATCTTTTATGTCATTCTATAAGATAGTTGTGAAGACATTTCACAAAAAAACCATAAATGTCAACCTCATTGTGACACAAGAAGTCAGTAGGCTTCAACCTCTGGGGAACACGAATGTCTGTACAAAAGTTCATAGATAGTTGTATCGGGACCATATATACTGTACATATAACATATGTCAATACATCACAAAAAATGAACCAATTCCTAAAATTCTGACATATTCTGGTGTATAAATGATCAAAAGTTGGATTGGCTTTACCTTCACCAACTTTGTAAGACAGAATAAGTCTTTGCTTTGATTTTTTTGTCAGTTAAAATTACATTAGCTCTATCAGTAATTTATGGATTTTGTAGTAGACATAAAGATCTGAAAATATGATGATGTATGTTCATATGAATTCTTTATTTTTGGAAAATGTACGCCCTGGATCTGGTTTATTAATTTTGCATTGTCTTTTAACTTAAACCCATGCAGACTGAATATATTTGTATTTTTGATACGATAATACTTTATTAATAATACTTTACTTTATAACTTTGGCCGTTGTAACCAGCTCAGCCTGTCTGAATGTGCCATTATTTTAAAACACAAGAGCAAGCTGTGCTTACAGCGAAGTTCAGTATCAGTTAAGTAAAAGTTCAGGAAGGAGTTGCAGATTTAGTTTGAAGTTAAAGCCCTGAGAGAAACTGTGAAATCATCAAAGCGTGATAAACTGAGCTGGAAGTGTCAGCTGAAGTGTAATCACTGAAAGCAGATTAGCTGAGAAATGAACGCTGTGGGACTTTCGGTGTACATATACGCACTGAAAGCAGTTGAAATGTCAGCTGAGGAGTAAGAGATAATGGCAGTTGAAGTGTAAGATGAAGATGAAACACCAGACACAGCTGAAGTGTAAAGAGGCTAGATGCTATTGGACTGTCAGTTAAAGAGTATGAAAGTATTTGAGATAGTTGAAGTGTGTGCACTGTGAATAGTTGAAGTGTCAGTTGGTATGTAAGTAGGGTACGAACTATTAGCTCATATTAATGAAGAGTGAAAAACAGTTAGCATTATTTGACATCGAATAAATAAAGACATAGTGGCAAACAAAAATGCCCTCGGATACAGAACCTTATGGAATTTTAGCCTCAGGGGTCATAATATCATGATAGTGTACTTGATTGTGTGTGTGTTTTGTCTTTCATGGATTTCTTATTGCTTCATGTCTCCTGCGATGCTGTGATACCAGTTTTTGTTACACTGCGGGAAAGGAGATATATCACTTTTTCTAGTGGGGGTATATCTCTGGGATTAAAACCCCCACCTATCAAACTTGAATGAAGGGCAGAATCTCTAAATGATGGGATCAAATGTTCTGTTTAATATTCACACTCCAACATGCAAATGTATTTTCAAAAACACATACCTGCTTTGAACTACTGTTATATTTTTGCTGCTGTGGTTTTTCAAATAAGCGAATGGTTTTGTTATAATACGCAAAAATTCAAGCCATTCAGAGGTGATACTCCTGGGGAAGACACACCAGCTTAACCAAGACAATTTATGGTTTGACTGCATTTCTTCAAGTAACATAGTTAACTTCCTAGCTTTGTTTGCTAAGACCACATATTATTTTTTACTATTTACTATTTTGTAATGTGAATCTGTCACGTATTGCTGACACGATTTGTTGAAACATTTGAGATAGTAGTTGAAATACTGAAAGAAATGGAAGTGGCAGTCAAAATACAATTAGTGAAAGAAGTTAAAATGAACTTAACTGAATGAAGTTTAAGTGTTAATTTAACTGTAAGCACTGAGTATCAGCTGATGTGAGAGAAACTGAAATAACGTGATCAATTGAGCTGGAAGGGTAATAAAATAATGAGAGTTTTGCAAGAGTTGTGGTGTGCTCCCGTTATCTCGATCGTTTGGTGTGATAAAACTCAGTTCCAGCTGTCTTAAGTCAGTCTTTTTATCGTCTTAATATTATTGGATGTTTTTAGTCTTGGCTCATGCAAATAGTGAAATTCAATGACGTGAACATTGTCAATAACCAATAGGTGCACTCTCTCCAGCACCAAACAGGAAACAGCAAACTGAGTAGATAGTAAACATCGTGGGGGACTCCGGGGAGGCGCGTCCTTGTTGTGCCCGTTTTCTTAACCAGGATCGTGTCCACATTCTGTGGTGTCTTCTCTGGTTTTTCAAAACAAACCACTGCACGCACAAGTACAGCTGTGGCCAAACGCTGCTTCTGTTTCTGCTCTATTGTTCAACAGTTTTTCTTCTTGTAAATTTCCACCAGGAGCAGGATGGAAAATAATCACAAAAGGAATCTAGTTGTAGTCTTGGAAATAGTGACCCTAGTCTTTGCAAAATTATGACACATTGTCTTTTCAAAGTCTTCTAGTGTATGGTAGGCATAAGGCTCCTCTTCCTCCTCCTCCCTCAGAGCCTCTTCGCCTCGCCTCCCCCACTGTGGCTCCACTTCTCCCCCTGTTCTTTCCACTCAGTGGTTTAGCAGGAGCTGGTTTATTGGCTGGTGGCTCTGTCAGTCTGGGCCTGCCTCTGCAGCTTCCTGGCCGGGGAGCTGCTCTCCTCTGAGCCCAGGCTTGTTCCCAAGCTGGTGTCTGTGGCTGAAGCCGACAGTATCTATACCAGCAGTGGAGCAGAGACAGTCTGAAGGAGGCTGTCTGGATACACAGGTAACATATTATATGATGTTGCTTTGTGCCCCAGCTTTGGCCTATTGGGTATGTTCCTGACTGTATATGGAGTAAGGGAAAAAAGATGATATATTTTTGTTTTCTCCATGCGGTGTTCTGAAAACAAAACTAAGAGTGTACAGCTATGCTAGTGGCGCTGGGGGGCTATATTTCGGCACAGTTGTGCTTTGAGCAAATAACATACTCACAGTGACAATGCAAAAACATACTGATGTAAATCAAGTATAATGTTTACCATATTCACCATCTTATTTTAGCATGTTAACATGAACATTTCATGGCATCCATCCCATAGCCGTTGAGACATTTCACTCAAAACCACAAATGTGAACTTCATGGTGACACTAAGACTAACACAAAGTGTTAATGACATGCTCCTTGGCCTTGGAAGTAATACTAAGTTACTACTTGCAGATAGCTAGCCAGACAGGCTAACATTTGTAGCTTATATTATTGAAGACAAACACTATTTAATCCATTCCTTACACTTTTGCTGTTGTATTATTGGTTTTGGGATGGCTAAAACAAAAAACACCAACCTCCAAACTCTCTACATAAGGATTATCGCTCTCACTTCACCACCATGCACACCACATCAAAGTGTTGAGAAATCCAAAGCCTGAAAGTCCTGCTGAGCCTAGTTACAGCTGCCTAGCCATGATTGGACTGTTTTTTTTTTTGGGGGGGGGGGGGGGGGGGGTTTAAGGGAAAGGTCAATTAGACAGTTCTATTACAAAAGAGATAACAGATGTTTCAAATAAATAACTATTCTTTACCAAGATAAGATCATGTGAAATGTCTGATTTCAGTAAAAATTGGTCCCACAGGATGTGAGGAGCATGGGAGAAATATGAACAAGTGCAAGAGGAAAAGAGAAACAGCAGTTAGACAGATTCATTCTACATTCTTAGAGTGTATTTATCCTTTTGTGCGTGTATGACAGGTACAGAAAGGTGCTAGACAATTTTCCAGGATCAGATGGATGTGTTCAAAGCCATCAACAATTTCTAGACAAAAGTAACAGTCTCTCGAAACAAGACGAAAGCCAAACTTTCCACCAGGATCGAGGAAATAACTTCAAATCTCTTATGCAACACATCTGTACCACCTCATGGCAAGTTGCACATTGATGTTTCGAGTAAAACCATGGTCCTAATTTGTAGGGTTAAAACTAAGATGTTATTAGCTTATTTACAGTATGATTTTGTGTCTATTCTCATTAAAGAGTCTAGATCCTATTTTCTTCCATTCCTTCTTCTCCTTCTTTCATTACATTGTGATCAGGATGCTGTGACCTCTGACACTTCACTCCCTTACTTTTCTTAATTTTGTGAAGAAAATTTTATAATTGAATGTGCTTGTATCAGTGATTAACTGAAGTGTACATACTGAAAGTAGATGAAGTCTCAGTGGAATAATGAGATTAAGGCAGAGGAAAGTTAAGTTGTATGTTGTAACCACTAAAAGCAGGTGAATTGTCAGTTGAAGACAAAGTGCCAGAGTTGAAGTGTCAGGTGGTTTTTAAGCAGTGACGGCAGTTAAAATGACAGTTGAAGTAGTAGAACTATTATGTCAAAAAGAGAATTTCAAGAACACTTATACTGCAAAACTTCATAATTATTAATAATTATCATAATTGATAATTATGTTGTATTAAAACAGTTACTTATTATAGGTTTAACTGTGCAGACAGGTCACGTATTGTCTAAAAATATTATTATGGAAAGAAGAATAACCAAAGTTCATAATAATAATCACAATTGTCAAACATCAATTAAAATTATACACCTTGATGTATTATTTTGGGGGTATTAAAGGGGCCTCGCCTGCAATAACATGAGTAGGAACATCAGTCCAAAACAATCAAACTATCAGACTGATAAAGTGATGATAAAAACAATTCATCCTATCAACAAGATGAGGGGGGCTCAACCTACAACAACAAAAGAGAGAATAATTATTCATCTATGCTTCATAGCATCACACTGAGAAAGAAGCTCTCATTGAAACCTTTTGTCTTAAGTGTTTGTAGCTTATCCAACCAGAATGTTTCCTGTCTTTTCAGGAGCAGATCTAGATCACCTCCCCTAGATAAAGATCTGCTTCTAGGGGAGGGTGAGGCATAGGTGAGGCTCCTCTAACCCAGTTTTTTAAACTTCTAATGCAAACATCACAATGTATTCATTTTGAAAATCTGTTTTCCATTTATTCCACTTCTGCGATTTTATCACCTTGGGGGTGTACTGCACATACTGTACTCAGTATATTCTGTATAGATATTGTATGTATGTATGTTTGTATGGGAGTTATCATTGTATGCTTTAAATACAATTTTGGTGTAATACTGCATGATAGTGATGTTATAAAATGGATGCACAGTTATTTTTGTCAATAAATCACATTTACAGCTGCAGATTGAACACTTTTGGTACAGATCAAGTTCATATTACTGGGGCCAAATGATCTTTCAGATTTTTATAGACTATAAGAATTGAAATTCACTTTTGTATGAATGATTCTTACCTGAGACATACAATTTATACTTTTTCTGGATTAAGTGCCATGGCTGGATTTAACTTGCTAGGGGGCCCTGTGCTAAAAACAAACGGTGGCCCCTATTTGTATAAATTCCTCCCACCCCCTGTGAATTAGAGTGCACAAATACCCATCACATACAGTGCACACAGTAGAATACATGACATGATAATTGTGTTTATCCTTGAGACCGAGAGAAAAACTACTGGTACGCTAGAAAACCCCAGGTTTTTACATGCTGTTTTTTTCATCACTTTTATAACACAGACAGAACAGAATTCTCACCAACTCCATAACTTTATAAGGCCTCCTTTAGTTCATCGTTTTGGCTTTACAGTACATTTATTGTGTGGTTCAGTCTCAGCAGACAGCTATTTTCAGTAAACAAGCCCTGATATACCCACTGTATGCTTCCTACCCAGCAGTAAATAGCAGACAAAGTTAGTGACTAGCTGGTGAAGAAAATGGAACATCTAGCAACTAGAGTTGGTGGAGACCAAAACAGAGCTCACAAGAGAGTACATAATGGACTCAAACATGCTCTGTGTACGCTGGATGTCCAAAAAAGCTATTGTTTCCTCACATTTGAAAAACTGGGAACAGATGGTTGGCAATTAATCTGCTGTCTATTGACTATCAGTTAATTAATTAATAATTCAAATGTCTACATGTGTGGGTGTCAACCTACATATCTTTGAACTGTGAGAGGAAACCTGGAGGAAACCCACACAGACATGTGGAAAACATTCAAACTCCACACGGAAAGGCCCCAATAATAATAAAGATATAAATAGTTCAATATTGTGCATCGCTGAAAGTGAGCACCCCTCCCCCTTCCCTTCTTCTTCTGTACCCCCACCTCTCCCCTCTTTACTTTAAGCCCCTTCCAACATTTAAGGCGAGAGAAGAGGCCCCTGGCCCAGATACTGGACCCCATCGCCTCATGACATACGTAGCAGTGCTTGTGCGTGTTTGTATGTATGTGTGTGCGTGTGTGTATGTGTGTGTGATTTATGTGTCTTGTCCAGACCCAGTGGGAGATGGGAATATGGACCCCCCACCCTCCCCCACACACCCAACAGAGCTCTCTAAAAATGTGTGTGAGAGGTTTGGGGGAGGTTCCCCTGAGAGGCAAATAGAATTAAGGAGCCAACTCGAGTCACTGAAACTATGCTATAGCTCCTCAGCTGACAGCAGTGGGAGCACACACCCAAGCCACTGAGAATTCCCTCTCACAGAAACCTGCGTGTTGTTCTTCCTCATACCTGCACAAATACAAACTGAGAGTGGAATTGATTTAGATCATTTTGATCAGTATTCTAGACTGAACACCCTGAGAATGTCATCTTTGCAATAAGATACACTTGCTAAGTATTTACCTCTAATCTCACATGCTGACATAAGCAATGAATAAAGCAAACACAGTCACAGCCAATCATATACACATGCACAGTAACACCACCAGTACTTCCTCTGGCATTAATCTCACACATTTATTCTGGTCAGTCTACTTGCAGGCAGGAATCCACCAGGACATCTCATGTTGCATATCAACACTTCCATTTGTGCAGCGTGAGGCTTAAGTAGGTTAGAGGCAGGCATGCACACTCCACTTTCGTCTCCAAGCCCTCCAGGCAGTAAACGATTCTGTCAGAGAGGCTGCTGCTCGTTATCGACGTGCTCACAGGCTGGAAGTAGTGGGCACCACAGCAGCTTCTGCACATTGCAATGCAGCCCAGCAGCAGCCTTGGCCTCTGCCACACAACAGCCATGGGTGATCGAGTATATTATGGATCGGCAATAATACCATGCACAGAAACACTGTCAAACCCAAAAGGGCCTCTGTAGTGAAGTGGATATATATTGATTCCAATAAAGCAAACAGTAGTAGTTACATGAGTGTGGGCTGTAGACGTGAGGATATAATGTCATCTTTGTTTGTAGTTAATGCTTGCAAAAACAATGATTAAACAAGGCTAAACGCCTACAGCCATGCTAGCAGCTCTGTGAGGCTGCACAGAGATGCAGCATGCTAACATGCTCACAATGACAATGCTAACATGCTGATGTTTACCAGGTATGACGTTTACCATGTTCACCATCTTAGTTTAGCATGTTGGCATGCTAACATTTGCTAATTAGCACTAAACAAAAAATGCAGTGGAGGCCAATGGGAATTTCATTAGCTTTGCAGGTATTTGGGTATATTGCACAAATTAAAATGTTTAGCTAATGATGGTGCTGGATGACACGTTAAAGGATCGCCAAAGTTATGAATGTCTGTACCACATAAATTCTTTAGGCATTTTACTCAAAACCATATGTGTCAAGGTGGCACTAGAGGAAATAGGATACATCGTCCGGGAACCATGAATTCCTGTTCAATATTTTGTGTCAATCCATCTGGTAGGTGTTGATATATTTCACTGGATAAAACACCTGCTAATGGAGCTAGATGAATGGATAAAACTCAGGTGACCACCAAAGTCAATAGGATTCGTCCTCTGGGCACCAAGAATATCTGTATGAAGCACATTTCCTGGCAATCCATTTAATGGTTGTGGAAACATGAAATTAAAAAAACAAAAATGTCAACCTCATGTTGGTGCAAGAGGAAAAGTCAGAGGATCACCAAAGTTTATAGGATTCATCCTCTGGGTGCTATGAATGTCTGTACCAAATTCCATGGCAATCCGTTTAATTTAATAGTTCTGTCAGGACTAAAGTGGTGGTCACAATGAGGTTGCCTCCCCTATAGCCACACCACTAATTTGGCTAAAAAGTCAGAAAGGAAAATAGCTTATTCGTAATGTGTGCTGCAGCAAAAGGCATGCACCACACCTAGCCTGAAACCTTTTGACTGTGTGTGCATGCCTTTCGTGTATTTTGAAACAGGGATGTTATTAGATAGTTTGTCTGCATGTCTGGATCCTCCAGCCAGTAGCTGTCCAGGGGGGTGGGGAGGGATTTGTGGATGCGGTTAGACCAGAATAACAACACTCAGATTAATGACCCCTGTTCCTCTGCAACGTTCGGAATCAATGTTGTATTTCACAAGTATTTGTGGCTGGAATGTGTGTATTTAGAGCATGTGTTTACTGTATACCGGGGTAGGTGTAGTGTATAAGAGAGGCCCCTGACATTTACACAGAAGAGTGTACACTAGCAAGGGGGATTGGGTGGTTTATGGAGCAAAGGGAGCTGACTTGTATGATCCATGTGTTATACCTGAGATGTCTGACTGGAGGCCCCCAAGGCATACATGTGACAGTGAATTCCATTATCTCCCGCAAACCAACCTCCTCATCTAACACACATGTTTCCTATCATGGTTGGGACATTCCAGGCATTGCCCAGCATTCCACAAAAAATATCTATCATGTACCAAGCACATCTAGATAGAAAAAAGAAATAAACTGCACTGAGGTATCCTACTGGGATTTCTATGTTTGTGTGCAGGGTATAGAATGATAAAAGTCATGAATTGAGTGCATGTTAGCAAATCTTTACTGAACATCCAAATCCCTTGGAAGCCATATTTGTACCTTAAGACACTTGGAGGTGGAAAGTTAAAAAGACAAATTCAATTCAAATGTCAAGAATTTGACAATAATTTGTAGTTTCACTTGTTTAATTGAAAATCTGTTGAAAAATAATGGACATCAAGAATCTGGAGAGGTGTATAAAATTATGCTTTTGTGAAGGCCAACCTAGCAGTTTTTTGTTTGCACTTGCACTATACTGTGAGTTTCTGAATATGCTTTTTAGGGTCAGTCGGTTGGTTGGTCCACCACAAATAATATTGAATCAACTGCCATGAAATGTTTTCGTGGTCCCCAGTGGATGTATCTTACTGTCTTTTTTTAATATTCTGACTACAATGAGGTTGGGTTGACATTTTTGTTTTTTAGTGAAATGTCTCAACGACAGTTGGATGGATTGCCATTAAATGTGATACAGTTATTCATGGTGTCCAGAGGATGAATGCTACTGGCTTTGGTGATCCCTTGACTTTTCGTCTACTACCACCAGCAGGTAAAGGTTTTCACTTATCCAGTGAAATACAGGAAATGTTAGCATACTAACACTCTAAACTAAGGTGGTGAACATGGTAAACATTAGATCTACTAAACGTCAGCATGTTCGCGTCATTATGAGCATGTTTGCATGCTACCATTAACATTTAGCTTGAGGCCCCACCGTGCCTAAGTAGGCCTCACAGAGCAGCTGGCGTGGCTGTAGACTTTTCTAATTAATGATAGAAATTGAGCCCTAGTGTTTAAAACAGCCTTGTATTCCTATATCTAATTAAATGAATCAGTCTTCATTAATCGTTACTGCTTTTACAAAAAGTCATCAAGAGATTTGTTGCTAAAAATGCAACACGTGCAAACAGATTTTTCTTGTGGTATGGCATGCCATGGCTCCTTTCTTGTGACTCATGACACTAACGCCTTCTTTATTCATTTTTAGCTATCCATTACAGTTACAATATTTCCATCTTTTAAAAAAATATTTGGAATTTTATGCCTTTATTAGAGATTTCACACTAGAGATGACAGTATGGAGGGTAGAGAGAGAGATGGGGAATTCATGGACCAAAGGTCCCTGGCCAGACTGAAACCAGAGATGTTGGGTATATGATCCCCACCTTAAACCCCTTGGTCTCCAGGGCCCCCCATATTTCCTCTTTTTTTTGCCATAATGTTAGATACCACCATTGCAACCCACTATAATCTGACTCCTAACAAGTATGTAAACAAGCCAGCAACAGCAGGCAATAAAAAGTTCCTAAGATTTCTGAACCCACGCCTACATTTTTATTTTACATTCACACGCTCATTGTGCAGAGTGAGTAGAGCTGATCCAATGACAAAGCTAGAGGCCATGCATGGTATGTAAACAGTGACTCACCTTTAATAACCCTAAACATACACATTGCTTGTAGGCAAATGGGCTAACGTGATGCTAAAGCACTTTCTCAGTTCCCTGTGGACATTACGGAAAGCTTTTTATACAGTGCATATCATGAGAGGAAGAGTGGAGAAGGAGGAGGAGAAGAGTCTGCAGAGCCATCCGTGGGGGCGGATCAGGACAAGATCAATGGGAGTGACAGGGAGTGCAGGAGGCAGCAGGAGATTCAAAGTAGGCCAATAAATAACATCCTAGTGAGACAGCAACTGCCTCCCCCTCAGCCGCCACCCCGACCCCCCTGGCCCTGCCGACTGGGCCCCCTTGATTACTGGCCTCCAAGGGGGGGATGGAGGCCCCGGCTGCACAATACACCTCTCATACGGGGCCCTCACTCACCTCTTGCCTCCATTTGTTGGACATTCATCTTTCAGCATGTGTGTGAGTTTGTTTAGGGGGTGGGGGCCTAGTGGATGAAGGGGTGGCAGGGACTGGTGGGGACAGGGATGGAGGGATGGAAGAGGGGTCGGAGTGTATGTGTGCGTGTGTGGTGTGTGTGGGGGGGTCTGCTATGTTTTTTACACCTTCTCCCCTCCAACACACACCCATCATCCTAAACACCATCCTATATTCTGCCATGCCCCCCATCCCAGATCACTAGGCTCTGCACTGAGGTTTCACTGAGTGAGCCTGGTGGTTTAAACATTGGCCAATTTTGCTTTTGCTCCATAGCAGCCAAGAAGAAGAAAAAGACCTTGTCTTCTTTTCAGTCTGGCTGCCATGCTGCAGCAGCAACAGTTCTGCATGACACCTTCAAGCAAATTTTACTTCTGGTAACACAACCACGATTCAAGGCTTCCTGGTTTAAAATTTCAGCTAAAATATTTATAACATCAATTTGAAGGGGCATCCTGCTGATTTTACACATAAAGGTCAGTTAACTCATCATGGTTAGTAGGATACAGGCTGTACCAATCTCTCCATAATGTCCTCTTCTTTATAAAGTCTGAGAAAATACCCCATGTCATCAGGGATATCTTGGGTCGGGCTTGAGACAAACAATCTTCAAAGAAATCCTGTGTTATAAACAGGGGCATGGATTTTAAGAGATGAGGGCATTATAGGTTGTAATCCTTTCAAATTTCAGTCCTGGTTGATCTGACAACATCTGTGGTTACTGGCGGTAACAGCAAGTGTAGTTTAATACAACAGCAAACACTTACTGAGCAGCTACTTTGTCAGAAATTCAACAGTAGAGCAACTGGTGTATCTGTTTACAGAGCAGCCAAACAAACTTACATTTTAGTCATGAAGGCAGTCAAAAATAATTTCAACTACAATATGACTTCATGCTGCATATGGCAAGTAGTATTTCACACAACAGCAAGGCATGGTAAAGTTTGTTGCTTCTTTGAGGAGCAGCCCATCTCCTGCAACTTATCATCTAACAGCTCAGTGTAGATGCTCCCTCCTGTTGCCAAAAATTCATTTTTGATGAATGATTGTGGTCAGCGATAAGCACAAATACATAAATTGCATTTCCTTCTTTACGATAAAATCTACCCCCATGTTTCGATAGTTAAAAGAGCAGCACTGAACTAGCAGAGGAATAATATGTTCCTAGTACAGCTCTCATACAGCTGTAGGAGAGTGAGCAGTAAACAGTGAGGATGAAATCAATGGGATAAAATAGCAGACACTGCCACTAAAAATGAAAAGTACCATTTAAAGAGGTAAAGAATGTAAATACACTTAACAGTGATCATAAATAGTATCAAAAACTGGGTTTGATTTAATAAAAATCTTAAATTAACTTTAACAGGCATAGGGGCTGATGAAAGATGCTTATGTGTTGCATTATGGGAAATGCAGGATGCAGTATTTTTGAAACTTGACTAAAATTCAGGATATCTTGCTTTGATTTTGACCATCTTTATTTTATTCTTTTTCTTGCAAGTCTCCTAACTTCGTGGAAGTGCAATTACAATTTTCTGAAGAACCCCTTTAATATGCATGTTGCTTAACAAGGAACATGACTTATTTTTTCAGTATTTTATTTAGAGGTTGTTGGCCAAACAAGACTTCATGAAAATCTAAACTACAAGAACTGACAACCATCAGTGCAGAAGAGAAGACTGTGATCTATGCTCCCACCTAGCATAGTGGATTCATTTAATGACAGTTAATACCTGAATTTGGCTTGCACCAGGAAGGGAGGCATTATAACCGAGGAGTGCATTTCAGGTCGGAAGGCTTGGCTTTCTTCCCTTGCCTCAGTAAATAATGTGAGTATCTAAATATTTCACAAAGCACATACAGGACGTGTAGGACAGGCAGATGACAGGCAGGTAGGTCGAGCGAAGGGCTTGTGTGTTGAGACAGGTGGCCACACCTCAGCCGAGGTGATCGCCCAGAGGACTCAGAAAGAAGACAGAGATCCCCTTTGTGGTCCGCAGCCACTCACTTACATGACTGTCATACCACAAGACGTTTGCGTGGAAGATGAGAGCAGCCGAGCGTAGTGAGCTGACAGGAGCAGGCAGAGAGGAAGAGGGAGGAAGAGGCGAGCGGGGAAGAAAGAGAAGCCGAAGGAGGAAGACAGAGAGGGAGAGAGAGAGAGAGAGAGAGATTCGCAGAAAATGAGTGGGAGGTGTGGGAGCAGAGAGTGGCAGACTTATACTGTAGATCTCGGTGGTTGTACGTTTTCAAAGTGCCAAATGACACTTCCTATCACTATGTTGAGGGAAGTGGAGCGTGTCAGCTCCTGTGCTCTCTCACCCCATCTTGCATGCAGAGCAATTACCCCTGACACACACACACACACCCTCCTCCCCCCCCGTCAACCACCATCATCCCCCTGCAATTCAGAGAAATCAGCCAGCAGAACTGTGACTCATCATTTAGAGTAATAGGCCTCAGGAGTCTCACCGCTTGTAGGAGGCTTAAGGAGCACAGGGACATGACTAAACAGAGTGAAGTTGTCCCATTATGAGGGGAGAACATCATAGAAATCATCTTATCTTTTATCTATATTAGAATAGATCAAAAAGGCAGCATTTCAATATCATTCACAAGCTGCTAACCTTGTTCTCCACTATTGAGCAGAGAGCAGCTCCACAGTGACTGAGGTTTAAAAACCTTGCTCAAAGGCACAGGAGCAGCTTTTGTGCATGACAGGATGAGCGTCATTCATCTTTACTCATTTACTCCATCATTCATCTGTGTGATCATGTGATCCATCTATTTAAAGAGAATCTAAACGGAGGCATGTCTGAAAAGCCGTGTTGCCAACGTGTGCTACATAAACCATTGTTCCACCAGCCCTGTGATTTGCACTGAAGGGGTCGCAGTGGGTTGCCATGGCAACCTTTCAGTATAGATGGCCTGTTTCTTTTCCAATAGCGGTGATCATCAGCATCATTGGAGGAGCATCATTAGCAGGGAGCCCCCGAGGCTGTGTGATCAGTGCCTGGCCGGGACATTAGAGAGTGTGGAGGGAATGATAGACAGAGCGATTGGCCTTTATCATCTGCAGGGTGCAGCAGGGCTCAGCTCTGACATGACAAGCCTCAATGGGTTCTTTCCTACCTAGATTCTTTCCACCCCCCCTCTCTCACACAGCCTCTGCATCTGTTGCCTTCAGCCCCGCTTGTCTCTTAGGCAACAACAAAGCCCTCACCACAATGATCTCCTCACTGTTGATGTGTCAACACACGTAATGATTGTATCATCCCTGTCTCCAAAGGCTGTCATTTACATGGCATCCTCTGCTTAGGGGCTCTTGTTCACGGCTCTGTGCAAATGGAGGAAAACACACAACAGTTAAACAGCAGCCCATCATCTCTGGTTCACACATTAGACACTGTTCAGAGGCTTTAAAGACCCTCCTGAGGTAAACACTCGCATGGTGGGAAGGCTGGTGTCTGAGTAGAAAGATGAAACCGATTCTGACAGCTTCACCCAGCACCGCTTCCCCTGCATCCCTCCTAATGCGTGACTTTTTCACATGAAAATAAAGATATCAAAATACAAGCCTGCCCTCCAAAGTGCTGCCACGGGGACTTTTTCTACACAGCTGTAAACTCTCACTCTGAGTTCCTGGATCACAGAGCAGTGCTGTTCCTTGAGTTTAAAATCAGGGTAGAAACACTGTGTTTGCATGTTTACACTAGTGTGTGAAAGGTGCTTTCCCCCTCCAACTCTATCTAATCTGACATCCAGATAAAATGTGGATGGCAGAAAAGTGGAAAATGGCTACACAAATGTTTACATTGTTAAGTGTTTACTTTTTCTCTGCAGCTCTTTCCATCACTCGCACACATTCACAGAGAGAGGAGGTGTGAAGCTAGTGATAAGTATGAACCTGTGGTGTGACTCATCTACTCTCTTTAATCGCACCATGAAAGCTCCTATGATCTGAAGTCTGCTTTAATAAACGTGCAGGACCATTATCCCGCTTCTCATGTCTGACCTTCATGTCACGCTGTAGGAAAAAAAAAAAAAAAAAAATCCTCCTCTCAACCCATTAACCTATAACTCCTGTTTCCAATGGGCAGTTTTATGAAGCATAAATAAGAGAGGTTGAGCACAGAGCTGGAGTGATGTCCAGGCCAAAGGAACCAGCTTTGCCCATCTGTTCATCTCACGGCCCTCTCTTCTACCTCACCTCCCTTGTCTCATTCGTTTAGTGGTGAATGTGGACCGGCCACCGAATGCTAGTGGAGAGAAGATTCGCAGGGTGTGCAGTGAGGAGCAGATGGGAAATTTCAATGAGCTGGAAAATCCAGAGTACCAGTAAGCCTTCTTCAAAGAGGGTGCAGGGTGATATTGGATGATACAACAGTGCCCCCTTGTGGACAAAGACTCTGCCTCATCATCGCCACAAGCATTTAAAGTTCTTGATATGGAATGCTTTTTTACAGATTTTGTTTGTCCTGATTCATAGTGAGTTTGCAAAAGTTTAATAGACACATGTTTTAGGTGTCTGAGTTAATCCTCAGCTCTTTTGCCCTTGTGTCTGAATTACTCAGCTGACATATCTGCCAGTGTCAGCAGCCAGCCAGGCCAAGCAGACAGTGCTGAGAAAGGCTTTCTGGTCTCCAGTGCTATCCTCAGACTGTCTTAAAGGCAAGATGCTGCAAATGTAAAATCAGCTTTGTGCCAAACCAAAATTCTTACTGACAATCTACTGCAACCTTTGACCCCCATGTTTTTTTTTTTTTTGTCCAGATGAACCCAGACTGACATTTTTTTCGTTAATGTCTGACAAAAAAGGAATATGTATACAAACAGCACCAAAGACTCCCATCTCGAACTGATTTTAAAGACACACTCCCTGGTTTTGTTACAACCAATAAAGTCCCAGCTCAGTGATGAGTTGCAAAACACTAAGCTGCAAATAAAAAATAATAATTAGAGGGATATTGGGTGCAGCAACAAAATCAAAGAGTGCATTTTTAAGAATTCACAAGACTTCCAATTACTTACAAGGGATTTAATGAAAAAAATGAAAGGAAAAATGATGAATTTGTGTATAAAAACAAAACACTTTATTACAATTAGGCTGAAAAAACCCAATGAAAACACAACTACTTTACAAGTACAAATGTTTTTCATTGATATTTACAGTTTTTTTTTTCCGACATCAATAAAAAAAGACAATTTATGAGAAAACACAAAATACTAAAGTACATGTTTACAGTGTATTTGCTGCAATAAAAAACAAATGACTAAAGGAACGTGCATTATTCTCCATTCATTATCTATAGACAACAAGGGAATTAGACATAAAAGGGACTATTTATCAATACACTTATTCTAATGACAGCTCATTCCCCAACTCAGAATTACAAACAAGTCTCAGCCTCACATATCTGTTGAGTAATATTGTAATCATCACTTTGAAGGCGTGACTTGTGTCTCTGATCATATGATGTATTGGGCAGCAGTTGAAGGGGAATTTTTTTAAGTTGTGGTAATTTTCAAGGAACATTCCACTTTTTAACGAATGAATAAAGAAGTAACAACGTTGTTTCGTTTCAGTAAAGCAGAGTCATGGGCAGACATGTTGTGACTGGTCTGCCAAAACAGCACTGAAATGGCTGTGTTATGTTCATGTTAAGATTAGAGATGGTTGGGATGAGGTAAAGGTTTGGTGTGTTTGAGGGTGTGTTGGGACTTCTGTCTCTGCTGTTAGCTGCAGTGAGATTCATAAGAACACTTCAGTACAACTTCAGTACTGTCACATCTGTACTGCAGGAAAACTCAGTAAATTCGGTTTCATGAGTGTGTCTCCTAGCTGGTCCCCCCACTGGGCTTGGCAGGAGTTTTGGCTCTTATGCTACCCTGTCGAGCTTGGCCCTTGGTGGGCTGCTGGGGTTGAGCGGGCTGCTGTGCCGGGGACTCGGCAGTGGAGGGTGCTGCAGTCTGCTGGGCGGGGCTGTGGGGAGGTGGCGTCTGGATCTGGGGCGAGGCGGCTGCAGTCACCACCGGCTGCTGGATGAGCTTTGGCTGGACTACCTGGGCTGTCGCTGTGCCAGCGGGAATCATCTGCACCTGAGCAGGAGCCGATGTGGCTGCCTGGGTCAGGGCCACGGTCTGAGGCTGAGCCTGGATCTGAAGAGAAACAAGACAAACATAACAATTACATCCTGTGTATCCTGTGTTATTTGTGATTCATTCCACTGCACTTCAAACCTTTATGCTGGTTTTACAAAGAGATTACAAACTGAAAATTAATTGATCTGCCATAGTTTTTGCCTTGACGCAGACATTACATTTACACAGACTATAAAAAGATAAAGCATCAAACATGTCATTAGAAAGGCAGGTCTATTAAAATGATGAATTAAAATGATGATTCCTAGCCCACAGTGACATTTAATCTTAAACCTGGAGTACAGAGGCTCTGTCTGAGGATGTCAAGCTTATAAGGGGGTAAAGGATCTGTCATATAGCTTAGGGACAGACTTCACCACATGTTTAAGTCATTAGCCACCCAGAAGTTACCTCCAGGAGCAAAGCTCAGCCTAAAACCCTTACCTGCTGAGGAGAAGACACGATTTGTTGAATATTGGCCACAGTAGGCTGCTGCTGCACTATTTGTGGGAGCTTAGCCACCTGATAAGAGAGGTAAACATGAAAATCTCATATCAACACACAAACCCATTATTTATCAGCAAATATTTGTTTTAGGATAGTGACTGCCAGTGATGATGTACCTGGATTTGTTGAGCTCCACTGGGTTTCTGAGCCTGGGCGATGGATGTAGTAAAGAACTGGGTCTTGATCCCTGGTTGAAGCTGGGTGGTGGCAGCGTAGGTCACCTTCTGCTGTGTTTGCTGGGTAGGCTGGGCTGCCTGTACTGTCATCTGCTGGGTGCCGATGTAAGGGGAAATACAAAACTGCGCTTAATACAGTAACTTGATTCACTTTATCTCCTTAGTGGATTCATACTTCTCCTGGACTTAATACCGAATGACCAGTTTTTGTCGACAACATTTGCTGTTGGTCTGTTTACCTTCTGCTGTACAGTGGCCTGTCCTTGTGGCTGCCCTGCCTTCTGCTGGGCTGCAGCTGCTGCCTGAACTGCCGCCGCCTGCTGCTTCTTCATCTGAAGCAGCTGCTGGACCTGCATCTGGGGGAAGGACGGCGTCAGCACAGGACCACCTGACAAAGGGGAGAAAGAATGTCATACAGAAGATTTAGGACATATCAGAAGTGTGTGACAATAACCAAAGCACCTTTCCTTGCAACACCAGGATTTCACAAAAAGGATGTACAACACAGATAATATTGTTGCCGTTTTGATTTGCAACACATCCTGTGTTCTGTTCCACATGTTGCAAAATTAACTTCTATTTTTGTCACAACTCAATCAATTCTGTCTCATATACTGAGCAAAGAAATGCATATGAATAAAAGAACAGCATCTGATCCATAACACAGTTCATGCTTCATTTTAAAGTGTTGTAGACCATTACTAAGTTTGATAGCTGATAGCTATTTGTCACAGACTGTATGGACACAAAGACCAACATTCAAGTCAGTCAGTTTGCTTCGACACAAAGAGAAAAACTAATAAGAGTTTTAACACACCTGTTTTCTGGGCCTGGCCAATAGCCACACTAATCCCTGCTACAGTGACTGGCAGTGTGGTGACGCCAGCAGATGAGACCACAGCAGGCACGGAGACCACAGGAGGCTTGGTGAGGGTCACTTGAGCCGTCTGTCCTGCCTGAGCCTGAATCTGGCCCTGAGTGGGCACGCGAGTCTATGAATGGAAACAGGACCAGAATTAATGCTGCACCAACTTCAGCTGCTAACATGAACAGAGGAGAGAACAGGACAGGGATTTACAGAGGATGACAAAGTTTTTGCTGGAACACCGAGCTGCACACAAATATAAAACGTCTGTTAACTGGTGTCCTGTTGAAGTAAGAATTCACATGCAGCCAACTTCAGACAAAAATGTGTGACGAATAGGAGGAGGGGCATCTGGACTTTAGCTTTCTCCTCTGGAAATGAATGAATGGATTTGTTATACACCAACAACAACCAAGATTTTTTTTCTGTAGTAGGTATTTTAGTTCATAATGTGAGGACAAACTATGACCGATTACTTGCACTACCTCATTTAAGTGTTGTGGTTTCTGTATTTTGTATGTAAAATGATTAATTTCACAATCTTACCAGTCTAGCCACCTGCAGGTTGGCCACTGTGGTACCAGTCAGCACGGCTCCAGGTCTGGGTGCTGCCACAGCTGCTAGCTGGGGATTGGCTTGGGCAGCCTGTGCAGGTTGAACCTGGGTGGTCTGCTGGGCCCCTGCAGCCTGTTGACCCTGGGCTGCTGCCACTGCTGCAGCTACCTGCTGCTGCTGCTGTTGCTGCAGCTGCAACTTATGCTTGTGCATCTTTAACAACTCCTGCAAACACGGTATTATACACGTTATCATATTATCATAACCCTTACACTGTTCCATTGTATTGTTTACTACTACGATACAGCCATCGCTACGATCATACTGGCAGAACTCTCAGTAACATTCTCCAGACAAGCAGTGATTGACATTTCTCAAGTGTCCCATACCATCGTGTTTTGTGCAGCTATTGTGTAAAGATGCTGGTGGTGTACCTGTGGTTTGCCGACAGCTTTGATCTGTGGGGAGGCAGCCTGCTGTTGCTGCTGCTGTTGCAGCTGTTGCTGCCGGAGCATCTGCAGGTGGGCTGGAGTGAGAGGCTTTCCTTGTTGCAACTGCATACCTGTGGCTGGGTGGATGACAGCAGGTTGTCAGATATGTAAAAACATGAACAAGGACTTGATGGATGTCGGTGTTCAGTTCATTACCTGGTGTGACTTGAGTGACAAGTGGGCGAGTCTGTGACTGCACCGGGCTCAGAGTGGTAGAAACTACTGCAGATGCTGTCACTGGGGTAACGGCTCGAACGCCCTGCCCTGCAGCTATGGCTACCACTTCTGCAGGGGCAGCAGCAGCTGTAACTGCCCTCTGTTGTGCATGGACCACCTGGGCTCCAGCGGCACCAGCAGGCTGGATCAACAACAACAATAACAGCAACAAAATGAGCAAAAGCTCCAACACTTGCAATGATCATTATGTCTACAGGATGTAGTGGTTATGCATGCTGCTTAATGCCGATTCAAAGACTATTTGCGTCATAAATTCCTCTAAGTCAGTAGGTGGGTGAGTTAAGCCAGCAGCAGAGATAACTGAACATGACTCACAGACAGGGTGCCTGGTATGACTGGAGATGCCAGGCGTTTGTTGGCCTGGAAGGGACTTGGAGGAACTCCAGCTACTGTGTTCACAATCACATTCCCCCCTACAGTTGCTGGAAGAAACAAAGAGAAAGGAGTCAAGTGCTGGAACACCAACAGCTTTGTAATGTAAACCATGTGTGTGTGTCAACGTACCAGCCTGGATGGTTGTGCCCACAGTGGCATTTTTTATGGCTCCAGCCTGAAAAACATGAAACATATGTGAAGAGATTTTACTGGGTACAAAGTGGCTTGTTCTGATCTGACTATAGAAGCATATTGATGGAGGATGTTTTGATTCTCACCAGAACAGCTGCATTAGGCACAGCAGCAGCTCCAGCAACTGCGGCAGCCTGAGGGACCTGAGCCTGAGCCTGGCCAGCAGCGGGAGTCTGGGCCTGGCCGGGTGAAGCCTGGGGAGCTCCAGCCTGCTGCTGCGCCAACTGCTGAGCCTTCTGCTGCTCTGCAAGGGCCTGCAAACACACACACAATGAACAAAAGCAAAGACTGCTTAAACATGCCAGTTAAGATGAAAAACAAGCTCTACTTGGATGTGATATACACAGATAGATACTTTATTAATCCCCGAGGGAAGTTAAAATACATATGAATACATAATATACATGAAAAACAAAGCAGGTGCTCCTGATGGACGTGTCCGTTCGATATGCATTAGTCTTATTTTTAAGTCATGAAGCCACAATAACAAAAGCTTTTTAACTTTAATACTTTAGGATGCATTCTGCCTTGAATTTTTGGGGGGGATGTATTCCCATCCTTGCGGTCAGTACATACCAGTACACGTATTGGGACCTAGCCTAACTTGAACAGAACAGCTGCAGCCTGAGAGGGACAGACGACTATTTGTGCCCTCACTAGTAGGCAGGTTGTCAATCTACTGAAAACTAAACCAGCAGATTTCTTTGATTAGTTAACTTTCTCTTAGGCTGAAGCCATGTTAACAGTCAAACCACATGATATTGTCTTTTGTTGAAATAAAGACCTGCATACTCCTGGCATGCCTTAACACATGCATATCCATGACCTTGCAAGTTGCCATCTACATTTGTAAGCAGTTGTCAACACATTTCCGACAATTACCTTTTTCTCCTTGGCAATCCTCTCAGCACGTTGAGATGCCACCTGAATGGGAGGTAGGGGCTTGTCGTAGCTGATCCCACTGTAGAAATGAAACAGATGTTACACTTTTTTCTTTCTTTCTAGATTAAAAGTGGAGATGTCAATAACATGAAAATGGCAACATGAAACGCACCTTTCTGCCAAGACGGAGGCATGTTTGGGATTCTTTTGGAATGGATTCATGCCAAGCCTGTAAATTAAATGAATACATTTAAAAAGTCACCACATCTGAACTTGATTTCACCATTTTCTAAAGATATGAAATAATAGTCTGGAACATAGAGGTTTCTTAGTTTCAATTAATCAGGGTTTGACACAATCCTCAGTACTCACAGCGGTTTTATCGGTGGGCTCCGCTTGCTGGCAACGATCTTCATTAGTTCAAAGCGGCTGTTGTAGAGCTGAATGTGAGTGGCGTTGTCATCCTGTGTGTAGATCTGACAGGTCCTTAGAGGACGGCTGTTCTTAGACTGAGTGTGTACACACGCACAAGACACAAACAAACAAAGAACATAAGTGAGGCCACGAATTCAAGAGCAAAGGAACATTTTTTCAATACAAATAACAGGGTATAGTACCTTGTATATGCTCTTGGTTTTCTTCTTGGGGTTTGCCTCATACACCAACTGAAAACGGTTCGAGACATGGTTTAGACAAACTAGTACAAAGGTACTTGCCATTTTCACAGTTTTACAGAAAGGTATGTTGATTCTGTTTTACCTTGCCCTCTTCTCTGGGAATGATGACATTCTCATAGCGGTTGCGACACTGTTTGGGCGAGCGGTATATGCGGCTGCAGGAGTTCACCACATCGCTCACCAAATCCCAGTTGGGAGTGTGGGCAGGAGACACGATTGTCAGGTTCAGAGGCAGCTCCAGCAGCTGCTTTACAGCCTGTCAGAAAAAGAGCAATGATATTTGGACCCTGAATATACATGACATATGACAAAGTGACATACAATTCAAGATCTACAGTATTTGCTTCCAACAATACAGCTTAGAAAGTAAAGAATATCATGGAAGGATTTAGCAGAGCCAGTACCTGAAGCAGAGCCCAGTCCTCACTGATAAGCCACTCTGGGTTGTCCTGACCGGCCTCCATGGCAGGTTTAACCAGCGAGGGCAGGGGCTTGGCAAAGGGTGCCTGCTGCTTGAGGGAGAAGTTCTTTTTCTGGTCCTTGCCCTCGCGACGAACTTTGAGCATGCTGGCCTTTTCGAAAAGGGAGCGAGGAGGAATGACTGTTTCCCCATGGCCTTTCTTCTTCTTCCTGGCAGCTGCTGGACAAACACACACTTGGGTAAGAAAAAAGACAACAAACAAACCTGCAGTGACATTTCAGGATGTGTCTATTCAACAGACCATCTCCATTGTTATAAAAATTATGATTACACTGTGTATGTGTGTTCCTATTTTACATAGATCATGATGAATTGTCTTGTACTGCAACATCAGCAGACTCGTCAGCTAAGGTTCAAGGAAGTTCAGCATTATATTTGTAAAGAGGAAGATGTAGAAAATAAAATTTGTTGGAAACAGGGCGAGACATGTCATCTGGGGGTCAGTTTAGCAGGTTGGCTCCTCAACAGGAGAACTGAAAACGGTCATGATGTTATCGATGAAGTCTGTACTTGACAGACTGGGAGAAGAACGCCCACCTACACTGTATAAAAACTCATTGACTCATTGACTCCTCGAGGAGTCTTTTTCTTTGTAACCTCATCCTGTGTGTTGCATTGTGAAACACTCCTTCTTGTACAAGAAAATAAATTCTGTTAAATTTTGATACTTCGGCTCCGGTCTCTATTGTTTTAAAGGTTATTACAGAAATTCATTTAACATCCGTACTTGATACATTTATATACCAATGTTCTTTAAGTCTTTTAGAACTTCATCTATTGAAGATACATTTATTCCTGTGTTTAAAAACAATTCCTTCTCTGCACGCAGAAAAAATATTCCTAGATCAAAAGCAAATACTCTCAATAAGTATATGTATACGTAACTACATATGTAATCATATTCAGTGTAAGACTGACATAGCAGTTAGTGAAGTCCTTAATCACAAATCCTCACCTGAGGGATCCATCTTGAGTCTCTTGTGCTCCTTGCGGATGTAAATAGGAGGCAGCTTGGACTCTGGCATGGGTGTGGTGTCATACATTAGACACATCACAGAGTCGATGTAAATGTCGTTGTCATCCTGCGGCGGTGTGGGTGGAGTCCAAATCTGTGTTGGAAAATCACAAAAAACATCACTGTAGTACAATACAGATTTAAATGCCATACATAGTGATGAGTGACATGCAGAAATTGAGAGTGAAGAGTCTGTTCTGCTGGCAAACAGTAATTGGAAGATTCATTATTTTTTTTCCTATGTAACATTTTATTTCTCACCGGCATGATTTCTGTATGGCCGTCCTCCGCATCAAATACATACTCCTGGTGCAACAGAGAAAAGGTTAATGTCTGACAATAATGTAAAGCAATCCACACACCAGTTCTCATGAGATCTTATGATGAGAAACAACGGCCACCCACCATGTTGTAGGCATCCTCTCTGGTGTAGGTGAAGAGATCTTCATCTCCCTCCATCACCTGCCGCTCATCCTCCTCCTCCTTCAGCTTCTGCAGCTGCTGCAGCTCCCAGCCTCTCTTAGAGCACTCTAATCTCTCCTACGGAAAATAAACACAAAACATGTCTCAATCTGACTAATTTAAGTAAACTGAAATGCCAACTTAGTAGAGCTGATACATTAGCTGATTAATAGTCTGATTTTGAAATATACAGTTTACATTACCTTGAGAACAGTTTCATCGTCACTGATGTGAAGGTACTCCAGGTAATGCAGGGCATACCTTTCGATCGGTGTGAGCTGTTTGAGGGATAAGTAAATGGTAATATAAACTCAGTAAACAGAATTTTATTTTTCATTATTTCCTGAATATGTTCTTTTCCACTTCCAGCTTCCAGACAGTACCTGTTCCATGACCGCATTCAGCTCCTCTATCTGAGCAGGCTCTTCTTTAACCTGGCTCTGTGACTCCTGATCGTCCTCTGCTGAACCCTTTTCTGTTAACTCCACCTCCTCCAGCTGCTGCTCATCCTCCTCTGGCAGGGCATCCAGATTTATGCTGTGGAGAGCCTGGATGTAGGGTCTAGCCACTCTGGGAGAGATGGCCTCAGAGGCTGATGGCTCCTGGTGAAGAACCACAAACTCCTCCACCTTCTCCCCAGAGCCTGCCTCCACCTCAAACAAATCATGGATTGTCCGCTAGAAAAACACAGACATTAGTCAGTTACTTTCTGTCCCAAGTTGTATAAATAGCTTAGCTATGTATACAGATGACTTCATACAATACAAAGAGTACAGTGCATACACATGGCTTTCATAGTAGAATAAATTTAGCTTTTAGCAAGTGAAAAATAGAGGTGTGTGGTTTTTCTGAAACTCCAGGAAAAAACTGCAGCAAGTTCATCTTACTTGTGTGAGGAAAGCCAGAGTGTAGTCAGTGCCCTGGGCAGCCACCTCTCTGATCAGGTCCTTGGTGCCGTTCTTCAACAGCTTCTCTTCAATGGAGTTCCCACTCTCCAACCTGGGCAAAAAAACAACGAAAAAAACCCAAACCTTAAACTAGCACCACAGTCCTTGATTAATCAGGAGGTAAAAGTTACATCTTTTACCATGACGTGTTGAGGAACACAAAAATACAGAATTAAAACAGATGTGCCTGTATTCCTGTATTAGTAGTATCACCTGTAAATGTGTATATCCTTGGAGCGTCCAATTTTGTCACACCACTCCTGAGTGCGGGCGTCCATGCTGGGATTTAGGTCTGTGTCATAGAAGATGATGGTGTCTGCATCAAAGACAGTTCCAACTGTAGCGCAGCAGTGGTTGGTCAGGATGCTGCAGAACACCTGTCTGTTCCTGTTAAACCTCTTCATATTCTCCTGCAGGGAGGACACACCAAGCACATGAACACACTTAGCAAAGGCTAAGGAAGAAGTTGTTGAAAATGTTTTTCATTAAAGATGTTACTAATTTGGACTTTCTTTGCTTATTTCAGTGATTTGCAGCACTACCTTGTACCTTGCACACCCTCTTAATGCTGTAATTAATCCAAGCTTTTTTTTTAAAGTTTAATCTTTATTATCCATTTGAATGTGACTTCTGCAGCCAATAAGTTGTCTGCATCTTCTTTTTTTAACAGTGCCATCAGGTCTAACTAACTCAGAGACAAGAGGGACAGACAAGAGGTTAGACAAAATCAGGACAGAAGCATTCAAGATTTAAAGCAGAGGTAAGGCAGAAAGGAAACAGTTAATGGAAAAGAAATAAACCCAAGATGCACGCAGACTGTGATCTTAACTAATGTCTGCATCTCATAAGGCCCTGGAAGGAACAGAATCCAGCAGGGAGGGAAGAGAGCAAGATAGTTTGTCCCCTTGTTGAGCCAGAAGTCTGCACTGACACTGGGAGGTCCCGGTGTTAGACAGGGAGCCGCACAAAGGTATGGATGTCTATGAATTTGTGAACAACTACAATCTAATGCTTAAGTCACCAGATGAATTTACTTGTCCATGTTTGATCAAGTGTCATGAGGCCAAATTTCTGCATATTTACTATAATGTGAATAACATCCACAGAATAAGCTCGCTGTAAGTACTGCTTGTCAGAGGCACTTCAAACGGTTGTGATTTTACCTGTCGCTCGTCAGGAGTGAAGCTTTCATCCACCCGCACATAAGTGAGTTGCCTGTAATCTAGGAAGGCCTCAAGGATGTCTAACATCTTCATCATCTGAGTAAAGATGAGGACACGGCGGCTCTCTGACCTAAGCTTCTGCAGCAGAATAGCAAGCGCTTCCAGTTTACCTTTTGAAAAGAAAAATATACAAAATAAAGTTATTACTCATGACATGTTATGGTTTGTGGTATTTCACCAAAGTTTATGCCATCAATGAAGATCTTTATCAATAGACGGTTGTTGTTTTTCTTACACACAATACACATTAGTTACCAGTTAATTATGTTGTAGTTATTAATACACAATTTTAATTCATTAGCTGCGCAGTCCCAGCAGATTGCATGTGAAACAGAAAAAATAGTGTTGCGCTAACCTGAGTCCATCTGCATTAGCTGCATGTCAGGAAAATGGAAGAGACGCCCGGTCACCAAGTGGTGGATGTCGGCGCTGTGGGGAGCAGAGGCCTCCTGTAGCCGACAGTGGAGGGACTTCTGTGCAAGGCTGTAAGGAACCGGGGGATTGGCTGCATACAGGAGAGGAGGCAGGGCTACAGCTGCAGGCACCACACATTCCAGCCTAGAAGGTGACAAAGTGGCAGGTTTTCAGTGACTTGGAGCAGTGAAAAACTGACTAGTAAATACATTGCATTGTAATTCTTAAAGGCAGTGCTTATTTCTAATACTGCAAAAAAAAAAAAAAAAAAATCAGTGTTTTACCAAACCAATGTGATCGTAACAATGTGGCACACAACGCATGAACTCATCAAGCATTTTATGGTCTCAAACAACATAGGCAGCATAGAATGGAGGAGGCTTTAATACTGAGCTGAAGTACCTCTTGATCAGGCTGCTGGCAGCCTCCAGCCGGTCCTCGACAGAGAGCAGGGTAGACTGTAGAGTAGAGGTGGTTGCCACACAGGTTCTCTGGGCCCTGAGGCAGCTCTCTCTACCCACCCACCTCCAGCCTCCAGCAGTCAGGGCAGAGTGACCAGGCTCTGAGCTCACAGTGCATGCCTGCAGCAGGTCTGACCCATACAACACTCTGCGGCTACAACGTTGCTCATTTGCTTCAAAGAGGCGGCTCAAACGCTGCTTCATCTGCTGAGTCTTTTCTTCTGAAGACTCCTGAATGTAACAATGAGGACAGTGCACACAGCCACAATCCAATGTGCACAACGTTACAAAATTTTGTATAAATACTGTAAACTGATTTTACTTTAGTCAGATTATCAAAAAGTGAAATGCATTACTTGATTTAGCTTGAAAGCAAAGTACCAACCTGTGATCCAGCATGAGCTGCAGTAGTAAGCTTGGTGGCGGCTGCTGTGGCATTTGTAGTCACACCCAGCGCTTAAAAACAAATATATAACGTCAATAGAAGGATACAATCTATCAATTTGCAGTAGCGGTGCTATTGCTAATGCAAGTGTTAAACCTACTGTGCAGGAGAAGAGGTTTAATATAAATTGATACTGGATGAGTCACCTTGTTGGGCTGTTGACAGAGCAGGATGAGGTGTACCAGGTGTAGCTGAGGCGTTGGAGGCAGGAACAGCTTGTGGCATTGTTTGCATTACCATGGATCCCTGGGGCCTGATGATCTGCTGCCCTGGAGCTGACACAATCTGCAGGATGTTCCCTAAAACATGACACATAAACAACCATTACAAAAAAAACTACTGGTAGAGTAAGTGTCCATAGTTTGATATATCAGTGTAAACATTTATCACACCTCTATGATCAAAAGGCAGGTGAATTTCATCAAGATGTTAAAAGGATATTAAAAATGAGTGATGAAGGAATGAAAAGATAGTGTGACAGTGGGATGTACATTACCGAGTGTACCTTGGAGCTGCAAGGGCTGTCCGGTGGTGAGCTGGCGGAGCTGGCTGGGGGATAAAGTGAACTTGTTGCCCTGAAATTGCAGAGTGACAGGAGTCTCTGGCTGGGAGATACGATTCTGACTACCCGCTATGTTGGCCAGCTGACCGATCTTCACCACGTCTCCACCTTCAATGAAAAGGAAGAAAACACACTTCATTAAAGACGGCATTTAAATGTCTGTTGAAACATCTGCCATGTTAACATTTACATAAAAATATACTCTGCATCAGTTAGTTAAAAGGGTGAAAAAGAGACAAGACATGCAGATCCAGGGTGGGTTAATCAGTGGAACGAGCCCAGTCGCCCTCCACAACAGAACCATAGCAGCTCCTATTTTTACAAACCCTGAAGGGGAAAGAAAATTGCTTTAAGAGCAGTCCTCAGGTGAGACAGAGAGCCTGAAACATACACAAAAATCAAGACCGCACTTGACTGCCTTTTCAAGGCAACACACATGGGTGACAAGGAAATATACTTAGAGATTGGTGTCAAAAATGATATCTGTCAATAAAAAGTCTTTGAACACCCTTTATTTATCACTAGTTTTTTTTTTTTTTAACTTTTCAAATATTATATGATTAACCTTTAAGCCATTTTTCATCTGAGCAATACACTCATTCTGATTTACCAGACATTTTTGAACATTTACTACAAGTAGTTTGGAAATGGCATGATGAACCTTGAGGAACTTTTTTAAGGCTCACAGTGAATGTTTTAGAGCTGCAACTATTAGTCAATTAATCAATTACAACTATTAAATTAATTGACAACTATTTTGATAACTGATTAACCTTTCGAGTCATTAAAAAAAGTCTAAATTCTCTGATTCCAGCTTCCTAAATATGAATATTTTCGGGTTTCTTTAGTCTTCTATAACAGTAAACTGAATATCCTTCGGCTGTGGACAAAACAAGACATTTGAAGATGTCACTGGGCTCTAGGAAACAGTGATTGACATTTTTCACCTTATTCTGACATTTATTTTATTCTGACCACTAAATTGATGAATGGAGAAAATAATCGACAGTTTAACTGATAATGAAAATAATTGTTTGTTTCAGCCCTTAAATGTTTCCATTAGCCTTTTAATGTTTCTTAATCTGAGCAAGTTTCAGGTGCATCAGAAAGGCTTAACAGTTGATCCTATAGATGTTGTAAATACATAAACTGGGCTAACACAGGCATTAAGATAATGTATGTCATACGTTACTAATTCAGGTGCCTACTATTGGGGGTGTTCAAAAACCTCTGACTGGCAGTGTACTGTATCTCTCAGTACCATACCAATTTTGCAACTCAAGAACCAAGCTATCAGAAAGTACCCAATGGTATTAGCAAATTTAAAATGCTTATTTAAACATTTAGGAGTGTTTCAATTGTGGTGTAAAAAAGCAATGCACTCATAGTAATACTAATTTACTAAATTTACAGAGCCCAGCAACTAACAGAGAAAAAGGATTTGACAATTTGTGTGCACAAATTAGTAACAATGACAGCAAAACACTGTGCTGGGTAGTGCAATGAAAATACATTAAGTAAGAGTTGTCAGGCTGAGGACAATCTAAAGGATTATTCAGTGATTAACGTATTCAATAAAGTATTAAGTATCAAGGATTTAAATTGTCAATTGGCAAGCACATGATATTAATCAATGTGCATGAATCACTGAGTCAAGTTTATGTACAACTCATTTATGCGCACAAATTATCCAAAATTTTAACCAGCAGATACTAAAAAAATTTTTTAGTATCTGCTGGAGTAAAATAGTCTATCAAATGACTTCAAGAATCACACTCAAAATGTTTCAGCAATCTTATTGAGATTTGAAAAAAACAAACACTCATAAGATAATTTCCAAAAAATGTTTACCCTTTTAAAATAATCAAATACTGTGTGTTGTTACTGAAAAGGTTTCTCTGTTCACATTTGAGGCAGAAAGGGCTGGCAACTTTTGAGACCGTTTTCACATGCTTTGCAGTGACGCTCGACATCAGAGTGAAATCATAACATTATCAAACAAAAAATTAAAAACCAAAGCTTTGGGATTTCTTCCTGCAGCTGGGCTGATGCAAGAGACAAAAGAATATTAGTAAACTGGGAGAAAAAAAAAAAAGATTAAAAAAGAAGGGGTAGAACATAATTAAGTGTAGTGACATGTGGTGTAACAACTGGGTTGTTCATAGTGTACATGCAGGTTTTGAGAAAGAAGCTGGGAATACAGAGGCTGTGGAGATGCTGCTGATATGGCTATAGATCTGATTTGAAGGAGCAAATTTTGGGACCATGAGTTGCACTAACAACCATGAGTTGTTGTAATTACTGATATATGGCATCAGTGCTTTAAGTAACTGAAAGACCAAAACCGCTGTACCACCAGTGCTGCTACCATTGCACTTTAGAATTTACGTACAAAGTTTGTTTTAGGAGTAAAGACTGAACACATATCAGCAGTGCCCCAAGTAAAGGCCTCAGTGTAGAGCAGCCCGTACTGTTGTGGCGGAGGTGGAGGGGAAATGCTGAGAGGGAGGGGAGGGGAGGCCACTTACTAGGCAACCGTGCCTGGGCCTGGGATGTAAGAACCAGCCTCTGGGACAGTAAGCTGGGCTGGATGGCGTGGCTGGGGGCTAGAGCTGGCCTGGGGACGTGTGCTATTCCAGGCTGGCTAATGGGAGCTATAGATCCCACAACTGTGCCAGCTAAGGTCTGGCCCAAGGCCACAGGGGCAGCCCCCAACACATGCTGCCCAAGGCCACTGCTCCCAGAGGAGGCTACAGTGGAGGCGGCAGTGTTGCTGCTGCTGCTGCTGACAGAAGAGGTAGTCTGGGCTCTCTGTGTAGCTGTTCCAACCGCTGTGAAGTACAAGGTAATGGGGGTATGGGACTACATGTTAGGGGGAACCCAATATTTAGTCAAATCATCAGTACGATCAAAAGCCTATGTTCACTCAGCAATGGTGGGCCAACGCAGCAAGCAGAATTAGGGTTGTTACTGACCAATCAGTGATAGATTCATCACTGCTAACAATTTGATTGATGAAATATATAGTACCTGACAATAATAAGCAAAGTTGGTGTTACAGTAACTGTGCATCTCTAGAGCATCAATTCCATCTGTGTGGGTGTATTTAGTGGCAGCCAAACTTCACCCAAACTGAAATAAGCACCTTTTGTGTGCAACTCTTTATCTAACAAGTCTGACTGTTGTTTGTTTCATCATATCTTCATTTGCAATATTACCACTTACATAATTGTCCTATCATTTTTTTAATCAATAAGCAGTTACAGCGGAACAGGGCTGGTAGTCCCTAAATGATGTAGTAGTCAACAAAGACTTAGGGCACAGGAAGCTAAAGCTGCCAAAAAAAGCCATACATTAAACTGTATCCTACTGGCTGTGCTGCCATTAGGGGAAAACAGTATGGCGAGCCCACCAATGCTGTATGGAAGAATGAATCTAAACAAATGAAACCTCTGCGGCCAGTGAAATTTGCCAGTGAAGGTGCATCAAACCTATCCATAACGGACCTATATAATTTGCAGGACTGCGCATAAATATCTACACACAGTTTTTAAAATACACTGCAATAACTAATAACAACATATGACCATATGGGCAAAACCTACATTAATATTTTATTCATGATACAGTATAATCAGATTAATTTAAATCCAAAACAATGACACAATCATGCAGCACAACACTGTATAATGCACACATCACAAGCTTAAAACATGTATAAGCTCATTAGGTAAAGGTCCCAATATAACGGCTACGGGTGGTTATGTTTGTCTTTTAAAGTTTGATGTTAGATGAAACTATCTAGAATCCAGTAGCCTCTGTGGAAACAAAATTTCCTGTCCTTTACTGAGCACCGTCCCTGGTATGCACTTACCATGAGAGGTGGCTGTAGCAGTTGCAGTGGTGACGGGGGACTTGCCCCTGGTCTGGGCTGACTGGCTGGTGGTGGAAACGGAGGTGCTAGTAGCAGGAGAGCTCGTTGAAGGACGCGGGCCTGCTGTAGTTGTGATGGCACCTAGGCGACCTTCTGGCTTTGTCCCATACTGCACTGGTTGGAACAATCTGATCAGAAAAAAATTAAATGATCATGTTGTATCAATGCCAGAATATCCATATAACAATAACATTTTAGAGCAGTTTGAAAACGTAGAAGGGGAACATCATCATTGAGATTTTATCGCTGACCTCATGGGTTTTATCGGGCATGGCTTGGGTCGTGGTGGTGGATCTGGACCAGTGTAGATCTCCTCTATGAGCTGCTGTGTGACTTTCAGTTTGGGTACTGCCTCTTCAGTCTGATACCGAGTCAGTCTATTCTCATTATTGATCAGATCAAATATGGACATGTTTGCAATCTAGGAAGATAATGAGATGAAAGACAACAGCAGAAGTGGATCAATGTCGACTGATGAATACATTTCAATAATTACATTTTAACAAAACAACAGAATATTCAGCAAATGCTGATTAAATCAAGGCGTAATCACATAACATTTAACAAATCAAATGATATAAAGTAAAGCAAATATAAAGTGCAAAAAGGGAGGACAGTGTACTCAGCAGGGCAGAAACCAATGATTGCTTTTATTACAGGTGAATTGATTAACTTTTTTTTTCAAGTAACAGTTTAGTCTTTAAAAGGTCAAAAACAATGACAGATGTCAATCACAAAGTGATGTCTTAATACTGATTATTCTGTCTGTCCAAAGATTATTTTTTTCTGTCCAATAATCCAAATAACTAAGAAAATCTTTACATTTGAGCAACACCTAAATTATTCACTTATCAAAATTGATTAATATCCTGTTAATCACTGCTATTCAGGGTGTTTGCCTATTATGTCTTAAACCTCATCATAAAAACCAAATTTTTTGTTTAGACACTTAAAGAGTAGCCAACAACTTGGTGGATCTTGGCAATGCAAAGCACGAATGTATACCTTGCTTGAGTCATTCTGCAGCGCTCCCAGCACCAATGATGGGATATTGTATTGCAGAGGAGAGGAGAAGTAGGAGCTGCTTGTCTCTCTGGGTGACACCAGATCAGGGTGGTTACACACTCGCTGTAACTGCATCAAGACCTGAAGCACGCTGACAAAATGACCTGTCTTCAGCGCCTCCTGGGCTCTAGGGGCACACATCAAAACAGAAGACATGATTGATTTAAGATGGTTTACAAAAAAGGAAAGAAATCTATTGCAAATATTTACAACAAGTTATACTGTGCTTTTGATTTTTTTTTTCTCAAATTTAATACATCATCTAAGTTACTGTCAATACAAGGTAACATGTTAATATTCTTTAATTATTTTTAGTGGAGAGACCTACATATTTTACAGTATAACTGAATATATTGCATTCAACTTCAGAAAGCTTTACTGTGGCACAAAGAGAGTTAATAAATCACAAATGTGTGCCTACTTTAATTGCAGGCAATTTGTATGTGCGGTGATTTATTTAGTTCATTAGGTGTTGCAAATCTATATTTCTTATGGCTGTGGAGTCTGAGCAAGATTCCCGGTTAAAAACCTAATCAAAATGTCACTAACTTCAAAAAGAAACCTACGGCTTTGGTATGTTTCTGGTTTTCATTTAAGGGAAAATTTTATGGGTAATTATCTGAGGGGAAAAAATTGTGATCATAATATGTCAACAATAAATGCATTCAAAGTTAAAAAGGGTTGGGAGTTCGTTTTATTTGCTGTCCAGTTATCAGTTTGTACATTTCCTATTCTATGACTGATAATGTATGAATCCTGTGTGTGGTATGTCTTGAAAGTCCCGTCTCTTGTGTGGAGCAAATCTCACCCTGGTTGAGTAAGGATATCCTCATAAAGGCTCTTCTGTCTGCTGGAGAGGCGGCACTTCAGGATGTGCTCGTACTTCTTGGGCAGTTGTTTCTCCACATCCCTTTTGGAGCGCCTCAGAATGAAAGGCTGGATCATCTACAGTAAAGATTAAGAGGGTTTGATATGTAATCTGCATTTATGGCTTAAAGGTTAGCTGAATTAATCATGTTTTGATTTTTAATGCAGCACAGTTGAATCAGTACAAGCATTTGCAGGCGCTATACCCACCCTGTGCAGCCGGATGACCAATTTGTGGCAGTAGTCCTGGTTCTGGTCTGTGCCTGCCTTAACAGGGAAGTCAGAATAAGGCCTGGTGATTCCTGGCATAAGGAAGTGGATCATGGTCCACAGCTCTTTTAGGGTGTTCTGTAGAGGAGTGTTGATGAGGAGGATCCTCTGCTCACTGGAAGATGCACAAAATACCTCAGTTACTGAGTCAACAGAGCCTTCTTATAAGTATCTAACAGAATATGAAGTGCTTTCATAGAGAGAGAAAAAAATCACTGACAGAGAAATGATCTCATCAGTGAAATAATTGGACCAAAACTACTGTTGCATATGCACCAGTCAGACCCAAAAGCCATGTAGCAGATGAATGGGGATGATATACACAAGCCTGAAAAACTGTGAAATTACATCCCAGCCCACCTTTTAAGAGCAAAGATTGTTTCCCAGTGTTTTTCAGTCATGTTTTTGATGAGCTGCACTTCGTCCAGGACCAGGTGCCTCCACCTTCGCCTCAGAAAATGGCTCTGGTCCTTCATCAGGAGCTTGTAGGATGTCACACAGACATGGAAGCTGTTGGCTTCTCCCCACCACTGTAGATCAGTGATCAGATAATATGTTATCGCATTTACAGCTTTTTTTAGGTCTTTTTTATGGAGTTGTATTATCAATATGTGTGTGTGTTTTTTTTTTTTTAAAATACAGCAAAAACCTACCATTCTCTGAGATCTGCGCTCCCTTTTGTTGCCCAGGTACAGGAGGATCTTTAGGCCAGGACACCAGCGCTTGAACTCCACCTCCCAATTTAGCAACTTGCACGTCCTTACCACAATAAGGTGGGGTCCCCAGATGCCTGTGGACAAAAACAGGTGATGTGTTTATTACACTCTGTTATACAAATTGGATTAACAAACACCTTGAATATTTAACAATTATGTTATTACTATCTTCCAACAGAGGCATACCCTCTTGGCCAGCTAAGTGGGCCATGTAAGCCACAGTCTGTACGGTCTTGCCGAGGCCAGTCTCGTCAGCGAGGATACCATTGAGGTGTTTCTTGTAAAGGTTCACCAACCAGTCCACACCAATTTGCTGATATTCTCGCAGTGAGCCATGCAGTAGAAAGGGAGCTGGGCTGCGGGTCTAATAAAATAAAAGATAAAGTTAAAATATAATAATAGGCATCTTGTTCTTTTATATGTCTTGTGTGTGAATTTGAGTGCATCTTACGGAGGAAGTGGTCCTGAAGCTGCCCTTGGGCAGTATTAGCTCTGTGGCAGCAGCAACTTCAGCTATGTCTCTGGCGGGGTTCCCATCAGAGTCACTGGAAGAGGCCTTGTCCGCAGCACGGTACTGGTCCACACTGAGCAGGGAGTCAATCAGCACTGCCTCAGGTGGACTGCTCGCAGGACACTCCATACCTGGATAATAGAGTATCAACTATTTTAGAGGCAGGGTATTCATAACCATCAGCTGACAAAACAGGTGTAAGGGTGATCATGACTATTTCACCTTCAGTCTCTTCCATGTCATTCTCATCACTATGAGGACTAGGCTGAGGCCACTCAAAGCTGTCAACGTAGGCGCCAGCATATTGTTTCATCAAAGCATCCAGAGGCATCTCAGCTAAGAGTCAAACGAAACAAAAGCATTTTAATTAGAAACACAGACATAAGGACACAAGTCATTCTGGTACTTGCATGGTATATTAGACTAAGTGGCAAAAATTGAAAAAAGGGTTTAATAATTTTTATCAATTTATAATTTGTTTAGAAAATAAAATTGTGATAAAATTGAAGATACTGTCCAAGAATCCTTCATTGCATAAATTCCAAATGTGTGTTTAATTTATTCATTGTTGAGCACAGCAGAAAATAGCTATAGTTGTGAACCCCAGTGTAATGTCAGGTTATGAAAAAATGGATACCACCACCTTGTTTACTGATGACCTGAATATATTTTATGTTGTGTACAAGGGAATATCATACAAATGGGATTTTAGGAGTAGACTAATTTCTTAATCCTGCTTCTCCACATATGCATAGACAGAAAAGTAAAGTGAGTAATTACCATCTTTGGCGAGGTCAACCAACTCTGCTTTGTGGTCTGCTACCCCTTCCACGGCCTCCTGTTCCTCTATGGTGCTCTCTTCATCTGGGACTAAAAAATTGGCAGTCAAATAATGAACAGTTGTAAATGGTTTTGCAAGGCCAAGGCAACTGCACTGCACCAACTGCTATAAAGGCTTTTTTTTTTTTTTAACACATACCATCTTTATCAGCCAAAGATGAACTTGATTTTCTTTTTCTAGTTGAAGTGGCCACTTCCTAAAAATAAATTAGAAATACATGTAAGCATCATGCAATATGTGCTTTTGCTTTGTCATACATTAGTGTTTAAGTGCAGCACCTACCTCTTTATCAGCTTTCTCTCCTGTTGACTGACCAGGTACTGTAACAGAAGTAGCTTTAGTTCAGTACACTTAACAAGCAAACAAAAATATCAGCATTTATGAAGTATGTTTAAAACAGGTGAAATAGACTGGCATGGTTTAGATTTAAACTGAGCCCAATGGATAGCAAAGTAAAAGCTTGTGATATAGAACAAATCTGATATTAAATGGGACGTACCTTTGGCTGAGGCTTTTTGTAAGCTGAGGGCTTTGAGCCTCTTTTCATAAATTTCAAAATGAAGTTTAATTTCCACAACCTGACAGAAAAAAAAATAATTTAGATTGGTAAATACACAATTATTCATTTAAAAAACATGATAAGGTTCTATACTTAATAAAAAAACCATACCTGCTCAATGTTAGACCAGAAGAACTCCACCTCTCGGGCAATTGTGCTGGCAATGTGACGAAGATGAATTTCCCGTTCTTTCTTTGACCTCTCTTCACTTTTCTTCTGCTCTTGATGGTAGCGGGCACATGTGCGAACAAGCTGTAGCAGAGACACACGAGACAGTTTGGCTTTCAAAAAAATATCAACTTCTGTAGTGACTCCTCCTTTCTGTTGTGCCAATGTGTCACTTCACATTAATCTCTCTCTGAATAGGTTCACCCCTGCTGTACCTTCTTGGCAGCAGCCTCTTTCCACCTCCTCTCCTGGGCAAAGTCAGCTGCCATCCACTGCATCTCCTCCAGAAGGTAATCCCAGTGGGACTTTGGACGCGAGGCTTCCACAAGCTTGGGAAGCCTACTGGCTGACCACTGGCCCTCCTTTCTCAGCTCAGAGATGCGTTGATGCACTTGACTCTCCTGGGGATTAAACACAGCATGTGACATCAAAAAAGAAATCAAATCAAGTCATTTTTATTTGTAAAGCCCAATATCACAATTTTGCCTCAAGGGGCTTTACAATAAAAAAAAAAAAAAACATTCTTGACCTATTCATCCTTGTTTCAATTGCTCCAATCAAATATGTGTTGAAACCCAAAATTAAAGCCTTACTCAATGAGCACACTCAGTTATAAGACAATGCACAAAAGCAGCACATATAAAGAATAAAAATAGCAGTTATTAGAAATTCACAATAACCTTATGTCTTCATACTAAAAAGGAATCAATTCTTTTTACTCATCAAATCTCATAAGAAACTAAGCAGAAGTTTTCATCTTTGCTTTCATCAAGAAAGGAATACATGACTATTTGCAGCCACTAGTGAAGACTCAAAAGCAACACATAAGTGTATTTAAGATATTTCAAGGCATTCAATCTATTCAACGCTAGATTGTTTAATTATTTATCCAAATAAACATTTGCAAACTGGATGTGCACGAACTCACCAGTTTAGCTTGCTCAACTTGCTTATCTTGAGAACCCTCCTGCGAGGACTGCATGGTTGCACTTTGACCAAACCCACCAATTTTGACTGCAGAGACACCATTGGTTCCAGTCAGTTTGGACTGGGTGCTTGGGTTGATGTTGGAGCCAAGAGGACGAAGAGGACTTGTAGTATGGGGGGTTGGAACAGAGTTGGGAGCAGGAGACATGGAGGTCAAGGATATTGAGTTGGTCATAATCCTTTGAACTGGTTGGTTTGACTCTGTCCCAGGGCGAGCAAGGGCCACCGTCTGCCGAGAAGGAAACTCATCTTAATAGGACATTTTGAGGTGTCACCATTTAAGTACAAATATAAATGCATACTATGTTTAGGTGGTGTCAGGTAGACGTAGACTAACCGCTTGTCCTGACTGTAGCATGGCCTGGGATTGTTGCTGCTGAGGCTGCAACTGAAGATGAAGACCAGGCTGCATCTGCTGCTGGAGTTGGGCCTGGAGCTGTGTGTGGGGGTTTACTGTGGCCAGAACAGGCCCACCTGTCTGCACCTTCATCTGGAGCTGACCACCTGGCTGGGCTGTACTCTCCACTAACTGAGCCTGCTGAGAGAGTGTCATGGGCAGGCCTGCCATAGGGAGGGCACCTTGGGGCAACCTGCCAGGCAGCTGGGGGGGAGGGGTGTGCAGGCTGGCTGCATTCTGGACTGGAGGTCCTTTGGATGGGTCGTATTGTTGCTGGTTCTGCTTCTGTCCTGCAATCTGGACCGCTTGGGGAGTAGGCGGCATCCCGCCTGTACACATAGTAACCAAATTATAGGACAAACAAAGGGGTGGTATAAAAAGCAACACAAGGAAAGAGGGTAAAAATCAGGTTGTCAATATTGTCATGTAAAGTGGAGTGATAAAGTGTAGAAATGTCTTTTGTGCTCTTGCTAGATTTTTAAGATTTTAAAATTGCCATTAGGTGTTTGGTAGCTTTCCCTTAATATACATTTGAGAGCACCCTTGCAACTAGTTACATATTTTGAAGCTAATAAGTAAATAATTAAATGGTACTTTTAAATTGTAAATGATGAGTTTCAGCTATTAGAGCTCCTCAGCCTTAATGAACTACATGTACTTTATGAATCAACAGTAGTGTACTACTTCCTGATGATCAGAGCGGAAACTAATGAAACTCATACGGCAAAATGATTACAGAAGAAATGAAATCAATGTGGTCATCTACATGTCTCTCAAATAAAATACTACTTTGATTAATGCAAAACCAAAACATTGCATTTCAAATGTTGAGAGAATGTGGTTAAAAACATCAAAAATTATACATGCAATAAGAGAGGTTTTAGAGAGTAAAAATAGAAATGTTTCAAAGGAAAATGAAAAAAGAAGAACTTCTGAAAATAAAGAGACAGGGAGAGGAAAGGGTAAATAAAAATTCAGAGCGGACACACACAAAAACACCATATGTTTGGCATGCATGAAGCGATGTCATTTTAGCGGTAATCAAGGCATCTGAATGCCTCACAGAGCAACAAAGCACAGAGGTGAGAGCAAAAGGACACACATGGGGTCTTGCAGACAGCAGGCCTGAGCGGAGCTGTGCACACTAAAGCAGCGCCTGCCTTACCTCCCTGAACGTCACACCACCTTGCCTAGACGCCATCAACACCTGGCCCTGACACACCCACACCACCACAATCGCAAAAACCTGTGCCGTGAACACAACTCCTCCACATGATTCCCCTCCTACTTAGACTGAGGGAAAGAAGCCAAGTCAGAACAAAATGCCATGAAATAACATGGAAGGAAATCAACAAAATGTGAACATGAGATAAATAAATACACTCTTGAAGATGTGACGTATGAATTTACGATTGATGATTTCTGAATCCCTGTTGATGATGCAAGGACGGACAACCAGTGAGGGAAAGACTTGAAGGAATGACAATGGGAAACCAAAAGGACGCATGACATGTGGATTCATAAAATGGGAAAACAAGCAAAACCCACTGGAAAGTGAATTTATTCCCACAGGGTTCCCACTTTCTGTGATCCACCTCCACATTAGATGAAAATCCATCAGCACGGGAAGGTCTGTCCAAATAAAGACGACTAACAGGAACAAACTTCAGAAAAGAAGAGATGGATAACGACGGGTGACCAATAGTTAAAACAAAAAAGGAAAATAATAAGACATGGCATCTTCCCATTGAGTGGCTACTCTTCTTCAGACTTGAATTGTCTTCTTCCCCATTTATCCTGACAGAGAGAGCTGGTGCTGGTAGAACTAAGCCTGAACTTCCTGTGGACTGCTGGAAAATCCAGCAGATGGATGAAGATCTGTTTGTTGATGCTGCTTGGAGTTTGTTTGTAGAAGATGAATGTTGTGATTCAGTTTTTAAAATCTCCTTAGTATGAGGAAGGGGACACGTCCAGCAGCATCGAACAGAACACAGAGCGGCCTGGTAGTAGCACTCCTACCTTGCGCAGTTGGCATAAGCTGCTGGAGTGGAACGCCAGGTGATCCTAAAGGAGCTACACCAGGATGCTGGAAAATCAGCCCATGGCGACCAACGTCAATCCGGGACCTCTTAGCCTGATCTGGGATTTAAAACACACAATACCCTCATAACGCAAAAAAAAGCACTCGGCATAGAGCAATGACCTTCTGAAGACCTTGCAGGTCACCTCTCCTTCCTCGGGTTAAGACTTCAACACAGAGCGCAAGTAGGGGATGCCAAATATCTAAAAGCAGAAGCAATTAGAGGGAGAAAAGAAAACAAACAGAAAACAAAGCAAACGGGGAGGAAACAAAGCAACAAAAGAGACACAGGTGTCTACGATCCTTGCCCTACCTGCTTGCACCATGGCCTGTTGCCTCTTAAAGGCATCCATGTCTCCGGGGTTGGCAATGGTGCCAGCAGCAGTCCCTTGATGTCCCTGCAAAAACAACCTCAAGGAATTAGTAAGATATTTCCTCTTTACAAAGATTCCCAATAGAATTTAAGAAATAACTACAAACAGTTAACTGTAATAAGTAGAAAAGTGTTGCCTCTATTACCTGAAATTGCTGCTGGGAAGAGAAAGCTGCAGAAACATTGGGAGGAAGCTGTGTTGCTATGGCAACTGGTGTCACAGCTTGACCATCCTTTCCAGTGACAACCTTCACCTGAAAGAAGCACAGATTTGAAAGAAGCACAATATTCATTGAATGAAGTGAATGTGAAACGCTCTAATTTTAAAATTCCAACATGAACTCACAGAGCCAGCCAATGTAATACCTCATCATTAATGACCTCAGATTGTTCTTCTTCTTCCTCTTCATCTTCAAGGTCCAAGTCGTTCTGTCTCAAGTAAGTGTACAAGGGAACACAGGGTTTCTTCTTAAAGGCTAAGTAGTCCATCATGTTCCCTTGCAGGTGCTGGAGAAAGAACAGCTCAATCAGATATTCTTTGAACACCTCCTTCAGGCTCTCCATCTTCTTGGTATTGTGCTCCAAGCATTGTTTCCTTAGCAGAGCTATCTCTGGAGTAGAAGGAGCAATTTCCTCTAACTTCTTGGGAACCTGTTTTTTCATAGTTCCCACTACCATGCTGGTGGGTGCAAGAGGATTATTGGGGGTCCCTTGGGATGAACTGGTGAGGGATGGGCTAGATGGTGGAATGGAGGAGGGTATACTAAAGGATGCTGTGGCTGTGGTTCCTACTCCAGCAACCACACTCTGTGGTGTCTTCTCAAATATCATAGGGCGCGCAAGCTGTCCTTGAATGATGCTGCTTATCTGTGGAGGTAGGTTGGAAGTGGTGATGTGACCTGGGCTTCCCAGAGTGGGCAGAGCAGTCCCGGGGGCCACAGGACTTTGAGGTCCGAGGTGGTGAATGGTGCCTCCAGTCTGTGAGTGAGGCTGAGACAGCCGGCGTTCTCTCACAGAGCCTGGTGCTCCTGGAGAGGCCAGCTGTACCTGGCCAGGTGTGGCAGGGGCAATCTGGGCCAACGCTGTCCCGTCCTGGTAAACAAAATGGCCACTTCCCGGTGGACTGCTTAAACTGATTTGCCGCACTAGCATACCGGCTTCAACAAATCGTGTTGGACTCTGTCCACAGACACCCAATGCTGTCGCAGGGGCTCCTGGCCTTGTCACACCTTGCAGAGGGACTGGACTGTGTTGGGTGGGACTTTGGGGCTGCATGGGTTGGGGCACAGGTGAGGTGACCTGGATGTAGGAAGATGGAGCATGCTCAAACCTCCACTGAGGTGTAGTATGCTGGAAGCCGGGAGATGCTGGGTTCTGGAGGGGGAGTGGGGTTAGGGTGATCTGGTTGCCAGGCACAATCTGTCCCACATTTTGTAAAGTGATGTTCATGTTCTGTCCAGTGACTGGGCTACGACTCATGATTATCTGATAATTGGGCGACTGGGGGGCAGAAGGGCTGGCAGCAGAAGAAAATGTAGTCACAGGTGATTGAGGATGGTTAACTGTAGCTTGCTGCTGTGTAACTGCCATGGTGGGTTGCTGCTGCTCCTCTGCTTCAGACCCACTGACAGACTTGGATCTCTGGAGTTGTCGTTGCATATTCTGTGATCCACTTCCATGGTGCATTGCGTGACACTGTTACTATGTCTAAACACAATAATCTGTGAAAAAGGCACAGCAGAGCACAACAATTTAATAAAAGAGGAACTCTTATCCATGTAACACTACAATACCCACTACACCTACAAATTATATATATTTATTTTAGTTTAAAATATAAAATGTGCAATACATTCCATTCATTACTGTATACTTGAACAGTCTATAAATACTATATATAGTCTATAATACATAACCACCTACTACATATATATAAAGTAACGTCACTTTAAAAAAAAAAAAAAAAAATCAATATTTATCTCAGCACTCTGTGCATTCTTCACTTCTTTGCACTATTTATATCCTGTTTACAGTTCACAAAAACAGTTTCACCCGTTTAAAGACATTCCTTGTATATCTTTCTGAAGATTGTTGTGTTGTGTGTAAATACATCAAGAGCCACTGAACTGGAGTCAGATATCGATACGATATGTATATACCTTAAGCTTACATAAATTTGTCAACCATCAGAGATTTTGTCACACCATTTATACTCAGGTTATCTATCCTTTCAGTATCTCTGGGTGTATTAGGCCACTGTCAGATATGCTGAACATCAGAGTGGTTATACTTTATGGCAATACTGAATTATCTTTATATGATTTTGCAACAATGTTTTTATTGGTCTATAATTTACTGGATAAACCTAAAAAAAATATATTCATGTTTGTTTACTTTACCTACACCTACCTACTTTACCTAACTATTTCTTGATTGGTTAAGCAATATGTCGTACTGTATATTAATGTCTTGACATAAAACATATATACATACATACATAAAGACAGAATTTTCTCAATATTGCCCAGTCCTTATTCTAACTTGTATAAATATCCAATTGTGACGTTTAAAATACCCACACAGACAAACACATTAACATTAAGTGATCGAAAAATATACAGAGCAGCTGCTGGACAGTACACTTCACTCTTGACAGCTAGCACATCACGCATGTTAAAATGTCTTTATTAAGTATAGAGGTGGTCTGTTAATGGTGACAAAAAGGTAACGACCGTTACCTTAACGCCCAGAATATACACCTTGCTGTTATATAATTTGTGGCTTCCATAATACATCTTTGACGTATTATAGCTACAACTCATTTGTGTCTAATCTTCAGCGGACGCCAGACAAAAGCAATAAAAATCAACGATATTATAGATAAAGATTCTTCTGTAATGGAAATAATGGTGTTGATCTAGTTTAACGCTGTGAATCAACCAAAGCCTGCAAATCTGCATTTGAAACAAAGGTGATATACCGATGATGGTCATGGTGATACTATAAGCGTTATATGTTATATGCATATTACAGTAAATTACAGCGTCGAGAAATTCACGGGTATGTTGTAGACTACTGGTTTTAACACAGTACCGATTGCATCATATTTACAACCAAAATGGCTTGTAAAAAACAGTATTTTCTGACATCGGTTTACATTTTCATTGTTTGTTACGACGTTAACTTCAGCTCCCACTTCCAGTATCGCTCCGGGGCGTAACGTCAGCTAACGCTAACTAGCTAGTAGCATTACAATTAGGCATTGACACTTTTTGTCGGTGTAATTAGGTATGAGCAAAGAGCTACAACACAATATACTGAGAGTAGATTGTAAACATTAAACTGTTATATATGCAATGATGCTGCCCGTGAAATTTCAATATTTACAACAACCCTTGCTACGGGACGCGTGCTAGCGAATGGTACGATGTTAGCTTGTTATTGCTAGCAGGCCATCTCCCAACGAATGAATAATGTTACATTTTATCACCTCACTGGTGTTACTTACAGGGAACGGGGGCTTCTGTAGTTGTTTCATAAATCCTAAGTCATATTTACAATGAGACAGATGCTGTAACAAATGCTATTCGGCGAAAAAATAAAATATCGATATTGCTACCGGCTATTCAATGTTTTGGAGCTAATTTCATTCAGCAACATGGCGACCGCGGCAACCTTTTGTGTAACCCGGATGTCGTTCGGTTTTCAGGAAGCGGTAATACAGTGAATAGATGACGTAAGCTAAAATGGGTTATTTAATGAATTTTAATAATTATGTATGTTGTTACCCGCCTGATATATGAGTAAACCATCATTATTTTTTTGTCAAAAAGCATAATTTCTTTGTATTACGTTCTTAGAAACTAAATACAATCTTTTGGAAATCAGCAGTGGAAGAAATACTCAGATCCTAATGTAACCAACCAGAGGTCTTCGTTAGCCTAAGAGATTGTTGCTGGCCTCCAGCAACAGTCATTAAACTTTCTAAACTGCCACAATAGTATTACTTTGTAGATATTACAATACATTTGGTAATGATAGCAATGCTGTTGGACTTTAAAAGCAGTGTATATGGTTTGGCAGTGGCATATTTTGAGTTTGAGTATTGGGCTGGTTTTTGGGCTGGTTTTGATTGGCCATTGTGCTGGTTTTGTCACACAGACCTGGCAACCCTGTGTGCTGCCCAGCTAGGGTTAGCTAATCAGTGGTATCTGCAAAGAGTCTACAGGTTTTTGTTCCAACCAAGCAAGAGCACAGCTGATACTACTGTCTACATCCTGTTACCTGTTTACATCTTGTTCTTAATTGTCCTTACCAGTTCTCATTATGCATATACATTAGTGAACAACCTGTCTACATTACAGTTTATCGTTACTGTACACCTGCTACCACAGTATTATATTCTTACCAATGTATTGTATTCTATTTTATTACTATGTTTTAACTTCTGCACTATTTTATATCTTAGATTCCTACTTTTACTTTTACTTGCATTTTTCTCTTTCATTTTTCCCCTTTCATTGCCAATGACTGCCTCACTGTAATTGTTGTGCACATGACTAATAAAGAAATTAAGTAATGGTGATTGATTTCTTTTTCTTTTTCTTTTATAGGTATGAAAACTTACCCAAAACTGCAACTCTAGGGTGTGCAGTTGGCATTTCCCCAATGGCAAAGCTGCTGGGCCATTGTGATTTGCATGGAATGATTCCTCAACCACCTCAGCCATACCCCTAAATGGAAGAAACAAATGGTCCCTACCAGTGGTGAGGATGAACAGATCAACTACACGATGCTGAGGTAGAGAATGTCATGCTGAGAGAAGAGAATGAGAAATTAAAAAACAATTGGAGAAACAGAGGCAAACTTTTTCCTTCAGTCAAATTTCCTCCTGTCCAGTATGATAGGGCCTGACTGCACCGAGGTTGCTGTCTCTAACACAGAGATGCTTGACACACACAGTCATTTGTACAGCCAGTACAAAGGACGGACCATGCTGAGGGCTCTAATTGGTGTGGCTTCCAATGGAGTAATTACATGTGCAGTGGGAGTGCCTCAGACAAGGCAATAACAGCTGACTGTGGACTTCTCCAACATCTGAAACCAGGTGATATGGTTATGGCAGACAAGGGCTTCACAATTCAGAACATTTTGCTGAACAGCCTGTCTTTCCTTTTCAATGGACAGTTCACACAGGAGGAAGTGAACAATAACTGATCAATAACTGACAATGACTGATCTCCCATTCAGAGGCTGAAATTGTTTGGCATTTTGCACCACATCACTTACCAGTTCAGAAAAAACATCAACAAGATACTGAAAGTATGTGTGAGTCTTACAAATTTATTAACACCCATTCTCTGCTAAATTGAATGAATTAACTGATTGTCAATGTGTGTTAAACATTGTTGAATAATTGATTCATGCCTGAGAAAGGTGTGCTTTGCCCCCTTTGTGGGCATCTTTCCATCTTCCTATTCTTTTGACTAATTTATGTCCCTGTTTGTTTTGCGGAAAGACTTTTATTAAAAAAAAAGTAATACCAGATAAAAAAAGTGCTACTCTTATTTATATCCAGAAACATTTATTTGTCAAAAAACATGTTATTGTGTGAAGTGCCAAAACTTCATTTATTATAACTGTCACAATTAATTCAAAGGACATTAGTACAGATCATGAATGCAGGGTAAATACAATTGCAGATATAAACATACAACTGTGACACAATGTTTGGTAGGAAACAAATCTTTATAAAATGTTTCCAGAGTGTCAGTGTTAACAGCCCATGTTGGGTCGTTGAGCACTGGCAGGTCAACAAGGGCAAAATGAATCCTCACAAGTAGGTGACATCTGTTAGCTCTGGTCAGGTGCAGGTTGCCCTAGATCTGATGCCAGTGGTTATGAGTTTGTTTTAGTGTCAGAGACACAGTCACTTCATCCAACTCCAGAAAAAAGTCCCTACTCTCTGCTGCCTGCAGGATAGTCCTGGTTCTGGCTGACCACAGACACTTGACCTCAGTAATGCGGCCACTTGATACTGCCCCATCTGGAGATTCACCAAGCAGGCTGCTGTCAGACAGAAACACTCCCCTCTCCTGGATAACGACACCAGTACGCTCCCTGTATCGCTGCTTTCCCCCTGGTTCATGGAGGATTTCCCAATCACATGCCTTGAAAAAAAACCCCATACCACTTATTGCAGTGATCACCAGCCCTGCTGCTCGAGAGGTACTGCCCTGCATGCTTTAGGTATCTCCCCACTCTAACACAGCTGATTCTAATTATTAACTCATTATTAAACCCTTGACAAGCTTAGCTGCTACAATCATTATCAATGTAAATGTCACATGTGACTGATATGTTATTATATGATATAGATTGTTAATACTGATTTCACTGTTGTACTTGGTTGAGATAGAGCTAGTTTAACTGCTTTATATATTGTACAGTTAGGTAGGTGTTTTAATCTTTAGTATGTATTATATTTTATAAGCATATGTTTTTTATGTCAAATAATCAGAAAAGTAACCAAAAACTTCAGCTATCATACAAATGTGCAGTAAAAAGTACAACATTTAATTCAGATACTGTGACTAAGGCACACTGATTTAGCATGCAAACTGAGGTGGACTTGAATAGAACCCATAGTTCTGACAATAAATATTATTTATTTTCATCACACAGTATGTAACAACTCATTTTGGCAAATTTGACTGGCAGTCATAAAGTGACAGTAGAAAAGGCATTTTGATAAATTCTAAGTAACTTAGTAATATCAGGCAGTCAAAAATCATGTGTGAATTCATTCACAAATTAACACTTTTTTGTTTTACACACTTACATCTGTACTGCCAAACTTTGCACAGCTGAAAAATAAAAACCAATGATGCACACATACACACATACAACAGATAAACACAAGAGATGTGGCATGCAGTTAATGTCACTTAAAGTACCTCATTACGGAGTACATCTCTACCTGAGGGAGGCCATTGTTGGATCAGTTGTTGTAACACTAAAATTTCATTCAGTTGTCAAAATATACTTAATACATTTCATGATGCAAGTCTACATGACCGTTAGACAGGTGTTTTGTGTGACGTCAAAACATACTCTCATTATCTTTAAATCTCTACTGTAAGAAAAATGAAGCAGGCACAGTTTTACTAGTATTGCTACAAATTTGCAATATTTGGTCATCTCATTCAAGATCTTTTGACTGATGTTGGCTGGTGAACTTTTACTGTACACGCAACACAAAAGCTTCAAATACAGAAAGCAACCTAACTAATTAATCTTTGTTTCAAGTACAACACATTAAAATCAATTATAATTTGATCAGAGTATTCTATGTGCAAAACACAAAAAACACAATATGTACAGTTTGTAACAAAACAAATACTGAGAAAAAATGTTACCTGATCAAAGTATTCAAACAATCATAAAACAATCTGTCTTCAAGAAAGTGTCCGAAAAAGGACTTTCAGTCTTTTCTGTGCAAATGTCAGGATTACAGACTGGGTAGTGGGACAGGAGCAGATGCTCCAGTGGTCATTTCCCTTAAGAAAGATCAAAGTGCTTCTGTGTATCAACAACCTTGGAGAATCCATCTATTGTACATTGAAGGGAGATGGATGAGGAAAGAAAATGTAGTTATAGGGCTCATGGACACAGTTAAGTCTGCAGAGCTGAGAGACGTCGCTCAATACACTGCTTACCTGAGAACAACAGAGAGATTGAGAAATTCAGATTATAATAAAACCTAGTCAAGGCAAGCACAATAATCCTGTAAAGACAATTCATCATTGTGACAGCATGGGAAATACATTTATATGTGGTGTGATTCTGGCATTTTAAACTCCTGTCTTTGTGATTTGTGTGTCATAATGTTTCCACATACATTTATCTATGCTGTCAATGTCCTTTTGCTCCGTGATGACTCGGGACAGACCCTCCATCAGCAGAAGGGCTTTATGGTAGCGCTGGACTGATGCTGTACCATAGTGGAACATCTCATCTAAAGCGGCAGACTGTACCTGAATGCAGTAAGAACACACACAGTCAGGCTACGATAAAGATACATGCAGGATAGAATTTAATTTGGAGTAAATGTCAACATCCCCTGCTACAAGGTGAGCTCACCATGTGCACAGTGTAGTTGTAGATGAGCTTCTCTGCTGTGAGTCCATTGAAGCGGTCCATAAGCTTCTGTTTGTCAAGCAGGAAACTCTGAAGCCGATTGGTGAGGGAGCGACAACATGTTACGCAGGTCTTGTACAACTCATTCAGCTTCTTGATTACTGCAATCAGAAAATACAGCACACAAAGACATTTCATTACTATTATTATTATTATTATTATTATTATTATTATCATAATAAACTGACACTTATCAAGCTTCAACATAACATACCAATTCTCTCTTCATTTTGAGTACCACAACAAAAATACTTGCATAGGTCAAGCTGCTCAAGGCAATACTCCTCCAAAGTCTATCTTAACAGTATTCATCCCATGTTAAACTGTCAGTTACAATTAATTAATTTTCATTGCCATAAAAAATATTTAAAATGTCCATAGAAACTTCTGAAACTGTTCCTACAGAATAATCCATTTTTCTTATGTCATTCTGTATGCTGGTGAAAAAAAAATTGTTTGGAACATACTGAGCATACAGATTAATAGCATATAGGTCAATTAAGATGCTTGACAAGCGCCTGTTTTGATTTATTCTGTCTGCCATTAGTACACAAAAGTTGAGTGCTTGATGCTTAAAACCAGAGGTCACCAGTCTCACCTTGTTTGACTGTGGCAGAGGGAAGGACTCGACCTTGCTTGATATTCCCTTTAGCACTGTGCAGTGCTGCTGACAGAAACTCTTCAGCCTTCATGTACAACACTAACTGCTCTGCATAGCTGGAAAGTGAACATGAGAAACAGAATATTTTCAAGAAACTTTGTGAAGAGAGGGGAGCTACTGTACATGTTGATAAAGTGTAAAAATCCTCATGTCTCTCACCTCCACTCTCTACTTAAGAGGCTGATCTGATCTGTCACCAAACTCTGCTCTAACAAGGAAACATCAGGACTGCTGATGGTATCCAGCCCTGGCCCCTTAGTAGAAGCCAATTCCATAACACAGTGGACAAAAGCCAAGGTGAAACGGAGGTCACTCAGAGCATCTGTGTGTGCCTGCTGTGAGGAATTGAACAAATAAAATATTGTGAATACTGAAGCTGATCATGTGGAATCTGAGTTTGCCTATTTTATGTTCATTTGCAAGTAATTCTTCATGCCTGTAACTTCAAAACAACCAGCAGGATTCCCTCATCTCACAGTCACAACGTAGTATTTGTCTGTACCTCCATCAGTGTATCTTCAGGCAGCTCTGGAGGGTGAAAGACCAGATTACAGTGTGGAGTAGCATCCATAGCTTCAGTCTCACTGTTTCTACGGCTTCCTCGCTGAAGAAGACGACTGTTGAGTAGCCAGGCTGAGTTAATGTAGCTGGGGGAGCCTGCATTTAAGAAAAAGACAAACCCAACATAACCTTGAACATCTGAAATACGAGGAATAAAAAGAGCAAGCATGTAATTTGCTGCGCTTACAGCAAACTGTAACTTTAATGTGACCAATCACAGTTTGTTCTTTTACATGCCCAATGTTAAAATGGTTTACTTTCAAATTTACCTGGTTAACAATACTTGTACTTGTGTTTCGCTTTAGATTGTTTCATTGGAGAATAACATCTTACTTAATTTGAATAAATGGTCTGAATGAACACTAAGCTGGAAAGAGCAATTCTTGATAAAAGTATAGCCTCAATCATGGATCACTCAGAAATATAATTAAGAGGCTTTTCATAAACCTCCTACAACACAAGCTAAAATAAAGGTTAGACATGAATGCACTCAATAGTCCGTCAATATTTAGGGTAGTTACTGTAAGTAGAACATATACCTGTGAACATCCTTGATACCACAGTATCAGGAGGAGTGTTTTCTTTGTATGGAGAACCCACAGTGAAGACTGCAACAGGCGAGCTGTCAGGGGAAGGAAATCCTGTATGACAACCAGTAGGTGGAGCTGTGGGGATGAATAAGAATAGTCAAATGGCTATGATGGCCCTGGCCCAGTAAATACTCTGGCCATTGTCACTATGGTAGTTACATCAAAATAGGCATCTTGTAATTAATGCATGTAACCAACACGTTTTAAAGTGGGTATTGATTTCATTATCACCTGAGACCTTTAGGACGTTACAGTTTCTATGAATTGGCCTGTTATGCTTATCCGTAACTACAACAACAACTATATAGTCTGAAGTACTGGTAAATAAACATAAAGACTGCTACCTGTGGTGTCCATGCTCTTCTCATAGCCGAGGCTGTCGTCACTTCCTTCATCTAGAAGTTGAGCTCCAAAGGCAGCCTTGAGAAGCATGTCAGACAGCCTGCCTGTGCTCAGTGATCTGGATATCCAATACAAACACAGACAACGTCATGAGCATTTAATAATTTATCACACGGCATATCTTTTATACTGTGTGTGACATTGCTATGTGCCAGATGGCAGGTTTTCATATCAATGACGTAGTCTGAAGTAGAAGTGGGTTATTGAAATGAACACAAACAAATCACATTCACATTAATCACATTTCATTCTGTTGTCATATGACTACAGAATGTTTTTTAACAATATTGTTACATAACAATAACAGTTATAATAATAATATTAATTTATAGACATTACACTGTTCTGACCTTTTAGCAGGGCCAATTTTATTGGCTGATTTCCTGCTGAGGTCGGTCTGGGTAGCAGGGGACAGATCAAGGGACTGCAGGTCCGGGACTGTCCTGATTCGGCTGGGCATTCTTGAGTGAACCTGCTTGTTAGAAGCATTTGAAAATTCTGAGCCTTGACTGGAATGAAGGTGCGTAGATGACAAAATATTTATTTTTTGATATTCTCTTTCTGTAATAGAGATGTTTTAGAACCTGACCTTGGGGATGAAAGTGTCCTGCATGTCAGGAGAGACAGCGAACCGCCCAGTTCTTGTACAGAGAGGGAGAGACTGCTCTGGGGTCTTTGGCGTAGTTCCCACTAGTGAATAGAGCATTACAGATATTAAAACATATGTAAAAAACAGTGAGAAAGGTCTGTTTATTAAGTCAACAGTATTCATTGGAACACTTTTGATCTTATTAAAAATATCATCAACACTGAAACATGCTCAGGCATGATCTCTGGGTGTTGTCAAAAGGCCTAAATAAAAGTACATGAGTCATGTAGAGAGAAAGTGGGTACAGAGGAAATCAAATGATAACACTTAATCACAAAACAACTCCTGGAATGCACATATTTTTGCTGTGTATCAATGTCAGATGGAATTTTTGTTCACACCCAAATGGCTGTAGTGGCCAACAAGTAACATTACTCTTAAAAGATTGCCATGTACTGTGTTTAGCTGCAGTATTGGGACAGAATGGGTTGACTCAAGGTAAAACAAAAGCAGATTAAGATGCTTACCAAGTGGGGAGGACTGCTGTGGTCTGGCTCCTCCAGTTGCCAGCCTTGAGGAGTAGGGGTTGAAGCCTGAAGCCGGAGATCTACACCCTCCACATTGTGGTGAGCTTTCATTGCTGCTCCCAGCACAGCAGAGAGTGACCCTGAATGATATGAGGAATAGTTAGGCAGAGAAGAACGGGTAATAACCAGACAATAGGGTGCGGTGGGTACAGAGATAAAATAGCTGAGCAGTTGTACATACCTGGTGGAGCCATGAAGGCCTACAGGCTGCACCATACGCTGGTAGTTTTGGATCTGAGTTGGGACAGGAATGGGCTCCGAGCGACTGCGGTTACTGCCGCCGAATTCAACAGGCTTGCTGTATGGATAAAAGAACAATGGACAATTAGGAGTATATTTGATGATTTCAAAATAAATGTAAAACAGTAGTGGGATTGACGGTATTTTGTGCCATTTTCAGCCTCTTCATCTACCTCTGAACACTTTCATCTTCAACCCACCAAAATCTAAACCAGACTGACTTCCTCTTACCTAGCAAGCTTGGAGGGACAGTGTAGCAGGGGAGACGGGGGAGGCATCCTGTCTGCAGCTCCGGGACCTCTCTCAGCCAGTAGTGAGGTCCTGGAAAAAGCATAAAGACAGACATTTGTTAGCTCTGTCTGCACAAATTAATAATAATTACTAACATTAATTTTTACATGACATTTTCAAACAAATCTGTTCTGCATTCTTTCTACAGCAAGTGGATATTTGGATGCTTCCCTTCAAGATGACAGACTGCCACTGTGTTTTTGTAAATATAAAACAGAAGAAATCATCAATCTTATTATTCTCCTTATTTCTACAAAAATAAATCTGTAATACTAACAAGTAAACTGAGAAAGCCCACAAGGGATACAGTAATGTACAATGGAATCATCCACATAATAAAATGTGTTGAACTCACCCGCTGTATATCAGGCAACTCTCAATGGGTGACCCACCTTCTGCCTCACATGTGTACTCACCTAGAAACAGTACAAGAAATAGTCAGTTTTCAACAAATGAACGTGTGACAGGTTGATGTTAAAGAAAAATTGCTTGATTGTGATAACTGCACGATGATCCGAAGAATAAGAGTGAGTTCTTACTGAGAAACTGAGCAGGTACCATGACATAGTCTTCAGTGTAAGATGAGGTGTTCCTACTGTCTCGATTGGCAATTTCTTTCAGCAGGAAGCCGGGGGTATCCTGCGTAGGGGAGCACGGTACCTTGGGCTGCAGTCGGTGCATCTCTCCATCGGAATGCTACGAGGGTGTAAAACAAAGAACTGTTTGATCAAATTTAACTTTTAGAAATTGCAGAGAAAAATACACATTGAGCGCACTTTATTTCAAAGTATAAAACTATAAAAAACTATACTACACATCTTTTGACAAGGGATTTTGGTTTCATAAATCAACAAGAGAAAGGTGTACACACTTGAAGGGAGGCCAGATGAGATGTGGAGGAGCTGCTAGAGGAGCTGCCTGAGCCAGAACTGGGGTAGGAGAGCATAGGAGCTGGAGAGCCTGTCAAAACAGAAATGTACTTGTCTTAGGACCTCGGATACAGCACCTTTATTGATTAAAAACTGTACTGAAACAAGCAAGATACAAAACAGTACGTACACTTCTTTGTGGATGAGCTTGTCTCCAAGAAAGGATGGTGGAAAAACTCATCTGCAAATGTAAAGATTTAGATGTAAGAGAGACCTTTAAAAATGTAATTATGAAAAAGAAGTACTGAATGTTAAACTTTACCAAAGGTGATCCGTTCCTTGTGGTTTCTTTGAAGGAGCCGCAACAGTAGATGTCTTAGGTTACTAGAAGTCTCCTTGGGGATGCTGCAGAAAATGAAACGGTTTCAAAACACTGTTAATAATATTAATCATGGACGAAACAAAACACAGATGAACAAACTTATACAAGATGTGTGAGAGGAATCATGATTAAAGTCAGATTACTGGCTCGTACCACCGTTTTTTGATATAAAGTACAATCCAAGAAGAAGGGAAAACATTAGGTAGGTGTATCTCTGCATGCAGCTTATACAATATGTCATGAGTGTACCCTACATGTCCATAGAACATGCCATTATGTTGAATTTCATGCTTAAGTGTGTTCACTGTGTGCACTTTTTGTTGCTGATTCTGTTTAGGTGGTGTTAAAAGCAATTTTAATATTTAGGTCACTTGTGTTTCATAAGCTCAGACTGAGCTGTAAAATATGTGAATTTTTAATCTAATTTACAGCTTCAGTGAAAAAACCTCAGGGCATCATGACACTCAGAGTCGATACAGACTTTGTGTGTTTATGTCTGTGTTGAGCTATGTGGGTCATGTGGAAAATGATAGCTGTGCAGACCACTAGCTGGCAGCTCACAGCAGGTTATATATAGAATGAAAAGAAAACAACAAACCATGCCTCCTCACACAAGCCGGCCAGCTTATCACCGGCTTTATCAGTGCAAAAGATAAGCATAGCCACGAGGCATACACAGGCTGGCAAAGTACACCATGAAAACAGTGGGCAAACAATCCATAATTCCCTTTGAACACTTTCCAGGTCCAAGTTCTGCACATCAGGGATTCAGTGTTAATATGACTTTAAATAGCGAAGAGAACTGTTTTGTAAAGGCATTGGTCTTACTGATATCAAGGCAGAGAAGTTGGGTTTCACATTACACACTGACAACACCTTAAACTATGAAATATACCATAGACAAAACACTTGATATAGAATAATTGTCTATACCTTAAGGATGGAATTGAATTAAACAGACAGCATAGACCATCGAAGAGAGACCCTGACTCTTTCTTCTAACTATATCTAATGACTCATTAATCAACAGTGAAAAACAGAGTAGACCATGCTTTTGCAATTGTGTGAGTGGTTGATCAAGAATGTTCTTCTAGATGATTGGTCCCGTCAGGTGTCTGTATCAGTTTCTTCCAGATTAGAACTATATTTAGTGGTGGTGTGCAGCTTGTAGATTTATTAAGTTCTAACTATGTAGGCGTGCGTGCATGTGCCTGTCTGTGTACTTGCATGTGTTTTGTTAACTGGCCATGTGCACACCAAACACCATTCGCACACACACAAACTTGAGCAAGAGCACAGGGCAGAGTACCATCAGTCATTCATCAGAAAACTGAAAGGTGAAACTAGAAACAGCTCTCACAGTAATGCATCATCTTATTGCGTGTAGCATGTGTGTGTGTGTGTGTGTGTACAGTGAGTATGTGTGCTGGTGGGGGGGGGGGGGGGTCGTCCAGAGGGGCACTAACCTGGGTAAGAGGGTCCTGTTGCTTTCATAGAAGAGACGGAGTTCCTGTGGTGTGCTGGCCTATACACACACACACACACACACACGCATCACAAAATCACAAACGTGAGTTACAAAAAAATCACCATTCCCATGCACACACGTGCATAAACATGTGCAAATGAATACACCTGCACGCCTACAAACATGTGTGTTTGAGTAAATGATGAGGAATGTTTGACTGTCTATTTACCTACAACATCACAAATATAAAAACAGTGCCACAGCCAATTGTGCTACAGTGCATAAAATCCAAACATAAACCATATGATGATCCCACTGAGGACAAAGTGGAATGCTTGGACATGCCAGCTAAGTAAACATCATCGTCATCATCATCATCAGGTAACCTCACACTGACCTTTGTAGTTAACTGGCTGACCTGCCTGGCAGAAATAGAAGTTAATATCTCCTCTCATTCGCAGGGAAAATACATTCGAAGAAACTGCAACATAAATAACCTCAATAGGTACAAAAGGTCAAACAACATGTTTCTTCTTCATTAACCTCTAATACGTGGGGATAAATGGATTTCAAAATCAAAGAGGAGACCAAAGAAGAGATAGAGCATGTGTCTATACTGAAATCAAAGGTGAGGCAATCTGCAAATAACAGATTCATCAGAGAGGCCACGTGAACGACATTAAGTAATACCCGGGGTTGTGAAATAATATTTACTCTGGGCTTAGAGGAATGGCTTGCAGCCATTTCCGCTTGCCCCCCATCTGTAAACAAGGCTCTTTCCTAACAAGCAGTCAAGCTGTTCCAGCATTTCCAAATAACATGAGATCAGGGAGAGTGTCACTCAGCGGGCAAGTGGTTTTTTCATATTTGCGTTGTGGATCACGTTGTTTCTGCGTTGTGAAAAGGATACATCCTGTTCAGTTTTGTGTTGACAATGATGAGCATGAAGCCAATCTACAAACAACTTCACAAATATTTGTGATTATGTAAGGGACCTTAGCAAGCATTTTGTGGTTTATTGTTAAATCCAGTTACCTAAACACAGAAGGGTGATGTTAGAGATTTAGTATCTGCATGTGTGTGTTCTTAGAAGTGCCGCTCACATGAAATGGTGCCTTTCCAGTCAGACATTGGTAGACGATTGTGCCTATGCTCCATAGATCAGCCTTGGCATCGTAGTTCTGGGACATGATGACCTCAGGAGCCTGTGTTCAGACAAACACAGCTTACAGCTTGGGGACACAGTGACACTATATTGTGCTGGCACGTGAAACCAAAGGATCTTAATACTCACCATGTACATGGGAGAGCCACACAGCGTTGCTGCCATAGTGTTTGTCTGGAGGTGACGCGCAAACCCAAAATCAGCTGGAGGGCGAGAGAAGTACAGTGAGGGACCTACAGTACAGTGGTGCGTGTGTGAATTTGTGTGTGTTGAGGGGGGTAGGCTGTTAAAATCAGTGAGATATAAACTGGTTCCACCATCCTCCTTAAGCTGATGCATTTTCACAGACATACTGTACATCTAGTTCTTCTTAAACTCTTCTGACTTAAATCATTACCTATCTTAATGCAGGTATTGATGGGACTGGACCTGCGCCCCTCTGTGTGGCAGAGCAAGATGTTCTGGGGTTTCAGGTCTCTGTGGAGGATGCCTTTGCTCTGCAGAACCTTCATAGCCTGAGCAATCTGCTGTAAGAATACACGGATGGTGTCCTCACTTAACGTGCCCTTAGCTGAGGGTCAGAGGGAGGAAATACATTAAGATGATACGGGAGGAAGTAAGCATGGCAGTATATAGAAGGTTTGTCATATTACATGGTATGTAGATACACGTGTAGAGGTGTCAGCTCTTATTCTCTGCATGCTGCCACAGCTTTAGTGCCATTCTGTCGGACTGCAGTGTTGCAACTTACTATTAATTTAATAATCATTAATAATAATTTAGAGGACTAACTGTTTTATCTATAAAATATAAAAATATAGTAACAAATGTACATTACAAGTTACCAGAGCCCAAGTGTCTTAATATCACTCATTTTGTTTGAGCAGTATAATAATAAACAGTATAATAATATCAATAATAATATCATGAATATCAATAATATCAACTTTTTAGTCTTCTATTTCAGACTGTTGGTCAGACAAAACAAATGATCTGAGTATGTCAACTTGGGCTTTTGTAAATTGTGATGGGAATGTTTCACTATTTTCTGACATTTTATAAACTAAATGACTAATTAGGAAAGTAATCAGCATAAATCAACGACTATATCTACTTAAAACTTTGTTTGTGCTTACATTCCCGTGACTAACTGAAGTAAGGTTCAGATACCCAGCTCCAATCACATCGACGTCACTGCTGTCATAGTTCGTGGAAGAGAATTTTGTTTACGGTGTGGCTGCTTTTGGATATTAAAAGCTGTCTGACATGCCACCTCTCCCCCAACCCTCCTTCCCAGTACATCCAGAATTTCTAGCTGCAGTGTTTTTCCACCGAAAGACAGAGGATAAGTGAGTGACAGATGGGTGAGGTCATGTGCGTGCTCCGTGAACCTTGCCAAGACGTGACCGTGTGGTTTGCTGCAAATAGCTGGATGTACTTTCTGGCAGGGACACAACGTTGGCAAGTCCACAAAATAAGAAACTGGCATGGTGGCAGAATTAGATCAACACTTTACATCAGCATTTAAATAGACACATCTACACCATCGAGGTAAATTTAGCACGAGAAAAACCAACTCCATGCCCTCAGCCACGTCATCATATTTTGAAAGAGGGTTTGAAACTTGAGGCGGGGGAAATTTTCAGTGTGACGTACTAGTGAGAAAAGTTTTTTATCATTCTGAGAATTTAAACATGGTGAAATTACATGGTACAAGGAAAGGCAATGACAAGAAATATAACAGCTGGGAGTTGTTATTGGGCACTCATTTTGTACTAGTTTCTACATAATTAGTACAAAAAACCTGTGAAAAACTTAATCACAGGCCAATTCTAGGGGTTTAATTTTATCTGGGTTAAGTACTTAGGAGTATTAGTGATAATTTACCCACTGACCTGTGGGAACATTAAACCTGAACTCTATGGTTATACTGCTTCCGCCTACTAAAAATCCTTTTATTCCTCTAAAACACTGAAAAAGCTGGGCCAAGCCTCTTAAAAGCAACACAAACCTACCGGTACTACAGTAAGCTGCTCCAAACATGTTTACAAGTAACAAACCGTGAGTCTGATCCCCTTTTGCAACAGTGAGGTGTACTGAGAAAGGTGAAATGGAAAAACTTAACAGTAGTGAAATGTGGGCTATATTAGGCCCTGTGTAATGTAGGACACTTACAGTGGAGGTACTCTGCCAGGTCACCTCCGTTGCAGTACTGAAAAGACAAGAAAGACAAGTCTTAACAGATGCTGTGACAACGCTACGTTATTAGTGAATGTGATTTACATTTCCGCATGGAAACAGACCAGTCATTACCATTTCTATCACAACTCACCTCCATGACTAGATACACACATCCTCCCATTTCCTGTTGATAAAACCAGATCAAATGTAAATTATCATAGGAAAATGAAGACTAAGTGGTATAAAATGATGCTAGGAATCAGATCAAAGTGACTTTTAAACTGATTTGTTGAATGGTAATGAATACATCACATTTTGTAGAAAGACGAGGAATTATAACTTATACTGACAATCCATCAATGTCTTAGCAGCTGTGCCCCAGGTTACACAACAAGTGACAACAGCTCATTTCTTAGACTCTCATTTCGCCCATCATCAGTGGTGATTCTAGACATTCTGGGCCCCCTGTCAACAGCTAACTCAGGGGCCTGAAACTGTACCCTGTCATGGACCTGTCAGCTCATGCTCCAAAGACCCCCTCCCACATTTGGCACCCCTGACCATTGCCATTGAAAAAGTCACAGAGCAGAGAGGTGAGATGAGGTGGGGTAAAAGTGTGAGAAGTTTAAGGTGTCAGTCCCACCTGTCTACTGAAGGAGTAGTGAAGAATAGGGGGGGGGGGGGGGGGGGGGGGGGGCAAGCTGCCTCTGTCATTTATATCAGGAAGTTAAAGCTAATAGGGTCTGTGTCTTGGATTAAAACTTACTTGTACTAATTCATGAATAACACTGTTTGTCTAATAGAGTGTAATACATGTCGCAGACAGCACATGTTGTGCTGATGCCAGGTAAATTAACACCATTACGGCCCACAAAAGTCTCCTGCAGCCTGACCTAGAGTCTCAGTGTATAATCCACATTCATTAGCCCTGTATGCTAGTGTGTGCCTGCTGTGAGACGATACTCAGACTGTGTCTTTTATAAGCCATTGTTTAACCTGCTTCACTCTGCCATCTGTCAGAAACACTGAGAGATCGGCTCACCGTGTCTGGCAGTCTGGCAGGTGTCAGTAAGGTGAGAAGCACACACACTCATGCAAACACACATCCAAGCAAATGGTTACTGCCCTGTGCCATGTGTGAGTTGTTGTAAACTTTAGGGATTTTTATTTAGTGTATGGCTTATGATAAAATACCCTACAGAAAGCCTCATAAGAAACTACAACATCCAACAGCTAAATCTGTAGCGCATGAGCAAATGACATTCAGTGTTTCAGCAACATGTCAACATTTGCAACGTGTGGCAGCATGGCCTACAGTATGGCTTATGAGGGTGAATAGCTGTTACAGAGATAGAGAGGGAAGACAAGACAAACCATCCCTACCTGATAGTCCAGTAGTCTAACAATATTCTCATGTTTGAGTTCCTAGAGGAGGGAAAAAAACATTTTAGTTCAAGGTACACTGAAGCTGACACAGAATATATTGTATGACTCCATTAAAACCTTCACTACCTTCAATATTTTGATTTCTTTGCCAAGAAGAGATTGTGATTTGGCCAAGTTTTTCTTGTTGATACACTTCACAGCAACCTCCCAGTCACGTTTCTTGAAAAGTAAAAGAAAATATAATAAATGGTATTAATACACCAGACTTACTTATATCAACAATGACCAGACAAATACATATTTGTTTCAGATATGAAAGTTACCTCTTTATGTCTGCCTTTAAACACAACCGCAAAGGCACCGTGACCAATCAGGTCTTTCCTGCTGAACTCAAACTTCCCAACAGACTCCATGGATAATAAAAATAAACACACTAAAGTATCCGGGCAGGTTCAGGAGGCTGATTTTCCGAATAAAACAGACGCACAGTCCCACAATACTTCCCTTGTGCCGGTAAATCCCATCTCATTGATGAAAAATGTTGTCTTCACAATTGACAAGTCATATAATCGAAGAAAATATCGATGACAGCCTTAAAAAGTTGCTGTCAACAGACAAAAAGTTAAGACAACGTGCGTAGGGATAAATAAACGTATGTAAACAAAAACACTAGCGTCCCGCTGTGCTTGTTTACCGGTTCAAAACCGATTCAAACGACTCCCTGTTGCTTCTAACAACAAATACAAGTTAAAAAGTCGCAGTAATGCTGTTTGTTAATCGTTTGTATCCAGACAGAGCTCATAAATTACTGTCTTCCTCACCTTTACCCATCCGCTGCAGTTATTCATATCTCATGGTGAGCATGCGCAAACGGACAGGCAGAGGTTTGATGACGGCGCCTTCAGGGACACCTCGTAAACTCGTAAGTCAATGTCTTAAATAGGCTTGAACTTATTTTTAAATGCTAAATCTAGGAGTTTTTATTTAAAGTAGTAGTATGGTGGCTTGTTTTTATTTATCTATTAAAACGTGGAACTCAAGCAGCCCAAATTACATTGCCTTTGTTATTTAGGATCCCTAAACATTTTCTTTGGTCAAAATTGTACATATGCACAAACACTCAACAAACAAAACAATAAACCTGCTTTAACCCCATTTAGTGATTCACATGTCTCATCCACTACTTCCATGCATGGATTACCAAAAGCCCCAGTGGCCTAAGTGATCAGGGGATCCCTAAGCAAAGGGCTCAGTCAACATTCCTTCTCTAAAACTGAAGAAATCCCCTTCACTTAGTTTAAAGATATCACATCAAAGAAGACATTACAACACCTTCAAAAAGAATTGTTCGTCCCCTCCTGGTTTCTGTAAAGAGTTTAGGCCTTGTGCACCATACTGACACCACGCATTTTAGTGCCTAGAGGCCAACAATCTCATAATCCATCAGGGCCTAAACATCATAGAAACATCAGTATCATAGAAACCAGACAATTTCGTTGTTGTTTGTTTTAGCTGGTTACATAATGTCTCCATATCAGTGGGTTAGACAGTACAGTAATAACTCTCTCCTTTCAAAAAATGGTTTGATAATAGTGTAATTCACAGGTACATATACGAGTAACCAACAAATGGCATGAATTATGTTGCCTATATAATGAAGATGACACAGATTCTTGTCATAAAAGTTTTTTAATAAAGATAATTGGAAGCACAAACCATAGTACCATAAGACAACAATCAATAAAGGCCTTATACATGTTTTGAAATACTGAAATATTTAACTTTAAATCTGACATGAAAAGTGGGTGCAGAGTGACTTACAGTAAATCCTGTTTTAGGAAACTTAATGTTGGTACAGTGTAAGATAAATGACATTTTAAAATATGTCATCTCCCTCCATTCTCACAGTATGTTAAGAAAAAAAGCAACCACCTTATCATGTCCCTCTGTTGTGGAACATATTTATTTTAATGTACAAAAAAGTATGAAAATTTAAAAGAAATTTAGCTCTAGAAATAGCTAAAGACATCATAAAACTTCACAGAAATGTGTCCACAACACAACCAGTATTCACTATTCTTCAACAAGCATAACATACTGCATCTTACGAAGATGTGAGGTACTGCAAAATACCAGTCAGTTCATTTCGAGAGAGAAAACACACAAACGGACACAGAATTTAACATGAGAACATACTGATTGTTGAGCTGTGACACTTTGCAGAAGACGTGAAACAGAACTCAGAATCACAAAATAAATAAATACATTATAACAGAATTACATAGGGTCTAATTCACTGCTACATCATCCATTGTTATTATGCAGGTATTGCGTTAAAGCTGTGTGAATGAATTGAGAGGTGTTTATCCTGCAGTGAGAACAGGTAAAATAAGCTGTTTATCCCAGGTGATGATGAATCAAATGCTGTTAACAGCTGGTGAAACCATGATGTTATTGTTTTGAAGGCATGAATCTACATCTACAGCAAAATATAAGCGCTTTCCTTGGTCTCTCTGTATCCAAGGTCATGTATTTATACTGAAACATTCCCTATGAAAATACTAATCATCTCAAATTTTAGTTACATTTTCTACAAGTAAGTTAAAGCAGATGGATTTGCACAATTTAATTTTGTGAGGAAAAATAACATGTCAAAGCATATCACTGTGATTTAAATAAACTCTGGCCGCCCATTAAGTCAACTGCAATGGACATACAGACCATGCAACAGACTACTCTGCTACACAGAGCGTCATGGTCAGACCCTGAACTACGCTCTTACACTCTTGTGTCACCTCACTGACCTCCTCAGAAATCCCTGCTCCTGTTTTTGGGAACACAATATGTTTTTTAATGAGACATTATTAAGGCACAGTTCTTAGAGTCTGCTTGTCTTTAAAGGTGAAGCTATTATTTAGCTACACAACACCTCCTTTGGCATCACTTTCACTTGAGGCTTGGATGAGTGTCCAATTCAACACATAAAATAGTGGAAAAAAATACTCTGGCATTCAGTGTTTTGTCGTTCTACACTGGTGAGCTTCAGATTGCTCTCCTGCCACAGACAGAAACGGTGATGTGTGGTTTTACACGGCGGAGAGGTCGATACGATTGGCTGAGTTGGTGCTTTTGTCCCATGTGTTCATCTTAGTGGGAGTTACGCCCTCCTTGTTTCCATTCATCTAGAGGATAGTAAGGAGAGTATTAGCTTCAGGTAAAAGTTGAACAGCTCATCTTTGCTGTAGTGGATCTTTAACACCAACACTCACAATGTCAGAGTTGAAGGGCTTCACATTGATGTTTCGGATGGAGCTGCTGGTAAGAGACCACACCTTGGTTTTGTGTTTGAAAGCAGCTCTGACCTAAAGTACAGAAAGAAGTAAAACCATTACACCATTAGACCCTGTTGCCAAATGAAATTCTGCTGTTGTGTGTGTGGACAGTTTTCTTCCACAGGACTTGACAAAAAGATAACATAACTATCATTAAAACCCAAATTTAACATGTTTAGCACCGTACCTCAGAGTTGAGAAGACAGTGAAACAAGAAGACAAAGAACCCCTAAAGAAAAGGAAAAAACTGTAAACTTTAGGAGGAAATTCACAAATGACTGCAAACATTTCGGAAAAGAAAATATCTCGTAGTGAAGAACTTACTTGTAACGAGTTGAATACTGCGAAGATATATAGGAACGGCAGGGAGTGCGTGTTAACAGCTAGTACGCCGAAGATCCAGGAAATGCCGAGTATAGGCAGGAGTACAGCCACTGCCTTCGCTGTCAGCCTAAAACAAAGCAAGAGAGAAACCCAATTTATATTATTAGTTCTGGATATGAGGACAGTATCTAATAATCAAAACAGTACTGGTCTGATCATGAAAGCAAATCAACTCACTTGACTGCATTAGCATCTCCATGAACCTTGTAATTCTCTCCGCTGATCCGAGATATAATTCTGGTCACAGATATCAGAATGCCGATGTTCACCTGGAAATCAGAAAGGAAGCAACACAATTAATATGAACAGAAAACACTATTTATTTTCTTTCTTCCTGGGATAGAAGACAAGCTTACAACTGATAGAGATTAAGAAGTAGACCAAGTTAGGCAATGAATTGTTAACTGTAAAAATTGACAAGTGCAAATTGTTATAAATTCCTCACCACAATGACAAACAGGGCTGGTGCCACAAATGCCCAGATGGCTCCATTCTTCAGTGACAGCCAGCAGCTGAGAAAGCAAAGACACGGGAGAGAGTGAAAAAAGATATATGGCGTTGCCTTCCAAGTAAAAATGCTCTAATGCTGTAATGTAAATAGGGAATGACATCTGTAGTTACTGTTAACCTGAAAGTTTTTGAATAACTTTAAACACAGTTGGCAGTTCCAATTTCTTTCCACAGGTGATGTCATTCTTATGCAATGCCACCGAGCTCAAATCAAATTAATTCAATATAAGTATGATATACTTTTTTTGGTCATACTTACTTGTCAACTTCACCGTAACTGTCCAGAGCTGATGTCATGGACACCACACAGATCACCAATGGAGAGCCTGTTAAAACAAAAGACAAAGAATCCCCCCATGTTACAAATTAACTATAAATGTAATTTAGTCTCCATGGCTGGATTGACCTGCTAAGGGACCCTGGGGCAAAAAAAAAGTTGTTATCAGCACACTCATATTCCTCAGTCAACAAGTATGCAATCAACAGAATGATTTAAAGAACATGTCTGTGGCACTCAGCCCATTTTTCCTACTGAAGACAATAATCTTTAAAATGAGTCGTAAATATACAGTATAATTTCATTTTTAAAAATAAAATTATAAAATAATTTCCTGAAACTGCTGGGCTTCGTAGTTTTTTGTTAATGTAACTCAAACAAGAGGAGTAAATTGTGCATTTGTTGGGAACTATTTTCAGCTGCGGATTAATTGCTCTGCTGTATTATTGTGTATTTCAATGTTCAATTCATTGTTAGTTTTTTTCTGTTCATGGAATTTGTTAATAATGAGAAAAAAATTGAATTTCACCAGGGTTATCTTGTAAAAAAAATCTTCAACAATCTAATGTAAACCAAAGCCACTGGTTTTGACAGATTTAAGCGAAATACTGTAGTGCAAAATAATTCACTTTTTTTCCACATGTACTGTATATGGACGGATGAGATTTTCTGAGATTTTCATGACACACTATGAAGTGAAAATTGCCTGTCGTCAAAAAATATGCCTCAACTAATTTTAACAAACAGCCTACTGTTAGACATTGTGGCCCTGATTATATTGTCCAATATGATAAATGCTACCCGCCAAAAGTTTCTTCTTCTAGGTTTACTACAAGGAAACTGTTACTATATTAAGGAGGAAATAAAAGATAAAAGCCTTTATCACAGCTTATAGCAGCAGCAAATACTTATAAAATGAATTTACTTTTTATTTGCATCAGGTATGCTTCTAACTGTCAGAGAAGTCTCTAGCACATAATTTGCAGTTGGCCACACAAAATGAAAAATTACTCTGGCCAGAAGAAAGGAAGTAATAAAAAAAGGATCATTTTTCCACTAATGGGTTCAACATGTGGAGGAGAGACGATGCATTCCCCAGCATCCAAAGACAGTATACGTATGTCCCAGATTCTTTTCATCTGTCCATCAACTCTGGTTCATTGAGATCATGAGAGACAATGTTACACTGGAATGTAACTCAAAGCAGATTTATTTAACGGGCTCATCTTTATTTATGTTTAATAAACAATATTTGACCAGTAAGGTCACTAAAAAGTAGTAAAATCACATTTACAGTAAAGGACTGGCATGAGGTAGAGACAGGACGATGGGTCAAACTGGGGAAATAAAATAAAATGACAAGTACAGAAAACCGATAAAATGACAAAAGAGAAAGTCAGTCAGATATATCTTCTGGTTAATCCATCTGAGTGTAGTAAATAAAGACGGCAGAGCAGACTTACCCCAACCAATGCCATAGTAGTAGAAGTGTTTGCTGCCCTCAGAGCCGAACACCTTGACCACCATGCTGTAGAGGTGGAGGCCCTCCACCAGCATCCAGGCGAAGGCGCTCAGAAAGAAGAAGTGAAGCAGGACAGCCATTACCTTACAAGGCAGCTGGGACAGGGGACAAAAAATTCTCATCATTATGTTTTTATTGTTTCTTTTTTCATTCTCATTTGTTTTTCACTCAACTACAGTATTTTTGTCATTTTTTCCTTTACACTTTCTTCTTCTTTCTTTCTTTCACGCATAATTCTTAATTTTAATCATTCAAATTGTAGTTTAGTCTTTACAATATTTAGCATTTTTACACTGTAAAACACAAATGATGTTTCTCTCATTATTTATTCAAATACACACAGACACACTCACTAATCTTTCTGAGGCACACTATAATCCTCATTGCCCTCATTATATTAATAATTATCATTTATCCAGTAATTTTTATTATTATTATCATCATCATTTTTTAAACCTTTTTTATCACTGTTATAATTAAAAAACTACTCACAATCATTATCATCAACAACATCGTTGTCATTACTACATTGCTCATTATCATTATCATCATCATGCTGTACTGTGTAACTACCGTGCCCGGGCTGAAGCGAGCGCTGATGAGCAGTAAGATCTCAGCCACCAGGATGGCGAAGGACAGGTTGGCGTGGATGTGGTAGCGTTGGTTACGGATGGTACTCACTGACCTGCAGAGCAGTAGGACAACATCATATCAAAGTGCTATAGTATTGTGATCAAAATAACATTTTCAAACAGATATTTATGTTGACATTGGTGCATTTATGAAATAAAAACAGTATTTATCAAATACAGTACATGGAGGATGTGTGTGTGAATGTATTGATCAGGTAATATATTGCAATACATTATATATTAAAGTCCCCCTCCACTCAAAAATGTGTTTTGCTTCTTCCTCCTTCTCTTGGATGTTTGGGATTCACTGTACAGAGTTTGACACTAGAAGGCTGCTTTCACATTCATCTGCTGAAGGAGGAAAGTTTCTCTGTGCTCACCTTCACTCTGAGTTTAAGATGTGTTCCTATGAGCATGATTTTGTGACATCACAGCTAGTTTGAAAGCCAATTGTGGTTTAGTATGCAACTTTGATAAGTGTGATGTGGAAACTTGAAGCCTCCAGTGCAAATAGACTGAGAAAGGACTTTTCAGTTAAGTAGGAGACATCTTGTGTTCAGTTGTTACATTTGTATACTCATAGATTCTGTTGTTTTTTTGTTTTGTTTTGTTTTTTTATGAGGGAGAAGGAGTAGATGTAATTTTAACTTTAACTTAGAGAAAAATACATCTAACACAAATCATTATTCAAAGAAGAGTGTTTTTATATGTCTTCAAACATGTCTGGAGGGGGTCTTTAAACATAAATTAAAGATTTATGAATATGAGTTATTAATGTGAGTAATTGGTGATACTCACGACAGGACTGCAAAGGTGACCAGAGTGATGGCAAGACAAAAGATGGAAATTGAGCAGCCAACATAACCAATGGTTGACAGTGCCACCTGGTGGCCGGTGGTGAGCTGTATATGGAGACACAACGCCAATCAACAATGGACCAGACAACATGTAAAAACATTATTATTTTGCGTACATGGTGGATTGGTACATTGTGCCAGCAACACACATGCAATGCTAGTTCTTTCCAGTCTCCTGGCCTGTCTCAGTGAGACTCTGCAAGTCTTATTAGCCAAGAAATTCAAAAGAGCTTGGTAGAGTTTATGATGAATAACACAATATTGACCTTCATTAGTATTTTCTCAGGCAGGCTACCATCCAGGACTGGGCACGAATATACTCTTTAACTGTCATAAAGTCTTAGTAAAAGTCTCCAGAGTAAAGGATAAAAAAGTTGGATACGACAAACGTTTTCACTAATTGAGAGGTATGCTTTTTTAAAAAAAAAAAAATACATGTCTTAAACATTTGAAATAAAGTTGTATAAACTCATTGTAAAAGTACAGTTAAATACCTGTTTTTATGGTTTTGGGATAAGCAAAATGTACATTGTCCAAGAAGCTAAAGAGTGACAGTATCGTGTTTCTCCATATGCACATGCCCATGGTGTACAGCCTTGTGCATTGATGTTGTTTTGGAGTTCAAGCTATTTTGAGGGTTTGGGTTTGTTTCTCCATTAACTGTCTTCACATGTGCCTTGTCATTATGAGGGCAGAGGAGTCTCAACCTTCCAGAAAAGGGATACGTGGGATGTTCCCTTGCAGCTGAGGGATGAGGCAGCCCACTAATTAGAGACTGGCTAAGGGAAAGTATAGCATCAAATAGACTTCTGCTACTTAAATACAGCACTGGCCCACTTAGCAGCAATAAGAACTCCTTCTCTCTATTTAAAGAAGCCAACAGGGTTGCTGACCATACTCCTGTGGCACATATTCTTGGATAACAAAGAGTCAGTCTGTGGTGACAATGCTCATGGGGTTGGCATTCCAAGTTGCTCTAAGTGCAGATAACGTAAATGTAAAATACTGAGCAGAAGAGTGTTAAGAATTGAGGAGAAGCAGCAAAACTGTTATCCCAGATGTTGTGAAGTGACAGTAACAGCTTTTGGTCAATCTTTAAAGGGACAGTTTTTGTACTCATGGGGGACTGTGGTCCTTGAGGAATGGACCACTGACCTTTGCAGTGATCCAAAAGAACCACATTAATCATGGTTGTCCACAGCACTTCTGTATAAAACCACCAGTGAAACCGACATTGTGACTGTGCAGGTCTGCTTACAATTGACCTACAGTGAGGAAAAGCAAACTGTCCAAAAGGCAGCAGTGGGGGCTTCTGGTTGGTGGTTTAGTGTGTGGTAGACCGCTGTTTCCTTTCTAATTATGCTACAACAAATCTACTTATTTGTGACAAGACACAGAGGGAGGGGTACACTTTTGAAAAATGGTGGTATTAACCTCCCTTTAAAAGTAGTGGGAGGTTTACTGTGTCTGCAAATGTCCTTACAACAGATTTATAAAAAGCTCTGTGGTGAGAAAGATCATGTTGAACCTTCAATAATTTATTTTTTGGCCACTTGGGGGCAGCGCAGCAAGCTATACACACAATGCTGACACATTATCATCTTATAAAGTTGATATGGCTAAAGTGTTAGCAAAATGTTGCCTATCCAGTAGATATGGAGCAACATTAGCATTCATTTTGGATTTCTAGCCACCAGGCAAATGTAAGTCCAATTATTCACTTTAGTCTCCCCCAAGTCCTGAGGAAAATGTTTGTGTCTTCAGCTGCTAAATGCTCCACTGTGTTTGCCAGATAGTCGCTAACTTTGTCTGTTTGTCATTTGGTGCTGGACAGGTAGTATATTTCAGGATTATCAGGGATTTTTCCCTGAAAACAGCTGCCTGTTGTGGCTTGAGACGAGGATGATGAGAACAGTGAGAGTCAAAGCAGCAGAAGCCAAAACAATAAGCTGAAAGAAGCTAAAGCGCTCCGTAGGGGAACTGTAGAGTTGTGAAATAATTCTTCGTGGGTTCATTGTAATGAGCAATTTGTTCCACATTACATGTATTAGTTTAATCTGTTGTTAATATAAAAATATTAATTGCAGCAGCTTTTAAGAGTGGCCTCATACCTTTAATGGCACCACTTGCATAAGGATGGCAAAGTTGGTGAGGTGGTTGCACAGACACACAGAGTATGTCATGTTTCCATCTGAGCGTACACAACCTTCGTTGGACCATACTCCCTCTTTTGAACTGAAAAGGAAGACAATTATGTATTATTTACAGAGAAACATACAGAAAATACATACATATAACGATGTGAGCATTCAAAGCTAAAATAGGTTTTTAGAGGATAACTACTGGCAAAGATCACTTAACATGATCCATTGTGGGAAGCAAACTGAGAATTTTCTTTTCTGAATTTACCAGGGCAACCTGACAGGGCGATCCAATAATTCACATTTTTCTTGAGCTTCGGGGCAAAGGGGAGTCAGGAGAGGAAGCCTTTGAATCCAACTAAAACACACTCCCTTTTAAAATGATTTATGCTCTCTAAATAGTGTTTTGGCTTCACTTATCATAGCACCATAATTTTTCAGTGGGCTGTTGCTCAAGATACATCAAACTGAAACTGCAAGACACATAACGCCGGGTGTTTTTGATTTGAATGAGAAAAGGGAAATACACCTTTTCCAAATCTTATGTTATTGCTCTTGATTCAAGAGTTGTGCAAAGAATATGCAAAGAATCAACAATCAAGACAAAGCCTCTCTGGCTGCACATCTGAATGAATAATTGGGACATGCTGTATCTAAATCATGAACACAGACCCACCTGTAGTCCAAGAAGGCACAGTAGAGGAAGACTTTATTGCTCTGATTTAATACTTGATCCTGTTGTTCTTTAGTCTGAAAAGGAAAAGTAAAATAAAGTTAAGACAATCCTATCTTTAAATATGTGGCATAAGAAAACATTTGTTTTGGATTGTACTGGCTCATTAAATTACAAGTTTTGTTGTTCCAAATCTCACAGACACCTCTTTGGAAAATGTGCTTTGATAGAGAAGACAGCATTGAATATTTAAGACACAAATTAGCCTCATTCTTTCCTTAATACAGTCTTTCCTTTGCCATATGCTCAACAGAATCAACAGATCTTGATGTATTGCAACACAAAAAAATACTGTACAACTGACTTTTGGATCTAAGGAGGAATAAACCACTTCATTAATTCAGCTTCTGATACAAAATAAAATGCTTCATTGGTGTGTACATGCCAATAAATTCAACTAGAAGGGCCTGAGATCATATTAAAGGAAAGACAAGACGCAGATCGACACTCAGCAAAGGTGATTATTCTGCTGAAAGAAAATCCCTACTGTCTTCAAGAATCTTATTTGATTATAACTCACTTTTTCCATGTCATTCCCTAATATGAGATTTGGCATCCCTAGAGACAGTGAGCTAATGGCTAAAGTGCAAGAATTCAGTAATTGGGGCTTGGCCCTGGTTTCAGGTCAAACCACTACCCTCCTCAATCTGTCATCCGAAGAAAACAACACTTTCATTGGCTGGTTGGGTGTATACTGAGAGACTGCTCACCTCCTCTCATTCCTCGAGCCTCGACTCTCAGACTGAATAAGTATATGATTAGATGGACTGTGTCTGCACTATTTCCTTCTGGAAAAAGTGAGAGTGAGAGTGAAACTGACAGTCAGGCTGTCTGTTTCCTGGCCCATAGGCTCAGTGATTCATATTACCAAAGCATAGCACAATACGTTGACTTCATTGTGTAACCAAAATCTTTGCTCTCATTCTGTCTGTTTTGCACATGCGGCTCTTTAGTCATTATGTATTGTTACCCTCGAGATGAATGCATGGATAGATATTCATGTGGCCCATTAGAGCAGGCAGGACAATGGATCCAAGAACCATGAGAGCGCCATAAATGCACCCCGTCATCACAAGCTGGCGGCCAGCTTTGAGGAGCTGCAAGCAACCCCGTGGGTGAATTTACTGCTCCCTTGTGGGCTTTAATAACTCACATTTCTTGTTGGGTGTAAATGAAAGCAGATGGAAGAGAGACAAACTGTAATTGGCACACTGTAAGCCTTTGCTTTACAGTGTCATATTTGCACTCCACAACTGCTGAGCCTTTAATGTTGCAATGAAGGAAGACTAATTATCCACATTAAGCACAAATGTAAACCCTGTCTTGTGGGAAACAATCCATAATTATCAAACCCTGAGAGGTATCAGATACACTCTAACATATACATTAACTAACAGACCATCAGACATGAGAGAAGTGCTGTTTGGCCATGCTTCCTCGCTAGCAACTGTCTGTTTGTGGTACATCCAGCATGTGCTTTTGAGTTGATATCTGTGGAGAGGTGCAGGGACCTGAAAGTCACTGCTGAGTGTTAAAATGCACTCGGAGATCTGGCCAAGCTCTGCGCGCACACCGTTGTTCCCCAGTGCCCCAAGGCCTCAACATCTACCAGCCAAGACTGCAGCTGGCACTCCAACTCTCTTATTAACACCAGAAGGCCAGCAAACACCACCTTGGAAATCACTTCGAGCCTCGTAAGAAGGATAGACAGAGAGAGGAAGAGAGGAAGAGGGGAGAGAGGAAGCTAGTGATTGGAGAGTGATGCAGAGTGACAGACTGATAAAGGAGAAGAGTCAGAGAGAGAGGCTGATAAATCATAGATAGGGTATTTCTAATGCTCCTATGTATGTCACTCTGTCCCATTTGATGCAACTGTCAACCACATCTTCATCTTCACTGGTGACATAACAGTGCTTACTTTAACAACAACTCAGTGACCGTTGGACTTTACAACAGTGGAGTTCAGAAATGAAAGAAAACAGTCTTTAATCCTCAGATTCACCAGCAGCTATCAGTGGTGGAAGAAGTATTCAGATCCTTTAAGTAGAGGTACCAGCAGCATCTACCTAGCAGCAAGATGTACCCAAAGTATCAAAGTAAAAGTACTCGTTGTACTTGTGAGTGATGCGTTATTGTATATGACATTATTAGATTAAATAGATTGTGTGAGAAGAATTTTACTGCTGTAACTGGTGACATAACTGCTTTATACACTGTTTTGTTTTGTCCAGCGGCTCCCAACCAGGGGTCAGGGCCCCTGCAAAGGGTTAAGATAAATCTGAGGAGTCATGAAGTGATTTATGAGGGAGGAAAAAAAAAAACATTCTGCTACACATATTTGTACTCATTTCCTAATATTTGCATTTTTTTGTGAAACATTAGATGATTTAACGTCTTTGGGCTTGACATTTTTATTTAAATGACACCATCTGGGAGGTTTAGAGGGGACATTTTTCTTTGGTAGAAGTGCTGTCAACTCATAGACATCTGAAATGTGACAAGAGGTCCCGTCTAGACACAGATTTTTTATGAAAAAATATTCTTTGAGGCCTTTTTTGCCTTTAATGGTGAGAGAGACGCAGAATGACATGCAACAAAAGTCTGCTGCTACATGCCACATCACATAGCATGCATCTTAACCAGAAGACTACCGAGACATAAGTTTATCACATTTTTTCATGTAAAATCTTAATCAGAAAAGTAACTATAGCTGTAAAATAAATGTTGTGGGGTAAAAAAGTACAATATTTCCCCCTGAAATGTAGTGAATTAGAAGTAGAAAGCAGCATAAAATGGAAATACTCATGTATTGTAAAGTACAATCACCTTCAAATTGCACTAAGTAAATCTTTCACACTAGCAGCTAGTAGTATTTTGGGTGCACAAATATGACTTAGCTGAGGCAGCTGCCAGGGGAGAACATTACTGTAAATTATGATACTTGTTTGGAGTAAACAAACTGCTTATAGCTGCCATGTCATTATATGCCTGTGATACGATCATGTTTTACATAACAACAATTTATGTGGAAATTCCGAGCATTGTTTAAGATTTGAATGGTGTATCCTGATGACGCTAATGGCGACACATCTATCAACCACGTACACCACCACACCATCAGCTGTCATGTTGAATAAATGGCCCTGAATGCTAACATGAGAAACGCTGGCTGCTGCCTGATGTATACATCTCTCTAGCACAAACTAAGCCGAGTCCTTTTTCTGGTTAATGACTGTGTTGAGACTGTTTGGTAAAATGATGAGGGATGGAAATAAACACTCTCATGCATCACAAAAGTATATAAGTCTTAGATGACATATAGAACCCAGTAATTTGTGTAAATCCAAGCTTTTCTGTCCTCTGTGGTGTCTGTCAGACCTCCCATGACTGGCAGAGCTGGAAGCCGGAGCCTCGCTGTGGTTGAGCTAGCTTCAGCAAACACCGACAGCATATGCCTCTGCAAATCCCAAGACTTCGGGCAATTACAGGCCAATTTAAATCCTAGCTTTTGACGGCTGGTTTTCAAGTATGGTGCCATCTATTGACCTTGTTTCAACAGTCAATTCAAAACAGACAGACGAGTGCTGTCAGAAAGTAGACTGTCACACAGTGTCCTGTGCATACACGCACGCACACACAGGCTTCCATTTCTGTACTTTAGTCTGCAATAATCTAAATTTAAGAAGTTAAATTCACAAATGAATTAGCTTGCAGCTATGCATTCAACATTAAACTTTCACAAGAAAGAAAACTTAATTTTTTTTTAGTACTGAGTGAAATGGACAAAATCATATATCATGATATTTTTGACCAAATACCCCGTTATTGATATTGCAACATTATTGTAGGGATGACTTTTGGGGCTTTAACACAATGATATTTTTGATAAATAATCATCAATAATGTTGATATAATGACTAAGTGTATAAAGGCAAATAACAGAACAGCTAGAACAGTCTGTAAGTTCAGAAAATTACATCACTTTACTGTAATGCAGCCTTTAAAACCGGGAGAAGACAACACTTATGACATATCATGATATATATTGCCCAGCCCTAATGACCATTACTGTATACAGTAATATTATGCAGCAGTGAAACCGAATCAACAGCGGTCTACTTTTTACAAAGCCAGATGGAGATATCTACGTAAAAGTTTCAGTTACACTCGACAATAATCATATGTGATGTGAGCACAAAATAGTCAGCATAAAAAAAATCAGACATTTTGACCAAAAATAAAACATTCAAACTCCACAAAGGGCTAGTAAGAGGACCTTGAGTAAATGTTTGTCAAATATGAAATATCGCTTATAAAAAAGTCCTGCACACACCCACTCAATCCATCCAGCACTGGCACAATGGGATGTAGCCACAAGTGCAGTCAGGCATATTTCAGGAGCAAAGAAGTCTAAATAAAGGCTTTGGTTGCGCTAAATTTAAAAAGCAGCAAAAAAGGAAAAAAAAAAATTACACAACAGTATGAGTGAATAAGTCAGCAATCTTAATCTTCTCCTTTTCCCTCAAATGTTCCAAATATTTGAGAACACAGAGAGCCAGTGTGTAATTTGGACTGCACTTTCTGCGTTTGGTATAGCTATCATTTCTTAACAGTGCAGCTGCCAAGAGGGCCCATAATAACAGCACTGAAACTCATCAGTCACACTTTATAAAACTACAACGTATTATTTAAAACTAACATCTTTTTTGTGGAAATGTACAGTAGGTGAAAGTCTTGTTAAATGTGTGAGTCAACAGAAGAAAAGACTGGCTAAGGTGTAGTCAGCTTTTGACAATGGCTGAATTGTTCCGCCTAACAACAGAGTCCATAATTGCATTTCCCAAAAGCTACAGTAACTGCTGTTAAATTTAGTAAGGGAAGGAAACACTTTATTGCAGTATGTCTGGGAAAGGCACGCAGAAGTATGGTGAAACATTACTCAGTGCAGTCGGCTCAAAGAACACTAACTGCAGCTCAAAACTTGACCTGGAGTTTGAGAAAAATATGCCCATTGAACCACCTTAAAGTCATGACATTACAGCATCACGCTAACAAAACGGAGTGTAGATCTCATTGTCATTGTAACAGGGCTTTTCAATCAGAGGTTGGTCTTAAGCTGATCCACGTACAGCATGTGAAGTAAGTATCTGAATCCATGCAGCTAAACACAAATGGCCTTGAGTGAGCTCATTGTGTCAGGGGAAATGTAATAAGACATGCAGCTGTGGTCTCGGCTCAATTTCTGAGATAGACACTAAAAACAAGGAGAAGTGTTGATAGGCATGCAGGGTGTGAGGAAAACTGGGGACAATTAAACAACCCCAGAAGTTTTGATAAGGTGAGTGGTGGACGCTGAGAAATACTGTACCGTGACTGTTACTTTGGCTCAAAGTAGCAAATATGACAAAGGTTTCTTTCCTTTCAGAGCTAATCTCACATGACAACGGGAGAGGTTCTCCATGCATGAATTCATGTGTTAAATTCCCACAGGCTTTCATGTGGGCCCACCGTAACGTTTCTTTGGTTCCTAGCCCGTTTCTGTTGGAGCAATATGTTTGCATTTGTAAGTTGATGGTTGCATTTTGAGCCTTCGCAGAGAAGTTTGAACGTGGGGATCACACGGGTCAATAAGATTTTAAGCTTGTGAGAAGATAATAAGAAATATTTTCAAAACCTTCACATTCAAGTTTGTCAATGAATAGAAAAGATTCATAGTTGTGGAAAAAAAAATGAGAATGTCTAAACAAAATTTGTGCAAAATTGACATCAACAGTGAGGTTACAAAAAGACACTAAGAAGAACAACATTGGGAACATATGAGTCCAGATGATTCAAAGGAGAAAGATTTCTGAAAAAAAATTGTATAAAATTTGTATTTGCAACTTAAATGCGTGACATCAGTGTCACACACATTGTGGGAAGTTTGGGTTTCACAATTTTCTGCTTTGACTATTTACTCAGATGTTCACAAAAGCAGTTTTTTTCCTTTGTGTAACCTCACCATTGATTTAAGATGTGAAAATTTTTATTTTAACAGTCTCTAATTCACTCATCCAGTTTTGCCTCAGGTTTGAGTGAAGGCTGATTTACAACCACCGGTTTTAAAGTTCTTTCTGAACATTATTTTACAAGCTCATTTTTCTACCCACATTGAAGCCCATAGAAAAACTTGTATATACAAAATCAGCACCAAGACCTTCCCTATCTTCCTCTGGCTTCAAACTGGAGCTGCATGTAGTGAGAGGTGGTGGTCGTAGGGATAGAAGGGGGGAGCTAAAATGGGAGGAGCTGTAAAGAGAGGCCCTAAAATCCAACTCTTTTGGCAAGAGAGGAATAGCAATAGCCAGACCTCCATCTGTGATTGATCAGTATGCTGGCTCACACAGCTTGTGTTTGTATGTGTGCTGGCGTATGGATGGGTGTGGGTGGTTGGAAGAGAGGGAGAAAGAGAGAGAGAGGAGAAGAGGCTTTGCCCACAAGCTGGGCTGGGCGTGTGCTAGGAGTTATAAAAAGACTGGCAATAAAGAACGGTTATTATTGTGGCAGAAAAGACTGATACCAGTATTTGCTTACATGATTAAACAATTAAGAGTGTGGGTATCAGAAAGTGTTAAATAACCTTTGCATGTTTATGTTCAAAGTGGCTGAACAATTAATCCATTATTTTCTGCAGGAATTAAGGAGCTCCAAGGAGTCTAGACATCTTTGTTAACAAAAGCCACCCAGTTTCCCTTGTTGCCCCTGACCTCTTTCCTTTCTTCACATCAAACTCTCGCTTTCATGTGCCCATGAGAAGGAACCTATTTGTTAAACGTCACAGGACAATGTGGCCGCTACTTTTGTGTCCAGCCACTTAGTGCATAGTTGAACTGATAGAACAATGGTGAAAGTCAATTGAGTCAATTTGATGAACTGAGTCATTACATTCTCTTAATTTTTTTAACTTTTCAGGGAAGAAAATCACAGTTACATTCAGTCTGTGTAGAAAAGAAGACGCTGCCAATGTTAATAATTTGTAGTTCTACTTTACTTCACAAATTAAATGAAGTAAAAGTCAATTAAGGGATGGACGGAGACACCAGCACTCTTCCTCTGCTGCCAACCTGTGTCACCGTTTGCCTTGGACCTTCTTATGAGGCTGCCAAACTAACACACGACTTTACAAGCCTGTAAAGTCATGCCCTCCTTGTCAAAATCTGCTTTTCAAATCCTCTCACTTTTGACCCTATAAAGAGTGACTTTGCTCATGAAAAAAAATCTTTCCATTCATTCACTTCATACCATCAGTGTGATGCTTTGAAGGAGGAAGAGGACAGGGAGGAGGTGTCGGTGTTTTTATGTATGTATTAATGTTTAACTACAGACCCCAGTGCTTCCCACCCTCTTTTTTCTTCTCTTCTTCTCTCCTTTGGCCCTCTCAAACTGAACCTGAGTCAGACAGTAGTAATAAATCACTGGTGGAGCCAGGGTCCAATCACCACTGTGGCCGAATGGCGTGAGAAAGCATGTGGGCCTCCAGCAGCCTTGATAACGCCTTCTCTGGGTATCAAACTTGGACCGTGCCATCACGTAACGCAGCACGTCGGCTCTGACTGAGTCCGTTGGGAATTGCATTACCTCACTGTAACAGCACAGTGAGGTCATGCCATTCAATCAAGAGAGCAAGGTCACCCAGACACCAACGGCATGGCTTTGACCTTCAGAGAGTGGTACCTGCCATGACACCAGGTTGGTGACACCATCAATCCATGGTACATATGGTTTATCTTGGCAGGTGTAAGATAAAGAAAATGGATGGCATTCTGAGTCTGAGTCATTACACTAAGTGACTGTTAGTACAGTACAAGCGATGGCACACAGGACTAACCATGGCAACACGAAAAGACATATGAGAAAGCTGACACATTACGACTTCAGACACATTCAGCCTCCCTGCTAAGTTTTAATGAAGTCGCTGGGTACTTGTCTACTCTCCGAGGTTAAACCACTGAACTTGTGCCATGAGAGTACACCTTTGACCTTTAACTTACGCAGACAGTAAAGAGCGACATAAACAATGACGGGAAAGGTCTGCCACATACTGCGTGAGCAGCCCTCCCTGCCTCCAAGCTAGGGAGGCGATAAGTATCCATCAGCTGCCAAAGACATTAAAAATCCAAAAATAGTCACTTTTTGATTAAATCCAACTACAGGTCTGTGCGGCAAACCAGTTATAGCAAAACAATCCGTTTTCTGGACGTGTTCACAGCCAAAAGTGCTTGTGTGCCAAATTAAAATGCAGCTCCTAAATATAAATCATTGTCCAAGCTATGCAGCCTAAGTAAAGTTGAAAAGTGCTGGCACACTGCGTTCCAATCAGTATGTGTTAGTAATAAGTATAACAGCTTATTTGTAATGGGGTAGAAAGGAAAGAATGTAAGAAACCTGATTTATCCTTACATCAGAAGTAAAGGCAATCCAAGTGAAATAGAAACACCTTGACTCAACAGAGAGCAGAGCTGGTGAGCATCTCCAGCACCCCCATAACAAAGGAGATTATAAGCTCTCTCCCATGGTGTCAGCTAAAACAAACACAGTAATCATTGTCACAGAAAGCAGGCCAGATAATTGTAGCATAAACATTTATTTCACCAAGGAAAATGAAGGCAAACAAACCGATATTGCCATGGTTTCATGAAGCTGCATGGTTTTCATTTGTGCTCTTGTGAGTGAGGAGGAAAAAAAGCCTATTTGTAAGTCATTTCAATAGAAAATGAATGGTTTTTGCAGGACTTTTAAATTGAACAGAGCTATGTTAGTGGGGGTTTAGTCAACTTGTTTTGTCTTAATAATTGCTATTGTATGATTGACTAATATGCAATTAACATCATGCATTTAAATGAAAAGAATGGCTTCACCATCCATTCATTGTGCAGAGGATTAAACACATACTATGGCTGTGAAGTTCACCGCCACATTTCTGACTTTACAAGGAAGCAAGCAAATGCGATACACATTTGTAAGTTAATTTTCATTATGAGTTTCCCATGGAAAACTGGCACAGCCCCTGCCATAAAGCAGTGAAGAAAAAATATGTTGTTCATAAAAGCAAGTTATTGTTCCCTTCAAAGTGCCCTAAGCCGACAGTTCAAATGTCCATAATCAGTTCTCTTTCTGGAAGCCACATGCTCTGCGAGGGAAAATCTAGGCAGGCTAATGAAAACCAAAATAGGCTTCGCTCTTTGTGTTGGTGAGTGCCCAGCTGCACAAGCCTCGGTCAGTGATAGACGCTCATCTTCTTACATAAGAGAACGCCCAAAAATAGAGCTGATAAATTTCATATGGGGGGATCCAGCTACTGCAGCCACAGGCGAACCGTGGCCTTCTTCCCTCTGATAAGGCGGGTGTCCCACACCCAGCAACTGGAAAAATTAAGCACTCCATTTTCCCAGTATGACTGACTCACCCAGAGGTAAATAGCAGATAAAGACATGAGTCAGATAAGAAGAAATGGGAACAGTTAATATATTGCACAAGTTGATTCTTACCAGGACATGAGTGAGAACAATCTTGATGAGTGGCGCTCCAGAGAGGTTGATTGACAGGGCCGGTGAAGGCTCCACTTTCAGAGAAATTAGGCAACTTGCTACTTGAATCTTATGATCCTTGAAATCAACTGCTTCGTTAATCCTAAAATACAAGAAGACGTGAGAAAACAAAGAGATTTAGATTCAGACACAGAAGACAGAGGAGGAGTAACAGAGATAGAGGACAAGCGAGACAAAAACAAATACAGTCGGATAAATAAGAAGAAATCCACGGTATCCTTGCACAGGCACCAACACATAAGTGTTACACACTTGCTCAGAGCAGTAGCATTTAAGTGGGACTTTGATCTGTCTATATAATTAATCATGCTGACAACCAGCAGCGTTGCATCAATAGTCTTTCAGTGCCATCTGATATGTGACATTGAGATCATACAAGCATCACCTCTCTATCATGATACAAAGGGGCACTCTCACCCGCAGAGAGAGCGGAGCAGGGCAGTGGGACGGCCATGTTAAAAACAATCAGTCACTAACACCTCCAGATGTTGTCACGTATTTTTTTTTTTATTTTTTATCACATTTGGTACTTAAACTTCTATGAAGGATGAGAAATGGGGAAAAACAGGTTGCTTAATCGCTGTTATGTCAGGTTTGGTAAAAATAAACATTGCAGCTGTAGTGGAACAAGCTGGCCCAGTGATGAGACAATAACTAAAGGGCGGGGCGGGTGGAGGCTGGGGAGGGGGGGGGGCGGTAATGGATATGTAGAGCTAATAGCAGGGTGTATCAGTCAGGGGAGGTTGAGTGGTGAGATGAGAGATAGGCGAGGGGACAGATAAGACCCTGGCCCCAGGCACCAGCCGTTCTGTGGTTCAGGAAACATGGGCGCCTTAGTGCCAGTCAACATGATTCCTCACACAGGAAATATACAAAGAGGGAAGCCTTTTGAGTAGCTAGAGTGAATATTTGCAATTAACATTTTTGTTTAGAATATATAGTCCCAGATCCTCGCCAAACCCAAAGTGGGATGTCAAAACCTTCAAGTTTTATCTGACTTTATTGTGTGTTGTCCTGTCCTCTTACCTGGTCTTGATGGGGCTGATCTCATTGTAGTAGCTGTGCATGTTGTGGTAGAAGAGGCCAACGATGGTGGTTTGAGCTGAGGTAAAAAAAAAAAAAAAAAGCAAAAAAAAAAAGCATGCACATAGTTGAATGTATGAGGCATGAGCAGGGGGCTGGAAATGTAATGCAGTGCTGCTAAAATGCTCACAAAGAAGGGAAGTTAATTAACGTTGCCCTGCCGCCGCACACTGGCACCGGCAGCCTAATAGGATAGCCGTGTACTCGCACAAGGGTGAAAGGGAGAGGGCCACAAACCATGTGGTTGTTGGGAAATCTTATGAAACCTCTACATGACTTCACCAGTAGAGCAGGAGGTCTGGTCCCCCTCCCCTAATCTGACCTATCATCCAGCTCGGTCCCACCTCAATACTGCAAGATAAACAATAAAATTGGAGGAAACCCTTAATGGTCCTGTTCCTCTTTTCAAAGGGCTTCTAGCCGGATCCGTTGACTGTGACAACAAAAGCCTGCTGATGTCAAACAAATGTGCGGTGTATATGCTGCGGGAGAGTTTTTAACCTTCCAAAAAATCATGTCAACAGAACACCCACCCTCCTCCTACCCCCCGGCCAGTCCCGCAACAGATCACAAGGTGGCCAGTTTGCTTGTACAACTCTCCTAAGGAAGACGGGGAATAAGAAAAAAATTAATAACAGACCAGTCTGCAGCACTCTCTCTCTCTAATTAGGATGTAAAACCTCCCCTCAGAGCGTTTCATACAGCCAGGTACTAAGACCTATGAGTTAATTTGATCCTGGCTCTAATGTGTCAGAAAAAACATATATTCCATTTCTGATAATAGTCCTTTAATGAATTATTAAAACGGTTTATTCCAGTGTTCGTACGGCAACATGGTGCATGCAGCGGCCAGGTGGAGCCAGGGGAATCTGACCTGAACACAAAGTCAAGCAAACAGTTTTAATGTCCACCGTAATTACTACTCCCCCTCACTCTGACTATGTGAGTGCACTCTTTTTAATGACAGAGGAAAGTGGAGAGAAAAAAGTGCTCTCTCTCATTCTTTCTGTTTTGAATAAAAGAGTAACTGCCAACATTAAAGTCATAGCTGGATTTCTACGGTGCACCATAAAGCCACACAAAAGCTCTCATGGCACTCCTGTAGTACACTCTATGCTATGTTAGTGGTCTTAAATCTAAGCATAATAAATTACCGGCCAATAACAAGAGCCTCCCAGCTGGACAATTTTCTCCTGGCAGAATGAGTGCACGACTAATGCGCGGTGTTCACACTCAACCTGGAGAAGTTGCTACTTTTTATGCAGAGAATCCTCAAGCAAGGAAAAGGTCTATTTTGTACATCAACTAAAGGAATGTGATGTCTGAACATCTGTAGTTTGAAATATTGGCACTCACACTGCATGGTGAAAGCCTCGCCGGGCACAGAGATGTAGTTCTTGCCCTCCATGGGGAAGCGGTAATGCGGCAGGTTGTAGTTCTGTGGAAGTTTCATCAGATAGTAATCTGTAGGGTCAAAGGTTAGAAAAAGCGAGAGAGTGTTGAGAAAAACAGACTGAGAAGCATGAAGCATCAATCTGCTTTATCAGGGGTGGATCAAAGATGTGAGGCGACCCTTGGGAGAAAGACACAAGCAATTTAGTGGCAAACAAAATATTATGCAAAAGAACAAAAACCCCACACCCGTGAGAGGCAAGGTGGGGGGGTGGGGGATGACCCCCTCCAACTCTGCTTATCTGACCCGTATTTGTCCTCTGGATAAGAAAACGAATGATGTCAGCTTGACGCTCCATGTCCTTCTGTCCTAACCGTGTCAACACAAACTTACAAACAGTGAGTCACTTTATGGAGAGCTGACCCAATACTGACCTGCAACAAAAGATGTTCCACCCAGGGAGATGAGGGAGTTCGGGCTGGGCTCCAGGTTAGTCACCATGTGTTCCATCACTCTGTCCACGGTCTCGATCAGACCGCTGACCACAGGGGTGGACTGCTGCTCAACAATGACCCAACAGGAAAATGAGCACAATCAATTCACAATCACTGCTTTCAATGTCCAGTATTGCTTGATGCTAATCTATTAAAATGGGGTCACATCTTTAAAATGTGTTTTTGGAATTTCAAATTTATTACATTTTTCTTCACAGGTTGAATTTAAAATATGAAATAGGTCAAGTTAAAGGGGCACCACACCAATTTTACACATAAAGATCAATATATTGGGCCTGGAGAGTACTACTCAATACAATACAATAGAACAGGTTTATAATATCTTCTGTTGTTCCAGAGAGAGTTTGGGCTTTGAAATTAAAAATTTATAACAGAGAGCCTGTGTTACAAACTGGGGGGCATATAGTTTGAAGGACGTTAACCAGGCAGGGAGCATCAAAGGAAATGCTGCTATTGTTTGGATTATGGGAAATCTGGGATCCAGGGTTTTTGGAGCATGACCCATACTAAAGACTATAAATTAGGATATCTCAGCCTCTGTTGCTTCAAAAAAAAACCCCACTCATTTATCGGAGTGCAATACAAAATTGTTAGAGAACAGCTTTAATCAAATAAAAATAAATAAACAAAAAAGCTAGAAAACTAAATATAGGTTAAATAAATTACCACTTAACATTGGTTTTACATATGTAGCATAAAAAACATCAGCATCCAGGCATTACAATTCAATAGTAATAATAGAAACTGGATTAAATGAAGAACAAAAATAAGGAACTGCAAACAATGAGTGTGAAATTAAATACAAAGTTAAATAATGATGATAAGTCAAAAAGTCAAACATGTACCTTGTGTTTTCTCTGGAAGATTATAATCTGTGAAAATGTGATAAAGCGTGAAATTTTCTGACACTCATCATGAATCTGATCAGAAATCGCAAGGGGATTTACCGAACACTGTATCTACTGTCCAAGTTTTGCATTCTCGTACGTGAACATCTGTTTCAGCTTGCTCCTACAAAAACAACCGTGCTTGTTCTGAGCACTCAATGTACTGAAACCACACACTTTCTTCTGGAAACAATGTGTTGGTATATGAAAGCGCTGAGCTTCGGCCAGGATTTACAGTACCGGAAGCGGCAAATGTACATTGAAAGTAAGTCCACACCTCCATATTTGACTCTGTGTTGCCTATGTACAGTAGTTCTATGTGGATAACACTGCCAGGTACTCTTATTGCTAGAATCTGAAACTCATGGATCTCTTAAGTGCTCTTAAGTATTCACCAAATTGCATATGTTTCATTATGTCATGTTTAAACATTGCACAACAACATGGTGAACTCATTTACCTCTGGCAACCCCGGAGAGGACAGCACTTCTTCCACACTTTTGAGAAAAGCCTGGGTGGAAGAAAATGGACATCACGGAACTGTTGCATCATATGCACATGGGTGGGCATTGTGTCTGTGTGTGAACTAGCTTTGCAAGTGTAACATGCGTGTGTGTGTGTGTGTGTGTGTTTGTGTGTTGAACTGTGCTCCAAGACCTGCGTGAGGTTGTTGGCAGTGTTGTGAGGAATGGTCCTATTGGGCAGCGCCTTCAGGAAGCCCAACATTGGCATGGACTCCGGGTCCTGGGAGCTTTGGACCTCCTCATGCTGGCTGTTGACGACAGGAGAACTCACTTCAATGGCTCTCTGGGGAGACAACACATGAGGCATCAAATGAGGTTTATCAGGAGGTCGTTTCCGAAGGAGCATGGTGTTCCAACACACACAGGATGTTTAATGTGACTGATAGCCTGAGTTTGGGGGAATACTTTTTGTACAAGTGATTCAGTGTTGCTCTTTTTCAGCCTAGTGCCCTACAGGGAGCCATTTTGTGTGTAGTGTTGAGCAGCTGTCTCCACTTTCTTCTATTTCTTTATCCGTTTTCTACCTCCAAAGCCCTTTAATAAACAAGACCGCTCTATTCACATGTGCTGTCAATATCCTATTCCTTTTCTTCAAAAGGAAACAATAGTTCAATAAGAAATGAATTGTTTGCATTCAGGGAAAAAAGGCCTTCACCTTGTTCAGTGATTACATTTGTGCATATTTTGGCCCCAAAACTGTATACAAATTATTCAAGCCATTTCTGTGTGAAAGAAAACCTAGATTGTTAACACATGTAGTTTATGCAATTTTACATTGGATTACAATTTTACAGGTATCACAATCACATTTTGTTACTGCAAAGTCAGAATTGACAAACTTACGACTGTTGGTGTAGTTAAAGTGAGTTCTTTGGAGACGCTGGGTGTTGTTGCAGACACCATGGCTTGACCTAGAAAAGCCAAAAATCAAAGGAATCTGTTAATTAAACATTAGATGGAAGGTATAATTCACTCTCTAAAAAGTATTACAGTTTAGATAGCCCCTGCTTGAGTGCAAAAGCTGTAATCTTTCCATTTGAGAAGCATTTTTGTTATTTTGTCATTTGTCCTTTGTTGAACCTGACCAGGCTAGCTTCTATAATGTAGCTGGATTTTATCACCATGCAGCTTTAATAGTTTACAACGCTGGACGGTGCCCAGTCATGAAAGGAGATAGACAAAAGTTGGATAATCAACCACGTAATACTCTGCCACTAGCTCCTGTACAAGGTTAGGATACATTTTTATGTCTTTGCTGTCATTTAATGAAAAACAGCACTAACTAGCTACCAGAAAATGTCCATATATGGATGTACATTCAAGGTATCAGTCTGAACGATTCCTGTTCTTCTTTGGTTCAATGCAACATTTTATATGTGTGCTCTGGAGAAGTAAAAATATTTTTTCTGTAACCATAACAGTTGGGCGCTTTGCATCTGGTAATGGTCTGTAGAATATATTATGCTTTTGTTAACAGCTTCAGAGAAGAAAACAAGGCAATGTGCTCTTTGTTTCACACATCGTGATCAGTTGAAGCTCACATTAATAGCATCATATTATTACCTAACGCACAATGGAAGAGACAGCTTAAACTATTAGTAATCAGTATGTTTCACACACAACAAAAGTTGATTCAGCCAACAAGCTGAAAAGGTGAATTTCATCAGGCTTTGAACATTTCTCAGACAACCATGAAATTTGATAATTGGCTATATCACACAGCAGAATGGTATTTTTTCTAAATTCTGATAAACGTCAAGATGTTTTTGTCCATTTATGGCACTCTCCTAACCAAAGGAGGTAAACAACAAGAGAGCAAAAACAGACAAAGGTCTGGGGGTTTTGTCCTAGCATGTTATAACCTGTCACATTAAATTAAAATGATCTGCCCCCTGCAACCCAACATGCCGCTGCACTCTAATAAATACTTATAAGGCAGAACTATGTGAGCCATGGCACTTACATTGTGAAAGGTCATGAAAATATTTTGTGCAAAATCCACTTGACAAGGAGGTGTATTTGTATAGTTTAATATCTTGTTGTTATGCATGAATGCTGTGGGTGGAATGCGAGGACGGAAATTGCTTTTTAACCCCTATTTCCTCAGAGTGGAGTCAAGAGGGAGGAAGCATTATAACAGACATGCCATCTCCTAGAATGACAGGAAATACTTTCAAGTGGACCGTGATGTCCTACCTATGGCTGCGTTGTAGTAGAGCATGATCTCGTGAGGAGAAAGGGCCCTTTCCCAGATGACAAACTCATCAAATGCCCCTGTTACATAATGATCATAAACCCTGTCATTGCCAGTTCCAATGACAAGGTCAGCGTGGGGGTCGCCATAGTTCTCTGAGACATTGCCGTCTTGATCACCAGCAGTGAGGGTCCCATTGATGTAGACCTTCAGGCCGTCCATTTTTTTCCATGTGAACAGAATGTGGGTCCAGTAAGGCCCTGAAAGAGAAAAACAGAGAAACATAATAAAAAAATGATGTAAGTTTTGCATGTCATTCTTTCAGAGGCACAACTCTGCTTCACCTGGCAAGTTTGTTTGTTTTGTCAAATAAATACATATAAATAGAATAAATACATGAATTTCAAACACTTGTCTTTAACAAAGTTAAAAGCCTGAATCAGCTGAGTGGTATAAGAATGCAGCTCTGGGTTGGTCTTTATTTTGCCACGCTGCTGTCGTGCGAGAGGTTCAGCTTCTGCAATGGGCATACCATGCTTGAGAGCACCTGCTTTCTCTTGGGCAATGAGCTGCTGACTCCAATTCGATTTGTTTTACGGAGACATGGATGAAGGAGCATCAAACTCCTGTACTGCACAGATACAGTGTGAAAAGAGCAGACCGAGATGAGCAGAAAGCACAGAAATCGCTAGGAGGAGGAGGACTATGTATTATTGTGGATAATAGATGGGAAATCACTTTGAACAAGACACTGACTGTGTCATTTAGGCAGTTTTATCTCCCAAGAGAATTTGGAAAAATAAATATAATCCTGACATTCCAGGCCCTGACAATAAAAATTCTGCTAGCAAAATAGCAGAAAGCTATAACAATGTGCTTTCTCGTTCGGGAGACCTTGGCGATTTTAACACCTGTTACATAAGGGGTCATCTGCCAAAACCGGAGCATCATGTCACTTCTCCTACTCGCTCCACTCAAATCTTAAACTGCTCTGTGGAAATATTAAAGACGCATATAAAGCAGTCTGCTGACTGCTCTTGGATAGGTTGGATATGTAATTAATCTCCTTCCCAAGTATGAAGCCAGAGTGAAAACAAAAAAACCTACAACCAAGGAGATACAGGTGTGGTCTGAAGGCAAACTCAGAGACTGCGCTGAGGGCAAATGGGCAAATGTGGGACACTGTCTTTGACACAATATCATGATGTGTAGAGAGGGTAAGAAGCAAGAACATCATGCTATGAATGACCCGATCTTTGTCAATGAGCTGAATGTTTTCTACAACAGATCTGACAGCTGCTTTCTAACATAGTTCCAGTTCCCAAAAAAGGTAAGAGCTATTTTAGTTCATGATTTACATATTGTCTCTGTGAGTCAATAGATAAAGTTTTACAAAATCACCTTACTGCTTCTGTCACTATTCACTTCAGTTAGCTTACGAAAGCCAGAGAGAGGCCTTACCATGCTTGACAGCGTGAGCACCTACAGCACCCCAAAACATATGCTACAGTTTTGTTTTTAGATTTTAATTAAGCTTTTAATGTTCTGCTGTACAATATCACTGCATGGTAGAGTAACCTGAGCAGTAAATACAGGAGCAAGCTGGCAAGGATCATCAGCATGGGCAGTAAATTAATCAGAAGGCCACAGAGCCAGTTAGAGGCTTTTGGGGAACAGAGGGTGAGAAAAAAGCTTTGTGTATCACAGAGAAACCTTCACATAGTTTCTCCAGATTTGAGCAACTAAACTCTGGTAGGCGGACACCTCTGGCAACACAGAATGTAAGAAGTAAGAAGTAATTTATCCCACAGGCACTTGGCTTGATCATTTTTTGAGATTCAATATTAATATTTTTTCATTCAGTATTTCAGTATTCATACTTTCAGTGTTGTGGATGTGTGGAGAATGTGTTCTATTCTATTCTGTGTACAATTAGAAGCATTTTAACAAAATAAGCACTGAAAATGAGGAGACAACGCTGGAGTGTATAGGAGTGAATAAAGTGCAAGAAAGAGAATCGGGAAATCATTAAAAACATTTATCTCCATCATTGATTAATCCGCAGACAAACTACACAATTATTCTAACTGTGAAGTTGCTCATTATAATTTTCCAGACCATAAGGCGACATATTCAAATTGCTTGTTTTCTCCAACCAACAGTCTAAAACCCCAAACTATTCAGCTTGCATCATATATGATGAAGATAAGCAACAAATCTTTACAACTGAGCAGCTGAAGCCAAGAATTTTATCACATTTTTTATGGGAACATGAACGTTTGTACCAAAATTCATGACAATATATCAGATAGTTGTTGAGACATTTCATTCAAAACTCATGTCAAGCTCATGGTGGTGCTGGAGAAAAAGTCAGATGATCATAAAAGTAATTAAGATTAATCCTCTGGGGACAATAAATGTTACAGGTAATAAATGTACAAAATTTCATGGGAATCCATCAAATTGTTTTTGAGGTAAACCCGTCTGGCACAAAGTGGTGGACCAAACAACAGACCAACAAGTTTTGCTCTACACTTTTTGTTTCTCATTATTATTTTATGATATACATGTGTGTCCACCAGACCTCAAGATCAGAGTCTGTTCTGGTCCTGCAGAATCTTTGCAATTAATTTTACAATACAAAGAACTTCCTCTTGTTTCTCTGAAGTAAAAGTCCCAAAAGACAAAACATTCACTGTCTGAAAAAACTTCTACCAGAGGAGCAAAACAACCAAAACACATCAATACTTTTGTGGTTAGAATATAATGTGCCAAAAACCACCGCCACATAAACATTTCAACTCTTTTCATTTAAAGATATGTCTCTTTGCATACTCTGACAGTCTAAGCCTCCACTGATGATTATTTCAGTCATGGGGCACCTCGAGATTTGATCCATTACCCTCAAAGCTTTTCCTCACTTATGTGAAGAGAAAGAACTGACAGATTTTGACATCATGTCCCAAAACTTCGACATGTCACACAGTATGAGAGCCAGATGATGTTTGATCCTCCGTAACTGGACACGCAAAACAAAATTGAGTTATGACGCCCTGTGAATACAATCTTGAGTAATTGCAGCCAAAACAGAAGATGACAGAAGTCATTTGAGAGCAAAATACTGACCTGTAAAAGCTTCACATAACTTTAAGTCTAATATGGTTTATTCCACTTTGTCACAATAGGTTACCAAATCTTTTCATCTTATTAGAATACAAATGTAATGCTTGTAACTTAATTTAAACTATTGGTCATACTATGACTTTCATTATGTTTCACATTTCATCTAACTTTACCTTTACCAATCACCAAAGTCAGGGAACATTATCTTTTTTTAAGATGGGAAAAGACCACATCTCATTACACGTCCATGATAATTGTATGTTTTGTGAAAGATTTATGAAATTTATCCTTGACTTGCCAAATCAAATGTTCGCGGCTACATCTGGTTTCAGTTAACCAAACCATGAATGCAATTACATAGCTTACAATTTATGGTTGAAAACTAAAAAAAAAAAAAACTAAGAAAGACTAAAAAAAAAAAAACTTCCAGACCATTCCTCAGAGGAATTCAGCTGCAAGAACACTGTGTAATTGAAAGGCAAATTCATTCGCAGTACCTGGAACTTTGATATTGGCCTTCCATCTGTGGTTGTTGCCTCGAGTGTAAAACTCCACATAACCTCCAAAGGGATTGGTGTAGACAGAGAAGCCATTAGAGATAACTTTCCCTCCAGAGGCTACAGCAAAACGCGACTCTGCCTCGTGATTTTTCCAAAAAAAGGAGAAAGTAATCCCTGCAGAATGAAGAAAAACATTTGTCATCAATACGAGAGATTAAAAATGATTTGTGCTGTGCCAAGTTATCATATACATAAACTGCAGTACAGATTACAGTGTAATAAGCAAGCAGCAAGTTATGGTGATATTTGACACTCACCCTCAGGACCGCACAAAGTAGGGTCACTAATGCAAGAGTTCTGGTAGTTTCCAAAGTGGAGGAAGGTACCGCCGTTGTCTCCATTCAGGAAGATGCCTTTGTTGACCATTCCTTCAACAATATCTGCGGCAAAGCAAAAATCAAGGACATCATTTTGCTTGAAAATTGAGATAAGTGTCTTCTAGCCAGGAGATCTGCCTTAGTACCAAAATACGGAGAATGTTCAGTTCTCTGCTCGTACGAATAAATCAGCACTGTTACTAGTCAACTAATCATATATTGTTTTGCAACTAATGAACACAAGTATTTTATAGCTTTCTTGGTATCTCATAAAACAACACAAAGACACTTAACATGTGGCTTAAATGTATTAATACAATACAGTTCTGATTTGCTGGCAGTACAAACTGGAATCGTGTGCATCCAAACAAAGAACACTAAATCATTTTTAAAAGCTAAGAATTCCTCATCTTGTGTTGTACGGATGAAATAAAGAGAAAAGTATGAAATGCTGAGCTCTACCGTGGTTAGGTGTGTGGTAGAGCAGACAACAGAGGGCAGTGGGTGATGCACGAATGAATTTCAGTGAGCAGAAGTGATTGATTCTCACCTACTGTTGCAGAAATGTTAGTGTAGGCAGAGTCATTGGTATACACATAGGAAGAGTTATGGGAGGAAGGGAGCACAGTGTGGTTGTGGATTCTGAGAGCTGGACAAAGACAACGGAGAGAAACAGTGATTCACACCTATATAGACACATGACAGAGGAGACAAGAGAACAGTGAAAGAAAGACAATGGGAGGGACGTGGTGCGCAGGTATGAGACAGAGTGATGCTGAGCTGAGTGCACAGTGGCAGCGCTTTTCCTCTTCAATCGAGGAATCTCCTTAAGTCAGAGCGACTTCAAACATCATACTCGAGTCTATACCTGATCCCTCTTCAAATGTATCTCTTTTTGAAAAACTGACAAATGTAGGGACAACATGGCTGCATGTGAAAGAAGTAAATGTCTCTCAATCTATCTCTAAACTATAAATCACGTTTTATCATACTCTTACTACCTCCAGATTACGGGATAATGTATTTAAAGTATAATACAATAAGTTAGCTCACACACCAGATATTTTGTCCTATAATATCAGTGATAAATCTGACATATTGCACAGTATATGAGAGCTTTGCATACAACAGCAGCATATTTAAAAAGCACGATTGCTGTGGTGAAAATAGCTGAAGACCATGCAGAGATCAAACAGACAAAGACATTTAGGTGCTGCGTTCCCAAGAGTATATACAGTTTATATATGCACATACTTATGTTACTTCCGTTAACAAAACCTGGTCTGTTTCCAATCGGGTTCCACAGTTCATGGATTCCTTCCACAGCATCGAGAGGCCAATAATGTGAGGCCGTGGCCAACACCTGCAGGCCTGGACGGAGAGTTCATGGGTAAAACAAGGATCTAGAAAGGGCTTTTCCCCCAATCAAGCTCTGTCGCAATACTCAAAATGTATTATTCTGGCACTCAATTTTGGATTTGGGGGGATTCAAATATTTTAAATAATAAAACAAACAGCTGTGAAGGTTGTTAATGCAGACCAGCAGCAAACAAATCAATAACATCTTCTGGTCTGGATGTTAGCAGATATTATATTTATTGAATCTGTATATTTCTGATCCAATATACAGTATAGCTGTATAATGACATCTAATTTAGCAATTTATGACAGTATGGTTAAATTAAAGCAATCACAACACTCATGCAGAAATGCATTACTACCTGGATGCTGCACAGATTGTACCGCTTCAGCATAAACCTGCAAAGAAATCAAATGGATTTTTAAAGGCTGCTATACAACAGATAATCAGATTACTAAAGGCTGTGACTGGCCTGCACTTGTCAAAAGTTTCTTACCTTCATACAGGAGACAAAAGCTGTGAAAATGTGAATTTGCAAAGAAAGCTCCATAGCTGTTGAAAAAAGTACCATTTCTTCTGTTCTAAAACAATATTGTTAAATCCCCAAATAAAGATGAATCCAGGAGAAGTCACACATTATTCCGAGATTCGGAAAGAATTCTAATCAGTCCACGTGTCCAAAATTTAAAATGTATAAAAATTATAACAAAAGCTCCAGTAAGAAAAAGGTCAATTTAGTGCTCTGGTAAGAGGCAGAAAAACTTCAGAGGTTGTTCTTTCATGATAAAACACTGAAGCCCAACTTCCACGCAGAAAATTGTAATCCGTGATCTTTATTCCTACATTGACCTAAGAGTTGTTTCTAGGCGTTTTATTCTCTGTGCCTGCATCTGGACAATTGCAAAGAGTAGAGAAACTCCGTGGAGGCGCACTGGGTTGTTGGGCTGAACGTGGGAATTGCAAAATGTGATGTCATTTTTGGATCTTCTGAGGAGGGGCGTTACAGCTGTGCGTACATGGCGTTATTTGTGCGTAATTGGAGATTGCGCGGGGATTGAATACTGTGTGATCCAGATAAAAGATTCGGATAAACATTTGTCTCATGATTAGTTTGGATATTGGGGCAGATTAAAGGGCAACACCCTGGACTCTCTGGGAACAATAAGGGATGCTGTTGAGGATGGGTGGTTTTTTAGTAACGGTCTGCTGACAGACACTCAGACACAGAAACTGCTGCAACAGATACAGTATCTGCAACATTACTTTTAACTTTTCTGGGTGATTTATTTATTATACTTCAACCACATTACTCGCACGAAAAAGAAGGAAGATTCTCAAATATAACTCACCACCATGCAGAAATAATATATATAAATAGCGGTGTGACAAATGGGAATTTTTGTTTTGTGACACCAGTTCCGTCACAGTCTCTCAAGGTCCATTTCAATTTGAAGGTAAACAGCGCCATCGCGTGGTCAGGTGGATTATAGTTTAGTGGCCACATAGTCCAGTCAATCTATTATTTATTAAATCCTCTCGTGTAACTGCCTGGTGGTGTGTTTGCTGTCAAAGTAAAAATCATCATCTAATAAAAAAGTTGTGGTTTTCATTTAATAAACCACATGAGACTCTTATAATGTGTTGTAATTCGGGGATTTTTTATGGGGATATTATAATATTAATTACTTTTCTGTTCTCTACCCTCCCAAATTATATGATTACATTCATATGGTTGTTTATCGTAATGGCCTGATCAAATTTAACTGAGGGTGGACTGAGAGAGAGAGAGAGAGAGAGAGAGAGAGAGAGAGAGAGAGAGAGAGGCGTATCCCGGTGAGAGATATTGTGGATCTGTTAGGGCTCATTGTGTTTTTGCGGTGAGTAATATCAACACAGACCAGAGCTGAGTAGTCTCCTTCCTTCAGGTTTTCATTTTGTAGAGCTCTCACCTTAGACCTACTTTTGATATATATATAAACAATTTTTGGAGAACTCGGACGCGCTCTTTCCATTTCTAGGACTCGTTTAAATACTAAATAACGTCATTCATGTAGGCCTGCTGTATTTGTTTCCAACCATCCGGACCTCAGTCCACAGCTTGGTGGCTCAATGTTTCACCACATATGGAGACTTATTACAGGATGACCCAGCGGGTGTTTTACTAGAATTATCTGTCCAGGAGACGAGCTGATCGGTGTGATGAAGGATAGACTGGCTGAACTGAGTGCTGTAAGTGGTCTTGCTATAACCTCGACAGGTAATACATCCTGATGCATGTGCGCAAAATTAAAAATAAGTCACTCAGTTGTGTTTTCCCATCCGTACAGAGCAGAACACAAGCAGAGGAAGATGTTGCAGTCACAGTGGACAGAGATGGCTTCATGGAGAGCTTTTTTAGAAGGGTGGGTGTCACTGTAACGCACAGGTTTCGGGCTCTGGGTTGATCCAAGGTATTGACTGTTTTTACGTGCTGATTGATGCAGGTGGAAGAAGTTAGAGGGCTCATTGATAAGATCTCCCACCAAGTGGAAGAGGTGAGGAAGATGCACAGCATGATCCTGTCTGCACCCAACCCAGATGACAGTAAGTGTGTGCCTCAATCAAACATTAAGGACAAAGTCAGAAAGCATGGTTCATTTGGTTTTCTGTTGTTTTTGAACTCTTGCATTGAATTGTTTTGTGACCTGCTTGGCAGGAGTTTGATTTTTCTGGCAACAAATGCAACAAATGTCTCACTTCCTTTCTTCAATTTTCCTCCTCATTGTGAATGAATAGCTGCCTGTCAGGAAACATTGTGAAGGAAACAGCAGTGTTTCAGCTCCAAAACCCACAAAACACTGTAGCTTGGGCTCTGATTAGGAGCTCATAATAAGAGGATTTTAACATGTTTCATTTGCAGATGTTTGTTGACACCTAGTGTACAACTTAAATTAACTTAAATTTTCTTTAACTTAACAGAAACTGTTTAAAAGTACGACAAATTATTTAAAAACCATATAATAGGCAGATGTCAAAGTGTCACACTGTTAATATGGAGACAGACCAGAGGATTAGCCAATGGCCTTATTCAGTGTGTGAGCTGAGCTGATGCCTGAGGAGTCCATCAGGAAAAAGAGTCTGTTTAGAGTGCCATGAGGAAATGAGTATGTCTAATGTAACACACTGTAGTACGGTGTTTTAAGATCCATGACGTGGAAATGGTCACCAGGGACAGAAACAATGGGCTCTGTGAAGTGTGACCTCTGCAATATTGCCACAGGGTTGTTGCCAAGTTACAAGATGAAAACCTACAATAAATCCAATATTTACAGGAGGGAAGGCCAGAGTGATTAGCTGGGTGACATTATTTTTCCTCATCAGCAAACAGAGTCTGATGTTTTTCCCATCTGTGTGTGTGTGTGTGTGTGTGTGTGTCAAGGAACAAAGGATCAGCTTGATGCATTAACCAACGATATCAAAGGGAATGCCAATGTGGTGCGAATGAAACTAAAATGTGAGTTGAACCATGACATGATGTCATAGTAAGACACCTCAAATCTTATTAATATTAAATATTATTCAGATTTATTGACCTTATGGCATTAACACTGATGTCTTCTACTTTGTTGTTGTGTAATGTTGTGTCATACCTCTCTTCCTCTGAAGCCATGGAACAAGGTATGCCCAAAGATGACATACCTAACAGATCCTCTGTTGACTTCCGGATCCAGAAAACACAGGTCAGGAAATAAATCAACGAGTGGTAACTCCTCACACACACACATATCAGATACCCTGACCATACATGGTCATCATTAGTCACTTAATCTGTCATGCACAAACATCAGGTGAGAAATGTGGATAATGTTTTTGTGTAGATTTATCTGACTTGTTGGCAAAATATGTAAGATAATGATTATTCACAATCAAATCCAAAAATTTACTGTTTCACAGGATGAGTTTTCAGATTAAATTGGGATTTTCTTTGTTTGGTGGTAATTTTGAACCTTGAATGAAAATGTAACAATGTAAGCATCTTGTTCAGAATTGCTTTGCAAGCTTGAATGAAGACATACACTGCGGTCTGAAACGCCCACATTCATTCGTCGTCCTCTGTCCTTGTGTTTTCACTTGTCCTCAGCACACAGTGCTGTCCAGGAAGTTTGTGGAGGTCATGACCCAGTACAACGAGACTCAAGTGTCCTTTCGGGAAAGAAGCAAAGGAAGGATCCAGAGACAGCTGGAGATAAGTAAGTGACAAATACTAACCCTCCTGTACCCTTGTGAGGCCAGAGAGTACAGGTTCTTAAGGTCTCTGATTCTTTTTAAGAGTTAGTGTTGATGGAAACTGCTAATACTGACAAGAAATACTCCCTTTTTTGCTTGTCTTTGGTTGTACGTACAAGAATTATGAGTGCAAGACTCCCAAATCTAGAGATAAAAGAGCGACAAATAAAACCCTGAGGCTGTGTCAGGACAGGATCCAGGAAACAGACCACACCGGTTTCCTCTCTGATTCTCTGGACATTAACCTTGTTGATAAACAGACGCCAGCAGGGACAGGGTTTTTTTCAGGTTTCTTCAAGATGTCAAGGTTCTCTTTTGCTCAAACCAAAGTCACAATTCAACTCTAAATGGAGTTCTTGTTCTTGATCACATCCAAACACGAGAATTTCTGTGTTTTGTGAGATTTGATGTCACTGAAATTAGTAGTAGTTGTAGTACTAGAAAGATATACATAGTATTTGTGTTCCAGTATTAACAGGATGTGCAAAATTGTAGCATTTGCAATATATAATATAAATGAGAATATAGGTTTGTTTGCATTTTTAATAGCTTATTAGTTTCAACGTCTTTGCAGACAACTTCATATTTTCAACCAGTATTCTGAGGAGCATTCTTGGATATCTCAATTCAGAGTTACAATGACAAACAAATGCAAGGACAGCGTGTTTCAGTTGCATTGTATTATGCACATATGAGTAACACAAGACAATAGTGAAAGGTAAAAAATAGGACAGTCTCCCACAGTCCCTGCGGCCGGCATTAATGAGAGGCTCTGGTTCTCCACTCTGCAGACGGAAGAACCTGATACTGGAGACGCCTCACTGTGTTTGTGTTGCCCGGGAAACGAGCAGAGGGCTCAGCGGCCTGTGTAACAGTAGTTCACCTGTCTTTGACAATGCCGCACGAACCTCGGCCTGTGCTGTAGTGGAGTTGCAACATTAATTTACATCATTCAGGAGGGATACCGTGTTTGCACGAGTATTGATGAGTTGTAAACGAGGTGTGTTTTGCTGTGTTTGGTGCAGCGTCTCTGAGGAATAGCCATCGCAAAAGGCATGTGACATACAGTAAGCACCTGCACAGAGATCAGCCTCTCCAGGGAGGTTGTTGTACAACAGGAGGGATGGTTTCAGGAAAGGAAAGCTTTCTGTTTATAGAGTTTCAGCAGCTGTTTCTCTACGAGGGGTCCTTTGTTCCTGAGACAGTTCTAATCTTAGTCACAAGTACAACCCTTATCCATGAATAAACTGAGCAGCACAGCAGGAGCTGACTATAATTTAACATGAAATTATCTAAACCACTTGAAAATGCATTGTTTGCAACTGTTGCACTGAGATTTAGGGTTTAATTGCAGCATGTTTTCCTTTCCCAAAAGTCCTCAAAACCACAAAAAATTGGCTCAAACATGTAAGTGAAGTCTTACATGACTTTAAACTTCAATAGTAATCTTCAGTGTGCTTTACTTTAATGCTGTCTAACACATTATCTGTTTTTTAAAAGAGGGATATCATATTTGGATTTTTTTTGTTTCATTAAACAATACAATAAATCTCTCATTGCTTGGGGGGAAAGTCTGCATTGTCTTTGTAGCAGTGTCCCCTGGGTGGATAACAGAGACATTATTTTTCTGTCTGCTCAATCAATAGAGCTACAGTACAATGAGGCTTCATCTCCTCACACAACAGGCTTTATATGGAGCAGCTCCACAACACCAACAGACAAATGCATTATCCTGGGATTAAACACATAGCAGTGTATTGTGTCAAGGCCAAACACAGGCATTCATTGTTTACAAGGATATGACTTACTCAATAATCTGGGACTTCTGTCAATTAAACGTCTGAGTCGTTTTGTTGTTTTTAAAGAATGAAAAACAACAACAAAAACAACACAAGTTAAAACAGGCTACATTAGATAATTATTTCTTTAGACACACAGACAATAACCACATTCAATTGTTAGACATAATTTGTTCTCTTATCAATAACGGCTCAAGAGGGATATCAGGTCAGTGCAATGGCCTTTTATATTCTAATCCCAGATATTATATCAGAGGTACAGAGCAGAAATAGAAGGTTACAAGTAGGAGTGTTGTCAAATTTTAAAAAAAAATCTTAGGGCTCAGTTTCCTCCAAATAAGCTATAAATTGCTGCTGCCATGTCAATATAAAATCTTCACCCGAGTCCTGTAAATTATAGCTTAATAATCTCAAATGACAGTTACCGCATCATGTCTCTAAGACATTTTATGTAAGACATTTAAATGGTTAAAGAGACCAATGTGGCATGTGTTTTAGTGATTAAGCAAACTGTGGTAAGTTCAGTTCATTGTTGGATAATCATTGCTCGCTTTTCTTATTATCATCTCAGCTGGAAGAGTGACCACCAACGAAGAACTGGAAGACATGCTAGAAAGTGGAAATCCATCAATTTTCACATCTGATGTAAGTTTTCTCTTACCCTACTGAACACTCTTGTTGCAGGTTTAGAAGGTAATACTGCCATCTAGTGGCAGAGAAATAATAAATCATTTGAGGTGGGTGCTAGGCTTTTTTTCGTCAACCAGAACTGGGAAAAATCAGTTTGGTGTTGTTTTAAGAATTATTCATTTTGGTACTCTTTTATCTCCTTTTTTAGATCATTTCTGATTCTCAGATCACACGTCAGGCCTTAAATGAGATAGAATCACGACACCAGGACATCATGCGTCTGGAGTCGAGCATCAGAGAGCTCCATGCGATGTTCATGGACATGGCAATGCTGGTTGAGACTCAGGTAACAGCTAAATCTCATTGGTTGTTACTTAGGTAAAAAAAAAGTCTTTGTCAGTTATAGTTCTTTCAGATCAGGTCTTATGTATTAGTTGATGTGTAATAGTATCTACTTTGTCCTACTTTCTCAAATGTACAGTCTTATGTCAGTGTTGACCTTTAACCATATGTACCAGTCTGCAGCCACTATGTTTCTTTACCTATGTTACCAAACAAAACTCTCATTTGATAAATAAAATAATTCAGATTCTCTCATTTACAGGGAGATATGGTCAACAACATTGAGAACAACGTTTCCAATGCAGCTGAATACATTTGTCGGGCAAAAGAAGAGACCAAAAAGGCAGTGAGATACCAGAAAAAATCCCGGAGGGTATGTGTTCCTTTTTAATTATGTGTTGCTTAGTTGTCACGAATAAAAACATTTTTAAATGTCAATTATACAAGATGGTTCTAATGACAAACCTCAATCATGTGCGACCACTTACAGCTACTGTATGAATCTCTTTATAGTGCTCATATCACTACATTTAGTTCAAGTAACACCATCTTCTTTACTTGGCAGAAATACATAATCCTTGCCTTTGCTCTATTGATCCTGCTTGCCGTCATTGCACTAATTGTTGGCCTGTCTGTTGGACTAACCAAACCTCCTGTATGAGACCTACTGTGATTACTACATGAGGTAATAACACCCACATACAACTTCCATTCCTTGAACATTCATCCATCCGTTCATTTATTTACTAATGCATTCATCTGATAAATGGTTTGATGGATTTTTAATGAAGTTTTTTTTTAGCAAGCAAAACCTGCGATTCCATTAGTTACAGCTACTTACGTCTCTGTTTCTTCTCCTTTTTACAGAAACTTCTCTTCCTTACCATGTGTGGGGCTGCAGGTTTACTTTTACTCATCATAATAGTTGGAGTCTTTGAATGATGGATTTCATGGTTCACAAACTCACAGCAGTCAGCTGTTCCTGTAGTGTTGAAGCCTACACCGGCTCCATAATAAGACTGTCATTCACTATCCAACAGCATTACAGAGAGGATCTCTTGAGCACAGTGAAGTATAATAATGTGAGATCCACTTTGCACCAGTAACATCAGACCTCATGATACACTGTTCTGGAGCAATTCTACACAGCTATAATAAAGTGTCTTGTCAGTACATATCCCTCTCTGTTAGCAGTGATATAATGAACACAGACAGCACATCAGATACATACACTAGTGTACATTCTGTTTTGCTGCCATCTTTTCATGTTGGATATCACATTCAGACATTTCTTGGTCCGATGACTTTAAAGTAATTGTTTGATGTTTCAGGAAATATGTTTATATACCCTCTTGCACAGATTTAGATGAGAAGATCAGTACCACTGTAATGAGAGTGATATTGATCTTCTCATCTAATGCTTGGTAAAAAGGCAAATAAGCGTGTTTACCTAAATGTTGAACTATTCCTTTAATATTCAAAAGTTAATGTAATAATTGTAATTCTCTTTATAAATTAAATGTATAATTTGTGTTACATGTTAAAGTGTATGTTTAATATGTAATTCATGTGAATTGAATGTAAAAGTACCGAAGCTCAGGACTCCATTAGGAATAGAAAAATGTTTAAAAAAAAGAAAAGAAAAAGAATTATATTCACTGTAATCTTTTCCAGTTAATTGTTTCTCAGTCAGAAGAAAAAAATCCCAGTCAATCAAATGGGATTCATCACTTCATTCAATACCACAAAAGAAGCTGTTATTGCACATTCAGAATATTTGTGACACCCGACCGTACAAAAGTGCCTTCTTTACTTAACCTTTAATTATGAATCCTTAACTTATTCAGTTGTATTTATCGTGATCACTGTGTGTGATGACTGAAATATTAGTTGTGAAAAAAGTCATGCTGTAAAGTAGGACTCTTGGATGATGTCATTTCAAGAGCACACATTTTCATTTTGATAGATTTGATTCCTTTTTTTATTTGTTTACAAGTTATATCTTGTATTTTCTATTGAAGCTGAATAATGAAATCATGTAATTTCAAAAAATAAAAATGATTTGCAGAATGTATTGCTTGTTTATTCCCTTTCATATTAAATGTATTATTTATAATTATGGATAACGCCAGACATTTCAAAGTGCAAACACCTCTGAATTTCTCAGACATTATTAAAGTTCTGTTCATTTAACAACCCAAATATTTGGAGGTATGATGTGCTTTGATGAAAACAGAAAAGAAACAGAGGTTGCTGTTTACTTCAGGATTAATGAGCACAAAGCACTTGACTTCTGTGTAATCAACCAAACAAGATTAGTGAAGAAAGTGGAAGTAAGCACCCTGATCAGATCAAAATTAGATCAAAGGAAACATCAGAGGTGCACTAGGAGTGAAATACTAGTGAATGTCCTTAAAATCTGTACATGAGGGTGTTTTCAGGTCACTGAGCACAATATCCTAGATGTCAAGTCAAGTGATATTATAAGCTGTGAGTAAAGTTGGACACAGCAGTTTGATTGATGTGATAAACAATTTATTTGGATGAGTAATTTATGTGGCAATCTGTAGATGTTGAAGCTTTGGTAAATGAGAACAAATGTGTAAAACATAATATTTAGAGAGATATGCAGGGTTTATTCTGATGAGTGTATTATTTTGTGTATTATTATTAAGATGAAGCTTGAGCTTTGTTGCCTTGTTGTTGGATGTCAGGTCATTAGTGTCCACCATGTTTTATACTATAGTCTGTGGGAGGAGGCCAACTATGAAAGCCAGCAGTCTGTTTGAACTGAGAATTGTAAAAATCAAGACCATTTATGAACCATTTGAGCACAGTATCATGGAATCATTTCATGAGCAGGTGGGCTTACTTTAAATGTCATAAATGTTCTTTGCAGCACAATTCTGCTTTACAAGCATTATGGCCCACTACAGTCATGTAGTATTGTAACAGTTAAACTAGTCACTAACTAATAGCCTGGCCGGATGTGAGGCCATGCCTAAATCCTCCCACTAGCTGTTCTGGCTATTCTGGCACTGCCTCATTATCGCCAGCTGTGAGGTGATTGACACCCTGCTGTTCTGAGTGATATGACTTTCTCTGAAGAGAATGGCCACAAATCAAACATGCTTGTTGTGACGCAGTCACAGATTTGGTCACTGCAGACAATGACATTAATTCTATCTTAACATTATTGAATGTAAATGTAAAATAGCCCTTTTTTCAGTTTTCAAAAATAGAATAGAAGTTTCACAAAACTAAAACTACATTCTTTACAGTCAACGTGTTAATCTAGTCTAGGTTTGACACTATCTACGCATAGTGCTTTTTGAGCTAGACCTGGTCTAAATGAAGGAAAAGCGCAATCACCCCCTTTTCACTCTTTAGCCAATTTTCTTTACTGTCACCACGGTTCATCATTTATAAATGCAACCTATGTATACGTGGCACACAGTGGTTGTATTTCCATTTCTTATGCAGCTGATGCAGCCACTGAACATATAAGATAACAAGTAATATTTGCTTGTTTATAAAGAGATGACCAAACATACCATTATTTGACATGTATCCTACTAAACAAAGTATAAAATATACAATATATGAACAAATTAATTGCATTTGGTGCTAGATGTTTTGAACCAGCCAATAATTGTTTAAATATATTTTAATATTCATAGCAAACCTACCTACTTCTTTATTAATCTTGTTACTTTTCAAGTAATTTTGTAATATGTTTTCTAGACCTGGTCTAGACCCAGGCTTCACAAATAGTGTTTTTTAAAGTAGTCTATTTTCTGGATGGAGAAATATCAATAAAAATGCCTTTTTTTCATAAATAATAATATAATAAGATGTTATTACAAGACTTTTATTGCATGTCTTACACTTTTTTCACAACGTAAAACAAGCCAAACTCCACTTTGAAAAACAATATGGTGGCCAAACTGGCCCCCACATTGTATACACTAGGCATTACGGTAAGAGCATGCAAGAACTGATATCAAAACAAATGTGACATTCCAGTGAATGGGATTTTGATTGCAGTTTGAGGTGTCCTGTCAACAATTTCACAGACGTTGGTGGTCTATGGGGAAAATGCTTTTCGGGCAGCAGGGTGATTTTTTACTGCAATACCGCAAGTGGCCACTGGGAAAAATTGGCTGCAAGGCTGAGCGGCGGAGCCATGGATGTATTACAAGAGCCCTATCCAGCTCTTATAATACATCCATGGATATGCACCTTTGTCCAAACCACTGGTTCGAACCAATCAGCATCCTTTGAGGATTCTTGTGTGATCTTGCGATCTCGCAAATCCAGATGCCTTGCGAGCAAGACGGCGATAGACTGATGGTTCATCCAATCACCTGCCAAATAATTTTTGAAAGTGCCTGCTCCAAACAGTTTTCAAGGACAACTTCTCAGATGGTTCTGTGTAACAAATCATCTGGCGCATCAGGTTAACATAACTTTGCACATGTATCAGAAATGATCTGTTATGGGTTTTGGGCTTGGGTGTGGCAAGTGGGCTCAATAATGCCCCCTAAATAGTTTTGAAAATTCAATAAAGTAACGTGGAGGGTCTGTGTCACCTGGATGCACAAAAGTTAGGCACATATAACATCTCCTGACTTACAAAAAAGTCTCTTGGTGCAATGCCCTAAAGCCATGAGGAAGTTGGCCATTTTGAATTTAGTGTGCAATGTCAAGTGTTGAACCAATCAAACTTGAAGGCAGCAGGCTTCAAGAGTCCAATAGCTACTTGACAAACAGGTAAGTACAGAAGCAGATGTCAATGCAAGAATAGGCAAGGCAAGGGCAGTCTTTTTACAGCTCAAGAACATCTGGCACTCTAGAGTGATACAGCAACGAAAAAAATTAAAATCTCTGTGCTGGTTTATGGCACCGAGACCTGGAGAATTCACAATACAAACACATTCAATAAAGTGCAAACTTTTATCAAAAACTGTCTAAGAAGAAATCTTAATATCCACTGGCCAGACAAGATCAGCAATAATGATCTGTGGATGAGGACACAACAATTACCAGCAGCAGAAGAGATTGAAAGAAGATGGAGATGGATCGAGCACACACTACAAAAACCAGTGTCAAACACCACCAGACAAGCTCTGACATGGAACCCTCAAGGGAAGAGGAAAAGACATCAAGACAGGCAGACATCGAGACTGGGAAACACCTGGTATCAGATAGAAAAGAAAGCTAGTGACCGAGAACTTTGGAGGTCCTTTGTCGACAGCCTATAGCCTTCTCCAGCAGTGTCAGGCATAGTAAGTAAGTAAGTGCAATGTCAGTGAATTTTGCGCAATTTACAGGCTGCATGCTTCAATGAACTTCTCCTAGCAGGTCAGTTAGATCAATCCCAAATTTGCCAGCAAAGTGTAAAGATAAAAAAAGACCTTCACCATTGTCCAGTCTGCCCCAAACTTGACATATTTGATAAGAGTGCAGGCCTGAGCACATCTACAGGCCAATATTGAGTCATAGTCATAGCGCCACCTATTGACAACAGACGCAAGCTCTCTGAAATACTGTTTGCAGGTGGTAGTTATAATTATTTTTATATCATTATTCATTTTATTTATTTTTTAATGTTTATTCATTTTGTTTTATTTATTTATTAATTAATGACAGACTGGCTGACAGACTGAATGTGAAATCACGTTCACCGGAACGTCGCATTCTTACCATAATGTCGTGTATATACACGCATGGCAAAACAACGTGGGGGCCAGTTTGACTGTGTTTTTCTTCGAAGTGGAGGCTGTATGTATTATGTTTACAGTATGCCAGCGTATGAGCATCTTTAACCTCCTAGGCCTTCATATACTAAAAATTGCTCAACAAACGTAAAGGTCCATCTAACCAATGAGAAGAAAGGGAAGACAGTCACGCAAGATGACGCAGCAGCGTCACGATTCTTGTTCTGTGTTGAAGCGGCATTTGAGGGCTGAAAGAATCACTTGTGACTGCGTGTGTACGATGTAAGAGATGTCTCTGCCCTCAAAGGGATGATATTGAAATGCAGGGTAGTAGAGTACTCGTCTAACTGGAATTGAAGCTGACAGGGAAAGAAAAGCCAGAAGCTAATAGTCTTGCAGTGGTTTTTGAACATGCTGGCTTTGATGACCCAGGAGAGAAAGTTACTGTAACTGATGACCAGACAGCCTCACTTCTGCTGCAGCCTGCTTGTCTGCATCAGAGGTGGGTGTTAATAAAATATTCAACAAACATACTGTGTACTTGTGGAATGTTGTAGTGTTATCATAGCCTACAGCTACAGTGAATCACTGTATCATCAATTAAACATGAAAGAAAACTTGCATTGTAAGCAAGTCCAATTATGCTGACAATTTAAATGTCCTCTTGTGTTTAAACATAATAATTCAGCATGCAAACCATTTTTTTTCTTCAACTGTAGCTTTGTATTAGAATGTTTTGTACACTTAACAAAAATCAAGCCTACATTTTATGATTTATGGTGACATTTGAACCTGTTTACTTGTCTAAACATCATCACTTCCACTCAGCAATCCAATTATTTAATCTTATGAACAACAAATAAAATGAAATGAGTTCCCTTTAGAAGAAATACATTTTAAGAATACAGTACAGTAAATATCCCACATGCAGCTCTTTTCTGCTTTTTTTAAACAATGAAAAATGTAATTATAGTTTTGTATTTTCATGTATTTCTTGTGGCAGCTGTGCAGTCTTTTCTGTCTGTGTGTCCTGGCAATAATCCAACATCCCTTATTATGTAACTCCGCTGAATACAGATATTTATAATCTGAACATGCTGGAGTCATGACATCATCCGGCACTGCCGACCATGACAAGCGTTGGGGGAAGCATGCAAACTGGTCTGTCATGGTAGGCTCTTGCTTGTAACCGACAGGAAACATATTAGTGAGATGCAATGTGATTGATGCGTGGCTTAACTTGATGTCTGTTTTTATATCCCAGGGGACAATGGGTTGCCAGAAGACTTGCCAGGTGGAGAAACTCCTGAAACAGTCTCAGAGGGAGGTCGTGTGCAGCCAGAGACAAAGGTTAGCCACAGCGAAGAAGAACAGCCGGATGAGAGGCACAGATAAGGTGAGCGTGATGTGCTGTTTGCCTGCGTGTCGGTTGTAAAGCTTTCGATGAATAAGCTTTGATTCAGTCGTGTCTGGACACTAGCAGGATCAGCACTTGTTGATGCCTGCAGCCATAATCTGACCTCATCGTGCACTCCTCAGCCAAGGCTCTTTACTCTCAAGGCTCATCATTAACAGATGCAACCATATGTGGCACTCAGTGGTTGTATTTTCATTTCCTATGCAGCTGATGCAGCTACTAAATGCATGAGGTATCGTAGTGCCTTATTTACTGTAAGTCGTACTTGCTTGTTTATAAAGAGATTACCCAACATGCCATTATGTAACATGTATTTAATTAAATAAGTCTTAAAATATGCAATATATCAACAGATTAACTGCATTTGTGTGCTAGATGTTTGGCATTGGTTTGTAATTGTACATACCCGCATCCAAACATGTATTTTTATACTTTTGGCAAATCTAGTTATTTATTTAGAAATATTGTTAGTTTTTAAGTAACTTTGTAACCATAATATGACATACTATGGGCAGGGTAAAAAATATGAATGTCAAAGGGATTCGTATACGCTAAACACAATACACTTTTAAAGAACATTTTTCTTAACGGTAATGGTCGCGGTATTGAACGTATTGTAGTGTGTAGTGTGTAGTTAGTTAGTCAGTAGATTCACAATTAAGAGAGCAGAAGTGATTTGAAATTGCTGCTGTTGTACAAACAAAACAAGAAGAATCAGAGTGAAATGCAGTGATTTTGCAGATGTACAATATGCAGCTGGGTTGGTAAATAGCCGAGTAGCTTATGATTGTCCATGTGCAGATTACCGGCCAGTATGTGATCCCTTAGTGATGTGTGTATTTGTATTGTGTGTGTGTTTGTGACGGTATTTGAACCTGCTTGGGGATGCAGGTACTGGGTGATGGATTTTCGACAGGTTTGTTTGAGGACACAGCTGTGGGAAGGAAACTGCTGCGGTGCTGACTGTTGCAGCCAATGATGAACCATCATCAAGAGTGTACTGTGTTATGTAAACTGGGTACTTGGTGCTTTTCCCTGCTTTGGATTTGGGGCTGGTATGGAGAGTAAGTGACTGTCCTCATAGTTAAAGGATACAAAGTCAAACCATGCTGTGATGGATGATACATGAAGGGATGTTTTCAGTGACAGGTCTGTAGAATTTGACACAAGTATGTTGTGACACATCGTGTAGTTTGATGTATTTGATTAAATCCCGCAATGTTTGCAGTAGCATCTGGTATTTTCCAGGTAGAAAGTTCTTTGTGGGTTCTTGTGAAAGTCAGTCTTTATCTCTACTGTCTTTAAAGTGTTCAAGGTTGTTATCGGCACACAAAATTGACAGACATCTTAGTGGGTCTTATTGTATCTGTTTAAAAAACTTAAAGAGCTTGATTGAAGGGTGGCAGTCATTTAAATGTAGGAACTTTATGAGTGGAGAGCTTGCAGCCATTTCAGGCACTTTTAATGAGAATAGCAGAGGTTTACCCTCATATACTTGAAGTGGGCAGGACTGTTAATGTCTGTTGCAAGACATCTGTCAATCAAATCTGATCAAACCACACCCACACAGTGCTGATATGAAAGAATAGCTGAGTTTTTTTAAAAACCTTAACCCCTTTATCCTTTTCCCAAACTTTAATGGTGCCCTGTAAAGTCTTCTGGTAAACAAACAAAACGTCATGTTTACATCCAGTGTCTGTGTATCCTTGAGGTGTAACAAATGTGTTGAATGCATGTCCTCATAAAACATTGCAAAGCTGAGATATTTAAATATTTAAATATTTTAAATCATGCATTGTTTACATCCATGCTTGCTTGTGAGCAGTCTTTTTCTTCACTACATTTGTAGGTGCTTTGCTACAACTGTTGGCACGTTACCGCCACCAACTGTCAGTCAGTGGAACTTGAAACCAAAGGCTTGATGTGAATCCTGCTGTCTGCATGTTTTGGTGGTGCACGCGAGATAAAAAATTAAAAAAAAAAACTACTAGTAGTCAAAAACTCCACAGGGTAGCCCACCTTTAACTTTGAGTTAAAGTCATAGCTTCTTATTAAGTCTTGAACATTAAATGTTATACAAATTTCTCTTGGGCATTAATATTGGTATAAAATGAATGTAATGGCTTGAGAGTCAATATTATCCAGGGTTTTGGTTATCGTTATATTGTGAAATTAACAATGAAGGCTTGCCTGGTCATGAGATTGAAAATTTCCTGTCTACATGGAAATATCATCTGACTGCTTCAGTACTCATCCACAAAATATGTCTTTTCTATTCCATATTCCTTAACATATAAGCTGCTTTAGCTCTTCGTGTTATTGTTGTTGCACCTCACACTGTTTTCTTTTTTTTATTAATATGCAGAAGCCTTCACAAAAGGGGATGTCAAAACAGTTGTTCACACCTCCAAACGTGTCTCAGTCAGCTGAGTTAAGGCAGGCCTGGAGCTCCTCTTCTGCCTTCTGACATCCTTTGACAGCTGTCTGAACAGGTTTGGTTCCCTTTAACATTCTAAGGTAGGCAGGCGTCCTGTGAATCATTATTAAAAAAAAAAAAAATAAACTCACACAAAACCAGCAGCGGCACAGCTAGCTGATGCACGCTATAAAGCACTCTCCTGTCTTGTAAAGATTCAGACAGTGCCTTGATCCCACTTAGCTCCGACATAATTTGCAGCTTGATGTTAACTGGAAATGATTTTTTATTAAAATGATCTGTCAGTCTTGTGTCTTTCCCAGTTGACCTGAACTTTAAAAGCTTGTATCTATTTTAAACTGTGCAGCTTTGAAGTGTCATAGGAGGGCAAATACAACAGACTTAGAAATACAAGACTGCATCATTTTCTCTTATGGAGCAATTACGCAGACATTTGAAGGTCATTCATTACATCTGCATTCATAAATTATAGGATAAAAACAGATATTTGAACATAGATTTCTTGTCAAAATGATCAAAGAAGTTTAATGCTTGGGGTACTACTTTTTTATCCTGCTGTGTTATGGTGAATTTACTGGTGGCCCTAGAGGACATATAATGTACAGTGCAGTCGCCTATAGCAGCTGATGTTATAGTGAAAACATCAGGTGTGCTTCCTGCTCATTGTCAGAGCTCAGCACCTCCCCCTTTTGTGTTTACACACCAGGTAGAGGACATGGGCGGGAACATTTGACATCAATCGTGTGTGATGTAGCGGTGCCTTGACTGTTAAACGGCCACTGTGATATAAGCTCCCAATTGGGATTGCAGAGAGGGTCCCGTTGGAGGGGGAGGGAAGGCTCTAAACAGAGGTAAGGAGCTGTTGTGGTTGCTAGGCATCCACGCTAAGGAGAGCATATCTGTTTTGGGCCCTGCTCCTCCTCTCTCTCCTTTTCCCACAACAGAGTGCAGCGCCGCTGTCAGCCACAGAGGGCAGCCTCACCGCACATGCTGTGCTGCTCTCCTCCACATCTCCCTACAGTAAAAAAAAAAAAGCCCCAGGATGGCCCAAATAATCTCCTTTAATACCCTTCTGCACTTGATTTCCTGATCTGTGATTGGATGGCAGTGGCGTTGCTGCGGTTTGTGATAGCTGATTGGTCTGGCCCACCGTTCAGTGAGTGAGGGTTTGTCAAGCTGAGCCTCCGGGGAGCCTCTGTGGCATAATGACCCATGACGAGGCAAGGCAGAGTCTCTGTATCAGCTTGCAAAAAAAAAAGAAAACAGCTTAGAAGCAGTGCAACAAAACTGAGAGGAAAGACCAAGGGGGACGCCAGAGAACCTCACATGACCTTGCCAGCTTCAATCATGGCTGCTCATCAGTGGTGGTTAGGTGGGCAGGCGGTACAGAGGAACGCAGCACTGGAGGGGTTTATTGACAGGATTGTGTGTGACTGCTGAGAATAAGACAGAGAATGACCAATTCTGATTAAGGAAGACGAAAGACATCCTGGAGAGGGAGCGCTGCTCAGTGCCGCTGCGCACTGCACTGCCTCTGCACCCCTGCGTGCCTGTGTGTGTGTGACTAAGTGTGTGTGTGTGTGTGTGTGAGAGAGAGAGAAAGTGAGAGAGAGAGAGAGAGAGAGAGAGAAAGGGGGCGTGTTGATGTGCGTGCTCTGCTGCACAGCCACGGTAGTGTGAGCTGAATGATGCTCGCTGGCTGTCTCTCTCTCTCTCCCCCTGTGCTGCCTGGCTGTGCCTCTTTCTGCCGAGCAATTGATGAACCATTTTATGCTACAGAGCTGCCATAGACATCGTCCTGGTCCTGCTGCTGGCTGATCTGTCCTTCCGACCCAAAAGGAAACACCTGCCACTGCATTGGTTCTTTAACCGCTGCTGCCAAGGTACTGTACCGTCTACTGTCTGCTGTCAAGCCGTGTGTGTTTTTCTGAGCCAGGGATTGTTGTGCTGCCTCTGCAGCAGGATCCCTGTGCTGCTACTGCTGCTGCTGGGGGGATAAGGTTGATCTCAGTGTCTTAGACTCTTGGCGGCTAACATAACTGAAATATACTCTTCTGTCTATCGTGCACATGTAGCTCCGTACCGTTATATGTATTTCTCAAGGGATGCATCAGCCTGTTTTGAGCTGTTCTGCACAGGAGTGCAGAATATCCAGGTCTGACAGCACTGAGAGGAGCCAGAGGACACTGCACATAATTTGCATGCAGTAAGGATTCACTCCATATTTGTATATTGTTTGAGTTCCTTGTCCTAATTGAAAACATGCTGCAGTGTGTTTTCACAGAATAGTTTAGTCAGCGTAGCGAGAGCAGTCTGTTTATTGTCTGTGGGTGATATAACATGATTTTTGGGGTTGACGTTGGTTCCGGTTGTCACTGCCATGCCTGTCGGGGATAGGCATCGGAAGGCACTTTCTGTAAAGTCTACATGCAGAGATGTGTCATTGGGGTTAATGAAGTTGTATTAATGAATTGGAGATATGAATGCTAAATGGTTGTATTTGTGCAGATAATTCCTCACCAGTAGACTAATATCAGTGCAAGGCTGCTAAGATAACAGCTGATATGATTGGTGTTTTTTTCATATAATAAAAGGTGTCATTGAGTGTGTGTTTGTGCATTATAATTTGACACTATAGGTTGTAGTAGGCATGAATAGATATGAAAAGGAGGTAAGTGTGTTTCTAAATGTTGTGTCATTAGCTCCAACACTGAGCAGCATTTTGCAATGAGACATGATCCTATAGGTGGCAGTCATGAGAGAAGAGGGTGGGAGTGGGAATAAACATTGAAGGCTGAACTGTGACTGTGAGAGAATATGTTGTCTGCGTGTGTACTGTGTGTGTATGCGTGAGCGTGCACGAGTGCACAGGTATGGATGTTTCTGTCGCCTCCCAAGGTCACTCATTTGAAGAGCTTCCATAATTAGGGCTGTCAGTCTCGACCCGCACCTCAGACATGAGAGAGTACTCTGACGACAAACTCCCATTCATACTGTAGCGCCTCCTGCCCACCTTGACAAGCAAGCATGGTCATTCATCATTTTACTGGTTATCCCTGAGCTGCCAGCAAGCGACTTTTATCTTCACAATGCACCGGGGACGGGTATTCATATTTCTAACTTAAAATTGTTCGCTCTGCAATGAGTTGATTGCAAGAGAAGGGATGGAAGGATGGAGTTGGTAGGATGGTGGTGGTGAAGGGGGGAGTTCAAGGAGGGGGAAAGAGTACTGTTGTGTATTTCTTAAATCCAGAACTGGGTCAAATAATATTTGCATAAAATTCTGTTTATTTCCTCCTTTGCGTAGCACCAAATGAGCGGGGTTTTACCTCACTGGGAGTTCAGACATTTTGTTTTCAGTGATAGAAAAGTACTTAATCTGAATTTAAAAACATCTGCTTACTGATTTTATGCCATATGGAATCCATCTGGTGTTTTGCCCATTTGGTATATGTAGTAGACTGACCGGCATTTGAAAAATAACGATAAATGTATATTACCTTATTTTTGTTCTTTAACCTAAAAACATTTATTTTTGATAAGGATCAATTAAAATCTGTAACGAGCAGGACATTTAAACCCTCAATATTTTTTTTTTTGCCACTTGGGGGCCACAGAAATGAACTTTAAACACAACCTTGACATAGCAAGTAGATGTTTTTTACACATCCAGACACGGAGCAAAATTAGCATTATGTTGCAGTCGTGTTTCTGGCCTTTTGGTGAATGTAACTCCAATATTCACTCTTCTTCTAGCTCCACTTTGGTCCCCAGCAACTCCTGCCAGAAACATCTGTCTCAAAACAATGATCCGAAAGATGCTGAAATGCTCTGTATTGGTGATAGAACTTCGGAGTCAGGTGAAAATTCTCTTCATCACTACAAGTGATCCCTTTACGCATACAAGTAGTCTTTTGATCCTAATAATAATAATAATATCTTAATCTTTAATATAAAATGATTCATGAGAGCAGCTTTAAAGTAAAAAACATGAAATTATCAGTGCTCTCTGGGGCACAAACTATATTATAGAAATTTAGAAAGTTTCTAAATAAAAAACATATCTTTGTAATTTCTGTACTGTGTTTTCTTGGTCCTTGTTCACTGATACCGTCTTACCTGCTGATACTGACATATCTGCACTAACCTTAGATAATATGATAATATTCGCCATGCTGATGTGTCAGTCAACTGAAACTATGAGGCAGGTTAAAACAAACACTGTAAGTTCTTAGAAAAAAATAAACCTCAAGTGTTTGTGGTGGTGCTAATGCCAAGAGTAATTACCAAATCCCTTTGAAGCTGGTCTGTTTAAGTCTATATAAAATTCATTAACTCTATATGGCTGTGTCCCACAACATGTATCGTCAGAGTTTGCAACAGATCATTACATAATCATGCAGTTAGCAACCTTCTGGGCAATGTAGATGGCATACACAGCTGGTAATCCACAACAAAACTGGACAAAATATATTTCACAACAATGCTATGCCCTAACATTATGCCAAAAGGTTCATCTGTTTCTCCTGTACATGTATGTGTAAGGTGGACATTTCTTGGTAGATGATTTGCATACTATAAGATGTGTTCGTATAAAGCATGGCCTCCGATGCTGCTGTTGGAGAGACCAAAGTAGAAAGAGAAGGGCTGAGGTGCTGAACATAGCCGCTTAGTGTGAGAGGAGCGTGGCTCAGCGTGGTCCTGAGTGACTGAAGCTAGGCTGTAGTAACAGCTGGAACACTGCTGCTGCTGGCGCCTGGATGTGGCCTGGATAAAGCACGTGACCCCGCCACAGTGTGAGGCATTAGTGATATGAACAGCAGGGTCCACGGCTGCTGTTACATAACACCATCTTCACTGGGAAATCTCTGTAAAGATGGCTCTGTGAGACTTGGTGACAGCAGAGTGAAAGTGCATTATCATTGTCATCAGCCGCATCACTTGGTCTGATTGTTGGACTATCCCATGCATGACAAAGCAAGCATGGGTTCACCGCCCTCTCTCTTTTGTATCCTGAGGGCATTTTCATGTGAGAGCAGATTTATGTAGATGTTTGTGCTTTCTAAGCCCTGGTGTGTAATGCCTCTACACTTGATCCTCTTTACACGCACGTTCAGTATACAGTATTTGTGCACATGTTCTTATGTGTGTATCCACTTGCATCTGTCTGTAGATGAATGTGTGTGTAATGGTTTGTATCTTCACATAGTTATATGCATGTGTATGTTTACATACAGCATATGTTTGTTTTACGCCATAGCTCTCACAGCTCAAACGTAATGTAAATTGATATGCTGTGCCAGCTGTCGTCATGTCGGCAGTTTGACTGACTGCTGTAGTCGGACTCAGACGTCCGGGAGGAACTGGCTGCTGACTGTGCTGGAGGTCAGAGGAGAGTAGCCGGTAATCACCTCAGGGATCTGACTGCATTCATAATTGATTGTTCCTGGAGTTGATCAGGGCTGTCCACTCAGTCAGATGGACAACACTGATCTGGCGTAAAGAGCACGAGATTAGATGATCCGCCTCAAAGTTAGTTGTAGTGGTTTGTTGTTGGGCATCTTTCTTGCACACCAACATGATTTTGGTTAGCACTAGTCAGGCTTGACTAACGCAACTTAAAAAGTTCAAACAGTCATCATTGTGAGTTTGAAGATAGCACACATGAAGCATAATTATGAGATATTTAACTGGTTCTCCTGGAGTCGGTAAGTCAGTAAGTCTGTGTTTGTGGTCAGCTCAGAGAGATGGAGGGCTGTTTGGATCTGTTTGGATCTGTTCTGAAAGGTGGACGATCATGTCTGAGGGCGGGGGCTTGGGATGATTATGTGGATCTTGACAAAATCCACAGGCAACGATGATTATTTGTCAGGATTTGCTTTGTAATAAAAAAGCTTATCTCCACAGGTTCAATCTCGGTCATTCTCTCTGTCTCTGCCTTTCTGCTTGCAGGTTTTGCCTACTGTGTCTGTTTTGTACACACTGCATTCGTGTTTTTTTTTTTTTTAAAGCAAAATCATGTGTGATGCTATCATGCAGCATGCTCAGTTTAACCTCTCATAAGTTTATTTAACCCACACTGGCTGATTCCCTCTGATCTTTTCTTCATGAGACAGACTGATGTGAACCCTGGCCTGTGCTCCATTTGATTCACTATACTGTCGACAACTTGAGGAGCCGGATCCTCTGATGTATGAGGTGTTTGTTGAACACCACTTCCAATGTTCGTGTCCTTCACACGGACAGGCTCTTCTGTGTGTATTGTCCACCATGTTGGAGGTTAATTGCAAACTCTTTGATAGCATATTATTGGCAGGCAGAGCTACAGGCACACCGTGGCAGTCAGTTCAAGGCACACTTGCTGTTTCTACACCACTTTTAATGTTGACAATGATTAATGGAATGCTAATGTGCTCTGGAGTTAATGCTTTGTGTTTATGTGGGGATGTAATTGATTCTAATGTCCCGATCAAGTAGAATTTCACAGTGGATTACTAGAAAAAAAGCTCGGCTCTGCAGTGGGTGCTGTAGCACAATGATTCCTTTTTTGCAGTGATTCATCTTTGTTAACTGTGTGATAGGGCACGCTACATTGTTCTATGTTATAGGTCTCTGTGGGGTTGGTAAGCCTCCTGTCCAATCCACTGCCTCCATCCTGGCCCATCAATGAACAGGGGCACAGGGTAATTGCATGAAGAAGCTGTAATAAGGTGGATTGAATTAGCTTTGCCCTGACTAAAATGAATTAAAGAGGCAGTCATGACATACAGACTCCTAAACTGACTTATTATACCTGTTCAGGCAAATATATCATAATGTAGTGTAGTATCTTAGAGATGCTGACAATCTAGGGCTACAGCCCGACATGAGTTTGTGCAAATGCCTGTACGCTGAAATAATAAATGGTGTCTAATTCTCCTTAATTGGAAATGCCTGCATGAATATTAGTCCTAATATGGGTGAAAACTGAAAGTCAACCCTCGGCCCCGACAATTAAAACAAATAACAAGCTCATATTGTCCTGAAATGTTGTTAACTCAAATCCTATGTGCGTGTCTGAGCAAGCCAGTCATCTACACAGTGATGAAATGTTTTGAATGGCATTTCTACATAACTAGAGCTCAAACATTTTGTAAATGAATCGATTAGTCGATCAAAAGAATATTATTCAGCAACTCTTTTGATTGAATTGATTAATCATTTAGGTCATTTTTCAAGCAAAATTGCTGAACATCGCCTAGTTCCAGTGTCTCAAATGTGAGGATTTGTTGTTTTCCTCTGATTTATTATTATTATTATTATTGTGAATTGAATATTGGGCTGTTGGCCTTGGGCTTCAGAAAATTTTCCCATTTTTTGACACTTCATAGAACAAACAATAAACTGTTACATCAATAGACTGAGAGAATAATTGGCAGATAGCAACTGATAATGAAAATACTTGTTAATTGCAGCTCTATAAATATAAAAGCCGTATGTGGATCAATTGATGGACCCATTGACAAACAAGGCAACTTTGTTTGAACTTATCAAGGTGTCACTTTTGCTTATATTTAAATGCAAGATGATTTCATTTTCATCCAAGATCACGAGTTATTGTATGAGGAGATGAATAAGTCATAGAGTTCCACGGGGGAATGGCAACTGATGCTAGACAGAAGAGCTTTGGAGCTCCTATGAAGGTTGAGATGGATGAAGGGTCTGCATTGCTTTAGGAGTCGTGCCTTGCGGTAGGGGTACGGGGCAGGACAGAGACGTCCTGTGTCCAGATGTCTGTTTGTGTTAGGGAGATTACGGCACTGCCTCCTGCCATGAGAAACAAACACTAATTGCCCATTGGCCCCGGGTTGGAGATGTGCAGCTGGGGACATGTAGCTAAAAATAGCACTGCTTGTTCCCATGAGTGGCGGGCACACAGCACCATAGCATTAGTATTCAGCACTAAAGCATGGCATGGACAAAAAAGGTCATCTTCTGGCCATGGCCACAAATGTCAGGGTGGGGTACAAAGCGACACCAACACAGGGCGGGTGAACCGCAAGGAGCGCCTCAGGCTTCAGCCCCCATATGGACCAACCTGCTGAACCGCCGTCCTCGGTCTGAACAGTTGCAGGAAAATGTCACATGGTAACAGCCAAGCGAGTGTCATGACATCCTGTGTTTTGTTTGTAGCCCAGCAGCGTCCACGCTTGTTCCATGCAGTCTTTACCCCCATACATAGATGGCCTTCCATGCTTGAGTCGAGTTACAGCTCTCCCTCTATGACACAAAAGCAGCATCTGGTTCCACCTGACTGGAGCCATGAATAATTTAAAACAGGGCATTATTATTTCCAGCCAGCTCCACTAGCTTGGCAATAACAAGCAGTTTAGGTAGTGCTATCAGCATTGCTGGCTAAGTGGTTGAACATGGAGAGAGGATGTTATTTTACCTTGTTGGCATCTTATACTTGTGTGGGTTTGTAAGTATCTGGTTGAATGAGTGCGTGAGTGTTATTTTTCATTGATACACTAGGCCAAATCTTGCTTGGTTGTTTTCAGGACTGGAAATGTGCATAAACAGAACTATGTGAAGCATCTAGTTGACCATTATACCAATCATGACGTCTTGTGACATGTAAAGATTAACAAGCACAACACATGACAACTTTAATTTGATTTTACAGCTCATCCATTAAGAAAACAATCACCTTCTTGTTTTATTATGTGTGGCTCTTTTTTTTTACTGATTTGCACACATGTGCTCAATGCAGACAGCACGTAGTCCAGTAGATACTTCACTTTTCTTTCTGTTTTCAAACTGAACGCGTGAAGGAGAACACACTCTCCTTGTGCTGCATGAGTGTCACTGTTAGCTGTTTTTCCACTCAGACCACCTGCTGGCTCTGAGCGGCCACTCACCTACACATACAGAGTGCTAGCAGATTTCATCACCAGTGAGACTTAATAGCAATTATTTGAATTCAAGTTAGTCAAAAACTGTGCAATGAAATTGTAAAAATGACACTGTTATATCGATAACTTGCAATTGAGGAAATGCACTATTATTACTGTATTCATTTGGCTGAAATGCTTCAAATGACTGCAACTTTTCCGTTTCACTCCCCCACAGCTGAGGAATGAAATTCTGCCACTGCAGCTCCCAGGCATACAGCGTTTGGATAGCTTTCGTCTTCTAGAGGACAACAGCGGAGCTCTGAGACTCAGCCCGCAAACCCTGAGCCACCAAAGGCTAAAGCAGAAGTTACTGGTGAGTTCTCTGTGTGAAAGGGAGATAAAAGCTTGTTGATGCTGCACTGGGCACGGGTCATTAGGAGCAGTAGGAGGCTGCTGTTAAGGCATTTGCTTTTAGCAGTGTTGTGTAGCTTTCATGTTCTTCTCTCTGCTTTGGATTGTGAACTTGTGAACCATGATTTTTTTTATTTCCTTTGGTTACTGGTTTAATTTTGAAATGAACTGAACTTGCTTACCCCCTCCTTCGTTTGGAATCATCGTTTGGATTAATTGGGGTCAAAGTTGCAGTTTACTCAGTATTTCATGATTACTGATCATGTCAGGGAAAAGTCAGGAGACAAGTCATGAACTTGGGCCTGTGACATTTCCTCATCCCTGCTTGAGCAGGACACCAAACCTAAAGTGAGATTTTGGGAAACTGGCCTGTTTGCCAACCTAGCATACGTTAGCGTATGTTTTGAAATTTTGACACTAAATCATCCATATTTTCCTTATGAATACTTTGTTTGAGTGTTTATTTGATTATTATATTACTTTTTGCTCACATAACTGTCTGTTACATGAGTCAACAAACTTTTTGGTGCGTTTGTAGTGCAAGGATGTTGGTATAAAATCAATCAATCTATATGGCAGCTAATCCAAAATGAAACCTTGCTGCATTGTTGTGACTTCATGATATATCATTTTTCATATTTATGAATGCAGTAAAATATGAATCTATCTAAATATGAATATTTTTTGCACGTGAATGCTGATGGTACCAATCTACGAGTGTCACATGGATAGTTTTTAAGTGTATGTTATCATTCTTAAAGATTCAGTAATGTTTAAATATCCCCCAAATTTAGCACACTGATGTCAACGATCTGGTTTAAACACTGTTGTAGTGTTGTCTCCTGTGGTGTGGGGACACCCAGTAGCCATGTTGTTGCAATGCTGTGGACAGTAAACAGCGGGTTTCCAGAATGAAACTGGCTTCGTCTTCCTCAGGCTTCCTCCAGGCTGCATTCTCACAGCGGAGGCTGCTTGTAATTCCCCCGGCTTCCCCTGACGTCTGTGGTTCAATATGAATGAGCTGCATCGATTAAACCTCAGTGTGGTGCGTGTGCTGAGGGGATGAGTCGTGTGTGTGTGTGTGTGTGTGTGTGTGTGTGTGTGTGTGTGTATGTGTGGGGCTGCTGGCTTTCTCTCCTGTGTGTCCTCAGCACCAGACTGTTGTTTTCACAGAGGGTGACATTATGGTTGACATCTTTTGGCGGAAGCATAAACTGAAGCTTTGTTGTTTGCAGCTTCTTCCTGCGTGTTAATTAACAGTTAATGTAACTGATATTTCCTAATGGAGTGAAGAGAGAGGAGTTATATTGGCAGAAATGGTAACACAAGAAACTAACAAACAGCGCTGACAGAGTCGACGTCTGTATTGACTTTCTCTTTTCATGTTTTCTGCTTTCGGTTCGGATGGTTTGCATTCACGCTGCACTACAGAAACACACGTTCTCACATGGCTTTCACAACCCTCAAACCTTCTTGTCTCACGCACGGAGAGTGTGGCCTTCTCGTGTTAAAGTCCGCGAGCTGTAGTGTATAGGGGTGCGAGGTTAGCAATACTGACTGTTTGCATAATGAGGGTGGTGTGAACTTTATTTTTAAAGTCTCCGCCTGCTTGTGACAGGGCTACTTGATAATTAGCTTGTCAACATTTCTTAAGGGCTCGCCTGCCTCCTCAGTCATGTGCAGCAGCATTTTTAAAAGAGACTAAATGTGAATAATAACATATATTTCAAAACTGGAATTAATTAGTTTAATCAAACTTTTATTAATCAAGTTCCCTAAAGATGTTGTCATAAGTCAGTGGAAAGAACATGAGTGCGTGTATGCCTTCACATGCTTTTGGCAGTGAATCAACAGAACGTTTGATGTGTCTGCTGATAATTATAACATTCATGAATGAGGTCTGGTTATCCAAAAGCTCTTCTGTCGTACCTGTGGTGGTTGCTTGGAAACGAGTGCTTTTGAAGTCTGCGTGCGTCCTATTTTGTCATTAAGCTGGCGTTTTGAAGCGCTCAGTCAACAGAGAACTGGACTGGGAAGAACAAGGGTATTGGAGAGAGGGATGGGTGGGTTGGAGGTGGTGTTGTTAATTCCCTGAAGTGGAAAAACAGCCGATTATGGATCCTGAAAGATTGGCATACCATCAGTAATTACCAGTACTGCATGATCCTATGTAAGACTGTGTGAAGTGGTAATGAAAAACTGACAGAGCATGAGGCACTTCCTCAGCAAGCACCATTAGCCTGCAGCTCTGTTATCTTATGATGGAGATGCAATCAACTAACCGCAGACGCACCCTGGTTAAGGTGTCTTCCTTGTGTACACAGCTGTCTGCGGGCGTTACATCTTTCCGTCTCACGCAGCATGTGTGTATTCCTGTGAGCGAGCTTGATAAAAGTGACATTTTTTAACTTTGCCCTAGAGATTTTGTACCCTTTTTGTTACCTTTGTTGCTTGTCCTCTTTTAGGATTGCGGATTTGTGCTAGAGAGAGAATTTTACAGATACTGACTTATAGATGTTACTCTGCAAAAGCTGACATTTACATAACGTTTTCGTCTGTTACAGGACTTTTTATTGTATGACTGCAGGAGGATTTGAGATTAAGGGACATGTCACTTTCCTGCCTACACACTGCATTACGCATTTACAGTGCAATTCTGGAAAAAATGGTCACAGTGAGATAATTAAAGTCTGGCCTTATACTTTAGTCACATTTAGATATAACATGTCAGTCATGTTTTTGGCATTAACCTACTCATACTGTTGTGAAATCAATGCATTCAAACCAACAGAATAGAAAGTTTCAACCAATCAACACATTTATTTTCCTCCAAGCCTTCTGCTTCTTCAAAGCGATACTTCAGTATACATCTTTTGCTGAACAGCGGCCACTGTGGCCAAATGTGATAGTTATGTAATAATGGTAAATTTAGTGTTACAGTTGCACAAGTAGAGCAGAGTTAACATGTCAGTAAAATGCCTCAGTAATGTCCTTTAATACAGTAATATCTATCTAGAGTTTGCTAACATTAGCGAACTTCAGCCACCACATGCTAATGGTCATACCAGAACAAGTAAGGTTGTATCAGCAAAATCAAAAGTTACAGTCTTGCTTTAAATTATCCTGAAAACCTGACAGGAATGGCTGTAGACTTTGAATGTCTTTAAAGTCTTTACCCATGTTTTCATCCAGCTCTTCTGCAAGGGGTAAACTCTTGAGGTAAATTGGCAGACTTTCTAGGGTGTCAAAAAACAAAACAGGCGCATCCGTCAAACGCTGGTCAAAGCGAGCGTTTGAGCATTTTTCAGCATTGAGCGTTTGACAGATGTGAGTTGCATGAAGATGTGCTGTTTAAAGTGGAGAAGATTTACTGCCTGATGGAGTAATGGGATGTGTGATGTTTTTGGTGTTACGAGATTGACGAGTCATTTCTGTGCATTTCAGATTATTCCCGTCTCTTTATCCCTCTGTTTTCCTCCTGTGCTCTGAATGACCCATCAGCATATTGATAAGCCGAGGATGTGAACCATTACCCATCTGTCTCTGGAGTGTCTCAGCCATGATGACAAGGGGCAAGACTTATTAGGGATGTGAACAGTTTCTCCTTGGTTAACTCCTGCCCTCATAACTATTCATGACTTGGAGGAGGCCTACAGTCAGGCCTACGGGTTTGCTCAGGCTGTGCTCAGTTTGATGGTCAAGTGAATCATCAGGCCGAGGCACATTTGAGTGTTGATCATGAATATGCATCACACAGATTGGAAAAAGTCACAGTCACTTCTCAGTATAGATATCATAGACTGTGGCGTACCCATCATGTTCCTCTAAACAAACAGAACTAAAAATATTCTGCATGTCTCATGCAGTCTCTCCTACACCACCGTCACTGCCCAGGTTTATCATTTATTCTAGTTTATTAATATTAAGAGGTCTGGGGTAGAATACATTCATTTCACTCAGAAAGGACCAGGACTGACAATCAGTCCCCTTCTCGCTGTGAGGCAACAGAGCTAAACTGTAACACCACGCTGCATCAGATATAATAATACTCCAAATACATTCAGTAGCTGACGCTGCACAAACACTGTGTTCCTGTGTTTCATGTGCCACATAATGCTGCTCCCCCGCCGATCCATTATTATTACTTTATTAGTACAAACTCACACTGACACACAGGTAGAAATCTCTGTGTTGTGACAGGATGTTGCGTGAAACAAACAGGTGTTGTAAATTGATTGCCACGTGTGAGTGTCTTATTTTTGCATGTGTATTTTTATATGTGTGTTTGTGCATGTATTGATGTGGGAGGCCCCTGTGCTAGGGGCCAACCTCATGTTTACATCACTTATAATGAAATTAGAGCCGCGTGGCGCCCACACTACAGGCCTCCACTGATCCTCTAATTCAATTACCCCCCTTATTAACGCTCAGATGCTGCTGGCTGACCCAGGACAACACACTGCTTTTACTACACACCATTCACTCTGCAGCCTTTTCTGCTTCTCCAGTGGGCTGACTAGTTATCAGCCATTGTCTTACCGACACACAGGGCTCAACCAAGTTCTTCCTTGACATCTACTGTATGTCTTTCTTTATGACTTTAGTAGCAAGCCCAACGCTTTACTGCACTGATGCCAGGCACAGCTGAATAGACAGCTAACATTACCTAACATTGTGCAGTATGTGTGAAAATCTACAGTAAGAGTGGAGAATATTTTTGTGGGTTCATTTTTTTTTCACTTTTCCATTTTTCTGTCACATCTGTTGTTGCTGGACCTGCGGTGATTATTGGGAATATCAAATAATCTAGTGATTGTTTTTTCAAATAATTTCAAAAACAAACAAATAAATAATAAATAAATGAATATGAATACATTATTTAGGTAAAAGCAGATATGAACAGCATCCAAATCTGATGTTGCCCAGGTGTTATTTTTACCTCATGATGTGATAGTAAAGCCTGCACTCTAAAGACTACCCCCCCACCCCCCACCCCCATTTTTGTGACAAAGAAAGCAGCTTTGTCTTACAACCCCAAAAGGAACCAAAAAGTACTCAATTCAGCTTTCAATTATTATAAATAAAAGGAAAAGCAAGTAAAAATGAATGTAAATGTTGACTGTTTTGTATTTTTAACTTTAGAAATACTTGAGATTGTGATTTATTCATTTGAATTTCATCAAATCAAATATCAACCACAGAGTGAACACACAAAGCATAATGTATCATCACTCATGAACAGTAGACATGGATCTGACTCTCGTCTCATTTTCTATCTGAGATACGAGCCTTGTATGTAAACTGTAAGACTGTGTTGCTATTGGAACAAGGCCCATTGCTTCTCTGCTGTAACAGGTCTGCAAGGAGCTGGCGGGATGCATGGCATAATTTAACACTCAGGGTATCTGGTGCCAGCGCGTAAACAGACAAAGGCACACACACACACACACACAAAAATACATACACACAGTCCTGTATGTAGCCGAAGGGCGGGCCTTTACCTTACCAGATTACGGTACACTTATGATGCTGAGATAACGTTTATCGCAGCCTTATCACGGATAGCAGAGAGAGGCAGAGTCCTCTCCAGTCTCTTCCAGGGTCAGGTGTTTCCAAGCCTGCTGACACCAGCCACCTTCATCTACAGTCTGGCCTGTCATGATGGCCATGGGCTTTAACATCACACTACTCTCTGTATTTATTCAGCAGCAGTGTGGCACCATGTAGGGAAAACCCCCCACTGACACTCCAAAAAAAAAATACAGATTTGAGATAATGTGGCTACTTTCAAGTTCAGGAATAGACCTCTAAAATAAAAATATATACAGTCCTGATAGTGCTTTATGATGCCAAAGTAAAAGGGACTACATTAAAAATAGCAGTAGAAACATTGCTTCATATCACAGATTAAATGCTGCGGGAAGTGTATGAAACTAAGCTGGTTAATGGGTTTATCACAGGTTTGCAGAATCCTCTGTCTTTTGACCCGCTTGAGTGCATGCATGATACAATGAGGCTAAATCATCTCATGCCCATATTCAGGATTTCAAAGCTAAATCTCTGCCAAGTTTCTCAATCTCTAGCAACTGCATTGAGCTTATTAAAATTTCAATCTGCTACAGGCTCTCTTTCTCGCCTCGCAGGATGAATGTGCCCTTTTAATAATGTAACCGGTTTTAACAAGATCGTAAAATGTTCATCTAACTTTCATAAGCCCTGTTAGCAAAGTGACAAATTCATATGATGGCAGCAATCACTTTGGCAGTCCCTCAGTTTTAGAAATGAGAACACAGTCAGTTTTTTTTTACTTTCTCTTTCTGTGCAGCTCCGTGGAGGCCAGAGTTTTGTGCCTAAGTTTACAGCAGCCTGCAGGGGAGGCTGAGCTTGTTGCTGTGTCACCCCTGTGGCTCCAAAATAGAGGTTAGTCATGATGGTGGAGATTTAGATTGGCCTTCTGGTAACTGATAGTGCTCCACTGAACACTCCCCTTCTCCTCTGCCTCATCTATAATGTACATGAGTTACACAGGACTAAACCCTGAAAACTCAGCCTATTTAGGTGCAGCTTGAGCATCTCCCACTTGATGGCTTTTATAATCCATTCATGGCTGGTGAGTGCTCTCTGTTTTTACACTATTTAACATAGTATGTGTTTCAGTGACATTAGTTGAATTAGGCAGGCCCGCTTCAGTTTCCACAGGGGGGCCAGATTTAAACGTGGTTGAAAACATATATTTTTACAGGTTAAAAATGCCATACCACTATGTGACAAGAGAACGCCTCATATTAAGATAATGCTTAACAACTCGCGCTTTATTACAAAAACACATTACAGATTTGATGCGTCAGAGCGCATCACAGTGTAGCATAAGCATTTACTAGTACAAACTTAATTAACAAGAATGTAGCTTAAGCAAAAGCTGGCTAATATCACCAAAATACCACAACATAACATAACGAGTTTAAATGTGTTTGTAATCCAACTGTCCTGAGCAGCGTGAGCATTGTTGGCCTTATTCCACAGCTCGGTGAACTCGGCCTCACAGCGGAGTTTCTAAACGCACTCTGCGACACTCACCACCTACAGTTTTCTAAACCACTGGACTCACTGTTAGAAGAGCTGCAGGCGACATGTCTCGGTGTGGAATCTCTGTCCTGAGGACCTTGTCCTTCCATTCATTCAGGCATTTGCATGTGAGGTCTCTGTCAAAGGCCAACTGCACCAGCTGCGCCTTGCGTGCATGGACTGACGGTGGTCAGTGAAGACATTCCTCAACACTGGGAATGAATTTTGAATGTTTAATATATTTAATGCAGACAGTGATCCATCTGTACACAATTTTTAAAAAAAATCTTTATTTAATTCTGTGTCGGGCATAAATGTACTGCTACAGTCTGGGACATGGGCTGCTCTCTTATTTATTAGAAAGAATACGACGACAAATTCCATGTACAACCCACAAATGGAATTCAGTAAGGCGAAAATGCTGCAAAACTGTGATAAATCAGTGGTTTGCCCTGTCTTGACGGAGGAAACCTCAGTTGTATCTTTAGCATTCAAATCTCCTACCAACTGTGACACCCAGAATGTTTTGGCAGCGCACCACTTGGCTGTAGCATGGATGCATGCTAGAACCTGAAAAACGGATAAATTCTCGATAGCAAGACTCCAAACAAACATAACTCATGGCATTTTGTAAAGGACAACATTCTTAAGTTAGATTAGTAAGCCAGTTAATGTTAGCTAACGTAGCTGACGTTAGCTAACATTAACTGCCTTTACACTGTATTCCAGCCGTTCACAAGTCTGGTACCACAATGACACAAAAGAGCAACTCTTGTTCTGAAACAAACGGCCAGGGTTGTGGTCCAATGACAGTCACACCCGATCCCCTGTGAACTGTTGACAATGGCTGAGCTCCAGCTGCATGGCTAACGTTAATGTTAGCTTGGCCTTCTTCATGATTTCGTCCCCTCCTCCTCCCACAACAACCTGTCTTTCTTTTGTTTCAAAGCTGGACATCTCTTTATTTTTGTTGGTTGAATTTGCTTTAACATTAAGCCATTTTCGTAAACTGTATCCATCATCACCATACGTACTTTTTATTAATGCTAGCTCCCAAAATTCTTTGAGTGGCAAGCTTAAGCTTTAACCTTGTGGGTCACCATTAATTTCGCAGTTATGTGTGAGATGTTTGATGGTTACTGGTCTTCCTGAAAATTAAATTTTGTACCAAAACAGGTTTCAGTGTTTCCCCTACAATTGTACAGGCCAAGGAGAACCCCTGCCAGGCCAAAAAATATTTTTTAAATGCCAAAAATAACGCCAAATATCCATTCATTCGAAAATCAATAGCGTTTGGGCGACTCTGAGCAGCGCTGTTTCGAAACGCGAGTCAACGTTTGTGTTGTTGCCCAGGAAAGTGGTTAAGTGAGAGAGCGAGCGTCAGAAAAGTGACGGTGAATGTGAGCAGAGCAGAGACCAAATCAGGCGGTGCGGCATTCAGCTGCAGGGTTGAGCGAAGGTGTGGGCGTGTTCATTTGTCCTCCGGAAAGTAACCGCTGTGAAACAATCAAAAAATAACGTTTTATTGATCTGATTCACTGGCATTCTCGCTACCAGCGCTCCCTCTCTTCATTCACTCTCCAGCTCGCTCGACCACTGCTGCTCTTTCTCTCTCGTCTTTTTTAAAATGAGTCAAAATGAAGCAGACAGCAAAGCTTAACTTTACTTTTAACGTTAGTTGTCGTTAGGTAGTAAGTTGTCAATCTGGCAGTAAATGTACAGTGATGACCCCGCCCCCATGCAAATGCAATGCAATGCAGAACACACATATTTTTTCTTTTTATTAGAAAATTAATTTTGTCAGATGGAGGGTACAACATGGCATAGATGGGTGGGTATGTGTGTGTGGGGGGGCAGGAGATGTGCCTTGGGGGTGACATTGCACCCCAATGCCCCTCCTAGCGACGGGCCCGGAACTAGGGCAGGGTCAGGGTGGTGTGTATGCAAAAGCTGCTGGCTAATTTAGTTGAGTGTGCGTGCGCCTCGCCCTCTCAGGCGTTGTTGGAGTAATGTGACCTTCATAGGGAGATTAAAATACGTAGCAGGCATGTACTGATTTTTGGACTGGCCACTGGTATTTATTGACTCAGTCAGTCCATAAATATTGATACCTGCTCTCCTAAAGAGAGGTCTGACTTTGTGTATCATTTGTGCACTTATGCAATGATGCAGCTAAAGAAAAAGAAAACTAGCATGAAATAATGGTACCTGATTAAAAGAAGAATAATTGGTAGCACATGTGTTTTGGTAACCTAAATCTGTTTCTGACCCAGCAGGAGCTTAATAAAGTCATTCCCATTATGTAGTGGCTAATTACAATGCCTGTCACTGAAGTCCCCAGGCTGCACTGTCAAGTGCAAGAGTAGTTTAAAGGGACAGTTCATGACTAAACACAATAAAACCTGTTTTATTGTGTTTACTTTAACCGCAGTATTGTGTATCCATTTATTTAGTTGTGGTGTGACATGCTGAGGTTTAGATAATGGTTGTAGCTCCAACAATGCAGTGCACTCTTTGGCATTTGTTTTGTGCTCAGTGAGCAATTTAGCATTGCACTATCATTAAGTTGGAGGACTCACAAGAGAGAGAGATTAAAAGCACAATGGTCAAAACTGAAGCAGTAGAGGGCGAGATATCCTGACTTTCAGTCGTTAGTAAAGCTCCAGCCCAACAAAACACTGGATCCCTCAATTCCCATAATGCAACTCAGTAGTGTCTTTTGTAAGACCCTCCCTGCCTGGTAAATACTCACATCTTTCAAACTCCAACCCCAACTTTCTGACACAGGCTTTCTATTACAAATTTGTACTCTAAGGTCTCAAGCCAGATGACATCACTATGACATCATCAGGGTTATTTTTCAGACTTTAAAAAGCTCCATCCAGAGCCACAGAAGGCATCGTACAACTATCATGACATGTTGACAGATCTTCATGTGAAAAATAGTTGAATGCCCCTTTAAAAATGTATGCCTTTTGTTATTTGGCTCTCATTTCATAAATATGCATTATTTGTTGAACATGAAACCGGCTTTGTTTTTAAATCTTTGTGTAGTTGTAAATAATCAGGAGGTGGGCAATTGTGCTCAGTCTAGTGCCCCTTAATTAGATCAGTGCCTGGGTGGAATTAAAGGCCAACGATGGCTGCCAGCGTTTCTCATACAGACAGAGGAGCTGACTGATAAGCTGGCCACTCACAGTGTCAGAAGAGTTGGGATGAGCTGTGTTTGTCTGGAGCTATTGTATCATTGTATCCTGCTATAACCCTCTCTTGCTTCCTTTGTCTCAGTCGGTAATGCTGTTCATCAGAGCGTTTTGTTCAGTGGTTAGACGTGTTTTTTTTTCTCAGAGCGGGTTGTTGACTGTTAAGTTTACTCTCCTCCTACTTGCTGCATTTGAGATGATGCCTGTATGAGGTTTTTGTTCTTAGTAGGTACTTTGGGATGAGTGTGAGAGGCAAATGGTCCTGACAGGCCGACGTGGGATGACTCACACTGCTGACATGACTTTTTGTCCAATGAGTTCACCAGGAAAAGGTTGTCTTCTGGGTCACTTGCTTAGATTGCATCTCTCTCCTTCTCTCCTTCTCCTTCAGACTTTTTTTTTTAGCTGATGTCTTAGGTATCTCAAGGATTTCTGGTGAAATGAGAACCAGCTCAGGATCCCCTCTGCATCAGTGGGAAAGTCCTGTGAATGTCCTGATTAGAGTGAAAGCACGGAGCGAATAAACATACCCTACTGTATACTGTATTTTGTATATTTTATCAGCATCCAGAAAAGATAGCAAGGAGCCAGTCTTCCACTCTCACTGCTGTATCCAATTGTACTCAAAGCGTAGTCTGACACAGGTCTTACCGAGCACTGAGCCACTTCTCAGGGACTGAATATTTAACTTGCACCCTCATAGAGAGTAAAAAAACAGATCAGAAAATGTCTGGGAGTCAAAGAATACCTGTTAACATTTTCAGGATAGGCTTTCCTATCATTGCTGCATGAATACACTGTCCTGTAGTACATGAAGTTGTTACACTGGCCTTGAGTTCATATTAATTTACTGTGTCAGTCTTTGATGGTGTGTTATTGGGCGACTGGAGCTTTGGCAGTGTGCTGTAATTTAATCGGCAGGCTTAGATAGCACCATGGACTTCAACTGAACTTCAGGATCAGGTTGCAGACTTATGCTGCGGTTTCAGAATTCTGTGAAGACAGCTCTGTCTGTCTCTCCATCACTACGGTCCGGACAGACATCTGGAGACCGAAACTTGCTGTTTGTTACCTGCTTCTCGTCTGGATATGAGGGAATTAGTCTTTCAGTCTTGCACCGTCTCTGTGTGGGAGAAGGTAAGGCTGAGCTAGTGAGAGTGCTTAGAAAAAAGGTAACCTTTATATGATGTGGGTGAGTAAATTCAGGGGGTCAGGGGAAAGTTCAGCCCAATGAATTAAATTCTGCTTGTTTGATGTTTTTCACAAGCCCAATGGAGGCCAGTCTGTTTCCTTTCCTGACTTTTCCTGACATAACTGTTTTTTGAGTGTTCACTCTTTCATAACACAAAATTAACTACTGGGATTCTACTGGTGTTAAACTCGTCTGTACCAAAATAATTATTCCTTGTAGAATTCAACTTTTCATTGATGACAAGCGCTTATTTTAGCAAGTAATTTAGAATAATGTTTGGACTTTAAGTCTTATTTTTTACTTAAAGGTGCAGTGTGTAGAATTTAGTGGCATCTAGTGGAACGGACTTGGCAGAAATGGAAATGGTTTTATTTAGTGTATAATCACCTGAAAATAAGAATTGTCGTGTTTTTATTACTTTAGAATGAGCCATTTATATCTACACAGGGAGCGGGTCCTCTTCCGCGGAGCCCGCGATGTTGCACCACCATGTTTTTCCATGTTTTTTAAAGCCTTTGAGAAACTCTGCCAGTGGCTTTACCTCCGTCCAGTGCTGTCCTTCAAGAATGTTCTGAACGTTTCTGGAAATTTCTAGAAACTAGCATCATTACTTAAAAATGGGCAGATCTCTACAGTAGAGACTGGATTTGGTTACAGTATAAATGGACTTTAAGGGAGCAAGATTACACCACTTAGCTCTGATATATTTTAAAGAAATGTTGTGCCTTTTTGTACTACTGTAGTTATAAAAATGACTAGAGCTGACTTATTAATTGTTTTTGATTAGTCCACCTAACAGTCTAATAGTGAAAATTGTCCGAGACAGGTCCAAGATGGTATCTTGAAATGTCTCGCGTTGTCAGATCAGTTCTAAAGATCAGACCTGAAACCCAAAGATGATCTGTTTACAATAATAGAAAACAGGGAAAAGCGAAAAATCCTCACATTGGAAAAGTTAAAACCAGAGAGTTTTTTTTTCAGGTTCCAGTTTATCAAGTGAGTTTTCACTTAATAATTGATGGAAATGATAAAATAATTATTGTTGCAGATACATTTTCTGTCCATTGACTAATTGTTTCAGCTCTAAAAAATGAATAATGTATTGAATAATTGAGTAATTTATTGAATTTGTGTTATTTTACATTAACCCTATACTTTATAACATTTCATACCTTATAAACTACAATTGTGTGAGCAGGGGCTGTAACATGACTACAATGGAAAGTCACTCATCATTATTCAAACATTAAGCTTAGGCTTTGGCCCAACCCAGTAGTGTCTAATGCCCCTGATCAATTAGTATGCTACATAGGAGCTGTTGTGCTGACTTCTTGTTGCATAACACTTTAACTGCATGTACATTTTACCAGCGAGGAGTCCTTTACCTGCTGTTGTTTGATAACTGTGGTGTATTTTAACCATGCTCATGTGAGATAGGGCGCACAGTATTTCCTTGCTGCATTGCTGCCATAAGCACCGTCTTCCACTTAAAGAATGCCTCTCCCCTCTTTCTCTCTCTGCACTGATGATGACTCACACTCCAACACACCCTGCAGAAATCTCCTCTCATGCACCGGAGAGAGAGAGAGAGAGAGAGAGAGAGAGAGAGAGAGAGAGAGAGAGACAGAGAGAGAGAGAGAGAGAGAGAGAGAGAGATGTCCCTTTATGTATGTAGCTCTCTCTCTCACACACACACATAGACGCACACACAATACTTGTTCATGTGTCCTGCTCTACCTGTCTGTTTACAGAAATACCTGTACTCATCAGTATTCTCCATGGTTTCCTGCAGGGTGGAAATGCAGCTGGTGTTTTTGCACTGCTAAACCCTTGAGTGTATTTTGCATTTATTCGGGCAACTTGTTCTCTTACCTTCAACTAAGGGGCTTCAGGAGAGCATTTACATTCATTAGATGCATTTAATACCTCTAAAAAAGAGAAGCCAAACCCTGAATGGCAAAAAAGCACAATTTGAGGCTTCATTATTTCTACAGGAGTTGAGTATCACATCAGATCAGAATTACTAAACACTGCATCCATAAAGTATTGGGTGCAAAGGTGCCATTTATAGGTTTCCTCGTGATCCTCTCACCGTAGGCTGCCCTCCAGTGAGGGAGCTAACATTGTGTGACATTTGCAGTGATGCTGAAGTCCGGCCTGCACGTGCTGCAGTGCCGTAGGTCCGTTACCCTCAGGCTTCTGCTTCTCTGGAAATAGAAAAAGAGCAAAGAGACCGAGCGTGATTAATGGCCATATATGTGCAGCTGAAAACACAACAGGCCTGTCTGCCGCCATCTCCTAACACACGGCCCCACAGGCGTAATTACGTAACAGATCTGCAAAGTTGCTCATGCTGATTCTTAATTGCTTTAGTTCATTTATTGTATGTGATTGCAGCTGCGAGGGCTTGTGCGACGCATGCGTGTCAGGTGGGATCACGATCACAGTGAGATGTGAGCGGTTTCAGATTCAGAGTGGTTTGCCCCGCAATGGGTCGCTATCCTCTTATTTACCATGCCCTCTAGTTTAGCTCTCAGGACTGTCTTTGGAAGAAATGTTTTATCTCTCCCCCTCGTGCCAGGCAGGATTTGACTGGCACTCAGTTTTTTTCTATTAAGAATGTGCTATTTTTAGCGCACTGTGTCAAAACACGGCTGTCTCATCCTGTGTATGTGCGCACTGAAATAACTTCCCTTCCCCAGAAGGCTTGAGTGGTCTCTTCAGCTACATGTGCTGAAGCCCTGTTTGCTTTGCTTCACACTGCATGCAGAGCCATTACGCAACCCTTTGCATCAGCCGCGGGGCCACCGGGCCAGAATCGCAGCCAGCTACCAATCACTCTCCCTCTCATCTACTCTTTCCCTCCTGTTTTTGTCTCCTTGTCTGTCTTTCTGTTCTGCCCTGACCCCTCTCTTAGTTCCCTTCTTAGTTCATATTTTTCAAGGTAAAGGAGAATGCGTGGTGCACTGATTTGTGTGTACCAAATTACAGCAGTCTGTGTTTTAGGGTTTCAGTAAAAGCTGTGGATTGCCGTTGGCATGCAGCGTGGTTCTCTCTTGGTGTACTGGAGTGTGAAGGCAGGTCAGTGGGGGCCAGCGGAAGAGGAGAGGATGATCTGTCCTTTGTTGTCAGTGGGCTTCCTGTGCGCTCTTCCTCATCTTAATGCAAAGTAGAAGGTTGTACTTTCAGAAGTGTTGGACCTCGAATGGGCACAGTCTGCAGTACTCCACTAATTGTTTGATCTGCCATATTGCACAGTGCTTCTTGGCAGGTTTAATAGAGACTTGAATGTGCCTTGAATTCTTAATGTGCCATCGACTGATAACGATAAAGTGTAACATGCAGATCATTGAAATATTCTCATGATAAACATTCACACAGTACCCAGGCAGATTCATTGTATGTCTGTTTGATGTTTTTCCTGTTGGCCATGTAAACAGATGAGTTTAAGATTTTGTGTATTCTCACTACCTCAGTATATAATGTAGCTTCATAAGTGTACTGTAGGCGTACATTTACGAGTCAGATTGGTGAGCTGGTGTAGATAATACAAATACTGCAAAAGCAGTGGAAGACGTATTTAGTTGTTAAGTAGTTTGACATTTTAACACTTCTTCGCTTTCTAGTGGAGAGTTGGGAAGATTAATACATGTCTGTCTGTTAAATAGAAGGCAAGCAGCCAGCAGCCAGTTAGCTTAGCATAAAGACAGGAAACAACTGGATTGTCTTTCACCTAACATCTGCTTCCAGCTAATAAATAGTCTGGCACTTCCTAAATAAAACAGCAAATTATCATTTTTACACTTCAGTCACATTTAAATTTTGTTACATTTTCAAAGAGATAGCTGTTTATTCACTTCCTTATAGACAGACAGATCAATACCACTCTCTTGACTACACCATATGAAGCTAGCTAACCATTTAGCTTAGCTTAGCTTAGTTTAGCTTAAAGACTGGAAACAGAAAAAACAGCTAGTCTGACTCTGTCCAAAAGTTAAAAAAAACCAAAACAAAAACCCACCAACCAGCATGTCTTAAGCTTAGTAATTAACACATTGTATCTTGTTTTGTTTAATTTGTACATAAACCAAAGTGTACTAACAACAAGTTTTACAAAGAGAAGCAAAGCCAGGCTAGCTGTTTCCCCCTGTGGTAAGATCAACTAATCCGCTGCTGGCTGTAGCTTTATATTTAAGGGCCAGATATGAGAATGGCATCCATCTTCTTCATCTAACTTTCAGCAAGGAAGCAAATAAGCGTTTTTCCTAAAAAGTTAAATTGCTTTTGTCTGAGTAGTAAATACTGACTGAAGCATATTCTGTGCAATATAAGCAACACATATTATAATACCCATGGAGTTTGTAGAGAGAAATTACAAGCAAATTATGTTCTAGAAATTAAAAGCACATTATGTTCCATTTAAGTCCACTTGTGTGTGGAGAGGATGTCTGCTGTGACATCTCACACTAGCTGAACCTTGCATATCAACACACAGCTGAGACTCCATTAAGGTGGTAAATGAGCCTGATACAGATATTTGAAGTAGCTCAGAGTTTTAATTGAATGAAACAGAATGTCAGAGGAGTTGTGTTGACCCTCTCACACTCTCTTTCTCTCTCTCTCTCTCTCTCTCTCACACACACACACACACACACACACACATTCTTGGCTGCTCTTAATCACGTCTACTCTGTCTGGCGGTCTCCAGGTATATCTTGTCACCTTTTTTTGGGTGGCCATTCACATAAGAGTCAGTATTTGCATCTCAGTCCTAAATTGACCTGAGACGAGATGTTTTTCTTCTTCTAATAACTTTCATAATTAATCTCTCTGCCTGTAAAAATCCAGTGCATTGCAGTCAATTAAACCTAGGAAAACAAAAAAGTCCATTACGACTGTTATTGTCATGTAGACATTAGACTAGCTCTCTATGTCTCCATTCCGCCTCCATTCGCCCACCTATCTGTTTTGGACACTTCAGAGTCAATTTTTCCAAAGCAAAAGCAAAATTGGAGTTCTTTTTTTTTTTGTCCTGCTGAATACTCAAATTGGAGTTTCAAGTATTAGAAATGGAGAGTCCAATGATTGACAGGTTGGAGTATTGTTTTTCTGCTGTTTATCCTCTCCCCTATGTGCAGGAATCAAAATCCTGACAGCCCCTTTCTGATCCCTGGATGAGGACCAGCGAGCATATTGACAATTGAGCCTTGTGCAGCCGCAGCCATCTACTCCAGGCTGTTGTTTATATGCTAATGCCAGACTCTCGCTCTCGCACGACCGCCTCACTCTCTGGTGTGGTGTTGGCCGTGCACAGCAGGCTTTAGCTCCTCATATCAATCTTAACTTATTTAGTTGGACTAAAAGTGACACCTTTGTGCAGAATGTCTGTGAGATCCTGATATCTGTTAAATTTAGTTTACCAGGAAAGGTGCGCTGATTGCGAAATTTACTTCACTGTGGCTTCTGGGGAGTTGCAGACTGAAACAAAATTAGTTTCAGATTTGCAGTCCTCATTTACCCTGGAGTTATGGGGCTCTCTGCTGTAAAGATAAGTAATTTGTTTTCAATTGAGCCTCAGCAGGGACGCCTCCTTATTTGTGCTACTATGTCTGTATGACCAAAATGTCTGTGAAAATTTGCAGGTAGATTTTCTGTTACTCATACATGTATGTTTTGCTCCATTAACTAAATTCCACAAGCATTTATGTTGATATAAAATGAGTTGAAATACTACTTTTCATATTAGAATTATTTTTATGCGCTTTAACTGTTGATCTAATTATTATATAATGCTGCTGATCAATTCATTCATCAAAATGTCCTTGACAGCACAATGAAAGTAACTGATCTATTTTTAATTCGCCTTCTTGCCTGTTTTGTTGTTATGCTTTCCCCACAGCGTCCATTGCAAACACTGTGATAATAATAGAGCTGAATGGAATGTGTGTGTATCTGTTGCTTGCATTATCTGACCACTTGTATGATTTGGCACTTGCTGTTGTGGGCAGCAGGTCCTGTGTTGCTACTCAGGTAATGACCAGTAATTGAGTGTCCTGTAAATTGGCAGTGATGGTTAGAGAGTGTCTCCCAGATGGGAGGCAAAGGCGTCTGTTTCTTGTGCGATTGTGCCAGACTCCTGTGGGGTGAAAGCCTCACTCTTTATCTCCTCCTGGGCACCACCTGTCTTCCATTACTGGACACAGGATCCCTTCACCCACACCCTAATGTTGAAAACTCCTCACTGTCTGTTTTTTCTAAGGCCAAAAGCCAAGTCTGACACCTCATAATAATCAACTCACACACAGAAAGCCTTTTCTAAGTCGCAGCCAGATGATCCTCGACACCAGGCCTACCTACGACCTTCCTCTCCATTTTCCGCTTTCTCTGGCATTAAGGAGCCATTAATGGACACATCTGCGGGGTCAGGCTGACAGCAGCTCTTGGCAAGCGTCGGACTAAAGGGAGGGATGTGAAAGCTTAGTGCTGAAACTCAGGTTAGAAAAGGCAAGGATCTGTTTCATCTCCACCTAAATTAAACAGGAAAACTCCTGTGTTGTAACAGCCAGCTCTAACGGTTTACCAGCAGCTTTGTACACGCTATATTTTGCCAAAATTAAGTTTTTTCCCCCTTTGACAAAGGATATGAAAGTTAAGGTGTACTCATTATATTGGCTTTGCAATCTGGAGAGCAAACTAATTGGTCACCAGCTGTTGAAATGTAGTTAATGAATGGAAAGGGAATGGAGAGCTGTTCTCTCTGCAACCAGTACAGCTCCTCCCTGCAGGATGGAGCAGCATATGTCTGTGGCTCTGGCTCAGGATCAAAGCGGGAGACAAGCCACCTCAGCTGGTGACAGCCCCTTTGCCTAAAACAGTCTGAACTCTCTCTGTGTGGGGCAGGAAGACGGTTAAATTAGCAGCAGCCAGTGTAGAATAAGTAAGAGTTTATCATTACATTTTGTTGAATATGCCTTTTAAACTGAGGCAAAGAAAGGGGATGTACCACCAGAGCTTTTGGTAGATACTGCAGACTGTACTTCAAAGTCTGCTGCCGTCATGCTATGAATCACGATGTGAGAACAGCATCAGTACTGACGTGTTATTGCTATCTGATACAGTAGAGCACAGCTGGTAATCCGGTGGGTGAAAGAGGGAGTCCCTGTGCTGCTGTGACTCCTGAATCATTTCATAAATGATAGGTGTTGGTGAAATTACTGGACATAATTGTCACAGCTAATGATAAACAATCCTTTCTGGGCCAAAGGCTGCACTAGTTTTGATCTGAAGGATCACTGTATAGCTCGTAATTATCCATCTTAGTCTACCTTGACATTTCATAGGTCAGTGATTTTGCATCAGCAGGGACATTGGGATAACACTGGATCAGAACAAATAGGACAGCATGTAATATTTTGTGTTATAATCAGCTTATCTGGTTGGGGCCCAAGTGTGCAGACAAACAGGCAGCCTGGTTCGATGTGAATTAATTTGATCATGGCAGGTTTACGAGATTCTCTTTCTCTGTTGGCTTCTGACGGAGAGGGACGCAGATGTGAGAGCACAACTCCCCATAGAAGAGGAGTGAGTGATTCTGGCAAAGTCATGACAGCATGAAGGGAAAGATGGCTGCTCCTTTAACTCGTTTTTGCCGAGGCATTGCTGTTTTCAGATTTGTCTGGTGGAGTTTGTCTTCTGTCTGTCTGTGCCAAATAAGAAGATAAATGAAATGCTATGTATCTTTTACCGCTAAATATTATGTGATTTATATGGCATATATATTATTAAACAGGAAAAAAAATGAGTTTAAATACCTGCAAGACTATGTTATAAAATCATTGCATTCCAGACACATGTGGCCAGATCAACTGCTATTTGGTCTAACCTAACTGCTTTATTTATATTTATTTTGTGCGACACTTGCCATTAACCTTCAGGTAATGATTGCTAAAAACATCTTGTAGAATAATGTACTGAAGCTTTCAACATGGCTCCATATTATTTTTTTACAGTGTGAAATGGTTTGAAATGATTTGTTGTGTAGAGTGTCTTTGAGTTGTTTTGATGCTCACAGATGAACCAGTAGATCCATATTCACAAAGAGAATATGAACCAAGATAAACTGATGCCCTACATCTATGGGCAGTCTAAAGTAATGATTTCATATGAGCAACCTAATTGCAGGCTGTTAATGCCAACTTGTTCTCTCTGTGAGTGTGTCCATGGCTGCTAAAATGAATAAACAGAGGCCTCTACTGCGGATAATGAGTTTGCTGCGGCCGTCAAGTACCTGGATTTCCTGTGTGTACAGTTTCATATTAGTGAGTCTTCATTTGTTCTCCTGTGTTTGCTCCCCTGCTCAGTTACCAGTGTTGACACTGCCTCCTGAGGGTTGAACACTCTGTCCTGACGGTTCAGAGAGCGGTCCATCATCTCAGCAGCTCGTCTACCTGCACGGCTACTGGCCGCTCTAATGAGAATGAGCCGGCCATGAGGCGTGATACTACACATGTCTCTTGAATGGTTTGCAGCATTTATTCAAGCAACGCTATAGCCTTTTTCCAATATAATATGTAAACATTTTTATCTTGAATTGAAGTTGATATGACTATGTCTATAATAAGTTTAACAGCACTTAGAATCTAATGTGAATGCAAGCTGATAGTCTAGCTCTGTAGCCTAGTAAACTATGACCTGGATATCACAACCTGCATTCATATTAAATGCTTGCTGGGATGTTTACTCTCTGAAATCTCAGTCCCAACAGGATACCTCATTGTGATTTCAGCCCCAAATGAAATTGGAATACAATTTGCAGATTTTTTTGTCAGAAAGATGAAATTGTGGAAATGTTCAGAAATTGCAAAGCTGTGGGGAAAAATGTGAAGTGTTTGGTGGAGAAAGTCCTACCTGTGAAAAAAGTCAGATGTAGGCAAGGAAGTTGGATTATTGAGGTTGAGTATTGATTTTATTTAACCTGGGTTAATTACATATTTTGAATAAAAGATTGTTTTGTAGAAAATGGCATTCAGTGGAAAAAGTTGTGGGAATTTGACATTTTTTTTGCAGAAATATTACAGTGAGTGGGAACATTTGCAATAATTCTTTCAATGATCAAATATTCCTTGAGAGACTTAAATGTAGGGCCCCATATACACCTGGTATGGACATGTAATCTGTATCTGGATAAATTCTGGATAATGACATCTGATCCATAGGTCTTTTCATTTACAGCTGGTATTAAAATGTCTTCTCAATTGTACCCCCATTATGCTTGGATCACAATATGTAAATTAGTTACAGGCGGACCTGGCGGATGATTGTAGCTATTGTGGGGCTTCCTTTAGCTGGCAGGAAGAGGAGGAGCTAGGTACTTTTCAACTTACTTTATTTCTCATGAATGTTGTCATGCTGTGCAGATTGCATTTACACCTGGCTGAGATCCGATCACAATGCGAGTCTGACCACCTCCAAATGCGTCCGGCCGATCCGATCGCATTCCGATCACAATGCGTTCTGAGTGCATTTACACCTTCACTGTTTTTCCTTACCCACATACAGATGGCATTTTATAGCCAAGTGTAAATGGGGTATAGATGTTCGGAAGGAGAGTCAAATGGGATAAGTGCATATTCACCTGTCATGTTATGTTTCTTGTTCAAGAGAATTAAGCTTTTGTGTGTATCTATGTGACTAAGTCATCCTCTGCACTTCTGTGGATCTCTATTGCACTATTATTCTGCAATCTCTGATAAAATGGAACAACAACATCACTTTGTCTTGATGCAGGGAGTCAATCCCCAAATTTACAGTCTATATAAAGAACATAATTTCCCGCCCAAACTCTTGTACTTTGTTCATGTTTTGGTCATACAGGTTTTTATGTGAACTGTCTTTTGTTAAGAGGCGTTTACTGCTCTGCTATGAGAGATGAAGGTTACCATGTGAACTGAATGACAGTCTGCAGAATCCTGGCCAGAAAATCCAGCTGGGGATGAGTAAGCCTCTGTGTCTGAGTGGGCAACAGCAGTGGGCTTCCAGCATTTGCTTGGTTGCAGCAGTAATCATCAGATGTTCTCTGTGGACTTTTAGTCAGCGAAATGGTTTCAGCTGCCAAAACACAAAAATAAAACCTGTTTATTCTCCGATCATACTGTAGTTTCTCTCTATATCACGCTGCATTATTGAATCCAGCATTGTCATGTGTCACACAGGCAGATGAATAGATATCACAGCAATGCATAACACCTTCCTTCATCCCTGTAGGAGACTCTTGTGGCTTCACGAGTCATTGTTTAGTTTCTATTATCAAGGTAAAAGTCTCATCTGACATCTTGGTATTCATGCAGGGGGATTATCAGATTTACCGTCCTCTCCCCAGAGACTCTCATACACATTGAGCCTGCTCTTTTAAAATTAGCCCCTTATTCCTACAGCCCTACATTTTATTATAGTTCATCCTTTTCGTTCTGCTTCCCGTCACTCCCCTTTCATCACTCTTTATTGTACAGGCCTTTGATAGTAGCAGGATAGTTCCTCTTCCTGTTCTTTTATTTGTTTTTCTTCTTGATCTTTCATTCATGATCAGCTCCCTCCCTCACCTCCCCTGCTGTCTCTACAGTATTTCCCCTTCTTCTCTTCTTCTCCTCCTCCGCCCTATGTGCTCTTCAGTAGTGTGTTAGACTCATAAGACATCAGCATGCAGGTAGCGTAGCGTTCGGTGGCTCAGAGAGGTCAGACCCCGGCGATAGTGGCAGTTTCATTTTTGATTCTGCAGCGTGCTGAGACTCGTGGTTCGTGGTGGGGAGATAGAGAGAGTGTGAAAGAAAAAAAAAGAGAGAGAGAGAAAGGAGGAGAGGAAGTGGAATCTAGACTAGGCTACTCCTTTTGCCACTGCTGCATGATGTTTAATATGCCTGATAGAGGATGCCTCGCTGAGGTCTTATACCCGGGACAAAATGCTGCAGAGCTGAGGAGCTTAGACGGTAAATCCTGCCTCCATCCAATTTTTCATTTTGCCCATTCTCCCTTCCTTTTCATTTGCATTCCTATCAAGGGCCTCGCTGCCTTCACGTATCTCTCTCATGATCATACATCCATTCACCATCAGTCTTTTTTTTCCTCTCACCTCACTCATTACCCTTCTCCTCTTTGATCTGTGTGTCATTTCTTTTGTCCTTTATGCGTGTGTGTGTGTGCGTGCGTGTGTGTGTGTGTGTGTGTGTCTGCATGTGTGTGTGGATGGATGTACTTGTTGACCTCTGGGAGTTACACTTGTTTTTCCTGTAAATCTGTGATTCAGCAGTCAGTCTGCATGTTGCTGAGCATACACACACACACACACACACACACACACACAGATACACACTTGCAGGCGGCAGACGAGTACAGTATTAGTGGAGTGCAAGCATCTGTGCCTGCGCACACAGACTTAAGCTGTAGGGGTTATGTAACTTACTCTGCCATTTCCAATGATTTGAAATCACAGGGGTTTGCTATGCTGGACTAGATTACTGCGTGTCTGGGCCAGCAGTATGTGCAGTATAGTCAGCAACTACAAACAGTACTGCTGGGAAGCTGGTGGTCTCATGATAGTAACTAAGGGGAATCCTCTCTTAAAGACCTCGACAAGACAATGGTTTGCTAACACTCAACATTGTTAGCCTTTCTGTCAGCCTAAAGGCCTTTCCAGTAGCTGCAGCTCGGCTGGAGAAAAGAAACAAACACACATTATAACGAGAAAAAAGTGTCTCTGGACAATACACATATATATATATATATATATATATATATATATATATATACACACACAGTATCTTAGACAGCACCACTGACATTTTGAGAGGCAACAAATTAGCTGTAAAGCTACAGTATGTGCCACAGCCTGAGCTTACGTACTGTTTGTTTTTGAGCGTAACTACTCCCGGTAAAAAGTGAAGTGCTTTTTCTTTTGGGTGGCAGTTTTCACATCAGTTTTATTATAGCTCAGCTGAGTTGTAGCATGCTGTGTGACTGCATATATTTTTTAGAGGATAAGCATTCATAGTCATAATTAGATGTGAAGTTAACCTAAAAGATTTAGCAAGAAGAACATAGGCTGCTTTAAAACACATCCTGGAGCAAGTCTTACGCCTGTGAATGTCTGTCTATATTTGATATCTCCATCAGATATCTGCTGTTTGCATAGAATTGGCCTCTGGTAGAAAACGTTGGCAGTTTTTTTTTTTTTTGCTCAGCCATAGGCAGGATTATTAGCCATCATTACGCACCATGCATATTCAACACAACAAGGGATGAAAGACAGAGAGAGAGAGAGTAATGAGGTTACCCCTGCTCGCCAGAGATTATGCACAGAGCTTTCCCAACTACAAAAGATCAGAAGACCGAACGCTGAGAATAGGATGGGGAAAGCCTCCTGTGTTAATTAGTTAGTGCTGAAATAATAGTATCTGAACCTCATTTCATCAAGATGTTGCTGTGCATTGAAGTCACATTAGAGAGTCAGCAACAACAAAAATAGTGGAAGTTGTATGTATATATATACCACATACTACTGTTGTCGTCCCAGGGGAACTGTCCATGGTGCTGAACACCAAGACCAGTGTGTTCAGAGCTCACAGCTGAGGCTTTGTAGTTTGAATCAGTGCTAGTACAGTAAATAGTAATAAGTTGTCAAGACTGGATTTTATTCAATATTAGTATTGATTTAGAGATTGTGTTTAATTGAAAGAAAAAGGAAAACTGGGGAAGTCGCTTTCAGCAAAAGAGCTACTGGAAGAAGTATACATAGATAGAAATATAGATAGAAACTTTATTGACTTTATTGGTACCGAGGGAAATTTAGGATGTACATTATGTATTGGCATCATCATTCTGTTATTAAGCTACGCTAGCGGCATCGCTCTAGGTATGTCTGTCCACATTGGTCCAGACTAAAATATCTCAACAACTATATGATGGATTGCCATGAAATTTTGTACAGAAATTCATGATCCCCAGAGAATTAATCTTACTGACTTTGGTGATCCCCTGACTTTTCCTGAAGCGTCACTGTGATATTTTGGCGTGCTCATCTCAGGATAAATTGTAATAACTCTGATGACTTTTAATCTAGAAAGAGTGAAATGTTGAAAGTTGGACAAGCGAGATATGTAAAGCTACAAACAATGATTATTTTATTATTTATTAATTTGTCAATGATTTAGTTCTCAAGTTCTCAGACAGCAATCACAAGTTCTAATAGATAAGTTTTACATTTTACATTTGTGAATCTTGCCACAACCTAAAGTAAAACCATAACTGTTTTTGGAGAGCTTGTACCACTCACTAACCTGGGAAAAAAGTTGTCAAGTCATTGATTTTTAAAGATGTTCTGCTATTAAACAGAATGTGAAACTCCTGCTGCATACACTGTATAAGAGACATGGAGGCAGTATAGATCGCTGTGGATGCACCTTCGTCGTGCATGCATTTGCATTAGTGTCACTGAGGCACGAGTGCTAGATCCAGCCTAAGGGGATGGTCTTTCTCATCTGTCTTCATGTGCTGTGCAGTAAACGCCTCTTCACTTATACAGGAGCTCATTACTCACAATGGCAGCCATTTGAATCTTTTATCAGAGGGATTTTTAATTGAACATTGGCAAATGTGTTCCAAACAAATGGGCCTCAGCAAGCCTGAGAGCTGTGTGTGTGTGTGTGTGTGTGTGTGTGTGTGTGTTTCCGTGCGCAAGTGAAATATTCATCGTGCATGTTAGTGCGACGTCGTAGCCGTCTGCTTCTGAAAACTGTACACATTAGATACCAGCCCACATGGGAGCTGGCAAGCTGTCTGCGGAGGCTTTGTGTGATTCACTGAAAGGAAATCATGGTAGTGTGCTTTATATTTTTTATATGTTTTTTTTTTTAACATTTCCAATTTTTTTCAATCATTTTCTATTTTTTCACATTTTACTCTTCTTTGACTGTATAACAAGAAACCAGACTGACTGACCTGTGTCTTTGTTTTGTTTTTCAGCAGTGTCTCTTTTTTCAGTAGCGATTCTAAGCTCAAATTCTCTCTTTTGCAACTTTTGGTTGAGTTAAATTTAATTTAACTCAGTTAACTTGAGTTAAATTTAATTTAACTCAACTAAGAATTTTACTCGATTACATTGTTGAAAAGCCTTACCTTAAAGGGGACATATTGTGCATTTTGTGATTTTCTATCATTTATATACTGTTATGATGTTGGATATCTATGCTAAACATGGTCAAAGTTCCAAAACTCAAGGTTAATGTATGAAGAACTGCTCCCTGCAAGTCCAAATCCAGGGCTTTAACCTGCTCTGAACGCTACATTTGCAGCGTTTTTTTCTACCTTGCTGATGAGCTGATGTCGTCTAGTCACTTGTGCCCATAAACGGCTGTGTTTTCCGTAGCCTTTGTTGCTATGGGTGTTGCCAAGGTTTTTCTATGTGTTGTTTGCTTTGTCCACTTGCATATTTTTCAATTTGAATATGTATGGATGGATTTGAGAAGCTAGGTCTTCGAGTAAAGACCGAGAAAAAGTAATGAAATCCTACCACTATAGTTTGTTTCATGGTTTGTTGACATAGCCTCCACAGCTAGCAGATATCTGCAGAGGGGCAGCTTCCAAAAGCTGGCCAGTAGAACAGAATGGGCTACTCAGGATGGGGCCTTAAAGAGACAAGAGCTTAAACGGCCTGTTTCAGACAGAGGCTGAACTGAGGGACTGCATAAAGGGTCAGCATGAATTAAATAAGGAGTTTTTTTTAACTGTAAATCATAGAAAAGATATTCCAGCAGAGCCCCAGATTAAAATATAGACCTGGAAATATGCATAATATGTACCCTTTAATGTTATTAATTTCATGCTCAACCCTTACTCTTATCTTTACTTTAAACAAACCACCATTTTAAAACAATATTTTGAGATCCTTAAGCATAAATTAAATTCTAAATCATAACATTAAACATACCTTTATCTTTACTCTCCATCCTAAATTTAATTACTGTACTTACCAGGAGATTTATTTTCCACCCTTTTCTGTCCTTGTGAGTGCTTTGGCTCTCAAAATGATAAAAGCATGTGTAAAGCAAATGTACACATACATACGACTGAGCAGGATCACTGTTGGACAAGCTACGACAGATAAGGGGTCAAAGATTTAATCATGACAACTGTCACTTGCTTGGGGTGAAACGCCACAAGGTTACAGATCAGGAAAGGGTCAAAGCTTGTTCTTCCTCCTTCTGCTTGTTCAGTTCTCTGACGTTATTGCTCACTGTCTTATTAATTATTGTCACCACTTAGAGGTCAAGAGGGGAACCAGCAGATGTAGCAAAGTAAAACTGTCTTCCATTTGAATGGATTCCAATATATATTCAAAATCCAACCAAGCTGTGAGCATTGGTACGATGAAATGCACATTCACGCATTTTTCACACACAGTATGTATTATGTGCTGTGGGCTCTCCGATGGTGCTTATTTTAGTCTTGCTCAGGGACACGTGGTGCCATGCTACAGTGCCATAGTGCGTGTGTGCACGCTGGTAGACACACATAAAATTCTGTTTAATTCTATACGCTAATCTTGGAACATCCAGCTGCACTTTCACTCCCATCCATAGCAACAATGTTCCTTGTATATTCATGTGCAGAGGATCTGGTTGGTGATGTACTTTCATGTATTTTGAACTGTAAAAGCAGTACAGTGGTGGTTTATACTTGAAATTGATGCCCATAAAGAAGGTGTGTATTTCTGTATAAGTTGGATTAACCTACACTAGTGAATGCATCCAAACTTGCCAAAAAAGTGTTAACTTTTGTTAACAATCTCAATGTGATAAGACATCTTCAGAGCATGATTGAACACCCAGGCAGCTTTGATGGGGATATCCCATATCTAGCTTTCTGCTCCTAGTGAGAAGCCAATGATGATGATTTCTCTGAACAACACTGATAGACTAAACAAGTCAGATTTGAGTCATGTTGTGGCTCTAATCGCACACTGTGAAAAGAGGTGAACTTCTTTTCATTGTATTTCCAGCTAACGCAGCATTCAGCTGTCAGCTCAGTTAAATGGCAGCTTGATGGAAACATAACAGGCATTCAAAAATGTCGGAAGAGAATATTAGGTGTCAGCTAGATACTGACTATGACTGATGATAGAGAATGCAATATACAGTTTATATGGTGTATTGTACATGAGGATACATTATTAAAGAATTAAAGTTTGGTCTGTTGAGATTATATTTCATTTAAATGGGAGAGTGAATAAACCTCTCAAACAGTAAACTTTTTGACATGTGACAGCAGAGAAAGCACACGTGTAACTAACATGACGTTTGCATTCCATTTACTTCGTCTGTATTTTTACTTTATCAGTGACAGGGTGCTGATAATGTGCATGCTAGTTGTTTCAGTGGTATGGCTTATTGTTATTAGTAGCACCTGAGATTTTCCTGCTATGATGAGTAGAAACTTCTGCTGTAAAAAAATGGACAAATGACAATAAAAATATGTGAAAAATGGGGAAACAAGAGACATCCAAGGCAAGGCTTTTAGTTGTTAGTTGATGTTTTTTGCCATGCTAGCAGTGTTGTCAAGGGATCCATTCAATGATTGGGCACTTTGGTCACTTTTGGATGGATTGCTATTAAATTTTGTACAGATATTCATGTGTTGTGCTGTGTGTAGTGCTAATTATCAAATTTCCAACCTCCAACTTGCATGGAATGCAGCATTATTACAGCCTTATGGAGCCGCTAGCACAGAGCTGCTAGTAAGCCCTTGCCTTGTTAATTCAAGAGTGACCAGACTGATTAAAGGCAGACTTTGTTTGATCTCTTTCATCAAATTATTCCTAGAAGACCACACCCTACATCCTCCCAACATTTGAACTTTAGAATCCCAGCCTCCTATCTGTTTTCTGACAACAAAAACGTTTTGTAATATCTGATAGATAATCTCTGAAAATCTCTCTCTGTCTGCGCACACACATACATATACACATGAACGCACACATGTTCACACACATACGCCCACACGCCTAAATACTGCTGAATAATGAAATGCTCCAGCTCTCTCTCTCTCCCTGCCTAGTTTCACTGAGTTCTCTCAGGAAGCTTCTGTTCCTGACAAACCATAGCAGCCGCCCTCTGCTTTCTTCTCTCCCCAGGAGACTGAGATCAGCACCAGAAGGAAGGAGTGTGAAGCACTTGAGGCAGAGGTGAAGAAAAAGAATCAAACATGTCAGACTTTGGTAAGTGCTCCAAAAATATACCTTGGCCTCTGAGTGAAAGGACTGAGGCTACAATTGATTTGTATCTGAGAGCCTTGCTCACTATCATCATGCACAAATGTCCCCTGAGAAAATGAGTGGCGGTCTACTGTAATGATAGCTTGGTTCACAGGTGGTGATGACTGAAATTGAAAAATGGGAGCAGTTAACTGTAATATACAGTGTCTCTGTGTAGATTTTCTTGTTAGCGTGAATGCATTTGAGAATGAGAGCTACACTTTGTGGCATTATTTTCTCTTTTTGTTGTGAAGAAATAAAGTAGTGCCGCTATGTACAGTATACAAACAATGTGCACATTGAAAGTGCTGCCCTCAGGCTGTGGCTATATTGGTTTCTTTGGTGTGCAGTTCATGGAGCTCTGTGCAACACTGTTCTCTAAGTATACAGCACACTATGTGTGTTCTACATGTAAAAAGAGGATCAGAGATGTGTTAGACAAGTGTTATATTTTCAGATGGTGTTTAGTGCCTCTTCAAGGACTTTTTCCTACAATGGTCCAGAAATGTCATTCTGCCTGCTGGAGTGGCCTTGATTCAGGACAAAAGGCAAAGAAAAGGGAAAAAAAAAAGATGAAGTGGAAAAGCAAAAAAAAAGTTCTTGATTACATGTCTAATCTTGACTTTTTAGCATTTGGGTCCTCAGTGTCCTGGGTTTGAATCATAGAAATATTTTCTCTGTATGTTTGCACTGTTTGCACAGGTTTGCTTCACTTTCAGATGTCCCTTTGAGTGATGTTGCTGATTATCAGAACTGTAGACTAATCAACCAGTATGCCTCTAGTTAGATGTTTCCTGTGGAGCTTTTGGCCACTAGTAGTGCAGCAGAACAATGTTTTGACAAGGGGGTATATCTCTTGTAAACAATACAAGTTTCACACAAAAAAACAACAACAAAAAAACAAATAATTGAAAATATTTTATGTGGCAGGAAATGTATGTAACATGTTTATAAGGCTTTAATGATACTGAATATAGACAAAATTGTGTTTATTTACAGTAGAAACTCCACAGGACACAGATACAGTATACTCATATTTACTGTAGCTGTTCTGAAATATCTGACTTCACATTTGTATAGTTTTGGCTTAAAATAAACTAAAGTTAAGTGCTGATCAGTGACAGCGTATTCTGTCATTCTGTAAAGAAAAGAGGATAATTTGCTTGAAATTATGAAATATACATGTATGTGCAGTGTATGCAATGTAATCCTGTAAGTCAAACTCATTTCTACCCCAAAATAGGGAAATAGCCCTATGTTGACATTTCAATTGGATCCCCTCTGAGTAGCAGATCATGAAAGACTGTCAACTTTGGTGCTGCTGAGTGGAGGGTTTGTTGTCAGAATCAGGCTTGTAAGCTCAGGTAACAGCAGCAATTATTGCCCTGTGTTGTTGTATTACTTTAGTCAGAGACAAGAGTCATCAGGCTCTATCAGTCTCTCACAGCAGGAGCACATCAGAGAAGTAAATCACAGCATAAATAAAGTGAATGGTTCTGATCTTAGGGGTTTTACTATTACAGTTATGGGAGTCCCACTGAGCAGAATGACAAATCAATTTTTTATATTATTATTATATTACACTGAGATGGAGAGGTCTGCTCAGCACACAGCTTCTGTTATAGTTTATTCTGAGAGAGAATGACATATTGCTGCTATGATGTTCCAGTAGTGGTTCTCAAAGTGGGGTCCCCAAGGGGCTCGGCAGCAAGATGTTGAGTTTAATTTTAGTTGAATTGACTAGAATTTTAGAGAATATGTAAGTGTAGAGATTTATACAGAGCCTACGGTCTGTGGTTTGGGAGGCAGGAAGAACAACACAGGGTGCTGTATGATTGTGAAAGTTGGAAGTTTAGCTTTGTGTAAAAATGATACATGTTTGTAACCTGTAGGAGCAGAAGTCAGCACCGAGTAGCGCAGGTGTCCTGGACTGAGATTTTTCCTATGAAAGGCAGGAGCTGGAGGGATTTAGCAGTAATTCAAATGGCACTGTTTGGTCCTAGACCATTTGAATTCATTCCCTCATGCCCCCAAGCCCACTTCTTTAGATGAGCTGTCTTTGTGTGTGGCTCTCTGCCCCAAATAAACACTCCATTAGGACTGTTTTCTTTGCTGCCCTTCTCTCACATTCCCTGCCCACAGCAGCACTTCCCTCCTCGCCCATTGTCAGCCTGCTGAGTCCGGGGGGAAGCTACCCAAAGGACAAACTGTCCCCAAATGGCGTGCTGAAACGGCGGGCTGGTCTCCACAGACTGCAGCACAGCTCTTATCTCCTCCCGCACTGAGCCCTGAGAACAGAGGCAAACACAGACAAGACCAATGAGCACTATTGTGAGGGGATGGTGAGTTGACAGTAATGTCACTCCCTGTTTGGTCTAAACTGGCTTACCTCTCTCTCTCTCTCTCCTCTGTTTTTCTCCTTCTTAATCCTCTCCGTCTCAGGTTAAAGTAAAGAGTGCACATACAGAATAGGCTGCTCGGTGCAACTGCTCTGCCGGTGGATTTTTAACAATCTATTCACCAAACACTGACAGCCTATACAGGAATATACATAGATTTTTCTTACCAAGTGTTGAAATTCCAGCTGGTGTTAATTCCTTGTCTCCTCAGAGTGACTTCAGCTGTCATGTATATAAACACATAGTCTGAGTGAGTGTGTGAATGACAGTAAACACAGGCATAGCCATCTGGCACCTCCACCTTCCTGGGTATCGAGTGTATAACTACAGACCATCAGCTGAGTATGACTGTGCTACCCTGTTACCATGGCGACAAGCATCAGCTTTGCCAGTGTCTCTCGAATATGTATCACAAGACACCATGTAACACAATTTTTTGTTCCTGGTTAGAAAGTGTTATTTCCTAATTGCTTGTGCTTAAAAAGTATAGATAATGGCTGTTATTCCCTTCAGACTTTGCTTTTGTGACCTTTTGAAATTAATCTATTTCCAGTGAGAAAATGGGCGAATTTGCACATTTTCATTCACATAAAGTCAGAAAAACAACATGAATCAAAATAGTACATGTATTTATACTAAAATTATACAAAAGTGACCACAAAGAATGACGTGTTTTTCAAGGTTTACAATTACACTGTAAATGACTTTCATGAATCAGCCTCCAAATATAGTCTCCCATCATCAAATCTGCTGATTCATATGTTGTTTTTTCTGACTTTATGTGAATGAAAATCTGCAAATTCGACTGTTTTCCCATTGGAAATAGGTACATTTCAAAATATCACTGTCCTGGTCACAAAAGCAAAGTTTGAAGGGAATAATAGCCATTTTTTATACTTTTTAGGCATAAGCAAATTAGGAAATAACACTTACTACCCAGGAACAAAAAAACAAGTAAAAACTTGTTACACAGTGAGATCAATGCTGAGGCAGACAACAGACAAACTCAACAAGTCCAGGAACCGGACTGTGTCGCTATGCTCTCAAATTGAGCTCAATAGCTGGTGTGAAGTGCCTCTGTGGTCAGCTTGGCTTTCATTATGAGCTGTTTGTAAACACAAACACCTTCTGTCAAAAGTGTGATTGGCAGCTCTTGTTACTCGGGCACATGGCATGCATTGTATGAGCCAATGTCAGAATTCAATTTCAAGATTGACTCTTTTCTCTTAATGTTGGTAATTCCAACATGTATTAGTATTTTAGATGTTTTGCAGCCCTTTGAGATGGTTTTGTACTGTATGCTTGTTCATTCATGTACACCACATTTTGTAGTGCTGGAGGGAAACACCGGTGTGTACTGTTTAAGGTGATGCAAAGGACAAGTCATGTGTAAGAGAAATACACCATGTACTCATACTCTATAGTGCACTGTGCATCTGATGTGAGTTCAATTCACTGCACAATTAAAAACAGTTGAATTACATTTTAGGCATTTTGCCGGTCCACAAATGTACATAAAATGAAATACTACCATATATACTGTATATACTATGTCTACAGTACAGTAGTGATTGGCTGGTTGTTGTCTATACTGAACAAGAGCAATTTGATGCTGCTTACACTAGCTGAGTTTACAGAACAGAGAGTAAGTGGGTGAAATGTTTGCTTTGCTCATGTGTTAAATGGCACGGCTGATTCATCTATCAGGCTTGTCGAAAATTAAACGCACAGCTCCGGCATACCAGGCTGAGTCAGACCGTGTCTGGACAAAACATACAGCTGCCTCTGCACTGCTTTCATACAGAGGAGTAACTCAGGTACTCTGCACTAGATCGGCTTAATTATTTTGTTTCAAAGCGCTCTGTGTGTTATACATGAAACGACCCTGGTTCATCAGGAATGAATAGAACACATTTAAAAGAATTTCCAGTTTATTATTACACATTCATAATGGTCAAATACATGGCCTTTGCAATGTGATAGCCAAAGTGACCCGCCTGTTTCTGTCACTTACACTTGCTCCTGACATACAGTTGATATGGTAACATCATAACATATGGCTTTGCTTTTGTCGGCAGCTTGTATGTGCATGCATGTGTCTCTATTAACATCAGGTGTACTATTAATCTTTAGAAATTATTTCCTTAAAGATATCCTGTGGTGTATCTTTTGTTTGTTTTACACAAAAAAACTCCACAGGGTACCTTTTAAATGAACAGAAATAATCTATTGACACAGATTTTTCACTTGTATTATGTTGTTTATGTCCTATTGTTTGCATCATTCAAATCTCAAATTGCAAATCTCCCCTCAGCAGGAAAATCTCCGGTTTTCAGCTGAATAATGTTGGAGACAGCTCAATATAGGCCACAATGTATTCTGCATGGAATTCTCTTCATCATTGGGCACACAGGCTCTCTCCGTAAAAATGTGTCTTGCCAAGGGATTATGACGTATGCTGATCTGTTTAAAGCGTTAACACATCAACAATGCAGGACAAAGACACAGCTGATTCTCTGTGTTCAAGACAATTTGGTGTGCATCATCATGCGCGTGTTGTCGGATCCAAATTGCAAAAAGGATTTCAAATGAGGATGGCAGTCATGTTGAAATGCTTAAATCAACAACAGGCTTGAATTTCAAAAAGTACTTTAGCTGATTGATTCTGTCAGTGTATATACAGTAAAACGCAGGCCTTCTGTTTTTTTTCAGTGGCTGTTTGTCCTTCAGAATGAACACCTGGAGGCTTAGCCAGCCCACATTAGCTCTTAATTGAAGGATCAATGGATATGAATAGGAATGTCAATGCAATCTAGTGCTTGTACGGGAAGCATTAAAATGGGTACAGTTGATGCAGGTTGAAATGCCAATAATTCTTTGGATGTGACAGAAATGAAATTAATGGAAAAGCAGCAGATCTCAGATGTGACTTTGGTTCTGTCTTCAGGCTGTTGTTTACTTATGACTGCTTGTCCTTGACAGTATGCATCCTCTGTGGTGTGTGTATGCACATTTTGTTCATGTTTGAGCCATATCAGAGGTCCATATCATAATGTATTGTTGTTTTATTGCTATTATTTTTTGTAGTAGTACCTGTAGTGGGAAACCTAGTCATATATATTATTGTACAAAGTGAAATAATGATATGTAGTTTATAGTTAGTTTTTTATCCCCTTGATTTATTTAATTATCACCAATGTTCTGACCACACAAGTGTCAAATACATCTTTATGTACTGCATATATACATACACCACCCAATAGCAAATTTACAATCAATTGGTGACATCATAAACAATTAAAAGGTACACTTGAGTTCATCGCAAACAATAGGCCGGTTTCACAGCAGACATTTATTGTAAGAGAAACACAGGTGTTACTAATAACATTAATGATGGATCTGTTTTATTCAAGTGTCCCAGTAAGCCATGACATTGTGACGGCGAGCTAGCATGCACAATACAGTGACCGTGAAACCAAAGCCACTAAATGGAATTCAGCCATCATTAATGTTATTATTTACACCTGTGCTCTTCCAGTTATTACATTTCAAATTGTCTTTCATGAAAATAGCATATTGCCCTGACTAGCACTGCCATCATTTTTTCTAATTTGTTGTGCATTTCTGCCAGACAACTCACGCTGAGTTATAATGCTTTAAGAGCATCAGTGGGGAAAAGGAAAATTGCTTAAAATTTCTCTAGTCTCTTAACAAGTTTACAATTGCATGCATGTTAGTTTTCTATGTTTACTCCTGTCTCCATTTGCCCACTGAAGCAACCTTCATAAGTAAAACATAAGAGAACAGGAGCACGGGCCATTAAGAACCACTGTATTTACTGTAAATGTATCATGCATGAGCCAGTAGGTTTCTTGGCTTCCCATAAGAACAACACTTGGCCTACATGCTGCCGTAGCTGCAGTGAATTGCACATCAGAGAACTCTCCATTTGACACTGCAAATTGCATCCACGGCATGCCTCACGACTGTTGATTGAATGTAATTAAGTTTTCCTCCTCTGCAATGAAGGATCCCCCCCCCCCCCCCCCCCCCCTCCAGCTCAATACACTTGGTGGGAAAGAGAAGGGATTGAGGGCTGTGTGTGTGTGTGTGTGTGTGTGTGTGTGTGGTAAGGAGGTTATCAGAATGAATGTTTGATTTACATCCACTCACAGAAAGTGGTAAAGAGGAACATTTTCGTGACTTCTGATTACAACCATTCCAGTATGTTAAATACACTGAGCCTATATTATAGCTAATATTATTGTTCCGCTGTAGTGGCGGCTTTCATGCTGCTAAAATGGCATGCTTTCTAGAACATACCAGAGAACCTCGAGCTGTCTCCTCAGATGAATAATGCACAGGCTATCACTAACAACACGCTGGGTTTGAGTGCTGTGCTCTGGTCTTATCATGGTGACTTCTTTGGCTCTAAACGCTGTTTTCTTTCTGCCTCTTTTGCCTAGGAGAATGAGCTTCAAGATTTTCTCCAGGAGAACAAGCACTTGAGCCTCCAGTTGTTCAGCAATAGCCACAAGGCATCTGAGTATGAGAAGGTAAGAGACAACGAGGCTGTGGTTTTGATGTCTTGACTGCATACACATCTCACTGGCACTCCATCTGCACATGTTTTTGCAGGTTTTAAGCTGTGTCATATCTGTGCTAAATCACCAGTTTTTAAGCATGCCAGCAGCATGGCTCTTTGGATGACATTGTTGGTTGGCCAGTTGGTCAGTCCTCTGACTTTGGTCCAGACTGAAATATCTAATCGACTACTGGATGGATTGCTATGGAATTTTGTAACAACATTCATGATGGCCAGAAGATGAATCCCAGTGACTTTGGTGATCCTCTAGCACCACAGTGAGGTTGACATCTGTTGTTTTGAGTGAAAAGTCTTTGCAACTATTGGATGGACTGGCAAGAAATATGGTAATGATAATTTCCCCCTCAGGATAAAATGTAATAACTTTGGTGAAGTTTTCCTCTATTGCCATCAACAGATCAGAATTGGACTTTGTCTAATACTTGGGTTCATGACCAAATACCTGCAAAACTAAATTCCCATCAACCTATGTAGTTTGTAATTGCAGTTTGTTGTTTGTTGTTTTTAGTACTAGCTGCACATTAGCCTGTTAGCATTGTGAGTATGTTTTCATGCTAGTGTTAGCATTTAGCTCAAACACTGCTGTACAGCCTCACAGAGCAGTTAGCATGGCTGCAGACTAAGTCTTGTTTCATAGACTGGCATCTTTACATTAGCATTACTGTATATCAGATGTAAAACGTAAAAAAGTCAAACATTGCTAAAACTGCCCTTGGATAGCATATAGATGGAGGCGTTTTTCCAGTTTCCGGCATATCAATGCAAGCAAAAGAGCCTCCAATTCTATAAAAACACCATCACCTTCCTTTTAGCCCGAAGACCTCAAAAGTCTTCTGAGCTGATAACACCACTGCGAAGTAGATCAACAAACAAAGAGCACCAGGTCTCTCTATGGACAGGAAAGCAATTTCCTGAAGGAGTTGATTGGCAGGTAGTTGCTGTTGGGGTTGAAGAAGGGCTGGGATGCTGGTTATTGATGTCTTATCAGGACTGGGGTGGCTCTCGGTGCAGCTATCCTGAACTGTTATCACGCTGACGGATATGAGAGCAGCACTCTGCAGGGCAATGCGGATATTAGCCCTCGCTTACACCCCCATGTTCTGATCCATATCGTCTCTGAATGAACTAGGAGGGGCTGCAAATGGCATCTCCCTCTGCCCATTATAGTCTATTGACCTGCTTCTGCTGAATCCAATATAGTTTCGTTCGATCTGTCTACATTAGGTCTGACAATCACTGCTATCCATGCGCATAGTTTTTACTGTGTGGAGGCGGGCCATTCAGATACAGACTCACTGGTTTCTGTTTGTGTTTTGCTTTGCTGGTGTTTGTTGAAACGCCCTCCTCTAGGAATCATTAGTCATTCATGGCTGCTCTGAGGATGAGACTTTACCACATTATGGCTGCAGGAACCAATCACCTTGTTGCCAATTAGGGGCCTTTCAAAGGCTGATTGAAATAATGATACAACTGGTCTGTGAGTGGGGAGACAGAATATGAACAATAAGAAAAAATAGAAACATTTTTCAGATATTATTCATAATAGCAGTTTATAATAATATAATGTACGTCTGCTTCATTCAATTGAATGCTTAGTGTTTGGTTAACAATGAAGCATGAATAATTTATTACTGTTTTGGTCTACAGCCATGGTAGTGAGTGAATTATGTTACCCTTACATTATTATATTATTTAAAGGCTTTTATCACCGAAACCAGACAGCTCCGACGTCTGTCTGGCTTGTAACAATTTCTGCCTGTCTTAAATGCTTGGAATGCTTTGGGTGGCATTAAAGCAAATCGTTTTTTTACAGTATGGTGCTTAAAATGTACACTGAATACCAGAAAAATTGGAACAGCTGTATAATGGAATACAATCCAGTGCAACCGTTCTACCTTTATAAAGCTTTTAAAGAGTTGATTCAACTTTATAGTCAGTTATGAAGCTTTGTGGTGTCATTGGATTGGGCCAAATGAACTGCTGCAAGTGTGTGGATATTGTGGTCACTAGTTAATCTGTCTGTATTGTTTCATTTAAAATAACACAGCTATTTAATTATAAAAGGCAGCTGGCTATACAACTTTTAAAGTCACTACATAACCAACTAACCTAACTTAACTCACCTAACTAGTAGTTATTTTTGAAAGATGCAGACACTTAACACTCTCTATTCCATCATCAGTTCCTTAATGTGAATAAAGTCATTTTTGGTCTGTGCTAATTAGCTCATGTATCATTTTGGTACATTGTCTTTTGCCCAGCACACCCTGTAGTGAGTACACTGTTGCAATTATAGTCGGCAGTGATGCATTTAATGTAAAGCTCATGAAACGGGTTTTATCATTGCTAACATGGTCTTATTGGGTAATGGTGGCACAGATTTTGAGCCAGCCTTAAAGGTACTCTTTGTAGCTTTGACTGCTAGTAGTGCTATGGACCAAAGTTTTGATAACACAAACATGATGCAATACATATTCCTGCTAATGGTGTCATAATATTCCACTGATTGACAGGCAGTCAATCAGCAGACACAAGCAAAATGCAGGAAAGAAGCAGACTGCATGTAAACAATGCAAGTTTAAATGCATTCAAGACATTTGTTTGGCCTTAAAGAAACACACTGTTCCTTTTGGTGAAAAACACTGAATGTAAACTGAACTTTGTTTGCTAGAAAAACTCCACAGAGCACCTTTAATATCTTTAAACAGCAAAAGAACACATACACTAAGGTAGATCCAAAACAAAACATAACAGCTTGTTATAAAGAGAAAGGTAGCAGTAAATATATCCATTTATCCATTTTCTGTGCCCACATTCTCTTCAGGTTTGTAGGGTGAACTCCATATCTCACCATTTTATCACACTGAGGGGTGGAAATTTTAGAGTTTTGGCTCATTAAACTTGTGATTAAAGTTGAAGAATTTGAAAAAATGGGCAGCACAGGAGACCTAAAACACTGGAATTAGGGAATGACCTCTCATACCTACAAAGAAAGACATGGACATGCCAATATTCCTAAAAAGGGTAAAAATTGTCCCAGTTATCTTAAGACAGATACTGGATATTTGGTAGCGGTGTGGAAACCAAATTAAAAATACTACTGATGAAACACCCTGGTTTTGACCCAAGGAAAACAAACAGTAGAGAAGCTACACTCTCAAACTCAGGCTCTTTGCTCCTTGCATGTTCTGTCTGCACAGGTGAAGTCTGAGTATGCCCAGCTCAAAGAGACCCTTGGTGCTGTGACGCAGGAGAGAGATTTAGCCCTGTGGGAGAGGAACCAGCTCCAAGGCAAACTGGAGAACCTAGAGCAGGTGCTCAAGGTGAGGAACCCGGCTCCAAGGGCAGGCATGACCCCACTTCCTGTCAGTACTGTGTGCATTTCTGGTAGTACGTCTATCCCGGGACCCTAATTCAGGTGTTTTTACGGAGCCTAACCCTTTGCCAGTGCCCTTCCCCTACCTGTGCTACACTGCCTCCATCTGGTTATCTTCCGCTATACTGTCTAATGTCCCTGACATGTCTGTTGCCTTCCAGTGTCGTGTTGGGAGGTCTGACCAGGAGCTGTGAAAGAGTAGAAGCTTGGAGCAGTCTGCCCTTCCCCTTTCCCTTCCTATTCCACCCTTTCATGTTTTCCCACCCTCCCTGGTCTGTCCCTTCCCACCTTCCCCACTCCCCCCTGCTAGAATTATAAGGTATCACTGCTACGTCTATCTGTTAGGGAGCAGTCCTGTTCAGTCCCATTCTGAATGCTTTCTGTCCACCTCAGTGGCTGTGCTTATCTTTCCCTTTATCCGTGGGCTGCTTACCAGACATACGAATGGTCACCTGGCTATAAGACCACAGCACTGTGGAATGTGATTTTTTGCATGAGGCAGGACAAAGAGTTTGGCTTGATGACGACAGGAGGGGGAGGAAGAGACGATAGAGAGACTGGGTCACCCCTCGCGATGATAATGTCACCTACAAGTTCGATGACATTACCTATCCTAGACCTTAATTTTTATTGGCATGAAAATGTCATTTGCTTCTTTCACCTTACAGTGTCGCAAATATTCACATATAGTGGGAACAGTGATGTGACTGGATGACACAGGCATATTGTGTTATGAAGAGCCAAGCATTCAGTCCCTTGTATTGTATGGCTTCTTTTGTTGTTATGGATGACCACAGATAAGTGAGCACGCTGCAGAGTTTGCTCACCCTTTTCATGTAACTTAAAACCCTGTATTGATCATGCAAAGACAACATCGCTGAGGACAGCTTTTCAAACAGTCCCAGTAACAAGACTTCTAACAGGTATTATGTTACCTAAAGGGGGCAGCAAACCTGACTGTGGATTGATGTAGTTTTTTTTGTTCACACAGCAAAGCATCTCTAGTCCTCATCCATAAGCACCTTTTGTGCAAAATTTGACCTGATCTCTGCCGTAGATCATTTGACATAAACTGTTGCCACATGGCATTTGCTGTGGCATAGTTTATGTCTTTAAAGGGTTTAAAGGTCAGTACACTGTTAACCAGCCTCTGTGTGTGTGATGTGTGTGTGTGCACATGTAACACCTGTGTTGTCTCTTGAATGTGGAGTAGAAGACTGGAGATGCATTTTGTGTTGGCTCCGTGCCGTTGGATTTTAGTTCCACTAACAGCAGCCCTCTTTATGCCCCCCCACCCCACAATCCTCCCTCCCCGGCTCTCCACCCCTGCACCCCCTGCGGACAGCATATGCGCGAGGCTGCGGAGCGGAGGCAGCAGCTAGAGTTGGAGCATGAGCAGGCCTTGGCTGTACTCAATGCAAAGCAGCAGGAGATTGACCTTCTTCAGAAGGTAAGGGAACTCAGGTTACATAACACTAACAGCACCAGAGGGTCAGGCTTTCTTGTTTGCCCAGCCTGTGCCTGTGTCACGGGTCAAAGAGCTTTTTGTCGGGCATCGGTGCGATACATACAAGTCCAACAAAGGTGAAAGTCAACTCAAAGACTTTATTATTAAGAGCACAGCAGAGAGTAGCACTCTCCATAGGCTGTGGCACTCACCTTTCTCAACATTTTCATCACTGGCACTACTAGAGCTATCCATCGTGCTGTATAAATAAAGTGGATTGGATTGGATTGGATCCACTTAACCCCATCCTTCAGCTGTCTATCACTCTCCAAACCCTGAGTGCTCAACTTTTCAGGAACACTCCTCTTGTTTGTTACAAGCGAGCAAATCAAACATTCAAATCCCAGAGTAGATATGACACTTTTTAGAGGCTTGCTCAAACAAAAAATGCTGGCCGAGGCCATTTGATGGTCGGGCTTCCTCCTCTGTGCGCTGGAGCTGACTGTAATGTCAAAGCAAGCCCGGCAATGTCTGAGATTGCTGATAGTGTGAACGTGATAAGAATTGTCACCAATGCCTTCTCCAAAAACAGTTTGTGTGTGTACCCCAGTGTTGCTGTTGCTGCAGTGTTGCTCTAACTTCACAGTCAGCCTTTCACAGGCAGGGTTCTCAGCTTTTTCTCTCATTAGCAGAAGCTCATTACTGCCTTATCTTCCTTCAGACACTGGCTGCTCTCTGCATTCTCCTAAATTAATTGCCTGCAAAGTAGATTTATGAAATTGTAAAGTCCACAGATGCTCTTCATATTCATGTGGAACACTTGTTTTTCTCAACAGATGTTCCTAGTTCCCAAAAGAAAAATTATTATGCTATGTTTCTATACAGTTGAGTTGTTCTATAATGCACAAACCTTATTCCCCTTGAATGCACTAGATTTATTAATTTATTATTGATGGAACATAAATTTTGTTTAAGATCATTTTTGTTTGCAGAGAACCTTAGTCAAAAATAATGCAGGAAACACTGTTTCTCTGACTATTTACTTGGAAGTTACCACTATATAAAGAGACCTGCACTGCAATGTACTGCAGCCACAAATATATGTTAGCACTGGTTTCAGTGGAAGTACGAAGTATGTGGGATTGCATTGTCAGTTTACATACAGTAAATCAGATTCCAGCTGAGTTTGAGAATACTGAGGAAAGAAAAAAACGTATATACTCCAAGGCCGAGCACCTTGTCTCTTCCTTTCTTCCCCCTCGTACCCGTTATACTGCTCTACATTTTTTGTAGAGGAATGCCGTTTGACATCGTATTTGCTGGAGAATACTGTTATCTGCTTGTAGAGTGCTGTCGGTCATTAAGTGCTGTTGGCTTAAATGTTTCAGCTAAACGTTGCATTTACAAATGTGAATTAAGAGCCTCTTTCAACTTTGCTAGAAAACTAAATTATTCCTCTAAAATAAAAGACTGGGGGAAATCAAGATGGGAAGGAAATGATACATTTGTGTGCCAGATATAACAATAAAATCTAAACATGTGGGGGTCTTGGTTTAGAGAGACCCCTGGTTTAGAGGCTCTCAGGCAAATGCTCTTTTCTTCTCAGGTGAGTGTACTAAACTAACTTACAAATGCATTCTCAATTATACTGTATGAACTGTCTTGCATGCCCATAATTGTTTCATGTAACTAATTGTTTTGACAATTAATTAGGCTGAAAAAAAACATAAAATATACAGTAAAAGGTGAAAATGGTGTAAGAAAAGCTGCAACGTTGTTCCTTGTGCTGTCTGTGGTAAAGCAAGAATATACTTCTGCAAAGACCAAGGCACTGGGAGTATTAAATACAGGGAAAAGAAAGAATTTGCTGATAAGTTTCAAAACATCAGAGGAGTGCAAACAGAAACAGTGGCTTTCTTTTCAACCGTTTTCACCCTTTCTTTGGTATTTTAAACTGCAACTAAACTGCGACATAAATGAAACTGAACTGAAGCACTGCACCCTGTGTTTCCCAGGCTCAGGTTGAGGCTAAAAAGGAACATGAAGGCGCTGTCCATCTGTTAGAGGTGAGCGTCTGGACTCTGGGGGTGGGAGGGTGGGAGGGGAGGGTGGGGGGGGTAGGGGGATGGAGTGAGTGTGTTTATGTGGCTGCTGCTGGAAGAAAACAGACTAGTCAGCCCCCGGGGCAGACCTATGTATACCTAAAGCCATTTCCTGCTGTTTTTGACCCCACTGTGCTCTTTTTTTTAAAGTTTTCATGCATCAAAATATAAATCCTTGGCTGAATATATGAATTTCCTCTCACAATACTGTTAAATTGACTTATGCAGTACACTTTTAAACAGAACAGAGTTGTGTAAATAGCCTGAATCACACATGCTCATTATCTTTCTATTATTTCATCTTCCTATTAGCATTGTAGTAAAGTGATTCATGTGCGCGAGTGTCAAAGCAGAGGGTAGTTTAAAGAGTGCTTTTCTTTCAAGATGTGTATGAGTGATCACATGTGTAATTGTGCTTTATTTCTTTCCTACATCTCTTTTCACTGTATGGGTGTGTGTTTATGCTTATACAGAACCACTTGGACAGCATGCAGGTATTTCAGAATTGTTTTTATTTATTTACTTGATATTTATTTTTACACCTTTCCCAGTATAGTCAATAGGGTGTACAGTACCCTCATGTACTGGAGGTAAGATGATGTAACGCCGCATTGCAAACAGAATTATTCATCCCGATCTAAGTCTTGTATTGAGGATGAAGATAATAAATATACAAATGATACTCAAAAGGTAACATGAAGCATACATCAATTAAGAGCTAATCTGATGTGAAGCCTTTGCTTTTTGGTTTTCAGAGCTATTCAGAGCTGCTTCAGACCGATCTTTCATCGGGCTTTACTACCCACTCAGCTCTGTTTCCATTTTCCATCGAAGCAAACTCATGAGTGGGAGGCCTTTTTGACAGGCTTGAACGTGACTGACAGCATAAAGTGGAGGTCTCTCATTTGATCATAAAGAAAAATTCAGCTACACTTGCTGAACAATTGATGAAAAGATTCGACTCATAAAATACAGTTTCTACAATATGCATCGACTTCAATTACAGACAGCTGCCTGCCTGGGGCCAATTCCACATAATCAAAGCCCATCAACACGATGCCGTGTGCAAATGTAACTTTATAGATTTTCTAAAGTTGTTAAAAACATATTTTTTACATACATAACAATTACAGCACCAGACAAGAATAAATGAATGCAGGAAATGTATTTCGTCAGTTTTATCAACAAATTGCACTGAAAAGTTTTTTTTATTGTAGGTAGAGTTAAATGCTTTTAAGTCTTTCATCTAGATTACATAGGTATTAGGTATTATATTTTTATGTTGATTACATACAATTTACAGTAGTTTTCTGACTATATATAACACTGTAATTTATTATCAAAGGATCACATAGCCAAAGAGTGATGAATGTGATCCTTTTTCATTGCATGTACTACATGTTATCCAGCATGTGTTCTACTCGTCGTACGATACAAAGCCGTATGATGCTATTACAACTAATTCCTCTTTGTGTCAATACACTAACTCTAGTTGACGAATGCAGGAATTCCTCCGTCGCTCCTTTGCTAACAGCATGTTTATGTGAAGCAACATGTGCATGGAAGTGTTTTAACAGAGCAGCATAGAAAGTACTGTAGTAGCGGCATTGCATTACTCTGTGTTGGGCGGTGTTAAAAAAAAAAAAATTCCATGGTAGCTGCAGTGACCTTCAGAGTATCTCTGGTTCAGATTGAGGAGTTGTTGTTGACAAACCATTATTCAAGTGAAGAAATCCTGCTCTAGCACCTGGAATTTCCATTACACCTGCCCAAACAAGTATGTTTTACAGTGTTACTGTAGAAGTTTCCTGCTCTGAAAACACGGTGTGGTTTGGGTATGCATACTGCGTCGGAGCTTCTTTAGTTGCAGAGTTATTAGTATTAGCTGTAGACGTGCATGTGTTTTATATAGTGAACTGTCAGTAGTAGCTACGTTAATTTCAGGATGTTTTTCTCTGTGATGACTGATCCACACCCTACAGTAAATCTCATTCCATATTCTATTTGTGTGTAGACAGTTGACGTATAGCATCATATACGTACCTACTGTACATATGTGTGTGCTCGTGTATTTTTGTGTGCAGAATACTGAGTCCTGCATCCTGTGGTTTTCTTATTTTCTCTTCTGTTGTTTTCCTTTGTTTCCCTCATCCTGTCTCTCCCTATCTGTCTGTCTGTCTGTCTCTCTCACTCCTCTCTCCGTTACTCTCCTCCCCCACCTTCATCAGGCCAAAGTCCGCGAGCTGGAGGAGAAATGTCGGACTCAGAGTGAACAGTTCAACCTCCTGTCAAAAGAGCTGGAGAAGTTCCGGCTCCAGGCTGGGAAGTTTGATATCCTCAGCACTGAACCCTTAACTTTATGTGAATCTCCTGGGTCACCCAACAAATCCCTATCCCAGCTCCTTAATGGACTGGCTGCCCCCATAGGAAAAGGTGCGTGTTGGTTCTAATTGATGCTGATCATTTGAATTTTTACCATAATATCATTTTACAGTATGTTCAGGGCATTCAGTATAAGAATATAGCAAACAAACCATAAATATTAATATAAGACAAGTGTTACATAACATAAGGGGTCACATTTTCAAGTGGCTGAGATCTCATTTCGGACTGAATAAACATAATTGAACAAATAAAAGAGCATTTTACTTGATGTACAGTAGCCCACTGTTAGCAGAGAGTTGTGCAATTGAATAAATGCGTAATTACCGTCATGCGGGGGCTGCTGGGAGAAGAGTCAGTTTGCTGTGATGGTGTTGGTAACTTATAATCAGGTGAAAACACCACAGCAGAAATTAGAGGTCTGAGAGGCAAAGTTTCTGACTGAAATTGTAGTAAACACTAACTGTTAATGAAATAATCAATCATAGTGAGAAATAGCCTTTAGCTGGCAAAACTTGTTCTCTGTTTGTTTTTGAAAATACACAAATGCTTCATTAATTACAGTAGTATGTATTGTTCAGCTCTTGCTACAGTATGACGTTTTAATTTATTTCGTATGGTTACAAATAATTACAGACTGCAGAATATAGTACTGTAAGATATGTACGTAAATTATGCCTGCTTAATATATATGTTTGTAAAAAATACATTTATTCAAATAGAGGAACCTTTCAAATGATTAAAATATTCTACAACATGCATCAATTATACAGTATCTGAAAGTTTCAAGTGTTTTTTATGGTTTTTGAAGCAGTGTAGATTGTTTAATATATGAATGTCAAGTATGTTTTTTTCTCCTCTTTATCTCTTTCTGAATTGGAAATATTTGATGGTTTAGTTGAGGAACTCTTAACTTCTAATATGATTTTATTTGTCTATTAGTTCTGTTATATTCTCATGTGAGGATTTGACAAGAAGCTTTGTTTGTTCCGCAGGCAATGAGGCTCCAACCAGCAGATCTTTGATATCTGAGTTCATTCGACCACTCCAGATCAGCGCAGACAAACCCGAGCTCCTCTCTGTCAAGCCAACATTCCTCACTCGCAGTCGAGCCAGCAGCCCAGCACGGGCTTTCCTCTCTGAGGTATCTGATAGTGTCCGTTTGTATCTCACATGGCTCCCGCTTGGCACATTTCTCCATTTACTCTTTGTATGACACCCTTAGAGTAATTGTGTATATAGAGCAAAATGGGTTGTAATAAACTTGAAGCTGCGTAAGGCAAGACTATCTGAACTGTGTAATGATGCTTTATTCTGCCCTGTTTACCTAAATAAAATCCTTTGTAACAATTTTGAAAAAAAAAAGCTGCTTCATTTTAATCTAAGTAATGTGTTTGGGTTGAACAAGAGAAAATCCACCCAGCAGTAATGCATGACGCCTCCTGGTTTTACCCATTCAAGCTGAATATTTGAGACTGATGACTGGTGCAAAATATTTTTAGTGTGCAGGAGATGACAAATTGAAACAAATGAAATATGAATTTTGTATTTCTTTTTTTTTTTTTTTTTTTGAAAACTAGTGATACCCTAGTTCACTACCTGCACTTTTGCACTTTGTCTCTTAACATCTTGGCATTTTTATACAAAACGTTCAAATGAGTTCAGTAGCCTCTTCCTCCACAAGATCATTTAAACTTAGAAAGCTTACTTCTCTGGTTTTCTTACTGTAAGGTGAAGGTCCAAATGAAAAGACAGAGAAGAAGCATTTGATGTTGAAAATTAGATATTTGTGCTTTATTTGCCTTCTCTAGATGGACAAAGAGCTCAGCTCAACCACCAGGTCGAAACCGAGGTTCACAGGAAAGGTTCGTCTGTGCATTGCGCGGTACAGGTGTGTATCCTATATAATAAACACACATTGTATTATTCACCCACTGTTCACAGCATAGCATCAAGCTCTTTTTTCTGAGTCCTATTTCCATAATTTTTAATAGATTTAAAGTGTTTCACTCACTTTAGAAATATATTAAGTGGCTTAAATGCATAGTAAGTGCTACCAGGAGCCTTGTGCTAACAATGCAGAAACCCCTCAAATCAAAGTGAAACAGTTGAATGTCCCAAGAGAGGGCAATGGTCAACAAGAGAGGTGGCCAAAAATCCTGAACTACCTCTTTAAAATGAACTGGCCGCTCAGTGTGGACAAGTGATGGACAGGTCTTGCTGAGATTATTTGCTTTCTCTCACAGAGCGTTAAGTTGTGGTCTTAAAGATGATTCAGTGTTTCCATATCTAAAGAAAATTACCTGTCAGCACAAAAAATAATTGGAATCCTCAGAGCACAAATGTGTGAAACAGGGCCAGAGCTTTCAACCCACATGGTCCTCAGCTCTCTCTCTTACTTAAAAAACCTAAGTAAATAAATAAAAAGCCATTGATACAAACTTCATATTTTAAAATCAGAACATAGTTTTTTCCTTGATATACATATTAGGGGATGGCAGTGTTTGACATAAAAAATTAAATGTAATATTTTTTTAAAAAACATGTGTAAAATATAACACTGACAGCCAAATCGTTCATGTTTTTTTGCTGTAGTTACAATCCTTATGACGGGCCGAATGAGCATCCTGAGGCAGAGCTCCCCCTGGTGGCAGGGAAGTACCTCTACGTTTACGGAACAATGGATGAGGATGGCTTTTACGAAGGTCTGGCATCCCTTATCATTTCTCTCTTCTTCAAATATCACCACATTGCCAACTATCTCTTCTCCCTTTAATTTCTCAGGAGAGCTGCTGGATGGACAGCGGGGGCTTGTCCCCTCCAATTTTGTGGATTTTGTCCAAGATGAGGAGACACCCTCCGTCCAACACAGGGACACAGTGGCTAAAGAACCTGGCTACCTCAACCACAGTAGCCTGGGGACTCAGAGACTGGGGGTCAGCACGGGAATTGGGACAGGCATAAGCAGCCTGCTGTCGGACAGTAAACTAGACTGTCTAAGCACCAGCAGCTTGGGCATGGACCTCCTGGGCTCCTCCAGCAATGGGACAGGAACTTTGGATGTCAGCATTGACGAGGTCGGTGAAGACATTGTGCCTTATCCCCGCCGCATCAACCTGATTAAACAACTGGCCAAGAGTGTGATTATTGGCTGGGATCCTCCTGTGGTCCCACCTGGCTGGGGCTCCATCAGTGGCTACAATGTCTTGGTAGATAAGGAGGTGCGCATGAGTGTCCCCTACGGGGGCAGGACAAAGTCTCTTATTGAGAAGCTCAATCTAGCCACAAACACCTACCGGATCTCGGTGCAGAGCATCACAGACCGGGGCCCGTCAGACGAGCTCCGGTGCACTCTGCTCGTGGGAAAGGACGTGGTGGTGGCACCTTACTACCTGCGTGTGGACAGCATCACACAGGCGTCTGCTGAGCTCTCTTGGATGCCCAGCAACAGCAACTACAGTCACACCATCTTCCTCAACGGTGCAGAGTACGACATGGTCAAGGCTGGGGGCTACAAGTACAAGTTTTTAAACCTGAAGCCCATGACGGTTTACAAGGTGAAGGTTGTGGCGCAGCCGCATCAGGTGCCTTGGCAGCTTCCGATGGACCAGAGGGAGAAGAGGGAAATCTCTGTGGAGTTCTGCACTCAGCCTGCAGGTCAGCCTCCAAAACGTTAGTCACATTTTGACTTTTATCTGTTCAATTTAACACAGTAAGAAAGGTTGTTGGTTGGAGGGCACACAATAAAGTCAGATGTTCTTCAACCAAAAAAAGGTTGATACTAATTCCCTCATATGCATTTATATCAATCCAGTAAAAATACAAATTATAATTTAATTGGTTATTGTGCTTTCCTTAATAATGGTATTAGAGGAAAATTCTATGTAAATTGCTGTATTATTAATGCACTAATGCTATAATCACATTTAGTTTCCTTTATAGAGACTTCGACTTTATGATAAACAATGTTGTATTTCCATCTTTACTGCAAAAGGCACTATGTGTTGTTGCCTTATCTTTGATGATTGATATTCAATTCTATCATCTTTTTTTGGAAAATATCAATTGTAAATGAAAACAGAGATTAAATTTCTTTTTTCCCCGAAAAATGTGCAGTCAAGGTGACATACTTTTTTCGGCCCTTAGTAGTGTCTGCAGTCTTCCTCTTAGGCTGCATACTGCTCCATCAACCTCCACCAATAACATAGTACAGGCTGTATGTTGCCTGAGAAGCAAAACCCAGGGCAAAAAAAAACTTCACAGCACTTTCTGCTGGTGTAAGCATAATTATATAATTCTAAGTGGTAAAAGGTAATTGCTGTGAGCTCACTGTAATAACTGAAGACGACTCTGATGAGTGTATCAAGAACTCAGAGGGTCTCTCATCTGGATATTGAGAGCTGGACAGTCAGATGACGCTGTTTAGAGAGATTTTAGTGAGTTTCAATCCGAAACTGGAAAAGTGTGTAGGATAAAAAAGTGAGGAGGACAAGCCGCCCCCTTCCCCAGAGGAAATTATGTCCTTGACAGCAATTCAGTGACTTTTAGTAGAAGTGTCTGTTTATATAGCCAGACATGTACATTTTCGGTTAAAGTTGTATTTATGATAAAGAGGCGGTGTTGTTCTCTAGTCCCCCCCTCCCCAATCTGATTGCCACTCTTGTAGTCTAATATTCTGTTCTGTCTCAAAGTCATCTGATAATCCACAATGAAAGCCATCTGATAATTTACATCCCACACAGCAATCTATTTATTTACCCAGCGACACGCTCCAGGCCCATTACATTTACAAACCTGACAAACATCTCAGCCATTTTCTTTTTTTTTTCCTCAGCCACTTTTAGATTGCCCCGAAGGATTTGTGTGTATGACTGCGATAAGAGACACGCATGGTAGAAACAAAAAAAACCCAAAAAAGACAAGTGCAGTGAGAAAAACATCCAAGAAGCATTCACAGAATAGAGCTACATAACTCTGGAAACAAGAGTCTTTCGAAGCCAAATTAGTGTAAATAGTGAGCGTTGACCTCCCATGAGGGGGCTCGTTGACGCTCCGCTGTTGCCAGCACTAACTTGGGTCTTGCAGCCTGACTCTCCTGCTATTGGAAATCTTTTAAAGTGAGAATGTAATGAGAGTCATTCTTGTGGTAGACAGTGCATAGATACAGTGTAGTTTGGCAGATAAAATATAACTGACACATGTATCGTTGAGGGCAGCAGTTCTAAAATTACAGAAAAACAGGACACTGCAGAGAAATGATAGAATAATGAATAGAAAAAAGGGTGAAAGAGAGGGAATGAAGGGAAGACAGAGAGAGAGAGAGAGGGAGGGGGAGGACAGAGAGGGAGTGAGGCTGAAGTTTGAATTGACATTTTCTGTTGGCAGCTGACGAGCTCACATGCTGAGAGTTCATTAAATGATCCATCTATTGAACATGTTAATTAGAGGCGTCTGAAATAGTCTCAGTATCTGTGGTGGACGACTGTTGTCAATAAGGAGGACAGTGTCTGGAGGCTCTATATTAGGCTTTCACACTCTGCATGCTTTCTTCATACAAGCGACTTCATTAGTTCCTAGCGATACATTTTTATTAAGATTACTCACTACGGGGCAGCCCCCAGTTTCCTGCCTGTCCTGTTTGCCGTTTGTGTCCAGTATTAATAAAAGCAGCTGCACTGAAATATTCATTTAAACACTCATTTCAGTCCTCAGAGTCCTTTTTTTTATGATGGGCATATTTTAAATATGACACGAGGAAATCTCCAAACAGTCACCGCTGCTGTTCCAAGACTCTGTGTGTTGTCTGCTGACGGACGGCGTAGAAATATGATTAAGATCGCATTTGATGCAAATTCTCAGACGTGCACAGCTGTACATTGCAGCTCGGAGATACTGCTGACTGCATCTGCTCAGCCTCTCTCACTGTGTGACTGCAGGGGAGCAGCAGCACTGCACAGATGGGTTTGTTGTTTAGTATGCAGGCAGCACGGACAGATTGTGGAAAAAGCAAACTGTGTTTTTTTTTTTGTTGTTGTTTTTTTTTTTTTATGCTCCATAGAATATTATCAGCAAGAATCTGGCAACAGGATATTGCTGTACATACAGTGATGGCTGAATGTTGGCAAACGTGGCTTTTTCAACCAACGTTATTGACTGCGCCCAGCATGCATATGAATGAACCTCGGGACACGCACCGTGAATCTGCACAGAGATGAGCGAAAATATAACAAAATCATCCTGCAAATTTGCAATATTTAAATAGAGTGAATGCTACAATCAGCTGTCACTGTCTCATTGTATCACAGCACATACCAGCTGTTCATTGCAGTAAAAGTGGAAATGCTTGTAGAAATGTTATAAATTTAAATTCATTTTCTGCCAGATAGTATTAAAGTTATTCCTTTTACTATACATTGCGTTTGAAATACAATTTGTGTTGATACCCCCAGGTTAAGCTGTATACTTTAAGATATATAGTACAGTTCCCACCGCATGAGAATATCCTCATTCCATACCACTGTGAAAAGGTTATTGAATGTGCTTTGTACTGAGGTCAGCACATTATTTTTTGATCAAATAGGCAGAAATGGTTCAGCCACTGTTCAGCCACTCTTTCTTTCTCTCCTTATTCAGTGTGTGTATTGTGCTCCCCAGGGCCCCCTCTCCCTCCCCAGGAGGTGCAGGTCCAGTGTGGTCAGACGCCCGGGGTCCTGCAGGTCAGATGGAAGCCGCCGCCTCTGACGCCTGCAGGGACCTCCAATGGGGCCAGCGTGATTGGCTATGCTGTTTGCACAAAGGGACAAAAGGTACCAAAATGTCAAAACAACTCATTTTTCTGTAAGTCTTGCAATACAGGTCTTTAAAAAAAAAAAAAAAAAAAAAAAGGTTGTCTTTGCCATCCTCAGTGGTGACTTCTGTGAGCAGTGCTCTATTGCCATCTCCTGGAGAAATGAAATAACGTTGATATCCAGCCCCCAGGGACGAGAATTAAACATAAATTCACTTAGAGAGTTTTTAAAAGGCTCCACTGTGCTACATCACCACATCCCATTTCCACAGAGAGTCATTGCGTTTGCCACAAATTAATATTTGACCATTTTCTAACAGGCCTGAAGTGGGAGCCATAGTTAAAAGTTTAAACATGTTCATTTTATGTGTTAGATCTCCAAGACTATGAATCTGTCTGTCATGATAGTTTTTAAGGAAAACAGGTATTCATCTACAGCTAATAGGTATGAGAGCAACCAGTGAATGTAGATGTAGGGTTACAGAATAAGTGTTTGTGCATGCTGACATTCTGAATAGCCCTTTGGTAAGGACTGTCTGGTTCCTTTGTGAATGCAGATAGCAGAGGTCTTGTACCCCACAGCAGACTATGTGACGGTGGAGTTAAACAGGATTCAGTGTCTGGAGGCCAGGGAAATCATTGTAAGGACGTTATCAACACAAGGAGAGTCCCAGGACTCACCAGTGGCCATCATCCCGCACAATCTCTTGGGCTCTCCACGCCTCTCCCACCGAACCACCGCACCTCCCCACCCTATGCCCCACCCAGCACACACACAAACCCATCCTCCTTACCCATCTACGTACCCCCCGAATCACCCTCAGCCCCAGGTGCAGCCTCTGCCTCGAGCACAGCCCCACACGCTGCCCCATGCACAGCCGCACTCGCAGCCCGTCTGCCACCCACCTCCTCTTCCCCAGCCTCATTTCCAGCGCCACCCCATGCCCAAGTCCAAACCGCTCGTAAGTGCCAGAGAGCCAGAAACCAAAGAGCACGAGGTGGGCCTGCGGCCAGGCAAGCCCTGGGAGCGCTCCCCCTCTCCGCTGCCTCCCATGCGCGGACCCAACCTGGAGCCACCGCACTTCCAGCCACGGCGATCGCCCTCTCCTCAGAGGATCCTGCCGCAGCCTCAGGGAGTCCCCATCCCCAACACCATCGCCAAGGCCATGGCCAGGGAAGCTGCCCAGAGAGTGTTCGCTGAAGGCAACAGGGTGCGTAGGAATTAAAAAGCATTACTCATCTCGACATAATTTTTCACAGTGAAAGTGTCTGTCAGGATAATAATCATGATCATTTCACTTATATATGAAAATCTGATACCTTTTAAAACCATCAACACAACATTTATTGGTTTCAGGATATAACTGTTTGTCTCTAGAAAACAAAACTACATTGGCAAAAAGTTGAAAATTTAAACATACTGTTAATTAAATATCAATTTTTTCACTTGGTTTGCAGAAAATTGGATTTGTAGAAATATTACACAAACATATTCAGACCCCTTTACGATTCTAACATAAATACATGTCTCTTATCAGGTTGAGAACAGGAACATCTTCAGTGAGCGTGGTAACACCCTGCATCCACTCAACTCTGACGAGGAGGAGGACGGCTACGACTCCCCGCATGCCAGGAGGAGAGGAGCCTCGGTGGATGAGTTCCTCAGAGGCTCGGAGCTGGGCAGACAGGTACTTTCCACAAAACACAACAAGCTGTGCTCAGCCAGTCAGTGTGCGCATCACTTGTTTCTAAGGAGTCAGCGGTAATACATGGGCAAAATCATATCACTGGAACTTCAACATTTCAGTGCACATAGTGTAGCTGTAAGGGAGTTTTGACCAACACAAACACACACACACACACTTTTGAGAGCGTCACTTTTTGGGTTTGACTGGAAATCAACTATTTGCTTATTTATCCATACTGAAAGCTTCAAGAAAAATCAGACATGACAGTGTCAAAGATGTTCCCAAGACGAAAAGATAAAATAAAACTATGAACTCGAGGCCACACTCTGCTGCCTTTAACTCCCTCTTGTTTTCTCTCAGCACCATCACCACCACTACAGCCACAGCGAGGAGTACCACACAGAGAGCAGCCGGGGTTCAGACTTGTCCGACATCATGGAGGAGGACGAGGAAGATCTCTACTCTGAGATGCAACTGGAGGAGGGGCGCAGGCGCAGCATCAACTCTCACAACACTCTAAAGGTACCTACCGCACACCTTCAGCCTGTAGTGGCCAGGGGGAGGAAAGAGGAAGGCGGGGAAGAGAGGGAGGGGAGATGGAGGGATGGAGGAAGGGAGGGAAGGTCATGCCATCTGCAGAGGTTCCTACTCTCTCTCACAGGCTCTACAAGCAGGCCCATCGTGGCTTTGCCCGGCTGAGCTGCTTTGTGTTAGCTGAATCAGCCTCCCCTCCCTAACCTTCTCCTCCACCCCGCCCCTCCAGCACTTGCTTTATTCATTCAGGGCTAAGCTCACAGGAATGGCTGTGTATACATACCTGTATGGCATGCGAGAGGGGAAGCCTGTAAACTAGAAGCATAATGTTTTTTCTGGTTTGTATTGTATTTCAATGTTCTTTATACTGCACCGAAGGAGTGTTACAAGTTAAAATCAAATATTAGAATGTGATATTCAAATTAAATTTACTGTATCAAAGGGTCATGGCATATTAAGTGCACATGGGAATCTCATTTAAGTGAGTACTTAAATGGAAATATTCACTTTTGTTTATGTCTGTCATGTCCTAATGTTTACTTTCTCTATTGTCAATGTAGATGTTGACATTGTCAGTACATGATTCTGTCTTCATTTGGTCTGTTAGTGGGGATGTGTGGATGTAAAGCCGATCTGTTATGAGAGTGAGAGGTACTGTTAAGTGGCTGATTGGTCCTCTGTATTGTAGTAGACCTGCTATCAGAAGTCAATACAAAATCACTGCAAATTTCCCTGTGCAGTAATGTTGTGTTCCTGAGGTCTATTCATTGGTGTATTTACTTTGTATTTACTTTAAATACACCAATGCTGCATCTCCTTTTTGTCATCACCATATATTTGTATATGACTGTTGCACATCATCTACCCCCCTTTATATTTCTGTAAAAAAATTAGTATTTTGAAGCATGTATAGTAATGATATAAAAGCTTGAATTAGGTATTGCTCAGGGTGGAATAGTTAAAGATGAATTTGCTTTGGCTATTGTTTCCTGTGAGCACATAGATGGAAGTTCTGCGTATGTTGCAAAATGTGAAATTGTTGCAAAGAAGTGTCCTAATATATCCTTAGTAATTGGTTCTTCTGCTCATTCAAGCTTCACATTGTTAATTTCTGGCTTCTTAAAGATTCATTTATTGTTTTCATCCGCACTGATGTTTTGATTTAACCCTCACCAGTTGCACTAACACCGCCTGTCACCGACAAAACTTTCGTTTGGATATTTCTCATTTCTCACGAGCAAAATTCCCTTTTCCACAATTAACCTCTGTGCCCATGCTCAGTTTATCAGTTATCGCTCCATATTTTAGCCAGATTCCTGTTCAGAGCATGCCATTTCCTCCTCACGGAATGAGACTGCATGTCTTGCTACATTGCCACAAATAACTAATTCTGTCTTTATTTTGTCTTCCCCCCCCATTTATTCTATTCACATACTGTGTTGTTTCCTGCCTGTTCTAAAACCTTCGAAAAACTTTTCAACCCCCCTCCCCTTCAAAAAAATCTAAACTGAACCTTTTGAATTGAACTGACTAACTGAACTGTAAAAATGGGGAACATTGCCTCCTGGTCATGACTGAAGGCGTATTACAAGCGTCAGGACCTTGCTGAGGAAAGAGACTGCTGGGACCTCCAGAGGGAGGTGGTGAAGCAGAAGTCACTCCGAAGCAAGCGTCTTCACAGCATCCCTGAGGTGGCTGAGGAGGAGTCGGACAGTGTGGACAGCATGGGTCAGCGCCTGTGCTTCGAAGATGGCGGGCGACCGGGAACGCCACACACTCAGCGGAGGATGTACCCCCCAGACACCCACATGCACAACCATCTCACCCCCAGCAAGAACTCCCGCCATCTGCAGCGCCAGCGCTCCTTCCCTCGCTTCTCCGACAGCCGCTACTGCTACAGTGCAGAGGACCGCGGCTTGATACGACCCAACCGCCAGAACACCAAGAGTCCTGACAGCGGTTTAGACTGTGGCAGTGAGGAAGAAGGCTCTCTAGGCCGGGGTCATCGAGGGTACTATACGCACGGGAGCCCCATGCGGCCTGTGCGCATCATCCACTGTGAAGGCCCAGTAGAAAGGCGGGCGCTGGCTATGGGCCGTAAAAGAACTCTAACTCGCCAGTGCAGCGTGGAGGAGGAGTTCTCTGACGTCCCAGTGACTGCAGCCAAGTCAGTACACACGGGTGACTTTAGGAACAGGGAGCACTTTGGGCCTGTTCGGGAGGCCAGGCCACGAAACTACTCCAGGGAGGGGGCCCTGAGCGAGGGCAGGCTGAACGAGCTGGACAGGGTCTATTACAGTCCCCACAGGGAGGCTAGGGCCCAGTCTTTGTCCAGGCTCAACCGGGACCAGCCGCTGGTGTGTGATTCAGACTTTCTGCTGTACTTTCCATCAGCAAGCTGCAGCCATTCTGTTTTCTTAATGTTGTCTGTTTTTCTTTATGATTATCCCCCTTCCTTTCATTTGGCATTTTGTTTTTAATTTGATGACAAGTTATCACACGTTCATGGTTGGTCTGATTTGATGTTTTATTTTGTGTGAATTACTTTGCTTGTACTTCGAATGTCAGGTGGATTTTTAAAGTAAAGCTTTTAATTACCTAAAGGCCATTTAACTAAGTTTTGACTTCTCATGTCTTTGAGGGGAAAGGTTCCATTTAAAGAAAAGCAGCAGCTCAGCTGCAGCAGTTTCTCTGTGCAATGCATGGGGATGTGCTGCCCCTGTCTTCTCCCTTGCCTTCTCCCTGCCAGCTGCCGGTTTCATATGTCGTTCTTCATGTCTCGTCCTGTAGAGCTGCATCCATATGGCTCCGCCTTGTGCTTGGAGCTCTGTTTCAGCATCTCTTACCTCTCATTGCTTCACATACAAAGGTTAAGTCTTTTCCAGCCTGTGGTGACTCATTTAGTCCATCATCTCTTTGATTGTCTCTTTTACTTGTTTCAGCAAAAAAAAAATTCTCTTGTTCATCATCATTTCTCATTTATTAAATGTTTTGATAATAACAAGCCCCAGGCTGAGGCTGTAATGGCTTTGCTCAGCTAACCACATCTTTGTCCATTCTCTCTCTCACACTCAGCCTTCCACTTGAACTCTCCTTCTCATCTGCTCTTTCTTTCTATTCTTTATTCATCGTTTATGTCATTTGTGTCATCATTTGCTTCCTTTTCTCATCAAGGAGCTGACATGCACAGAACAAAACAAACCAAACAAATGGTCTTTAGCTAAGCATCTGACCCTCCCTAACCCCCAGTCCATGTTGTTGTGTTGGGGGTTGGTTTGATTTACTTGTTTTGATGGTTTGTTGGGTTTCTTTATTGTTTTATGGATTTTTTTTTTACTATTATTTTGCCTCCCTAAGTACAAATGGAAGCCAATCATTTGCTCTTATGGTGTTTTAGTTGTTTTAACAGGAATGTGGGATTCTTTTAAATGATTTTAAATGTTTAGTTGTCCTCACAATGCAGGCAGTGTATAGTTCTAACCTCTTGTTTGTTGTTTTTTACTCTAAAGATCATTGGGAACTCGCCGTCTCATGGAAGCGCTGATCGTCTGGACCACTCGGGGAGGAGGCCGGTTCACATCGGCACCCCCCCTCAGCGAAGGCCCATCCCATCCATTGGTTAGTGAGGTCACCACATGAGGAGACGCCTCATCCCCACCTGCAGGGCCACTGATGTTTGTGCTATTTATACCATGTGTATCCCTTACCCATGTGAGCCGAGCTGTACATCTCTTCCATAGAGCTTAAACAACCACATAGACCCTTTTTTTGTGGGGTGTTTGCACACCCTGTAGCTGTCCATCCCCATGAGCTGGATTCGCCAAATGTTCACATGCAGTTTTGCAGGAAAGTTATCCCCTATGCCTGTGTTTACTGTGGGTTAACATGTTTTACATGACCACCCAATTTGACCTCCCCACAACAGTGCAAGCATTGCTGTTTTACACCCAGTGACTCCAGAGTGAAACCTGTTGCCTTGTACACCCCCCACCTCAGGGCAACCTCATCATCCTACTGTCTCAGCATGATTGAATGGGCCATGGGGTAGAGCAGAGTGTGTGTGCGGGGGATCTCTGACCGTAACGTTGTGATTGGTGTCTTCTGTAGAGATCACCATGGACAGTAACAGTGAGGGGAGTGAGGGGAACCTCTCACCCGTCAAGGAGGATGTTTACTATGGCAGTGTAGCTCGGCGAAGGATATGGCGATCTATGTCCTCAGAGGATCAATATGGTATGTGGTGCAGCTTCTCTCCAAGATGACAATTCACCTTGACAATGCCAGAAAAGGCCAAGAATCGTTCTTGAACACATGCAGTGATATCAATGGTGGTCTTTGTTCTTTGCTGGACAGTTAGCTGCTTTTGTTTAGCTTAGCTTAGCTTAGCTGAATAAGCTGACGGGGGAAGACAAGACTGGCCACTTTTCCCGTTGCTGGAGAATGAAAATCCCTTCCCTGTATGTACTCCTACGCCTTCAATCCCAAGAAACCCCAACCCACCCACTCTTCCCATTCACCACTTCATATCCAGACCACTCTTCCACTCCACGGCAACTTAGCCCACCCTCCTATTCCTTAGCTTCTCCACCACCTCCTCTTTTCCTTCTCCCACCTTTCCGGGCCAGTCGCCTTAATTTTTGCATGACCCGCTTACAATACAGTGAGAAGGAAAGATACATTACTGGATGAGTTAGTGCATTCTTGCCTTGTTGGTATTACTTGGTTGCACATTCATTAACTCTGCTGCCATCACAATCAAACACAAGTTTTACACTGTTAAAGCACATTTTACCTTCCAAAAAGCATATTTTCAGTTGCTTGCCACGATACGCCTGAGTCACTATTCAGACTTACTACTTTCTGCCATTGAAACATTTAACATGGTGATCCATAAGAAGCATGGGGGACTGATATCAGGTTCATCCCGTCCCCCTCACTGTCCCTGATATCTACGTTACCAAGAACTGCTGGGGCATTTGATGTGTTATCTCCCTCGGGAACGTGCCCCCTCTGCCCTTTTTTCGTTGCACATTGTTTCCAGATGTGGCCTAAAAGCATGACATTACACCTGCATTTGATGTAGGAATGCTCTCCTCATTGTGTCCGATCCCGGGAAAGCATGCATGTTAATCAGCCTCTGTGAGATAAGGCAGTGAAACAGCAATGAACAATAGTGCAGTGTTATTTGTTTCCTCCTGATGTGCACAGTCATTCAGTTTCCCTTGCACCCAAAAGCTGCTTGACATGTGTTTCCTGTCTGTGTTGTGTTGTGCCGTGTTCTATGATGTTTAGTGACTGTCACGCCCAGCAAGCAGAGATGTGTGAACGAAGAACCCTACTGTCCTATGACGACTGAGCCTATATTGTAAAAGCATTCATTGCTTCTAGTGCGTGAACACAACGAAAATATCGTTTTCAAAGCAAAACCGATTAAAACTACAAGTGCAATTATTTCATTCGATCTCTGGCTCTTTTTTCACACATGCATCTCATCACCCTCTCCCCTGTCAGCTCTAACAAAGAGACATCTTCTGCTCTCATTGCCTCTACAGCCAGCGTGGCTGTATAAGGCTGGTAGTAGCAGCAGAGGCCTCCTCTATGTTTCAGACGGCTATGGCGAACGCAGGCACGGGCGGGGACGGCGCTCCCCGGAGTACTATGAGGAATCGGAGCTGGAGGAGATGACCCGTGTGTTTGTGGCTCTGTTTGACTATGACCCCCTGTCCATGTCTCCCAACCCTGATGCTGCTGATGAGGAGCTGCCTTTCAAGGAGGGCCAGATCATCAAGGTGGTGGCAAGACTCTTTGACGCAACTAAGACATACAGATGGATGTTAGATATCGACTAAAAAATAAACTAGAAAAGAAAAAACTTTGCCAATCGTTGCAGGTTTTCTGGTTTCTGTCCTTCCCCTGACTCTTTGTTGTCCCTTTAGGTGTTTGGGAATAAAGACACGGATGGCTTCTACAGAGCTGAAATCCGAGACCGAGTTGGCCTGATCCCTTGTAACATGGTCTCCGAGATCCAAACAGAGGATGACGAGATGATGGGCCAGCTCCTCAAACAGGGCTTCCTGCCACTCAACACTCCTGTGGAGAAGTTAGGTGAGACATCATTTTCCTACCCTCAACTTCCTTTTTTTTTACTTTGCCCTTTTATTCCCTATCTGTGTCTATCTGACCAACTTTATTCTCTACTGAATTGTTTTCTTACTGACACATTTCTCCTTTCCTCAACTCTTTCCCACTTAATTATGTTTTTTTCTGCTTTCCTGTGAAGTGAACTGCGACCGTTTCAAAGATGGCCGCTCAATAAATCGCAGGTCCCGAAAGTCCAAGAGAGGTCTGTGTCCAGTGAGATTTCCTTCTGCTCTCTGCTTCATCTTCCCTGCTTTTTTTCACTCCACACTATCCTTTCCCTGTCTGTAAACTATTTGTAGCTAATGTCCCTTGGTATTTTACAATCCGCGACCATGAACATGCAAGCCAGACGATCACAGGTCACAAAGATCATTGAACTTGCAAGGCTATTATGTAGCGACATTGGTCATCACATCCTTTAGTGTTTTTTTACATTATTCCCAATGATTACTCTTTTCTTATGTCTATTTTTTGATCCCTTCTCCTCATCAAGAGAGGAACAGGCGGAGTGGGCGTCAACACCCGATGTCAACGAGGAGAATGGTGGCCCTGTATGACTATGACCCACGAGAGAGCTCCCCTAACGTTGATGTAGAGGTACTGTCCTCCTGTATAAGCTCCAGCTATCCACTTTGTCTTGACCATTTTGTCACCATCATTATGTAATAAATGCATAAAAGCAGTCAGAGCACAAAACATTTTGAGGTGCACAGGCACTACAGTGAGGACTTTCTATTTGTAATTTGTAAGCTTAGAATTAGTTCAACATTTTGAGAAATGTGCTTATTTGCTCTCTTGCTGAGAGTAACATGAGAAGATCGATACCAATTTTCATGCCTGTCCATTGGATATGAAGCTACAGCCTAGAGACAGAGTGGTAACATTGGGAAATAGCTAGCCTGGCTAGCAACAGTCCAGCACATAACACCATTGTAAAACCACAAATTGGGAGTTTCTACACTTCAGTTTTCGTGTGGATTAAACAAATATAATGATTATCAACAGATATCATGTTTATAAGGGAATTTTTGAGGTGCTGGTTTTCCCCTGCTTCCAGTCTTTATCAGTCTCCTACCTGTAGCTTCATATTTTAACAAACATTACAGTTTTCTCATTTTACTCTTGGCAAGAAAGCAAATTTCCCAGAATGTCACCTGATTCCTTTCAGTTCGATTCAGGGCAGTGTGTGCACAGGTGAACTTGAATCAGGAGTTAGTTTGTAACTTGTGTAAGCAAGGATTGAAAGTACTTTACCGTGCTGTTTTTTTCCCCCCACACCCCACCTCCACCCGGTTTCACTTACTTACTTACTCTCAACTTTCATTTGGCACTGTCACCGACACAGTATAAGGGTAACAGACTGAATGAGGAGTTACAGTTGGCATTGTGTAAGCGAGGATTGAACGTACTTTCCCGTGCTGTTTTTTTTGCCCCCTCCCCTCCACCCCCCAACCCCACCCCCACCCGGTTTCACTTACTCTCAACTTTCTATTGGCACTGCCACCGACACAGTATGAGGGCAACAGACTGAATGAGGAGGTGAGTGAGGGTGAGGAGGGTATGGTACTGTCTGCTCTGTGTGTGTTTCCTCCCCCCCGTTTGTTGGAGTGCGAGGGAGGAGGTGGGCTTCGGATAACGGGCCTCGGCCCTCTGTCCCTGGTGGTTATGAATACAGCCCCTCATGCATTGCCTGAGCTAGCATCTCCCCTCCTCGGTTTGGTCTTTGTGTCGACCTGTCTCCTACATACTGTACATATGCTATGTTTGGTTTGTGTGTTCTCAAGAATCCCATAGGAGAGATGTGCCCAGTGTGTTGCAATCCTGTCTTCAAAGTTCCAACATTTGATGCATTTACAGTTGCAACAGTCCGTCTGCTGAGACTGAATTGACACTCGTGTTTAAGATGCATCACATTGATTTGGAGAAGGAAGCACAGCATTTCAAACTCATCAAACCCCAGTAAATTTGATGTTTTGGAAAGTCTTCTGCACCCTTAAACAGCTGTAAACAACAAGAGAAGTACAACAGGCCAAATGAATCTCAAGGCTCTTTTCTTCTTTGACAGGCCGAACTGACTTTCTGTGCCGGTGATGTCATCACAGTTTTTGGAGAAATAGATGAAGATGGCTTTTACTATGTAAGTACTAAACATTTCTATTTCCAACAATTCTGTTATTACCATTCACAGTGCATGCTTACAGTTGTATTAAACATAGTTTTACGTAAAAACACATCTGTACAAACTTACCCATAGAGTTGTGGAGTGGGAAGAGTTATTTCACAGTGGTTCTGGATTTAAAAGCCTCTTTAATTTTGTACATAGACATTTGTAGGCAACTTACAGTTCAAAAGAAGAGGAAATATCTTAGAAAAATATGGTTCTTTGATAAAAAAATCAAAGGTGTATAGCTTGTGCAGAAAAACATTTATGGAGAAAAGTAAACTATGATTTCTAAGGAGGATTTTAGTGTGAAACATCTAATCAGAGTTTAAAAGACTGTTGACAGCGTATTCACAAATAAACTGTTTTTAGGCCGATTCCACTTAATTTGGCCAGTATCAGCAATGATACTCCTACTAGTGCATCAGGTTCATACATCCCTGCTTTTAAGTTGATACGACAGGCTTGTAAGGAAACAGTTGCTTATTTACACTTCCAACAGAAACAGTTCAACAATTAGCATTCATCAGACTCTGTTTTTGGTCTCCACAAACTCCTTGGGGAAATATCTGCTTCTTTAGCTGCTACAAGCTCCTCTATGTTCACCAGCAAGTCGATTATTTTGTCTGTCTGCTGTTTGTTTGGTGCTGGACAGGTAGGGTATAGTATGTTTATCAGAGGATTTTAGCAAGCTGCTGAAAACAGCGCTGAGTGTTTTGAGTGAATCAAAACAGTAAGGTTAAAGGGATAGTTCGCATTTTTTGAAGTAGGGTTGTATGAGGCATTTATCCATAGTCAGTGTATTACCTGCAGTAGATTTGGGTTGGCACCCCACCTCAAAAAATACAAACTATCCCTTTTAGGGTTGGAACACCAAGACAATGGGCTGAAAGAGCTTCATAGAGCCAAGACAAACTGCATGGGGCAGGTGATAATTATCTGTAGATTCATCACTACGAGTGGATCCTTTCACACAGTCATTTGATTCATTGTTAATATAAAATGAATTATAGCAGCTTTATAGCCATCATTAAAAATAATTACAATGTGGAAAATACCTCCAGAACCAGCAGATCCTCCCACTTCTTAACTCTATTGCAGCTTTCATTTGAAACTTCTCAAAGCGTGAGGTGCCTTCTCAAAGTATTAGGACAACTTGTTCAACTGGAGGGCAACATTTCAATTTAAATACGGCAGACAGAGTCTCACTGTCCTTGTGTGTTCCTCAGGGCGAGCTCAATGGACACAAAGGACTTGTTCCTTCCAACTTTCTAGAAGAAGTGCCTGATGATGTAGAGGTTTTTCTCACTGACTCACCATCTCGATACCCCCAGGACACTCCAGCACGGATAAAGACCAAAAGGGTACATGCTCCTTCGCAGTACTAGCCCTCTGTCATCCATTTACTCTTTTCAGTTCCCTCTATCTCCTTTAGTTTCGTGTCTGTGCGTGTGTGTGTGTCTCATTGGTACAATGGGATTTCTGACTTATGCTGTAAATAAATAGATGTCTAAGATCTATGAAAAAAAATATGAGAAACTTAAAGACTAATACTTGACAGAGGTACTTTTATTTTTCATGTTTACTGCTGTGAAAAGGGTGGGGGGGTCTGCATTGTATAATACATGGATATATTGTATTCATAAAGCATTCTCAATGAGAGTAAAATGGAGGGGGGAGAAGCTCCTGTAACTTTTTACTTGTTCTGTCATGTCTTGGAAAAACAGCAGTTAACACTTTTTGCACATGCATATTTAGCATTCTAACAGATGATTTATGAATATATTATGTGTATGATCTCAAATCATTTCTAATAGAGTAAATAGTTTTGATGTACTGAAAGATGAACTATGTAGTCTGTAGCTCAGCATGTTCTATAGTCCAGATGCATGAATTCCTGAACATTTTATATAAAGATAAGTCTAGTGTAGTACAACTTTTGTATCTGCTCCTGAACGCCTTGTTTTGTATATTGCTTTCTTGTAAAGTAGGTCACTTAGCCTATGTTGCCATCAGAGAATAATTTCAGAAGTAATTATTTAAAAAAATGTAAATATGTGATGTTATTTTTGTGTTTAACAAATAATGCAATTGTTTAAATATTAATAGGTGTCATCAGATATTTCTTTCCTTGTGTTCTGATTTGCCATTGTCATAGTGCAAACTATTGAAATGCCATCACCATATTTTTTTATTTCTTTTCCTCACCCGCTTGGCAAAACAGAAGAAGAGTGTTCATTTCACACCTTAAAGGCTCTGTTTCCGTCACGTAAGTGAGCAACTGAGGATACCAAGATTACGCTCCCCTCGTCTAATGCAGATGACATGGGTACCCTTAGTTTCTGGTATGCAACATGTATACTTTATATGACATTCCTTTAGTGCTGCTATACCTGTAGGTAGTTTTTAGGAATCTTTGTTTCACCAAAACACTCAGTGCTGTTTGTTGATAGGAGACAGTAACCCCAGCCAATGCATTAGACAAGAAAGTATGGTATCTTCAGTTGTTTCTCTGAGTGTTGTACATGACAATGTCCGTCTCCTGAAATAAGTCTCCTGCTGTAACTCATGGTAAGCTAAAAGGCCAGTGTTGCACAATTACCCTCTATTATTAAAAACAGCACTGCTAACATTTAGACTACTTTCAGTGCAGTATGACATGCTGCATCCTGTAAAGAATTACAGAAAACCTCCCAATTCTATGCAAAAACCCAAAGAAAAGTGTCAACATTTTGTTCATTTGGTTTAGTATTTCTAACGTCAGTTGGCTTTTTTTGCTCCAGCCAAATTTAGGACCCTTGTTAATGTTTCTGTCTGATACACTTTTTCTCTGTATGTAAGGAATACTGTGAAACTGTAAGAAAATACGTTTTTCCTCATTTTGAGGATCGTGAAATGACAAAAATCAGCTCAAATCAGCACCAATTTTGTGAAGCAAGGTCAACAAAATTACTGATTTAAAGTGAGACTAGGTAATGTTTTTGCTGAACTGTGGACATTGTGGCTATAATGGCTACATAATAAGCTACTGTAACAGTAGGACAAGTTGAGACGAGTCAGTGAACTGACTCAGTAATGTCCCGCATACAGCAATATTTACCTAAAGTTTTCTAACATTAGCCACCACAAGCTACTGGTCATACCAGTCCAAGAAAGGCTGTAGCAGCAAAACCCTCTGGTGTATTGAATTTAGCAACAGTGTGTTTTGTTTCTTATTAATTCAGCTTGTGAACAGAGGAATGTTTTATTTCTTCTCTCAGACGCTACATGCCGTAGTCTCGCTTTAAACTCAGCATAATAAAATACCAGAAAGATTTTTGATATGTTACATGTTCTGGCGTATAGATTATAATCACACATACTGTATATAGAAATACAGCCTCATAAATGGAATCTTTAACCATCTGTCTTCCCAAAAGTGCAATTTTAAAGAGCCTTTTAGCTCATGATTACAGAAAAGGAATAGTGACTAGTAGTTTCTCTGTAACCCAGTTGTATCAGTAAATATCTATATATATATATATATATAACAGGAAGGAAAGTGAATGTGATATAAATATGTCCCACTTGTCCCCAAAATGCAAATGTATCTGTTTATGTGAGAGGAACTGCCCTGCCTTTGATAGTCATTGTTGGGAAATGTTGTCATCTTACATTGATGTGGAAGTTAGTTGATGTTTGAGTGAATCATGCTTAAATTCTGTGTTGTAGCTTATTCATAGCAGCTTTCATATAAAACGCTGTTTCTACCTGCCAGAGGGGGAGAGGGGAGGGGGAGGGGGAGGGGGAGGGGTTATGTATTACCTGAGTGCACAGGACAACATCCAGGGAGGTAGACTTCAGAGCTATGGTGGCCCTGCTGAGACAGAAAGGACTTAAGAGAAAGAAAAAAAAAAAGGGGGAGTAGTGACTGAGGTGTGACAGGCGGCTGGCTGGCTTTTTAACACCCTCAACTGTCCCTTACGGGTCTCCCATTAGGTTCCATTGGAAAAATCGGGTCCGCCCAGAAGAGCAGCCTCTCCCACAGTGCGTCCACACATCCCTGGCTCTGGCCCTGCCACCGTGGGGCCCGGCAGTCCCATCAGGGCCCCACTGGACATGTACTCCTCCAAAAAGAAAAAGGGACTGCTCTCCAAAGGGAAGAAACTTTTGCAAAGACTTGGCGCTGTAAAATAATTTCTCGACATACTTGGAGAGTGTCATCCGCTTCCTTGTAGTGTTTAAAAAAAAAGAAAAAAAAAAAAGAATACAGTGGACAGGTGGCATTTGTGAGCTTAGCAAATGCTTTATTCTTGTACATCTGTTGTATACTAGAATATTTGTATTTATTTAATCATATCAACTACATATTTTCAATAATACATTTCATATTATGATCCCGAGACCTCATGGTGTCGGCCGATGTAGTACTGAGGATCTTTACCTCCAAGTCTCTAGATGATGGGAGTTTTGCTGTAGACAGAGACGGGGCCCGGGGTCAGTCTGATGGCACTTAGTACACTACATCATGCCTCAGAGTCTGACCAGTGTCTCTGCATACAGAAATCAGAATGTCATTCACGCACTGAGGGCTCAGTTAAACCTTTGAGTCCATTTTGAATCCGAGGGGGGAAAAAAGAAAAGAAAAAAGAAAAAAAAAAAAAGACTTGGATGGCCTCAACTTGAGCTCGTTCATAAACAGCCAGTCACATAAATGGTATGAGGTTTGCATGCTTTACTTCAGCACATTCCCTCCTGACCCCGCCCCGAGAGTGCATGGAGTGCGACTGGCTCAGTGTAGAACCTGGAGCATGCAGTACTTTAATAAATACCGGCGTGGCTGATGTGCTGTGCGGTAATACTGTGACAAATCAGCAGAATTAATTGCTATTCTTCTGCCCTATTTCATCAACTGCGATAGAGGCGAGTGTCCCCCCCCCCCCCCCCCCTACCCAAGCCCCAAACAAACATGTCCAACACCTCCAAAACAAGCACATACTGTACTTACTACAGGGTCTCTGCAGTGAAATCAGCCTGTTCTGTCCAGCTGAATGGAAATGCCTCGTAGATCCAACCTCCATGTATTTGCCTTATAATCGCACAATGGTTAGTACTTTGTCCAGTAGAGCGTGCAGTCCCATGCCGACTATTCATTTCTGTTGTTACTTCATAAAAAAACAAGATCTGTTTGCAGGTGTTAATCCTGACTTGTGATGTGCAGGGTATCGTGTGACTGTCGTGTTTTACATAGGACCAGAGCTTACATATAAACCTCCAAGACTCCTGTGGTGACAATGTCCATCATCCAAAATAACAAATAGTTTATGAAAAAAAAAAGGTCAAAAATCCTCCCTGCATAGCAATTTTTGGGGCGACTGAGAAAATATAGGCACTTTATTTGAGTTCACTGTTTTTGCCACACTGATGCACATTTGATTCAAAACGATGACTACTCTACAAAAGGAAACAATGTTGAAGGTACTACACAGAGAAACAGATGGACGCTAATTAATTTGTGTGACATAGCATCAGTAAATTAAGTCCTGTTAGCTCATTTGATTCACAAGCAACACTTTTGGGCTTCACAGGAAGACTAAAAGGTTTGACTTTTTCCACAGTAGTTAACGATCAGACACAAGGCTACCTCTACGCTGCCCCCCTACTAACCCCAAATCTACTCAATCTGAAATGTTTATTCAAGCCAATCTGTCATTGATGCCTGTTGAGTGTCCCAAGTTATGTTGGTGCAGGATACAAGTACTGTATATCAATATATATCTACACCTTAAATGTAGAGTAGTGAATGTATGATGAATTGAAAGCCAATGTATTTTCAAAGCTGCCCAAAAGGATTGTGCAGATGTCCGTCTTTGTGCGTGAAATGAAACAGTCCACCTTTATCGTCTCACACCGTTCTGTTTTTTCCCCCCCTCATTTCATTCTCATGTATTTTAAAAATCTAGCCTATTTTTTCTACACACAACACACGAGTTAAACTGAAACTGCCAAAAAAGAATGTATGCAAAACATTCTGTAATACTTTCTGTACAATTTGTGGCTGAACAGCCACGTTAACCTGCGGTAAACTGATGTACATCTTTTCCTATTTATAGATCATATCCTCAGACATTGCTTCTATTCATTTTGAGTGACTGTTGCTCTTTTTGTACTTTGTCCATTTGTAAAATTGTTTTTAAATGTTTATACTTGATTTTCAAACTGCCTTTTTTGTACATTTAACTTTATAATCAAACAGTGCAAGCTTTTCCCATGGTGTCTTGAAGACCATATTGTTTAAAAATCTGCAATTGTGTGCTAGCTTTATGATAAGAATTATCAGCCTATATTGATGGTTACAAATTATTGTGTGGGTGTGCATGTGCAATCTTTTCTAAAAAAGAAAAAAACTAAATAAATTTGATATTTTGTAACATTCGCATGTCTGATTGACTAAGAAAAAGACAGAAAATATGATACGACACAAAGAAATTGTTTAATATAATCATTTGCAACACAGCAACAACAGTTTTAGGACCTAGATGTTGGATTCTTCTGAGCCTTTTTACTAACAAAAACCTAATATATCAGCAAGTTATTACTCCCCCTATAGAGGACAACCACTGCTATGAATCGTCTACAAATCACCAGGAGGCTCACTGGTATAATAAAACAAGTAAACAAAGATTCTAGGTTCCCTTATGAAAAAAATGTTTTCTTACTCAAAAAAGGCAAAACCCAACATCAACATTGGTAATCAAGATATATGTGACAATACAATAAGTGCTTGTATTCTTTGAAGTAATGCTCTTTTCAGGAACGTGGACTTCCTCTCAGATCAATTACTTCTGAACATCTTCACCCACTTGACATTACAAATCTCAGGTCTATTTCAACAGTGTGCATACTGATCATGTTAGCATATGTGCTAGCATTTGACTTCAAAAATGTGGCTTTGTCCTTGCATTGGACTCAAAATGTATAACATACCATTTAGAACATCTTAAACTGCGTAACTTAATACACAGGGCTCACTGACTCAACCAGATACTAGAATAATTTAAAAAAACTTGAGAAATTGTCAAAACAACTTCCAATAATCTAAACTGAAGATATCCTGTATAACAAAGTTTTACATACATACACTTCTTTACAAGCCCGCCTTAGAGTCAGAGCCCAACAAATTGCTCATCTCTCTCTTCATAGGTAGAAGAGGAAGTCATCCAGTTGCACACTGGGCTCCCTGTGGATGCTTTGACCCACAAGGAAGGCCAACTTGTGGGCATACTGGCAGGGAGCAGGCACTCGGATGATCCCCTAAAAACGCAAATATGGGGGAAAAAAAACTAGAGTAAGTCCAGGGTTCTTGTACAACTCAAATTGTTATTAATTTTATACACATTGATACTAAATAATATTTAAGCTTTTAACATGCTAGAGCTACTTCAAGTTATTGCTGCATTCTTAAATATCAGATTTAATAACACCTCATGTAATACCAGTTTTCAATTCCAAGATTTACATATATTCAGACTGACAGACCCGTGAAGAAACCTCATGATGCCATTCAGGACGAAACAAACTGATTTCAAAGCCAGCCTACCTGCCAGTTGTAGTACATGTGGCACAGCTTGTAGGTGAGCCGCTGCATGTGATCAGGCTTCAGTCCACTGGTGTCGTACACAACATTGTAGTGGGTCGGGGAGACGCTTCCACTGCGGACAGCCTGGCTCACGATGTAGAAGTCGTACCTGGCAAATGAACGTTGCAAGTTATCTACTTTGGAACGATAAATAAAAAGATGCAGGAACAGCGAACAAAGCGTACCACTCTGGGCGGGTGACCTCCGAGTCGACGATGGTTCCTGGTGGAGGGTTGGACACCTTTCCATTGATGTGGGCGAAGAACCTGCTGCTGATGCGCTTCTTCACCACCACCACACTCAGTTTAGGCCTGAACAGAGGGGGGAGGCTTATCAAAAACTGGAAATGTGTAACTCTCGCACTTTCAGTTCTTTTGGTGAACTCTTTTGGCGACTCCACAACACAGCGACTACAAAAGCCAATCAGACATGTTTTATCTCATCATTCAATTCACAAATCAAAGGACATGGAGGTGTTAAAATACATGTGACTCGATGGAGATTTAACTGCCTTTTTCTACATACAGCAGCTTAAAAAGGCTTTCAGAGGTTAAAAGTTTGGACATGAAAAACTCACATGTAGTCATGGCCCATAGACTTGATGGAGTCCATAATCTGAGAAACCTCATAGTTGACCACGCTGTGCAGCTGGCCGTCTCCCACTCCATCTCTGTACACAATGATGCGTGAAGGGAGGCAGTTGTTGAACTTCAGGTAGTCTTTGAGTGCACCTGTAAAACAAATACAGAGGTTTTGACATTTGCTGATTGTTGATACACAATCTAAGAACATTTAGTTAAAAAAAAAATGTAATCAAGTCTTAAAAAAAACAAACTCAAACTTGCCACTCAAGGCCATCTTCAGTCCATCCATGATTTCCTGACCTTTGTGCTGCAGCACACACTTTGAGAACCACCTTAAGAAAATAAAATAAAATTGAAATATCACACAAGTGACATTTACAACTTGCTGATTGTGCTCAACAACTTCTATAGTGCAGACGTTTAGATGTTGAGTACAACTTTATTCAGACTGTAGACTGATGTATAGAAAGAAATTGTGCTAACACTCAGCCCTTCATCACACACGCTCGCTGCCCCTGTTGTACATACTGACCTGCTCATGCTCTGGTTGAGGCTGGCCACTAGTGCACCGATGGACCTCTTTCCAGCGGTGGTGTCATGGTAGCAGTCAATGCCCACAATCATCAGCTGTTTGAGCTGCACACAGAGGTGTGAAAAGTTATCAATGCAGTGTTTTCCAGTTTTGTCACAAACGACATTCATCAGCACTTCCCATTTGTAGACTTTTTTTGGTTTTATCCCAACCTGATGAAATTCTATGAAGGTATAAGGTAAAAAAAACAAACAAACAAAAAAAACGCCCACTGATTCACTGACTTGTAACATCCTGTTTAGTGTCTTGCTTAAATGTAAAATCATGACAAATATTTGTGAAACATTACACAGTAACAGGTTCATGCTCTTATCTGCTCTGAAACATCTGACAGTTTACTCCACCCCAGAACGATTTAATCCTTCTTTTCCCAGAATACACCTCAACTTTTAACTTCAATGTAAAATTCATTAGTGTGCGAGTGACTTGCAGGGATTTCCACGCTCCACAGCTCTCCTCCCATCTTGCAAGCCATCTGCAGAGCGATCTTGGTAGCGACAGTCATGAGTGCCTGAGGTCGGCTGAGGGTGCGGGACACCACGCACTGGCTGGGAGTGGGGCAGTCCACACAGAGATACTTCTTAACGCTGTCGTACTTGTCCTTCCTGTTGCTGGGGAGGACCACCACCACCTAACACACAAACAGCAGCATGACGACATCCAACTAAATGCTACTAGATTTTACTTGTGACTGCATTATTCTTATTGTAAATTTGCTGCGTGGCCCACAACAAATGTCACAGCACTGACTGAATAAAACACAAAAGTCAATCTTGTGACTGTGACCTGCTCCTCTCTGTTTATCTAATATACATTTAGTCACCAACCATCTGTGTTTGGGGTCCAACGTTGTGCTGCAGGGCTCTGAGGAGAGACTCTTGGTGATCGTCATACATAATCCTGATCAAAAAGACAACTCACAATAGTTACATGACATAACCACCATGAAAAATTAATAAAACTAACTTACTTTGGAAACAATTAACTGACTATAATGTCAACAAAATCCTAAAAATATCTTTGACCAGAGCCAATTCAAAATGAAAATTTGAATGCCTTTATTCTAATTAATGTTTAAAAGCTGTCCAAGTGTTGCAAGGTTATATTTAACTGCGTTCTACACTCTGCTATACCCACATATTACTTTAGTGATAACTGTCATGCTCACAAATTTTCCATGATGCTGATAAATGCTCAAAATTTAAGAATTTCAGGCATCAGTGTGACTGCAATAGTTTTCTCTTATCACAAGGTGTCACAGAAACCCTGTTTTTGGACTGTAGGATATATTGTTCGAATGCTTGCACTCACATCATGGCTCTTTGTATGCGGATGCCGAGTGGACCCGAGACTTTGTTGAGGGTTTGCAGGAGGGACTGGGCTTCGTTTCCGTTACGCCGGGTGTGAAAAAGGAGCCAGTTATTCAGTGGAGGAGAGTTGATCAGAGGCAACCCGCGCATCTCTTTCGACCAGTCGGCTTGCCAGGGGTTGTATTCGTACTAGGTGACACAAATTATGTTAATAGCTCAATTAAGATCATATAAATAAAATTACATTAATGTGAAAATACATAAATGCAACCACAAGCGTATTATACCGATCTTGATCCCTGGAAAATCCTCTCCCCTGGGAGGACTCTGCCAGTCAGGTTTAGGAGTTGCTTATCAAAGTTGAGTCCCCACTTGTCCAACTCTGCCTGTGCATCAGTATTCCTATGAAATAATTTCTCAGGATTTAAAAATCAAAGCCTTGGATTATGCTGCCTGTTAAACCTGCAGTTTTAACTTCTATGCATATAAACAGACTAATTACACAAGCTGCTGAGATGAGTACAAATAGGGTCACAGTTAAGAGCCCAAACCTTCATGATTGCTGCAGACATTTCAGTTAACCCTTACATACATTACCTGTATTTAAATAACCAGGAAAATGAAATGAATCGTTACGTCAATGTTAACATAAAACCTTTTAGCTGCTAAACAGGAGGTTAAGTAATTAGGATTTTCAAGGCCACACGATATCAGCTGTGCTACCAGCGCTTGCAGCATTTCTGATGCTTTTGAATGTTTTGGTCAGGAGTGCGCAGATAAAAACACAAGTCAGAGACGCATTGATTGTCACCTACTTTTGTATATTAGTGACAAATCTGTTGAGGCGTCCCTCCCTCTGCTCTGGGGTCAGTCTGGTGTGGGTGCTCAAGTCCTTCATGATGTTGAAGTCTGCTCGCATCTTATCGGTCAAGCCTGTCGACCACATCAAAGTTATCATTTAAATATATGACGAATTTCAACGTATAGTTGTAGTTAACCATGGACAACACTTTAAAAAAACAGACCAGTCACCAGTAACCACACATGGGATTTCAGTGTCTGTCATTTTGATTCTTTCAGTCAGCGAGTTATAATACCTGTTAATAACCTATAACATTTAAAACACAAGCATGCTATATGTGAACCAATGCGTGTTTTAAATGTTGACATAAATGTGAGTCTTAGAGTCACAAACTGCAGAACGAGTTGGTAACCTGTGAGGTAGCACAGCTCTGGGATGAGCATGGCCGGGCCGGGGGGAGGACCTCCAGCAGGACCGAGCTTCTTCACATGGCTGATGAGAAGCACCTGGTTCCCGTCAGTGATGTCCAGGCCATATTGCTGAGAACACAAAGCGTAACAGTTAATCATTATATTTGTGCGCCAGGAGTGTCAGTATGCATCTGTTGAGGTAAGAACGTTTACATCAAATAATGTCCCAGTTACACCAGTACTAGTGTGCATGACACCTACAGTCTTGTAGTAGTTCTTGAAGGAGATGTCGGTGTCTCCCCTCTTAAATGTGTTGTTGGGAGTGTGATCCCATGCAATGTCATCAATCCTGTAGGTTTTGTTGTTGTACCTAAGAATGTGAGAAGCAGAGAGAGGAGTAGAAGACACAGGTATTAAATTAGGGTATGTTGGGCTGACAAAACATCACATCCAAGCCAGGCATTATACTGATTCAAGACCTCTGCATATTAATTCAAAACTGTGAAATGTGGATCTTACTTAGTGAGGACTATGAGTCCAATAAGCTCCTTAGCACAGATCTCTGGGAAGCGCTGATTTCCACACTGGTGCCTCAGGTTGGCCATAAAGTCAAGGACCGTCTCACTACGCAGCACCTTGTGGCTCACGTCTGTACACAGCATGATGGACGACTCATACTGCAAGATGGTAGTGGTGTAGCCTGGCCAGATGGTCAGTCTGGGATAAAATATTTAGAAGGACAGGCTCCCCGTTTTTCATCTCTCATCTGATAAAAAGTTGTTTTCCATCATTTAAGATCATCCATCAACACAGCTTCACACACCTGTGCTACCACAACTCTGCTGAAGCTTCTCACTGGGTTTAAAAACATCACTTTACCCTTTTAACACCAGCATCATTATTTTCAAGAACAGAAAACCCACTGGACAGTGATTAACATCTCATTTTCTACTACTAAGAGAGTAGGTAGCAAGCCATCAGATTTTATATTGCTTTTCTTACATTGTATACATTTACAGAAGCAGGAGTTAAACAAATTTATTAAAAGTTGGCAAAGTTTTATTTTAAGAGCACATACAGCTTCCTAGTTTTTAAAATAAAATCTTAAAAATCATATTTTTAAGGCCTTGGATTTACTGTGAAGGCATGCTTTGAACAATCACACTAAGTGACCGGGGAGAAACTTTTAAAAAGGCTCAAGTTGAAGGAGAGTGACTCAACTGTGTTCATTCTATGTAGTCAATTACTCCAACGTCGAGGATGCACTTAGAAGAATAGTGTGAAGCAAATGTGTTGTTTTACCTTATTAATTTAAAACCCTGCCATTAGTTTACTGATTTGAGAAGCCAAGGTTTCTTTTGGGCACTGGTGGAAGATAACATTTTTTAAATCCCAAAATATACTTTATACACGAGAGAGCTGTTATTCGTCTTTATAAAACGCAACAATAGTGAGTCGAGTCAATATACCTGTGCTGTGGGATGTTGAGGGGATCATTGGGGCTGTAGTAGTTGCGTCCAATCTGCTGCATGTTGAGAATTCTCAAGATGCTGGAGAAATGAAGAGGAAAAAACAATAAATAAATAAACACACAACAACTTATTGCTTATTGTTTTAACACCTGACAACTGGAAAACTTACCGTCTGAATATGATGTTGTAAAACTGGATGCATACTGGTGATGTAGGTGGCAGTTCATTTGTCAGGGTGACCGTGATCTGAACCTTCTCTCCATTTCTTGTCTCGCTGTGTAGCACAGTCTCCTAAATACAAGGGCAGATATTTCAGCACAAGACATGAAAACATGTCTGCAGAGCAAAATTCAAAAATGTAGCAACCAAATGTACCTTGCTGTGCAATCTGTGAGGCAGAAACAGCAGAGCTCCATCAAAGCTCCGCGCTGAGCCAAGGGCTTCCTCATGCTGGAAGAGGAGAGCAGATCTCAGGCGGCGAGACTCCATTGGGGGTTTAAAGTCCACATGGTACTGATACAGAACCCACTGAGGACGGGACAGGATGCGAAAGAAGTTGGCTGACAACTGAATGGCAGAACCAGTAGTTCCTGAAAAAGTGCGGAAACAATTTCAAAGTGTCGTTTATAATCCTCTCCATCAATGATGAAATATGCAGTGGCTGAATGTGTTGGTATACATGAATTCTTAAAAATGTTGACAGACCAGACTTTGATTCTTTGACGTGCTCCATAGCCTGCCTGGTGTTAACCCCTGCATCATGAAAATCCCGACGACGTCCACCTCTTTCTCCCAGTTTCACCTGTTGGAATCCAGCTGATATCTGTAGAAGAGCTAAAGTAACAATAAAACTAAACAGTCAGAACCACTTTGCTTACATTTCAATGCAAAAACTCAAATTGGAAAATGCAATACATTATAGGACAGTGATTGAGAAGGTACAACAGGCATGTAAAATCAACCCATCATCCCACAGTTGAGGGTGCAGTGTTGTGTTTTTTTTAAATCCCAAATTTTAATTTCCAACCCCTCTGCACTGCAGTCCTTGTAATGGTCAACTGTACTGTTGTACAGAAAATATTTAATTGCATTTCCACACAGACTTTCAAAAGCAAGACATAGCCACAATCATTTGCCATAAGAAAATCAATTTCCTTTAAGAACAAACATAAAACTGTCAGACTGTACCTTCTGCAGAAAAAGGTCCTGGAGCCCCTTTCTGCCTCCCTCTACCAACCAGCTCTCCCTCTGTGGGCGGGGCTGGTGCTGGCTCTCGAGCCTGGCTCTACAAGAATAAAAAAAGAGAAATCAAGTTTTAGGTTGGAGGAAAAAGTCTATTCTTTTCATGGAAAGAAAGTCAATTTAAGTGACCCATTTCATTTTCTGTATCTCACCAATAATTTTTGAGGTTTTATCCAGACACTCTTCAGACAGAGCTCAACTGCCTATTTACATTTTGCCCCAACAAATCAGCAGATAAAGCAGATAAAGGGGTGTGTGCGTCTCTGCTAATGCTTCGTCACTCAAGCCTCCTTACAGCCAAAATACACCAGGCGTGGACGCAACGTGTCACATAGGCAGGGTGGAGCAGGGTTGTTTTACCTGCTGCACAAACTGTCTTCATAGCGTGTCAGTTTTCTGTAGGATACTTCGAAAAATGGGTCAGTTAAACTATGTCACTTAAACTATTACAAAAATAAGACCTGTCTACATTTATAATGTACATTTATTTTCTTATGTGCGTGACATATTGCCTCTTAAGGTTACTTAAAAAGTTGACTGAGCATTGTGAAGTTTGAGGCTGCAAAAGACAGAGTACTTTATAGTTTACTTATGTTATTTTCACCATTTTTGTTCACCAGCTCCCACTATAAATAGAAGGAAGGCGGTTGCCCTCTTTTTATTACGCCGAAGGATACAAAGAAGATTTCTCCCACTCCCAACACATTTGCATCCCTCCTGCTGGCTACATTGCCAGTATTTTTCCACATAGATGATCAGCTTCACTGTGTGCATATTGAATTTTGCAAAGTAATAATGCAGTTGTGCAGGGTTCGGAAGTGTAGGCTATATTAACTGGTACTGAATTAATTAACTAGATCATTTTAACTACAGGATCATGGCTACACATTGATGTGATTGATTTATTTTAATGTGCAATGTAAAAAACCTAATAGGTTGCACTGCTGCATCACACAACCTCTGCTACAATAGGGGATTTATTTTAATCATTCGGGTACAATCAGATTGTACTTAAAAAAAAAACAAAACAAAACAAAAACCCCCCCCCCACAGTTCTATGTAATTTTTACCTATTGGAGGGCCGCATAGCTGTGCGGGGAGAGAGAGAGAGAGAGAGAGAAAAAAAGACCAGCCACGTAAAAATAAGAGATTAACAGCACAATGTTTCTGTGGTCATTGTAGCAGCTTGGTTTAATTATAATGGAAACACTCTGCTGCAGCAGATGTGTCGCACAGCCCCCATGCCTGGTGTATTTCGGCTGTTACTCCTCAGAGCAGAATGGCGGCATAGATGGATTAAAGGATAGGTTCACTTTTTTTCCCTCCAGGTCTTAATGCAATACTTACAAACCCATATGTACATTGAAAGAGTTATTGGTCACTGAAATGGTTTCTTCAGTCCATACTGGCAGTAACATTCAAATCATGCACAAATGACTCCGTAAGTCCAGCTGAAGCTAATATGAAGCTTCAGTAGTCTTACAAAACAAAACAAGTTGAGATCTTTCATACTTATTTTTTTACAAGCAAATTCCTGCTTGGTGTTACTATCCCTCCACAGTGGCTCAACAAGAAAACACTGCCCACAGAAGCACAAAGAGGGAATCATATACTAAAGAAGTACTTTGGTAGAAACCTATAACAATGTCTAAGTAGATATGGGCATGTCTCTATTGTTTTAAGATGGACCTGGAAAATTATGTAAACCTGTTATTTAAGATAGCTGGATTGCATGTTCAAATAAAAGCTAGTAGCAGGCACTGCCAGCTCATCTAATACATATTACATCTGGATAGCATCATGCAACAATAAGCATTATGAGAATTTATGAATACTAAATCTTTAGGGGGTAAGATTTCACAATAAAAATTGTTAACAGGCATTGTGTCATTCAACCTTTAGAAAGCTGAGTCATACAGAAACTCTCCTAACAGTTTTCATAGGAACTATTTCTTCAATGAAAAGTAAATAAATAACTGAAGTTAACTGAAAGATCAACTTCCCTCGGGAGCAGGAACCAAGTGGCAACCTCCGGGGCTGAAAAATGAAGCCAATGCGGAAGTGCAAAAACCGCAGTTCCTTGAATGGCCACTTGAGGCTGGCTCCAAAAGCGAGTCAATCCCCATAGACCCCCATGTTAAAATGCTTTGCCCATTTTTGATTGGCTGAGAGTTAGGCAGAGTCACGTACGTACTGCCGAGATGGCGATGGCAGCTCACTTTGAGCTTCAAAACATGGATGTATAAAGAGAACCGGATACAACGTCGGAGGCGGGGCCCCGTTCATTCTTATGAAAGTTGCTCAGTGGCGCATGAAGCCAAAAAAAAAAAAATCGCCCATAGAGCATGCGCACTAGTGACTTTAGCTGGCCGAGTCGGCTACTTCCGGTTTAGCCCTCCGGCTATCTTGAATGGGGATAAAACAATTCAATCATGCGGCTCTTCTAGGCTTCTGAAATGTGATCGGACCAAATGGATTTAATTCTGATATTGAGAAAAGTCATTTCGCGGGGGTTGTGACTCTCAGAAAAATGTATCCACTGATTTACAGATGTCTCTTTCACAATGTAAGTCTATGGGAAAAAGTCTTTTTGGGCCAGTGTGCATCACGTGACGTTGTAATTACACGGTTTGGCCGCTATGTCAAAATTGGCTTCAAAGCCTGGCGCTGTTCCTGTATCCAGTTCTCTTTATACATCCATGCTTCAAAACCGCTACTCAGAAACCATTGGGTGACGTCACGGTAACCACGTCCATATTTTCATACAGTTTATGGCAGGAACACAGTCTTTCTTTTTAATGTATTTTAATGGCTGAGCACCACAAACGAAATTACATCACCACTTTAGAATTAGATGGTGAAGGAAATCTCAAAGACATGTTACAAAACCTGAGAAACCAAACTATCCCCTGAAAAACAACAAGCGGTTCAAGTATGTCAATTTTTTTTTTAAATTCATCGACCACTTTTTAATAATGGCGGACCGGATTACTGAATTAAATATTGCGTGGGATATTAAAACAGGCAACGGTGGACAGACAATGACCACACTTCCCTTACCGCTCCAGGTGCTGCAGTCTCTTGACCGCGTGCTCTGCCTCGTGATCTTGCTCGTGCCCGACCAGTCATTTTCAGGCGGACTCAAACGGTGCACCTGTTTTAAAAGCATATTCTATAATTTATACAAAGATAGGAGCTATGTACTTACATATGAAATTTAACAAACGGGATTTAAAAGATAGAAAAAATAAAACTAAGAACAACATATATGAATCCAAAAAACAACTATTTAAACAACAATTTATTTGATGGGATTGTCTGACGTTAAATTTTCTACCAACATAGACTTAAGCTATTAAAATAACTTGGTGCCTGTTACACTCACACAATAACTTGTAAAGTCGCAAATAGAGAGCTTTAAGTCCTGTAACTGAAGTTAAGGTCAGACATGATGGCGCCTGCTAACACGCTAACGTTAGCTAACATTAATGATAGCACGCTATCAAAAGTTGATGCCAAATTAAAAAATAATCTTTAGCCAGATATAACACAATGATGCATAAAACTATCACACTAAAATCACGTTACGGTGTTTTCTATTAGTAGAGTGTCAGCTAACGTTAGTTTAGCTAATTAACGTTAATTAACAGAGATACGACCCAACTGGCTGACTGAAAAGTGGTGTTATTTCGATTACATCTACTTGAATCTGAAGAATTCAAGATTAATCCTGAAATAAATTGACAATGCCATATATGATGTATACATTTTAACAGGCATACTCACTTTTGAAGAAGATTTTCTTGTAACTTTCTACAGGACGAAAAAAGTTTCTCGCAGGTGCATCCGCCATGAAAAGTACGACAAAAATGCGGCAATTTACATATAGGCCTCTTCACTGAGAAAATTATTACGCTTGTAATTATTTTAAAACTGTCATCAAACACTTCATTGGCTTATATAAGGCATCGTTATCTACTACATGTGCAGTTGTTCAGAATTCAACTAATGACGATGTTAGTGAAGGGTGGTGGGAAAACAAAGTAATTAGAAAAGTCTAAGAACTACTTTTTTGGGCGCAGTGATCTGCTGAACTATGTATTGTTGTGTGTGCATTTTTAAACTGTGCAATATCAATTGTGGCCACTAGATGACAGCAAAGCCTGTCCTGTAAATCCAGACTGGGGCTGTCTGGGTTACTAAAACCTACATTAGCTTGTGTTGAAATTGACAAAATTTCCCAAAATGTCATTTGAACTTCATGCTATTGATTCTAATTAGTAATGTAGAGGTAAAGTGAAAGGTGGCAATGACTTTCAATTTGTGAGCATAAGACAACACAAAAAGTATTTTCAAAACGGTATTTATTGATGCTTATTTTCTTCTATTGTAGAAATACTGAGGAAATGAGACTGAAGGGGACTCTAAATAATTGCCTAAATGGATTCAGGCCAATGGTATGAATAGCAGTAAAGAATAACTATGATTTTTCATTAAGAAATGTAAATGATATGGGTTAATGCTGCTGTTACTCATTGCCCTTTGATACTGATGTCTACAGTGATAAGAATGGCTCCACAAACGCCTTCTGTCTGTGGTTGATTACTTACTTTCTTATCAAGTGTCTCTTATGACCGTGATTAAAAATTAATGATTCAAAAGTGTAAGAGTTAAGGATGCTTTCACAAATTCAAAAATCTCTCCTAAGAATCCTTTTTAAGACACAGCTGATCACAAGCTATTATTTCTTCTCAAACTTTTCCTCTCCTCTCCGCATCCTACCATTTGAAACAGAACTTGGCACCTCAGAGGGCATTTTGAGGAAGATGTACGCAAGTCTTTCATGTCTGAGATCTAAGAGTGATTACAGATTCAGACCTGAGGGACCAGTCTGGGAGGACCTGCTTCAGTCACTGTTTACCTGCTGGAAGAAGACTGAGGGGAGATGAAGAGAGGCAGGGACATCAGTGTCATCAGTTCCTGATTGTGGGTAAAAATGGAAAGTTACACCATAAGACACAAACATGAGCATCTGGACAGTTACAGATGGAATTTAACATTTCAAAAACATCATAATATATATTGTCAAACAGTTGAACAATATGCACCTGACTCAAATAGTCCAGAGCTGTAAAAGCTGTTTGATAAAAAAAAAAAAAGAAACGTATTCTACAAAAACCCACGCTATCTCTTAAAAAACAACAAAGGCCACTGAAAAAGAGTGAAATGAAAGAGAAAGAAGGAAACATGGCCAGGGAAAGGGCTGCAAGCTGAGCTGTATGAGGCTGAGAAAGGTGCACCCTGCCAGGGACGTTGATGAATGCGCTTCAGGCTTCAAGCTTGCCCCGCAGCCCCCAGCGGTGTGGATTCCACGCTTACGCTAATCATGCTCTGTGAGATATAGTAGTAAGGCCCAAAGCTGATGAAAGGAAACACGCAACACAGTTAGTGTATCAAACTGACTGCACTGTTACAAAAATGCACACCCTTCATATTTACATTATTATCATCACAACCAGTGGTGTCATCATCACTGTCTGTGTCAGGAGCATGTTTCTTTATCAAAAAAAATTATATACACAGTATCAGTAGTATTCTGCGTGATATTCATAGCAATGTCACATCACTTCCTGTTTTGAAATGATAAAAAGAAAACAGGATCAAAGCTTTCGTTCTACATAAATCACAGTGGCCCCATTAAGCTTGAACTGCTGATTGCAAAACCAGAACAAGAGGGGATTCTGAATAATAAGGATCTACCGTGCCATGATATCAGTAAGCGGGTTAGGAAAATTAGATTATTCTTTTGCCTGCCGTGGAACCTAATCTGCTCTGCATCAGTGTGCTCCCCCCTTAAAATGATGCAGGCACTGCATCACACACACACAGACACACACAGACACACTGACTTGCACCATGAGTTTCTAAACCCATGCAGAATAAGCAAACCATGCATACAGTATGTTGACTCTAAAACAAACTAGTGCACTATTTACAGTGAAGACAGAAAATGCCACAATAGTTACTGGCTTTGTTAGCAATGAAGCACAGCTGGTGTCAGAATCACTGAGTTTTATTTGCGGTAGCGGTTCTCCATCAGAAGAAGTCTCTGATTCTGAATGAAAAATACCCTAAGAGATGGTGTTCTTCCACAAACCATTATATATATAAAAAGTTGCCATGAATGATTAATAAACTGTATTATTATTATATCTACATTTACTTCAGCCAAAGTAAAGAACAAAAACCCCAAAGACTGGGAAAAGTTTAAATTGCAGCAGACTTTCAGACTTAAGAGACAAAGATTTTTCTGCAGGATTATGACTCTGATGGACATTTAACTACATTTTAAACTCAGCATTTAATGTCTGAAAATGATTGTGGAAAAAAAGAAATAGAGTCAATATGACCATCCATCATAAGCATCATAGCCTCCACTACCAGACTGTTGACAAGGTTTAGAATAAAAGCATTATTGAAAGTAAATGTACTCACTTTAGGTAATAACACTTTGCTACTTTTTTGTTTTTTAAGTCAATAATGTTGTGCATTTAGAAAAATAAGACATTAGCTGCCAAAAATTTTGGCATCAGATAAAAACTGAATAATTTCCATGACAACTGAGCAAACTCCATCTGGGAAGGAAGATCGCAGGATGCAACTGAAACCTAGTAAGTGGATGTTGAGTCTTTGTCAAGCTTCTGTTTCCAAGCTCAAGAATGAACTTTGATGGTCTCATCACCCACCAACGTCACCCCCAATGTAAACATGAAAAGACTGACAGATATTTATCAGATTTTGAGTTATTATTATTTTTTAACTATTATATATGTACAAAACTGACATATTTAGTTGTATATGATTTGATTGTTTATAAACTCAAAGAGCTTGCAACTGGATTTGTCTGTGTATTTTGTGTGTTGCATTCTTTGCATTCTTTATTATTTTTGTATGAGTCTACACATTGTTTTGTTTTTTTTAGGGAATATCCTGTATAGTATGCCTTTAAGTCCTGGTTACAGAATATTTATCGTGAACTCAATTATCTCTGTGGTAAAGTAATGTTGCCTCAGCTTATGGTATTGATTGTATGTTTGTTGTTTTACTGATGACTATTCACAGTAATGGGTGTGGTCTATTGACTCCAGGTCGTTCGTGGTGAAACTGAAACTCGGGGTAACATAGTGCAGATAGATGACTAGAGCTTGTGAGTCACAGTGACCCTAAATGGGAGCTAAGCCTGGAACAGAGAACACTATATACTTGTGATGTCAAGGCTTTAAATCACACTTGTGATCAATCCCTTCTTTCTCTTCCATGTCTTTCATCTACACTCTCTAGTAAATCAGACAGCTATGAAAATAATCTTTCAAAAGCCCCCCCCCCCCCCTACACACACACACACACACACACACACACCACACACACACACACACACACATTATGCCACAATTACTATATATAAAACCAAATTCCCATGCATCATCACCATGGCTTTCAAAACACAGAACTCTTTTTTCATAAATGATTCAACCCTTTATCCACACTTCCTGCTAGCATGAGTGCCAAGGACATATTCCATTAAGGCTCCATTTATTTAGCCACTACGGTTTCCTGTTCGTTTGATAACAAAAGCCCTTCTTTGGCTGGTGGCCTTGACTTGTTAAAGATTATTCAAATGGACAGATACAAGAATTCTGTGTAGAAAAAGACTTGATTTAACAGACACAGATGATAAGGTAGAAAGTAAGTCAATAATGTGTCAGATTCCTAGTTAGAGGAAGTAATGGCGAGAAAGGAAAGAATTTTTAAAATGTTGTGTGTTTGGTGTATTTGAATATTAGCCAGTGCTGACCTGACTTTTTTTTTTTTAGAAAGGGGGGGTAAAGGCAGCAGGAGAAAGTGGAGGAGGCCCATGCTGACCGTAGCAGAGTCCTGCAGAGGCAGAGCCCCCTTGGAGCCAGCCTCAGTGAGGATGCCATGTGATCTCTGAAAAGTCAACAAGGGTTGGTCCACAGCTGGGCTGCAGGAGAACAGAGAGCAGACACGTAGCAACACCCTCCTGCTGGGAGCAGCCGAGGAGATGTAGGACTCACAGCCTGCATCTGAAATCTACTGTAGATTTGAAATGTGAGACGACAGCGAGGAAGGAATCTTCCCCCCAATTCAGCTTTCATCATCTCAGAGGCAATTCCTATTTTTAGCACTCGTTTTTAGTTGACATACATGGTCAAACACTAATCCTTGGACTGTAATTTCCTGCATTTTTTGACTCTTCAACAATAAATATTATATCTCGTCTCCTCCGAGCAAACTCACAATCCATCTCATCTGTGCCAGTGAGCCACCACACAATGGGAGAGCTGCAGATTTAATTTCCAAAAAAAAAAAAAGATTAAGTTGCCTTCTGCATCACTGAAACTTTCTGGGGGTTTGAAGTTGAAATCTCAGTGGTTATGCCTCTCTTTGTCCGAAGCATTGGTTTGAACAAAGGTGCAGTGAAGCATCAGCAGCAAAGAATCTAATAAGCGCAATGTGGGAATAAAGCAGAGGGGAGTGAGCATCAAAGGCAGCCAGGCACAGCATGACTGGCATCGGGCTGAACTCCCAACCTAGGACACTCAGCATGCTCTTCAGCAATCGCCCCCTTTAGACCAATCCTGGGCAGTAATTAAAACCATCATTCCCACTGCCTCGGTATCTCATTAGCCACAGGACCCTGGGCTTTCATCCCTGCTTGTCCAAATATATCACAACTCCACACCAGCAAAGATGAGTCTCGCACAACCAAAACACACGTCTGTGACATCTCTGAGCGGAACAGAGCATTATCTAACTATCATCCAACTCCAAAGAACAGTGGGAGACCACGCGAGCCTGTCTCTTCATGTCCACCTTAATTATTATTGCACCTATCAGAGATGAATTGGAGGGAAACTGTCACCCTGCTGTTGGCTGATTAAATCTACCTGTGCATGAAACAAAGAATAAACACAGATATGAGAGAATAACCAAAACGTAACTATGACATGTTTGTTCTGCGGGGAACACGGCAGAAACGACTTAGCAGAGTGCTTTTGTATAATTTTGTTTTCGGCTGCAAACATCAACCGGTGTTTGCGACTGAAACCCATTAAAAAATGAGGACAAACTGATACATTTGAAGCTCCTACGCCTTCACTATCAAAGGGAGGATTTGAAGTGGGCGAGTATCGGTTGCAGTGGTCAGATTTAGCACTTTGGCTGTAGATAAAAAGAAACTCTTCTTCCCATGTTTAATTCAGTATGAGCCATGACTAACTCATGTAATATAGTGGGCCTCTGAAGTCAATCGAAGGCTTTTTCGCTTGCTTTGTGTACTGTAGGCAGGAATGAATGCGTCACTGTATTTTGACAGTGTTCAGCACAGGGATGCAGGTTAGGAAAATATGTTGGGATATTTTATTCTCTGGTAAATTAGTTCTTCATATAGCAGCAGCAGCAGAAGCAGCAGCGCAGAGCTATACTAAAACCTTAATCCACTGCATGTTATTAACCTACTTGGCATCACTGCCAGGCTGTTTTAGTGCTTTCAAATGACAGCAAGAGAGCTGATGGAGAGAAGACAGGATGTCAGCGAAAGCATCGTTTGTTTTTCTTTCAAGTAAACAGCGGCCTATCTCTCTTTCAATTGCCAGTTCAATAGTAGGCCTGCATGTATGTTGAATGTGTCATGAACCACAACAAACCAATTAATGGTTTAATAAAAACAACATGTTGCATGCTCCCACATGTTCCAACATGTTCCCACATGTTGCGTATAAATTTTTTAAAATGATTCCATGATCCTCCATTCAAGAATTGTAAGATAGTTGCAGTGCCAAGAGGCCCCACCCAAACAGCACAGCAGGATCGGTACTGTTACACAGCTCCCACAAACATGCCAACCACTCCTCCTGCTGTACAAGTGTGTGTGTGTGTGTGTGTGTAGCATATGTATTTGAAATGGAGTCTCCCCATTCTTTGGCCACGAAAAGCCTCTGATCTTTACACAAAAGACTTGTGCAAGATGAGGATGAGCTCTCAACCTTTGTCAACATCCAGTCTGATTCTCTCCTCTCTTTTAATAATGGCGGCACATTGTTTATGTGAGTGTTTGCTCAAAAGGCCTTGATGCCACAAAAACCATTATAAATCGGGTCCCCATTTCCTCCTCAGTGCCATTATGAGTCAGTCGAAATTAAAACCCAACCACAAGCTGGTTCTCAGCCAAATTCAGCTAACTGACTCTCTCCCGCTCTGTTTCTTTGAGAAGCCTTTGATGTTGGCAGGGGGCTTTTGCACTCGCAGTGATGGTAACGAATGATACTTTAAGCGATTCTTTTTTATCCGGCGAGCTTAATGAAAGATTAATGGGTTTGATATTTTCCCTTGTTTATATTTTATTTAAAAAGTAAGCCATGGTCCTTGGAACCTGTTAAAAGCTTCTTGGTAATGATTTATGGATCAGTGGAAGTCATATTATTGGTCGCTGGCTCTAAACGCAATGAGAAGTGTTGATTGTCTTCTGAACAACATTATCTTTACATGAAGAGCATTAACCTTGAGTGCTTTGCCTACATCTTTGTCTGATACAGATGGAGCTTATTGCTGCGTCGGAGATATGTTCATTTCCATATGTCCTAATTCGGCTGGCTGCAGACTCTGCATTTCACACTGTTTCACAGCTCAAAGGATGAAATGATTCAGACACAGTGGATTTTGTAGTGACAAGCTATAGGTTTTCCCTCAAGCATAAGATATTGCTTGTAATATACGATTTGACGATATATAGGAAATGTGCAGCTACCTGAGAAATCTGAAAAGATTGCTTCTCCCATTTGAAGCTTCTCTGTGGAGTTGATATCATGTCCTTCAGTAACAACTGACTGCATGTTGTTTATTGTAGACTGTAGATCTAATGTCAAGCAAATTAAAATATTATAATTATCCACAAAGCCATATCCAAACATAACAGCTCTGGATATTAGGGTTTGATTGCAGTCCCTTTGAGGAAAAACACATCACAGCGATGTTTATTGATATTTTACACCACAGACAGGCTGAAGATTACATTTTCTTACTTCACTTCATCAGTAATTGTTTATGTACAGTATGCTTCTATGACATCAAGATGTATTTCATTCTTCCTCATTTTTTAAGGATCTTGAAAAGCCTTTTCCCCTATGGAAAGAATGAAGCATTTAGGATCAAAGACTTCCTCTAAACATTATTTTTAATGCACTGTAATTGACTGATCAAGCATTTTTGCTGCTTTTATGGGATGTATTCATTAGAGGTCTTTGTCTATGTATCTGTTTTTTATCATGCTAAAGATAATCATATCTAACATTGTTTTGTATGCTCAAATACTTAGAACAGCGGTTTAAGGCACCAACATGAACAGCAATGGATCTAGTTTGAGTCTGGCCAACAATGCGCTCATCTGTCTCTTACTGTAATACTTCACTCCCCTGTCTAGAGCAATATGTCTCAACCCCAGTCATTTTCATTAAAGACGTAAATCATAAAAACAGTTCACAAATATAAAGTTGCTTTAAACAAAAAGAGAGTGCTTTATGAAGTGACAGGACTGGAGTAAATAGTGCATTCATTGGGGACTACTTGGGGACTACTTTTCCAGGAGCAGGACGGTGTTTGACTCAAAATAATCTACAGTGTGTGTATTCATGGTGATGAAGGAACATACAGTGCAATGTTGGAGTACATTTATGTTTTTTAATCATTTCTGGACAACAATGGAGCTCTATAGCTCAGAATAATAAGCTACATCATGCTTTGGCTAAATAGACAATACTCATTAGTGGGATCAATTCCTGGTTTTGATTAAGGGTGGCAAACAACCACTAATTTAAATAAAGAATCATTTTTATCATTCATCTATGTATTTCATCATTGAATAACACCTTGCTGACCACTAATATGTCTAATACTAACACCATATACCACTGATAGCAGTACACAGTATACCATGTTTTTCCAAATATGTTAAGAAGAGATTCCCCAAATAAACCAGTCACTGGCTGTAACATATTTTGTTGAAAAGCAGCATTGAGAGTTTTGCCTTTTCCCTTCAGAGGGAGATGGAAACAAGAAGAGTGGCATAGCTCCACATCAGCAGTCACAACCATTATTTCCTGTGGTCTGGTGCCTACTGCTTTAATGTGTACAGCTTGAAGGAGAGTGGTGTAATCAGGAACCCACAGGACCAGTAAAATACCCAGTACAGTCCAACTGCCACAGCCACAGGAAGGATGTGAACCCTAAGAGACAGACTACAAGTGTGTGTTTGTCTGTGTGGGAGAGCCTAGAAAAAGCAAGAAAGAAAAAGAAGGGACAGAGGGGGGAGAGTATTCAGGAGGGAACAGTGTGTTTCTGAGTGTCAGGGCCTCCCCTGGCCCCGAGGCCACAGGGCCTACTAGTCTCTCTCTATCCCCCTCTCGCTCTCTCTCTTTCTCTACTTTCTCTGTTTCTCTCCCCCTCTCACTCTACCTCTCCCACCTCTTGCTCTGTGATTTATGCCTAACCTTTGTAATTACAGCGCCAACCGCAGCAGCCGTCAGGTTCAGATGGGGTGAGGCACAGACATGCCCCATCACCTGAGAGCAGCAACTCGCCAGCTCTACTGCTAAATACAGCTGCAATTTTCCCTTCAGCCTAATCTCCTTGACATTGGCTCTAGGAACATATTTGTGTGACAACAAGACACCGCAGAGGCCCACTGCCAAACATCAGTCAATTGTTTTCCATTAGAAGACACAGTAAGGTAAGTACAGGTTATGAAGAATGTATGTTCTGAGAGTGAATCAAATTAATTTCTGTTGATTGATTTTTACTTTTATCAGTGAGCTTTACTCACTGGTTATTTTACTGTTGTCTAAACAGACTAGTGTAAAGATACAATAGTAGCACATGACACCAGCTTGTTTGGCAGTAGGCGTAACTGGTGCAACAGTCCTTCACTGTTGCAGCTGTGGGATGAAATTTGATTGGTTGTTATTTGGACTTGATGACCTACAGCGTGGATTCACCACCTGATTTGACATGTCCTTGGATACAAAACACAATCCACCCACTCAAATCCCACAACAGACAGGAAATATATCTGTTGCCATGTGTTTTGGGAAGAGAAGCCATTGGACTTTCAGAGCCTGCTCTTCTTTGCACTGTATATGTATGGGGATGTCCATGACACACCAGGCATTGTCAACGGACAGAAAGCTCTCTTTGGCAGCCCCCTCGGTGAAGCAGCACGATAGAAAGTCAGAGAAAGAAAAGAAAGAGAGGAAGAAAGGGAGAATGTACCCACATGAGTGTGACATAGTGCTGCCGGACTGATTTGCTCACCATGACAACCGTGCAGAGGGGGGGCAGGGGGCCCGGGGGACCCCCTGGCTTTTCGGCCCGACACAATACGGAGAGGCACGGCTGTCTTAACCTCAGTGACATCCCTGTTGTCAGCGGGTCAAATCCTTGAATATCAATGAACTGACTCAGTGCCCCTTGCAGTGGTCCTCAAAAGTGTCCGACTCACATAAGAAGCTCTCGCTGTCCTCTCTGACCTCTCCTGACCTGCGTCCAGCCTCTTGCCGCTTTCAGACCAGGAAGACTGATTCCACAAGGTTAAACAACACTTAATCAGCGCACATGCATTCCTGCTTCCAGTTTAAAGTCAGCTCAGTTAATTTTCTTGTCTGCTAGAGCCATGATTTCAAACCAGGGGTACTTGTAACAGGGCTACTTCTACACTTGGCAGGGTTATAGGGAAGAGTGCTGTAGAGTAGCTCAACTAATTTGAAAAATTGAAATAATGATTTAATTTTAAAATTCGTCATATTTGTGTTAGGGAGAAAACATCCAAATAGAATTACAAATCGGTGTGATGCTGATTGTTAGTATATTTATAATCGCAATAACCTGTAAGCTACCAGCTACAAGAAGCTGACTACACAGGACAAACCTCCTGCTGACCTGAGTTAGTTGTAACACATTAAAGCCATAAGTTGCCATAGGGACTGCATGAAAACTAATTAACAAGCAGGAAGAAAAGGCAAAATATATAGCTAAAAGCAATGCACAAATAGCTTAAATAGTTAAAGAGAGGATAAACATAGTAGCTGAAAATAATGAATAAACAGTTGAATTTGCTAAATATGAACAAACAGCTTAACTAACAGATAAACAGTTGAAATAATCTGCTAAAAGGATAAATGCTTGACTAATAGCTTAACAGTTGAAATAAATTTAGCTAAAAGTAATGGATAAACAATACTAATTACCCAAAAGTATAGATAAAGACTTGAAATAGTTAGTTTATAGTACCTGACAACTGAAATGATTAGCTGAAAGTAATGGATAAACAACGTATTTCACCCAATAATTATAGGTCACCCAATAATTCCATTTTATGAAAAAAATATCATGACAATATCCACTTTAATGTAGTTATGTTAGTTAAAATCAATTGGAATGAACACATTTGGAATATGAAGGGTGGGGTTGAAGGGGTACTTGAAGGTTGGGAACCACCGCACTAGAGGAAATCTTTTGGACATAAACATAAAACTATGTTAATCATACAAACAAAACATTTCTTTAAGAACATGAGCAAACTCATGGTACTGGCTGCAACCAGAGCAGCACTCTACACAGCACACTACAGCGGCGCCACTCATCATTTCAATCCCCATCTACATCAAGTCATGTGTTTCCTGCTTAATAGAACATTTTGTTGTTTGCTGCGTTGCTCCTTTCTCTCCCCTTTGAAGACCAGAAGAACAGAGGCTTGTCTTTATGTTGTTTTGTGAATCTAGCCATGTTGCTTCAAAGTGTTGTTCGTGACCCAAGGCAATGATCAAACAGAGAGCTAAATTTAGTTCTTCATTTCCATGTCAGCCATTGTTGCTTATGATACACTGTATTTTGAGTATTCATAAACATACATTGCAGGTGTTGTGCGGTAAATATGTGGACACATAGTTTGCATGCTTTTGTGGAACACCCTTTACCACAGAACGCAATGGCATGCCTGGTGCTTTGGCCTCTCTCACTTTTGACAGCTGTTTTATGGACTACAATACAGTGTTTTTTGTGGCCATGTAAATCCTGGCTTTGCTCACATCTGTTCTTGCACATTTTGACATGTAGAATGAAGTAATTCTGTTTGGAAACTTTCCCAACCTATCGTAACTAAAAATACATTTTATTTTAAGTGTTGACAAGTTTACGAATATAAACAAACCCCGAGAAGCCTCAAGTCTTACATCAAAAGCCCAAGAAATACATTTCAGTGTGCGAAAATGTCTCAAAGCCAGTAAGTCAGTATGTAAACAAAGACAGCGGTGGAGCAACAGTGTTTCAACTGGTTTGTCATACTGCAATCACGGATTGGCCCTTTAAGCGGTCCGTTATTTTCCACTCAGGCCAGATAAGTGGGTCCTGACCCCTTCTCTGTGTAGATTAAGCGCTGCTGCCATCACTCCCATTATTATTATCAGGACCAGACAATCTGGCCTGCCACCAGTGTCCACGAAACGAGATTCTTTTGCCATGCTATAGCTTGATTACTCAAAGGAACACATGCACTCACTGGTATCAGATACAGTTGCAAAACCCAACAATAAAGTCATTTATCATCCCCTCAACTGTTCCTCAGTACTTATCCCAAATTGCTTCCAGTCCTGTCACTTCATAAAGCAAGCTGGGAGCAGAATGGGACATTGACTTGGACCGCTGCAGACTAACACATGTTATGTGTTGTCCCTGCCCTTTCATATTAACTTGATGCCGCAAGGGGGGAAAAAAAAAACAAAACTGCAAGGATGTTTGCAAGACCAAAGAGAATGTGTCCAAACCCTAAGCAGCAAAAACACAAGCAGGCTGACAAACAGTACCAGTGTGCTACTTTGTATTTTACAACTATTAAAGGTAAAGAGTTTGAATTGCAAATGCTGATACCAAGTAATTGGATACTATGTGCGAGCCAAATGCAAAAACAGACTGTATCATGTTATTTTTTCTGCTGTCAGCATCTGTTCATAGATTGGATTTAAAATCTAACACAGGTTGTCTTGTGAACAGTGTGTTTTGCTTTCATTGGTGTAACAGGCAAGTACAATTTTGACAGACTTATCTTTACCTGAGTGTTTCAGTTTTATGCCGTCATAACAGCATTAATATGTCCACTCCACTACATTTCAGAGGTAAATATTATATACTGTATATCACTCTGCTACATTTATTTGACAGCATTAGTTACTAGTTTTGCATAGTCAAATACATAATTGTTTATAATACATTAATATACCAGTAATAATAACCCAATCAAATAATATACAATAATACACTACTCACAAGTGCATTTTTCTGCATAATGAATACTTTTACTTTTCATACTTTGGGTACATTTAACTTTTATTTTAAGTAAGATTTTGCATGCAGGACATACTTGTAATGGATTACTTTTAGATTGTGGTGTTGCTACATTTACTTAAGTCAAAGATCTGAATACTTCTTCCACCACTTGTTGTTTTGCAAATGCCCATCAGATTCTTGGCGACTGATATTTAGACTGCTAGCATTATAATTATTTATCACTACTTCACCCTACTTAATAAATAGCTTATAAGAAGTCATGGCTGGTTTTATTAATGGTTAAAGAACTATTATTAATCAGTAATAAATGGTTATAAAGCATAGAAAACAAGGTTTGTGTATATCATCTGCTATCATAGTTTGTGTTGTCTTTTGCGAGTGTGTAAGGTGTGAAAATTTCATTCATAAATAGATGCCCTGTATTATTTATTATCTTTGGCAGTAGATGTGCTATTGTTTTGTCACTGCCCATTGCATGGAGTTTATGTAAAAACAATAAAATGTCTGCATACAGTGTATTCTGCCAGCAGTGCCGGGATGTTTTTCCAACTTTATGTGACAGTCGATTGTGTAGTTTCCTTTCATGTGCTCCCCCTCTTCTTTTTTCTTTGTTAAGTTTGCTGAGAGTGTCTTTGAACCACAGGCATTTTCTCTCAGCGGTGTTCATGAGCCCTGCCAGATCCATCATCATCCCTCTCCCTCTGTCTATCCTTCTATAGCTCCTATACTGTCTGTAAACTCTCACACACAAAAATATATACACATGTAGACAGTCTCCTGTTGTGCTTGCTCTCTCCACTTCACCATCAATCCTGTCACTGCCTTCATAACATCCCTGAAAATGCCACCAACATGATAAACGTGTGCATGGTTACACACAGACACACAGGCACACACACACACACACACACACAGACACACACACACACACACAGGCACACAGGTTTGCATGCACTCACTTACACATGCAATTACATACATTAACATCAAAAGGTGGCAATAATTTATTGAGTCATATTAACATAACATATAACAAATAATTGAGTCTTACTTGAGTTCTTAATTTCTATATTGTCTACATAAACAGAAAACATTTGTTTGTGTGTCTGCACATTTGTGGGTTGAAAATGTCCAGAAAGAAAAGTTGCCCCCACTTCTGTAATTCTGCTGTGTTTTAAAATGATCAGAGCACTTTGCAGTGTGTGGATTAAGAAGGTGGCAGATTAGAGTCTGCTGCTAAGTCACCATGGCGAAAACCTTGCTTCCAGCTGACACCAGACTATTCACATCCCTCTTAACCACACAATCTCTTCCCTTTATAGTCACGTTGCAGCCCATGGGTGCCACCGCTACTTGTACTACTTCTCCCTTACATCTGACAGTGTTGTGTTCAGTGTTTCATATCTGTCAAATTGTGATGGTAGAGAACATGTGCATCATGTTCTACTTGCAGATTTAGGTAGATTTGATTGGTGATCCCTTGTTAAAATAATAGCTGAACATTTTGGAGATTATGCTTATTCTCTTTCTTGAGGAGTTAGGTGAGAAGATCAATAACATTCTCAGATCTGTGCGTTAAATAGAAGACTACAACCTGCAGTCGGGTAGCTTAGTTCAGCATAAAGACTGGAAACAGCTTTCCTTGCTCTATTTGACGGTAACAAAATCTGCCTACCAGCACCTCCAAATTGAAGATTTTGTTACCTTCAGAGACAGGCGGGCTAGCTGCTTCCCCCTTTTTCCAGTCTAGATGCTAAGATAGGCCAACTGGCTACAGATTTGAGAGTAATATTGATATTTGCATTTAATTCTTGGCAAGAAAGTGAATAAGTGTATTTCCCAATGAAGTGGACCAAGCTGGCGCTCATAGCTTCTGTTCAGTATAGTTATTTCACAGGCTGGTGGAGACTGGAAATAGAAAAACAACAACAAAAAAGGCATTATAAAGTAAGTTTACAGTGACAGACCATAACACAGCCTGAACTGAGATTGAATCTCTTGATGAGATTTTGTTGCCTGATATGTTTTACAGTCCGTTGAAAACCCCCTCACACCTGTTTCCATATGTTTTACAGTACACACAGGGTTTCAGTAGTTCCCCATAAATGCATCGCAAAAGTCATTCTAGCTGTGAATGTGGTTCTGAAGGAATTTCTTGAATAAATTCGAAGAAAATATCTTTGAAGAATATGACACCAGTTATCAGATTTCTCATCTCTTATGTTGTTTGCCAGCTATCACTGTGCATGCCTTTACATGCACCGAACTAATTGAGCCAAAATGTATGAAAAAAAAAGGAGACAGGCTTTGGGGAGGAGGCTGGCATACAAAGAACAATGTCTGAAAAGTAGCAGGGGTTGCCATGCTCTGGTCTGACTGATGTTGTATTCAGCCTAACTGGTCCTCAGAGGAAGTGCCGCTGCCCTGCTTGTATGCAGGGGGAGTGTCTGTTTGCACAGGTCTCTGTCAGTTAACACTAATCTGCCTGATCTCCACCTCAAAGTCACTCACTTCTCCACATGCAAATAAACATATTCAGTCCTCTTTCAAACCAAAGCCACTATCAAACACTTGTTTGATCAGCAGAGGGCCTGCGAGGCAGTTCATTATGCATATGAAAAAAGTGCCCTGCCCCCGCCTTGCAGGCAGAGAACTCATTGTTGCCAGGTTTTTATGTAATTACTCTCACCTTCAACAGTGGCTGGGAACAACTGCCTCCACAGCAGACTGGGGTATGTGCATGTGTGTGTCTGTGAGCTATTACCGTGGTTTGTTGCTGCAGATTAGGCATATATACTATACTCTTACTTTGCCCTAGATTCTTTGCTATACAAATCAATTCAGAACATAAAGCCCGCCCACACTTCCTTCAACCATAATCCTCAGAACTCTGGATGTATGTACCAGAAGAACTTGAGGGATGAGAGGGTGCTTTCATTGCAGTCTATGATAACACTTTGGTCTATGAAACTTGCAGCTTTCTCTCTAAAGTTTTTTTTTTCCTTTGGTAACCCTTTTACTCCAAGTTACAGATACTTCTTCAGCAGAAAAACAAAGTTCTTTCATTTGTCGTGATGCACCGACTATTTTTCTTCTCTGGTAACAGCCAAAGGAGGCAGAACTCTCCAAAAGGTGACAGATTTACATTTAGAGCAGCTGTCTAATAAGACAAACAAGTGCCAAGAATCGGTATGGGTCTAGCGCATTAGGAGCATACATGTTGGAAGAACCCACCCATTCCCAAGCACCAGCCAGATTCCTTTGTGTGTATGTTGTGTATGTGTGTGCGTCATGTATGAGTCTATGACATTGAGAGGCTAAGCACTTCTTTCCAAAGAGACAGGCCTGAACTAGTAAACAGGTGCTGCTGGAGCAGCTGAGGATGAGGACATGGGGCGTCTCCACAAAGCCTGATCAAAGAGAAGCTGCCTCAGCCGCCAGTCATCCAAGCAACTTGATTTATGTCACTGTGTCAGAGAACTTTATGACTGCTTGCAACAGCAGCAGACAAAGTAAATATGCACAGGTTCCTCCACAGCCTTGCATACAATAACATGGCATAGGGAAGAAGGTGTAGCCGTTTTTTGATAGAGAAGCACACATGTTTTGACTGGTGATGGCCTTTGACATGCAGAGGAGGCTTAATTGTTCTGTCATTTCAACTTTATGTTTGTGATACCGCTCAGTTCCATAAAGACACTTAACATCAGCTCAATTACAGAGTGTGAAAAGCTGAAAATCCTGGCTCACTGGTGAACCAGTCAGATTAAATTAAATCAAGTAATTATCAAAGGTTTGATGCTGTTTCAACAACGCTGATCACAAGCAGAAGCTGCTTTTTGTCAACATATCATAAGCCAACATTGACTGCCATCCCCTGCATGGCATGGCTGAAACAAGGAGAGGCAGGAAGTAGATGTGTGCATGAGTGTGGGGTGACGGCATTCGTCTTGGTGGAGTTGAGAGATATGTGGGTCTGAGATGCATCAGCCTTAGTCACATGGCTGCGGCGGGATTCCCCGCTTAAACAAATAAAATATGTCATCGCATGGAACAACATTTAATGACCAGACAGGATTTTTCACACAGCTGTGAGAACTACAGGCTTGATAATCTGTGATCTGATGAAATAAGATCTATACTTTTAAAAGGCTAAATCCAGCGATACATACAGTTGCGTGTGATTTTAAAAAAAAAACAAAAAAAAAACCCTTACTTGCCAGCAATACTTTGCCCTTGCTCTGAGCAGATTTTTTCCCTTTGAAGAGAGGAGAAGAGGAGAAGTCAAGCCTGTTTGGCTGAAGAAGCCCTGGAGGGGGGTGGTAACTGTCATTTATATTTACAGCCTTCCCAGACACCTCGGGGGCTGTTATCCAGGTGGCCTCTGTTGAAGCTCTCAGAAGCCACTCACACCTTTTTCGCAACTCTGAGTATCAATAGACACTGCCTGACTTTGATTCAGCCACATAGAGGTTGTGAGTCATGTGCTTTTGACTGTTAAAACAGGTTGGGTTGACGCTGGAACTTGAATGGCCGCGGGGATAAAGCATTACTACACTTCTGAAACTTTATTAGACCAGAGAGGACTCTCTCTACCATAGGCTTTAAACTCTCAAAAAAGACATGAAAGTGAGGAAGATAAAGGTAGAAAAAGTTTTGTACTCCAAAACTGCACGTTTTTTCCCCCCAAATATCCAAAAGGATACCTTCATGCACACTTGTTACATTTATAGTTAACTTTTGACAATCTGTTAATTTTCCTACATAAGTTTGTGTTTTATGGTTGACATATTTTAAGTATCCATGTTTCTCTGTTGCTCTGGCAGCACTGTCAAGACCAAAGTCAATTGCTGTTGCTTAGATTCAAGACTAGACTTGTGGTTCTCACAGCATGTACCTTAAATTTGTTGACAATGTAAGGATCGTTTAACACCAAACATCTCAGAATGTATTCAGTTTGCTCACTCTTTAGAGAAGCGCTTCAGTCAATATGTAACTACTTCAAATCCAGGCCAGATGTGTCTTTAGAAATGTCACTCTGCTTCGCTGATAAGACGAGAAGAGATGACAGATATTCTGTATTTTGGTTTGCAGCGATCCTCTTTTCAAAGTCAAACCCTTCAAACAGTCTAATCCTGTCCTGAATGAGAGCTGGATTATTGTATAACCCCTTCATTGATACGCACCGACACATGCAACACAGTGAGGGAGAGGAAGAGGGAGGACTAAAAAAAAGTTGTACATTCACTGGAGCTGAGGTGAAGAACTATATAAAGGGTTATATAAGCACAGGGTATAAAAGCATTGAGGAATGTAAAAAATTATTATTAGGATATCAAAACTTGGATGTAAACCAAAAGGGAACACAGTGAACATTTTGGAAAATATTTGCCAACAAAACAAAACCATTAGGTTTTAATTAATTAATTTTTGCCCTTGATGACATCATCATTTTCCCCTTTCATGTTTATATAAAATTCTACTTTGTAACACTAACTCTGTTTCACTGTAAATAAATGATAACATTTTCACTTAAAAAGCAAAAATGAAAGCCACTACACCAAACACGAGAATGAGAAATATTAGTGATTTCTTAGGCATGAACTGTTTTTGTTTTGGAAAGGCAAACATATTAAAATGAAAGATTTCACATTTCATTTTAGATTAAAAAAAATACATTAAATTAATCTAGAATTATGCACATAAGTGACTTTGTTGCCTTTTTGCACAGCATATAAACAGCAAACGGAAGGCCAAAGACGATCCTTTTATGATTGTTTTTGCTGTTAGTTGTCTTTGATGCAGCCACAGAGGGACACACATAAACATCCCACTGTTTCCATATGAACATTTGAAAGAATAAAGATGCTTCTGAAGTATCAGACATGTCTTAATTTCTACAGTGTATGGTGAGACATTCACCTTTTTTTAGATGTAAAAGTGCAGGGGTTTTTTTTCCATAGCAGGAGATATACAGTATGTGTGCTACATGTATGATCATTTACCCATATTATGAGCTGATCTGAACGTTTCATAAAACCAGTTATTATTATAGTAAATAAAATGTGTCTCTTTATCTTGTCTTTTGGTCATGTAAATGATATTATTCTTTCCATCAATTATTCTTAAAGCTATTCTGGAAAGCAAACATAGCGTTAAAACCCAGCTCTGACATGCCATCACACTCACAATTTAAGATTAATGAGGATGATTTCTATGATGAATTACACTAACTGCAAACAATGTCAGCCTATAATAGCGAGGGTGAGAGGCGCAAGTGCTGCAATAGCAAAAAAAAAAAACAAAAAAAAAAAAACAGGCTTTATGCGGCTGTATGAACATGGAGACTCACTCCAACTGAGGGAAAAACAACACGGTTGCAAAACACACTTCCGGCTTTACAAACATTTAAAACTAGAACGTTTTATTAATTTTTCTATAAAATCTGAACTTTTAGAAATATATACAAACGTTCCCTTGTGCTATAAAACAGCAAAGAAAAAAAAATGGAAAACTCAACTGCGTGTACAAATAACTTTTCAATAACGAGTGCTTGATTAATTTATGGCATGGATTTGCCTCACAATGGGCAGTTCATAAGGTCTTGAGCACGTTTCAACAGCTGCTCTCACTCCAGTTCAAATATATATGACACTGCCTCCATTTCCATTAAAAAGCCTCCAAACACAACACTCATCTCTCTGACCATTTGCCTCCATTGTCTGTGGGGTCCTTTTCATTGTCTGTAATCTGTCACAGTACAAGTGTCTTTTTTGCCTGTAAGGAAAACATCTATTGCACATTATTCAAGTAACCCCATGGCACATCCAAATGGTTTATTCCACTCTTTTTGTCTTGGGAACAATGTGATTTTTTTTCTCTACCAAGTTCCTCAATAGGATAAGTGAATCCAGGAGTAGCAGATTTTTTTTTTTTCTCAAAGGCAGCTCTTGTTGCATGAGATGGCTCAAGATACAAAAAAACCTCATGTTGCATTATCTTCAATGCAGCTTGCATAAATAAAACATGAACCGTGTTTCTTTTGATGGCACTCTGATTACAAAGTCTCGTTTAGGTAAGGGCTTTACAAGTATTTTTGGGTTTATACAAAGAGAGCCAGCTCATACACATGTGGGTGGGGGCCGTGTAGGCTCATACTTAGTACTGTGCCCTTTGAGAGATGGGTGAGGTTTGATGTAAGGCCTGCTGCTGGTGAACACACTGGCAGCCTTCCTCCTTGTCCTCTTCTTTAGCTTCCTGCTGAACACATTCTGCCACGACTGCAGGGTCTTTGAGGTCCAGATCCACATGCCACTGGTAATGCCCACCACCAACAGCATGAAGATCTTCACCATGAAGATCTCAACAGCGGGGATGGACGTCTTCATGACACACTCGTCAGACTCCGGCCCGCTGCTGTCCACACACTTCTGCTCCCCTGCCAGGATGCGCCAGTAGTCCATGTTGAGCCGCTCGTAGAAATAGCAGGCGATGACGCAGGTGGCGGGGACAGTGTAGAGCACGGAGAAGACCCCGATGCGAACCATCAGCTTCTCCAGCTTGTCTGTGTTCTCCCCCTCTGTCTTCATAATCTTCCGGATGTGGAAGAGGGCCACAAAGCCAGACAGCAGGAAAGAAGTGCCAATAATAAGGTAGCAAGAGAGGGGAATAAGCACAAAGCCTGTGAGAGCTTTGACATCCATGCTGCCCACATAGCAGACGCCCGTCAGCTCATCCCCTGCCACCTTCCTCATCACCAGGATCATGATAGTCTTCACGGCTGGGATGGCCCACGCCGCCAGGTGGAAGTAGCTGCTGTTGGCCTCGATGGCTTCATGACCCCACTTCTTCCCTGCAGCCAGGAACCATGTGAGGGTCAGGATAACCCACCAGAGGGAGCTGGCCATGCCAAAATAATACAGGATGAGGAACACAATGGTACAGCCGGTGCTCTCCAGACCCTCCTGGATAATATACTGGACCCCATTGTCTCTGTCGCAGGCTATTCTGTCAGCTCCCACAAAAAGTCGGATGAGGTAGCCCACAGAGTAAACACAGTAGGACATAGAGAGGAAGATGATCGGCCTCTCCGGGTATTTGAAACGCTGCGGGTCTATGAGGAAAGTAAGCACGGTGAAGGCGCTGGAGACAAAGCAGAGGATGGACCAGATGGCCATCCACACCAGGGAGAACTGCTTGTCTCCTTGACTCCAGTATACATCCACTTTGGGGTAGCACTTGGGGGCACAGGACTCACTTTTCTCTACGTAGTGGAACTTGCCAGGGTTGCTGCATGTCTGCTTGCTGCTGCTGTCTTTTAGGTGCAGGTCCTGCCCGCTCAGAGGCCGCTGTGGCCTGAAATCTGGAGGCTGGGTGTGGGAGACTTTGGGAGGCTCATCTGAGCCGTTGTTCGGCGCCTCCATGCAGAGGTTGTTGGGGTCGTTTTTGGTCGGCAGCCGGGAGCAGTCCAGAGAGTCAGGCCAGGGGAATTTAAACTGTTCCAAGATGGGTGAGCATTTCAGCTTGACCTGCTCACACATTACTCTGCATGCTGGGATGGGGTTGGACACCTGCTCTGTGCACATGGGAGCATACAGTGAACACAGAAAAAATTTCAGATGGCTGTGGCATCCAAACTGTATGAGCGTGGCAAACTCTTGCAGCTTTATGGCTGCCTCTTTTTGGTCATCATGGCCCATGAGATTTGGCATGCGAGTCATGTTGTAGCCGATATCTTTACACTGTGGGATGTTGATGTGTTGACATCTCCCTTCTCCTGACCAGTCGGGGTCTATTGAGCTAATGGCTGAACCCCCATTGCTCCACAGGACCAGCAGCACAGAGATGAGGCTCAGTTTAGCAGTTGAACACATTCTCCCCTCTTGATTTAAAGAAAAATTAGGCCAAACGTTCACAAGTACCGCAAGTTTCTTTCATTAAAAAGTCTGTGATGTGACCAGGATGGCGTTTGTGTGTCAGATCAGAGTGGAAAAAAAAACTTACTGAACTATCTGATGCAAGACCATCGTTTCCTCATTTTAGGTTTGGGCAGTTTAATAAAAACATAGATCCCGAGATGGTTCGGAAATGTTTTCCTGCTGGCAGCGTGCGCTCCGGTCCATGCTTTCAGGCGCTCAGTTTGTGGCTGAAATGTTGAAGTCTCGTTCAGTCTCTTGCACGGCGCACATCTACTATAACTGTGAGTAACTGAGAATGGTTATGTGCTCCGATTTGTTCCAAACTTGTTTCCAAAACGCTCACTTGTCCGTCCTCACGTTTCATGTCACTTTTCCCCACAGTATCTGACTGTGAAGCAGCGCTACGATTTCAGTCCTTGTGTGAGAAGTTGCAAAAACAACAAAAATAATTTGCCTCCACTCCGTTTTTCGGCGGGGATTGTTGCTCGCAAGGCACCCGAAACAATTAATCAGCCGGCAAAAATAAATCACATAATTATCCTCGGTGATAAATATATTAATTGTGTCCCAGAAGCAGGATTATGCTCCTCTCATAAGCAGCCAGTTGATGCGTTTGGTGGCAGCGCTCGTCTGAGCTGGTCGGAGCCTCCGTCCCGGTCTAACCTGCCAAAAGATCCGCCTTCAAAGACAGCTACTTTGCATAAGAAAGATGACACTGACACGCGGATTATTTTCAAATCGTGCGGAACAGCTTGTTCATTACAGCATTTTCAAAGGCTCACTGCAAACTTCCTTCTCTCGGTTTGTTTGTGCTCAGCCACAAACTTCGGTTTCAACAGAACACAGACACATTTTTATGAGAATCCCAAAAATGATTGCGCAATATGGCTCAAAGGCGCACCGGTTCAGAAGCGCACCGAAACCAGAGCTTTGTTCACAACTGATATTTTACTTTATGAGACAGGACGTTTCTTTTCATGCATAATTTTCCTCGTAAATTAAGTTTTAAAATGACCCTTCACTTTGAAATAAGTAAAATCATTGACAAACAGAATATATCTGCAGCTTTTATTACTGGTATTTATGTTCCTTGTGCATTATCTTTCTCAACATTTTTTGACGCATGTTTCGAGCCAATGCACCCTTTGATTTTGCATTGAGGGTTTCATATAGACTAAGTGGTCATAAATAATACATATTTAAACTTAGCCTAAGGATACGTCATGCATATTAAAGGAATCCATACCGCAAGTGATTTCATATTGTCTCTACTGTACAGTAAGCCATGACTGAACATGCATGGGTCTAAAAACAGAGATGGTGCTGCTCTGCAGAGACACTCAGCAACTCCACTCACAACTTCTTGCAGACTGACCAGAATCACCCATAGTGGTGTCACGGTGTAGAATAACTGAAATATGATGATCTCAGACCAGATCCTTCAATAACATACCAGCAAAATGAACACTGAACAGTTAAAGATAAAAAGAATTGCATGTATGAGGTATGTTTTAGGGTGGATTTCCCATTTGTACAAAATAATTTTATATATTCGTGGAATGATAGATCTACTGTTTTTGAGTAAAACATGCAGATTTGGTTTCCACATCTAGTGCACTTTCAATTCAGTTGAATATACTTCACTACTTCATTCCTCTTTGGGCAAAATTCAAGGCAAGTTTGCACACGATGATATCCACATAAAGAGAAGAAAAGATACAAAAAAAGTTAAAAACACTGGCTGTATCTCATTTGGTTGACAAAGAGATGTAAGAGAATGTATGAGTGCATACTGTATGAAATTAACCTTTGTTACTGACTTAATTCTATTTATTTTTTACACATTGGGGTTTCTAAAGGCATTCTTGAAAGCACCAGATCAAACCACTCATGGATAACATGTGTTGAAATCTATTTTCAGATCTATTTAGGCTTTAATTGTGCAGAGGTCTGTATGTTCTGGTCAATAATCTTAGAACTAAGGGTAACAACACCTTGCAGTGATTTCCTGTCTTTGTCACCGAAGGAAGTAATCCAACAAATAAATAAAAAGGTTAAATTCCTTTTTAAAATCTGGGCCTAAAGTGTTGACATTGTTCTATTGTGAAGCCCTGAGGAGTTAAGCTTGCATCAATAATTCAGATGCTGCTTGGCCTTTCTCACAGTGACGTCTGTATTCTCACCAGTTCCTCATCAAATACATATCAACATTCGCTTTGGACAATTTCAATAGTTTCGCAATTTTTCTGTGATGTCCATTTCTGTTGCTGTGTTACAATTAAAGCCATAAACAAACTGTCACAACAGTCCACCAAATCTTCAGGGTTTGTGATGTTTGATCTGTGAGGAGCAATGTCAAAAATATACCCCTTGACTGTATCCATATGATTTATTTTATAATCCTGGAAGGAACATTTTATAACATGGAAAACTTTTTATGTTCCCTCTACAAACTCCTTGTTTTAATAATTGATTTTAATATGATATTTGAAGAGTGACTGACCTTAAGGACACATTTCAGAACATCGTTTTTCATGTTTGTGTGGGTGTGCTGCTGAAAATAGTTTTGTGTGTGAAAATTTACCACATTATGAGCTACAGTATGTGCTTACCAACCTCAAAAATCAGCGATAGATATTTCTAATTAAGAAACTCATTACTCATTACTCAACAGCATTCATAAAGAACTACAGCTGCTACTGTTCTCATGCAGAGAAAAAAGCACTCACAAGTCAGCCGCTGTTGAATGGGGTTGACTCTTCAGTTTCCTCTGGAGCAAACTTTTCCATTTTTAAAAAAATAATTTGGCATGATTGCACACTGAATCAGTGGTGTTTGAAAGAGAAGAGTTTGTATCTTCTCCCCATGTCTGTGTCTGGGTTTCCTGTGGATGCTCTGGTCCCGTCTCACGCTCACCAGAGATGTGCGGTGAATTGATCATTTCCCTGCTAGTATGTATGAATGTGTTTGTCTGACTTTATACTGTATGTGTTATCCCTGTGATAAACAACCATCCGCTGTGCATCCTGCCTCCCATGGCGAAGGGCTCCAACCTTCTGTGACCCTGAGCAGGATAAGTGATTTAGAAAATGAATGGATGGAAGGCTTTTATAACCCTGTTAAAGCGAGACAATTCCTGTAGAGAGCAGACCTACATAAGATGCAACAGCACCAAAGCTACCAGGTGCTATAAAACAACACATCAACACATAGACGACCATAATAAAAGGCAGAGGTAAAACCTGTTGATGCATTGTTGATACAGTGACTAAGAGCTGGTTTTATGTTGTGTCAGTGTGCTTGTGACGGAGCAGGAGGGCATGACTGGGTGAGAGACGAACGGGTTATGAGGCCTTCTGCCTTTTATGTGTTTACTGTATGTGAGTTCCTCCAGACCTCACTCACATTACCTCGTAAAAAGTTTGTGGCAGTGAAAGATTTATAGTCTAGACCGGCTATGGTCTTCATCATGCATGAAATGTTGATCACAAGTAAACAGGAGTGCTCTTAGTACATTTTTACAAGAGTCACTAAAGTGCTTTAAGAAGTATTTCAGAAATGTGTCCAGGCAAGATGAGAAACCTGGCACCAGCGTGCCTAAATGGTTTAAGCACAGCATATCTCACTGGTGGCATTTCAGCTGTTAGCGCTCAGCGTGTGGAGCATGAGCATAAATATAGTGTATGAATACACTTATGAACACAGTACCCTCCTCCTATGCAGCACATGTACCGCTCAGAGATCACTTATCCAGCTGGTAATGTTTGAAGAGGTTCGGTCGGAACTTAAATTACCCTGATTTTCATCACTTCATAAAAAAAAAAAAAGTTTCTCTGCTAATATGTTCCCAGGTTGTAATCAATGTCTTTAGCTGCTACACTACATTGATTTCCTGACAGATATCATTCTTTTAAACAGGCAGTATTTTGTGTTGTATGTTGCACATGTGGGAGTAAAAGCATTTTGGTGTGAAATTCATATCCACATGCAAACCATTTTCCTTGAAAAGCTCAGATGCAGTAGCAGCATGTATTATATATATTCTGACCCTTCACAAAGACATGGACAACAGCTGACATGCCTGCTCCGTCCCTCCCTCTCCACTAGACTTTTATTATGTAGCTGATGTGTAGAAGTTGAACAAAAAGAGATGACAGCTTTAATGTGAAGAAGAATAATGTAATATCAATGCAGTCCCAGAGCCAGGGCAGTTCTGCTCTCCATTTACTGATCATCCGGCTGTCAGATACCCTGTCTGGCGTATTTTAAAGCAAATATCTGCCCTTATTATCGCTGCCTTTGGTGTAATGAAACTGACAAGATAATATTGTCACACATTCTAATAAGAAGACACAGTCTGCTGGTTTGTTGTAATTCATCGCCTTTGTTCTGTTCTCGCTCCTGTCTTTCCTGCTGCCTCCCTCTCTTTCATGATTGTTTTGCTGGTCATGATGATATCTCTTTGAAAATGAGAAGAAAAGGGGAGGAATCAGTCCTGTTCAGTTTTTTAGCATCTGTAGCCTCAGCAGCTACTACTGTCTCTTTTATGATTTTTTTTTCTTCTGTCTACCACCCTCTTTTTCATATACAACCCCCTCCTATAGCTCACTCCAACTCACACATGCGCACGACACACACACACACACACACACACACACACACACACACACACACACACACACACAGCAACTTTATCTCATCTTTGCAACCACAACAGTGCGACAAAGAAAAGCAGCGCAGCTCCATCTCTGAGAAATCAGCAACTGTGAGATAATTCTGTAACTAATAAAGTGAAAGGGGGGTGGGGGGGGGGCCCTTTGATGGCTGAAGCTGAAAAGATATTTTATTTTTTTGTGTGTGGGATTTGAGATGTGTGATTCTATGGAGCGAGCTCGCTCCCCTGCTGCTAGGCTCTGGCTGGAAGCTGGCCCCCCTCTGGCTAATGTTATGGAGAATCGGAGGAATTTTATGGCTGTCTTTTCCCTCAGCCCCCTTTTTTCTTTTGTTCCCCTTTGAAGAATGACTTTAGACATTTTATTTACATATTTAACCATGGATGAAAGAAATGAAGGGTGAGGAAGCAAAGCTCCTTGGGTTCTTCAGGGAATTTTGATCAGTAAAAATGAATTGAAGCTAATACATTTTTGTTTGAGTAGTCTGAGATTGGATTGGTATCAAACACGCCACCATGATGGTGACATTTCTAAAAAATGACGCTGTCAGTCGTCTGATGGGAAACATGATCTGCTTATACCAACTCTGTATCAGTAAGAGTAATCATAGTATTCCTCTTAATTGCAGTGGTTAGAGGACATGCATGCTGTTCCAACATGTGAGGTATGCTATGGGAGAGATGGGGGACGTTTTAGACATGTTTGGCATTGTTGCCGGCGTTGAAAGGGCATGTTGATTAAACGTACGGGTGGGGTAGGGCTATAATCTTCTTAACCAAGGCCCTCCTCTTCTCTTTCAGAGGGCACAATGAGAAGAAACAACACACTCAGTTGGAGGTGAGACTATTTGTCCACATGCCCTGCACATTGTCCAAAGATCCTGTTCTCCCTCCTGATCGCACGCATTCAGCGTTTAGCTCAGGATGATCCTATTTATCAACATAATCTGTTATTTTCTCTCTTATTGCCACTCAACAGTTTGTGAAGAGGTTGATGCCAGAAAATGAAAAACTGACAGGGAAGCTATGGCATCTGAACATGCACAATAAACAACCTAGTAAGAATCACATTACATGTTTAAAATTTTTTTTTTTTTGGTATACCCCGGTAGCCTACTGGTTAAGAGGCATGCCATATAACCGCAACATCCACAGTTCCAATCGGAACCACAGATCCTTGTTGCATGTCACCTCCCATCACTCTCTCCTTTCAATTCCTGTCATCGCTCCACTGTCCCTTATAATAAAAACATGAAATACCCCCCGAAAATATTAAAAAAAAGGTTATTTTTTAAAGGACGATGCTTGAATGCTAAAGCAGAACTCTCTCCTATCCCAGTTTGAAAGATTCTTTAAGAAACTGCTGGCAAAGATAATTCTGTTTAATATTATACATGGTATTTTTCTGTCCCGTTTGAAATGCTGGAGCTTTAATAAGAGCACCAGTTTTAGTAAAGGGTCAGACGTTTTGAGGAAACGCATATGAATCAAGCAATTAATTATTGAAGAGCTCTGTCAACATCAAAGCCTGCAATATTCTTTGCTCATATGGCTTAAATAGTTCAATAAAGTAACTTATTAATGAGGACTAATTTGTTTCGCTCTTCTTTTCACTTTGCTCTATTATCGGCTTTGTTTCAGCTCTGTTATACTGCTGTTAATATGGGTACAGTCCCATCAGCTGAAGGTTAACCCTCTGACCTCATTCATTGTGGCTGATAAGAGGACGTCACAGAGTTACTCTGACCCTTTAAGTGTTTATAGAGTAGATTAGTATAATTATAGGGATGGTGGACCTTTATAGAAGCTGTCAGCCAATCTGCAATAAACACTTGTAATGAATTTTGTTTGTTATGAAGCCCAATAACATCTGGGTTGAGGCTGCTTTGAAACAGCAATATTAGTTTAGTGGGCTGTTCTTACATCATACTCTTTCATGTGGTGGTCATTTAACAGCAAAGAGAAGAGGAAGAGAGGAAGGAGTGGAGGAGGAGGCGGGTCGGTTGAGTTCAGCAGCTTGAGATGAAGCAATGAACCAAAGCAGTTACAGTCGACTGCTCGCAAAATGCATTTTTTTGTTTTGGAAAGTCACATCAGACCCAACGGAGACATTTTCAAGAGTTGGGTGACTTTTCTGCAAAGTTGTTAACAACTTGAGAGTGATTAACGGACTTGAAGGAGGAAGAAAAAAAGTCAAAAAGCGGGTAAACATTTTATTGCCCGCATCGGTGAAGGACACTGATGGCAATATTATTACCCGAGGTCCTTGTGGGGGCACTTGAGTGTGAATTGCTAATCAGGAAGGCCTTCTCTGGTCTAATCCCTCTTTGAGTGGCCGGCCTGGAATCAGCGCGTCTGGGGAGACTCCCCACTGCTTCTGGCTCTGGAGGCTCCATTCAATAGCGCAGCCCTTCTGTCCCATTCCCACAGTCCCCTCACACTGTGCGGCGCAGCCATGCATGTGCGCACACACACATGTGCACGCCCCCCCACACACACATCCTCCTCTAACCAAATTAGATTAGACCCTTCCCTTTCTCCCCAGCAAGGCGCTGGTCTTTTCTCTGCCCGGTCATTTATCCCACCCTTTTGTCTCTGCTTTATAAAAGAGAAACAAATTCCCAAACAACTCCCCTCCTAAGAATGCACTGGTTTGGAAAAGGACGAGGGAAGGGCAGACATCTTTAGCAGACCTTAGGTGATGCTATAATATCGCCATCCCTTTGGTGTGTCAGCTCTAATGATGTGTGGATGTGGGGGAGAGGCGTGGTGCGGTTGGCAGAGCAGTGAGAACAACGCCAGCTGTGCAAAATGTCAACCTGTTACCCCACAACAACACTGAGCCGTTTCTGACAGCAACACTAAGGATCTCTTTATTGTGGCCCCTCGCTAACATTGTCCAACATTTGCTCTGCTTGGCCGTAAATCCTCCCTGACTAGAATAGATAAAGTGCAGTCGGCGAACTGTCTGCATGAGATGTGCACCAGTGTGTCCGAGTCCTGTAGTATTAGTTGTTTTGATTCCTTGTATCTTTATTCCTTGTAAACCAGTAATGGACACTGACGCATATAGGCAAAATAAAGGCCTCAGTTGAAAGGGTCTTTTGTAAGAAAGCCCTGGTGGAAGCTTATTCCTCCTGGTTCAATGTGCAGCCAAGCTATCCCAAAAGCAGCAAATTGAGATCAAAGCAAAATTAAAGCTGACTCGTTCAAAGCAAGATAAAAATGTGTGAGCCTGCAGCGATATTTTCTCTATTGATTTCCTCCTTTGCTTGCACTCCGTGGGACTGTGCTGGCTGTGCTGTGCTCAGCGCCAGCATTGGAGACTGTAAGGCTGCTGCAGGGAGAAGGGAAATGGCTATCGATACAGACAGAAAAACACTGTCATAATGATCAGGGATAAACGGATTTCACAGAGCGCTTGAGATCCAAGTGATTGGGTAACTTTTCATTGCCGTCCAAATCTGTTTTCACTTTGCATTAAGACACAGGGAAGAATAATGAGAACATCTAATGGCAAGCATGAGAGTGGCATGAAGAGCAGGCATAGGAACGGCATTGTCTTGTGCTGTTATTAGCCGTGATTCTCTGGATAGAAAGAGGCGTGTAGAGCCAAGTTTTGTCATTGTCTTCCCATCCGGTGCATGGCACTCCTTTTTAAGGAACCACATGTGGAGTCTGTCTCTCTGAAGTTTATTTACATTTGCAAGAATACTGAAGAGCGTCTTTCACAGACATTTCTCTGACCGTTTTTTTTTTTATTTGCTTTTATGTTCAGTGCTAGCAGAAAAGAATCAGGCACAGATCAAGTTTTCTCAGCGCTGCACAGCAGATAGCTGCACATTGGAAAGATGTCAGCTTTAATTAGAGAGAGCTAGCTTGAATGTGATGTTCCAGTAATAGCACAACAGCAAACAAAATGTCTTTGTTATGTTGAGCTCAAATCTGAGTAATTATGGGTAATTTACCATCGCTCTACTCGCGCTGCAGGTTGTCGGCAAGGTGTGAAGGGATGAGTGAAGGTGCAGGTGAAGGATTCAGTGCCGCGTTTGAAGTCCTGGGAGGGATTGACAAGCCTTGCAGTGAAACCTGAACAGGTATGAAGACAAGCTGGAACAATCAGTGTCTGCAGACGCCGCAGACCAACAGTGTTTCTCTTTCTGATGTAATGTCGTATCTTTACACAGTCTTGCACATCAATCTTGATCCACAGTAGAGCAATGTAGCAAAGATGTCGGAAAGCTGAAATCTAAAATGTCTGTCAGACTGCACTGGAGGCTCCAACAACTGACAAAAATGAACTCTCTTTGTTTTCTGCGTCTCCCAAACACATGCAAGAGTGCATTTGTACATCTCTCCTGCTCTCTTCACCTCTCTGTTGTGAGGTGTAACACCTGGGCGAGCTGAAAGGAACATGAATAAAGCTGAAAATGTCTTTTAATCTGTTTCAGATATTGTTTCATAGCTGTAAGCAGTCTTACCTCATCTATGAAGCTTCCTCCTCAGACAGAGAGATCACTGTATCTGTAAGCATTCCTCAGGCTCAAATATCAAAACAGCACTAAATAACCTGTCATTCTCCCTCCGCAAAACATAGACGTTGCTGCGTGATCAAGCTTGTGGTCCATTTTTTGAGGGAAAAAGTATCTCACAATGGTATAACCTCTAAAGTTGAAAGGTTATGCTATATTAGACAAAGTAAAATCAAAAGCAGTGCAACAATTTCTGAAAGCCGTGATGTGGAAAAAAAGAAGTGCTGTTATCAAGTAAACTTTAGTCTGGAATAAAGTATAATGCTTCAGCCATATAATGAATGGTAGCAGTAAAAAGTATCTTACAAATTTCAACCCGTGTCAGAGAGACAGCTGTTGGTAACCCAGTTGTGGAATGTGCCCATGGCCTTTTTTTCCCCTCTTACACTCCCAGCAAGTGTAATGGCTGTTTGACTTCTACGCGCATGGTGTTAGAGAGGTGTCCCAGACACTGATATCAAACTTAATACCAAGTGATTTCTACTTTACATTAGTGCCTCCTGAGTGATCGAATGGGGAACCTGTGACATCCAAAATAAGAAGCCGTAATGACAGTCAGTCAAAAGTTGTCCTGAATGGAGCTGTTTGACATGCAAGTTTAATACATCCTGTTTGATACGCTTGAGTTTTATCTACAAAGTATGTGGGATGGTATCTTTGGGGAATGGCTGTTTTCCCTCTGATTAAACAACACATGAAACAATATGCATTCCTCTCTATCTATCTCACACACACACACACACACACACACACATACACAAACACACACACACACTGCTTTTTTATAGTTCCTGCAGATGAGACCATTGCTGCCTCTTGTCATGAGAAAGGATGTTGATGTTGAGGCTTTCGTAGAGGGATTTGAAAGCAGTTTTATTGGTGGTGGCTCTGCTAAGAAGCCAGTGAGTTAAGCATAGAACTACATGTTCAAAGATGGCTGTTACGATTTACAATAGACTGGTGCAGATCAGGTGTGACAGACCCAGGCCAGGTTTGAGCTCTTAAGCTCATTATTAAAAGCATTCATGGCTTGCAGCTTAGCGCAAAGAGCTTCTCTGTCTTCCTTAAGTCATTATTATTCATTTGGACCAATTCAAAAAAACAGAGTAACCATACTGTTGTTGTCATGCACAGACATTGTAGAAAGTAACAATTTCAAAATCGTTGGCATTAGATGTTATAAAACATTGTCATGGTACGCAATCCGGTATTTTGCAGAATCATTAGAGTGTGTGTGGAGCGTGCCTGTGTGTGTCTGGGTGACAGGTCAGCTTCTGACTGATCTCAGAGTTCACTAGGATCCAGTTCTTTCTGTTACTCCTGATCCCTCTTCTTTTCTTCAAATCTTCTTCTTCTTCTTGTTCATTCATGAGCTGAGGTCATTGAGCATCTTGATAGGAACAAATTTTTCACTCAAAATGAAACATTTTCAACTTGCACAGACCTATCTTCACCTTAGTTTATGATGCACAGAGAAAATTCAAGTCTCTTTGCAGCCGCTCATGTTTTAAGAGCCGAATATAGTCTAAAACAATCATGGACACTGGATGCGCACATGGCTCTGTTTAAACTTCACTGAGTGTCTGCGTAAGCAGACATGTCCACACATGCTTGCTGGTCTGCACTCAGGGGCATAGGCAGATGTCAAACTTCATGTCATGTAGACTGTTAATTTAGTTGTATGAATCTGTGAAATGTAGGTACAGGTAAATGACTATGTGGAACAAGAGAGTAACAACTGGGCATTTTAGCAGAAATAAAAAGAAGAAAGAAATTGTGCTAAATTAAATATTTTTGAAAATAATAGAACAGCACTGGGAAACAAAACTGATATCTGGGGAAAATGGTGTCAACAACATTAATATTCTGGGGCAACCTTAACTGACATGAGCAAAGGGTCAAAGCATTTGTTTTTATTGCACTTTGTCTATTGCCAAAAAGAACAGTACAAACACTATAGTTAATCTAATGAACATAAGCTGGTGGGCTAAATCACCTATGCGGTGGGCAAGTGAGTCCCTTAAATACGCTTCCTACCCTGAAACATAATCATTTTGGGAACATAACCCATATGTAGTATTGTATATGTTCTTCAGTAACCCCTCCATCTGAGTTCAGAGAGATTCTGCCAAAGCCCCTTTCATTTCTTTACTGTTCTCTCACAGTTTTGGTAGCATATCATAACTGAAATACAATATCAGTTTTGTTTTCCCCAAACTCCATCAGTTTTGTTTCCCAGTATTTTATCCCATAGGAACTCAATATTTACAAAAATAATTAAGAGTATAATTTATTTCTCTGTTCCTCTAAAATGCCCAATTTTTATTCCCTTGTTCCCCAGCTTGTTTCCTTCCACTGTACCTACATTTAAGTACCAGAACTATTAAGTATTTTATTGGTATCTGATTCATACAATGAAATTATCCTGTACATTGTAGTTTGTAGCATAAAGTGTTAAGCATTAATACAAAAGGATGAAGTTGTGTGAAGGACAGCTGCCTTTTTCATGTTTGCATCCAATTATCATTCTGTTTCATCTCTGTTACAGATGCTGAGATATTAGGAAGATCCATGCCTTCATTCGTCTAAGAGTAAGACCAAAAGGAGAGTAAACAAAACTTCTGTGTCTTAAGTGCCGTCTTGAGTGTCAACTACTGTTGACAGTCTGCGTTCAGAGTGAGCAGACTGTTAGCTGTCTAAACAGGGTGACAGCGGACGGCCCACTGTAGTTCAAACAGGTCAGCAGGAGTGAAAGACAACACCAGCTCGGCTGGCCCACCGTCCTCTGGGAGCTGACACAACCTTGTTGGTGCCCCCCTCCAGCCCCTCTCCCTTGTGTCGAGTGACACCCTTGTCCCCTATCCTCTAGCTATCATTGAAAAGAATAGGACATGCTGTCACCACCATGACCCTCTTAGTCTGGGCAAACAACTGTAGCCTCTCTACATTTCAGTGTCTGTCTCTTCCTCACTCTCTCACCTCCTCTCCCTCTGTGGTTTTGACAGAGAGGCTGGTGTTTCAGGTTCAGGACGTTTCCATTAGCACCTTTTGGTGAAGCCCTTTCATCCAGCTGTCACGGTCCCTGTGATCTGACCACGGCCGGGCTGTTAACCTGCCGCTGTGACGACGTCAAAGCAGACAGACCTCACATTGGGGAGAAGCCCTCAGTTCAGCAAAGACTCCTTCTGTTTGCTCCTTCTCTAATAATTGTTTGCTCCGCTGTCTGGAGGTGTTTGTTTACCTCTGTTGACATTTGGCTCAGGGTTAATGTCTGATATGTGTTAGCGATATCTGTTTTGTATGAATGTCATTCCTGAGTGCGGCACAGTCCATGGTAAAATCTAATGTTTTACCTCAGAAATATGGAGATAACATTTCTTGTTGGCATCCAAACATGAATTTTGTTTTATCATTTTACTTGAGCATGGAGAGCTGAAGTTCTGTCTTCATGTCCATGCTAGCCTCTGTTCCTGCTTCTGTAACTCAATACAACCTCTTATTCAGCATTTCTTTCATGTCTTTCTGTAAATAAATGTTCTTAGGGTCTACTATCCACATTTTAAGAGAAGTTAAAACCTTTTAATAAAACAACAACACATTTTTAGTACACAAAAAAACTACAGCCCATGAAACTTAACCAGTTAAGCAATGCTGGTACTTACATCATCATGATTGGATTAATTTGCTCATATGATATCCACCCAAGCTCTCTTTTAACGTCATCTATATGTCTGGACCATAGACTGTATATAAATATGGATGTAGTGAGGTGTGTTGTCATCCACTGATTTGCACTGGAGGCAGTTTATTGTCAATGTATTGTTGACACCATCTTTTTGGAGCCAAGACCTTCCATATATGAAGTGCAGGGGTGTTACTTCTCACGCTCTGGAAACACACCCTGCTACATTGGACCCAAGCTAACGCTAGCTTACTGGGAACACCGAGTGGTGCGCACTTGGGCTAACATTAGCTACTTTAGCTAAATTATGCTAACAGGGCAGGTATCATAATCAAATACCATTAAACTTACCAAAATATTGTGACAGTAGGTCAACTCAGTGTGAGCCCCGGAGCTGGGGAGAGCAGCAGGTGACTGCAGACATCAGAGTCTACTATATATTGTCAAGTCTTATTAATGGAGCAATCATTTCCAAAATGACCACCAGAACACTTAAAGGCCCCGAGTTTATCGACTGGTACCATAATCATAAATGCTTATTCACTTAGTATTTCTAGAGAGAAGTTGATGCTTTTTGAATGGGAGTCAGTTGGAGGCAGGCAATCCATGATAGTTACATCTTGGTCTGAACTAGCACTTGACTTAGCCATTAGCCAAGCTGGTAATGTTTATGGTGCCACAAACATTACCAACATTGCTGCTAGGGCCTATGGGAGGTGATGTTTGTTAAAGTCAGCTAAAAACAGATAGATTGACAATGATATTAGATTGTATTTTGAAAATGCACCATCCTTATCTAGACATTTGGATGTGCCACACAACATACTTTTGAGTAAGGTATCTTCCAAAACTGGATTTTTAGTAAGTTATGTTACAAATGTCAGTGATTTTGAATGAGGTTTTCTTACTTTTTGGTTTCACCACAGTCACTTGTTGTTATGGTAGATCTACAGTATACATGGGAAAGCCATTCATAGTTATGAATAAGCCTGGCCTCTGCAGAGTAATGTGGGCTTCAACCAGTGATTTGTTCTGTGCCAGACAATTCATCTCTCCTCATTGGCATCCAATAAGTCAAACCATTAAAATGATTAATCAAGTTCTCATTAAATACCAAGGGACATACTTCAATTGATGGGGCAAACAATTAATGGCATCCTGTTTATTTGAAGTGATTATACTGGGTTTGTTCCCATCTGCCTCGTGGGAGGAAGTGGCGTCCCTGGTGCAGATGCTGTTTGTCAGAAGTCAGAATGGTGAAGCAGCGAGCCAGCATGCAACAGAGGAGATTCAAGCAAAACTGAAATAGAACAATGGCTCTTCCAAGCCTGTATCCTATTTCACAGAGAACAATGCTTAGTTTGTGGCACTTTTCCATACACATGAAAGACAAGCAATGCTTCTATAGCGCTATACACTGTATGCATTTTTGTGATATTTTAGTTCTTTTTGCTTTGAAGTGTGTTAGGGGAAACACAAGCCTCTACATAGCATCAAATATTTTGTTCACTCCAAAGGATTTGTGATGTGGATATAATCATTTAGTTCCAGTCTGCTTTTTAATGGGTTATACGTACAGTATATATATGATTAGCTGCTTCACATCAGGCCTTTATCCAGTGGGCTTTTGGACAGTTTGAGCAGCAGCTACTATAAATGTTCACAGTTCCCAGTATTATTTTGTAGTTTACACCTACAGCTTGTTTTTGTTATATTATAAATAAGACTAAATTCAAGAATTACAAAAGAGCCAGCACTAGAGCAGCCACATAGTTTAGTGACTGCTCTCTTCTTTGCAAGGACCCCCCTGACCAAACTGTGGCTGGAGGGGACTCCTCCTCCTTCACTTATTGTCCCATGGCATGATTGTTTGTTGTCATTGCGGTATTGTTTTCTCTGACACTTTTTGATCTTGGTTTATGGTCCCAGATGTTGGCAGAGGGGTGCAATCCCACAGAAAAGACATTTCAGGGCTGCAACTGATGCTCTCTGTGGTGTAGTACTGCTAAAACAGCAAACACAGATTCTTCCTCCCAAAACACCAAGCAGCCATAGGCCTATAGAGGAGAGAGTTGTGGCCTGAGCCTGTGGCAACCTGTTCTGTTGACTTTGAACAAAACAGCCAAAGAGATTTTATTGTTTTGCAATCACAACTGTTCACTCTGATTCTATGAGTCTGAGACTCAACAGAATATGCATTAAACCATGTCAATAATACTTTAACAACTACAATGACATACCACAATTGACTAGGCTACAGCTTCTTCAGTAATACCAGTTTTTCTACAGTATGTGTTGCTTGGACTGTTGTTTCCTCACACAAGATGTTGGGGACCCTGTGACCATTTCCTCTCTGTAGGTGACTCCTACCTCCACTCTGCTTGTTGCTGTCTGATGGTGTGAGGAGGCCACCCTATTCTTTTTTCTACGTCTGTAAAGGTTAGGAGATGTGAATGAATCAGTTCTGTGTGTGCCCAGAGGAGAGCCAGCACAAAGGCCTGTTGTGGGGGGGCAAGATGGCCCCAGCATAGCTTCTTACCACCAATCAGCAGTGATAAAAAAAAAAGACTAGAGTGAGCCAGAGGCGGCATGGGGAGTAGAGCTCCTCTGTAATTACAACATGGTCTTAAAAAGCAAATACCAAGCCCTAGCAACCTCAGCCGGGAGACAGAGAAAAAAGGGGGGGAAATAGTGGAGAGGAGGGGTAGAAGAAAAATAGGCAAAGGGGAGTTAAGAAGCGCCACAGAGAGCGACCCTGCAATGACCTCGGCTCTCCAACAATCGTCCCCTGCCAGCTGGAGCCAGGGTTAGGGGCGAGAGCGAGGGGCCGGGCAGGATCCCCTCTGATTTATGACTGACTATAAGGCCCCTGAAAGAAACCCAATCACCCAGGATTCCTGCGCAGCATGACTCTGGCTGGAGAGAATAGATAGCCCAGGAGAGTGTGGGACTGGGGCTTCGGCGGCAGAGCCAACAGCTCATACACAGGGACTGACACAGAGGGCCACTTTACCAAGGGGAGGGCCAGTGGGCACTGGCTCTATTATCTACAGCTCTCCGCATTGAGCATGATATCATTACACTGCGCCGACTCTAACCTCAGCTGCGTTCAACGACTGCCCAAACTCATCCTCTGAACTCTCTTTGTCCAACATATTTCACAACGTGGATTTACATGCACCCGGCTAATTGCTCTATCTGTCTAATTAGTAGAAATGTAATGGTTATTAAATTTCAACCTGCTATCAATGTAGAGTGGGAAAGAGAGAGGCAGGCTGAGAGTAGGGCATGAATAGAAAGGGAGAAGGCAGCTGTCTTTTAAAGCGGGGTAAGCCGCGCTTGGAGCTACCCCGCTGATCCATTAGCATATCTGAATGATCCTGTTCCTGCACAGCCACCACCACGCTGCAAGGTGGCACATCTGAAGAACGCGCCCTTTGAATGCGTTTGCAAGCTGGGGAAACTCTTATTTTTCAACCCGTTTGAAAATCCGGAGACAACTTGATGTTTGAGAAGCCAACAAAAATAAAAGAGGGATAGAAAAGGGGAGAGGGGAATAAAAAAAGTTTCAGATTTTGAGGAGGACAGAGTTTTACAAGGTTTTTGAAGCTGGATACTTAATAATTCACTTGATGCTACAAGCAGCAGCAAGGCCGTATGGAAACATACTCATGCATGACAACAGTTTTCATCGCCTATGTGTTGTCAAAAGAAAGTGTGTCAAAACCTCTGGTTCAGGCAGCAGATATATAGTATTTTGTTGAAAAAGGGTGTTTCAGGGATCCTCAAAAGCAAACCCATGTTCGGAAACAGGTTTTATTTAGAGTGCTTACAAAATTTGGAGAATTTTGAAAGTCAACATTTTCTAAATTTTCTAATAATGTTAGCTCCACTTTATCACCTCAGAGTCTGAGAAAACCAGCAAAGCTTCCTTTTCAAAGCACAGTCATGGTGCAGTGACATTTAACTGCCTGCCTCACACTGCCTAAGTATTTGCGACATGTAAATAATTATTAACAAGTTGTTAAAAAACAGGTTAGGCTGGATAACATCGCTTTGGTAAGACACACCCAGTATCTGCAAGCAAGCAATACTAGTGAACTTTTGAATGCATAATGTGTCTGTACATTCTGATCCTGATCTTATTTGGTAAATGTGTCAGAGCTTAGGGTTTTTTCTTTTTTTTTTTGATCAGCCTTGAAGTTGGTCTCCCCTCAGCCACAAAGCGGGCTTCTATTGACTGGTTCCAGGGAGCGTATTGATGGTTCCATAATTTGGGCACAGGAACACAAAAAGGCTGACCCCCGCTGGGCTCAGCACGACAGCCCAGTCAGCAGGGAGGCTTGCATTTATTAGCCTGGGAGAGGAGCTCCTGCAGAATTAAAGCACATTCACCCACCCATTGATCTCTGTCTTGAAAACAATACTCGCCTCCCTCTCTGGCAGCGAGCTAGGCACTGCGCGCTCTGAGGTAATTCGGTGGCCATAGAAAACAGGATGGCTCACACCCTCAGGCTCCAAGTAAACTATTTGAAAAGTGAGAGGAATAGGATAAAAAAAACACTAAGCCATATTAGATTATCAATCCACCTGTCCAATTGTATTATGCCATGAATCGGGATGAATGGTGGATGGATATGAATGCAGCTGTTTTGTGTGTGCTTCCAGGGAGCAGAAACCAGTCTTTGTTTTTATGGCTGTGTTGTGACATGTTGAATGCTACTTTATGTGGCTCTGTGGGATTCAGAGCGCAGGTTTCCTCTATTTCTGTGAAAAGCTGTCTGTGGATTGGATCATGGCTAGGCTCTCACAGCTTACTGAACTTGCCTTTTACTTTTGGCTCCGGCATTATGGTCATATGAGAGGTGCAGCGCGTGGTTACATAGCTTCCGTCTCTCCAAGGGATCTTATCTGCTGGCCAGTGGACAAGGGTAATACATGGGATACAGATGAGGGAGAATTAGGGCAGTATGTTCCAACTCTGTGAGCCCCCACCATCTTAGTTTCTGCTAATCCACTGATAATGGCCTTCATCACCTCCAAAAATACCAGAGAGTCAGTCACAAGGCAGGAGCATGCTCCCAGTATCTCCTATCTGATAGGGTGCACATGTGCATGAAACTTAGACCTAAATCTGCTTTACACTTAACCTGCACAGCCTCCCAAGAAGGAGACATGAAAACTGAGTTATCGGTTGATGTTTTGATCTGCAGACGGGATGAACCGAAACTGCTCTCCTCTCTCTTTGTGTCAATTGTGTGTGTGTGTGTGTGTGTGTGTGTGTGTGTACAGCCCTGATTGTTGACCTAAGGAACTTGTGGTGCTTTGATGCTGCCCTCAGCAGCTAGTGTCCAAGGAGAGGGGGGGCTGTCTGGACTGTCCGGTCAACTCCTCACACAAGGGCCACAGTGTCAACACAAGACCCAAGAAGACAGTGAATGTCACACTTCACAGATAGTTGAAAGGAGCGGTGCGTCTCATTATGCCACCTAGAGCTGCTTTTGTCAGCTGGGATTTGATGTGTGGAGGGGAAGGGCTCAGGAAGACGCCATGGCCTGGTATGGGGTCTGCCGCTGCCACGTTTGAAGTCACTGTGGGGACAAGGTCTTTCATATTTACAGAAAAGAGAGGAAAACTCAAGGGATGACCATGATTGGCACACTGTTTTGTTAGCGCAGTAAATGGCTTGAGCTAATCACCATTTGCACCCGCCCTGTTCATCAACTCTCTTGCAGCCCCAGGAGTTTTAAAAACAGTGCTTCGCAGGCACTTTTTTGGCTGCTCAAACATGAAACTTCCTTTAATCTATTCTTACTCAAAAAGCCATTCAAACATCTTACATAAATTATGCTCTTAGCATTAGAATCAAAGGCAAGCGCCATCTCTCCTCACACTGTCAGTGAACTTTTTGATGGACAGATATATTGAGGGTAGCTTTATGGGTAGCATATGTGTATTGTAATTCCAAAAGTGACTTTGAAACTCGACCATATCCCTCAGTTACAGTGAGAATAAACTCCTTAACCACTGTTACAGTTATCCCGAATTCATTTAATGTCAGAAGAATACTGTTAAAAATGCAATATGGCAAAAATTAGAGCAATGTCTGCTGCACAACATATCAAACTAGTGCACAATGAAAAATGTTCATTCTTACAACAAGACTGTCAATACAATACATCAGATCCTTGCTGCATTATCATCTAAATCTGATATTTTAATCCTCTACTTTAAAAATAATATGGAAAGAGTACATTTTCCCTCTAGATACACTGGGAGTCATATCTACTGGGACAAATGTGTCTAATATATATGTTAAACACAAACACATATATTACATACTAAAGTTATATGACCTATGGCCTACTGTTCTTGTTTTCATAATCACTGAACTCCCTACAAGGTATCAGTTCAGGTTAGTTTCTTAAATAATTGCAGAGCATTCTGACCACAGTAATACTATATATTATCCAAAGGAAGAGTTCAGCATTTTGGGAAATACCTTTCTTCATATTCCTGCCAAGAGTTTGATCAATACCACTCACCACGCATTTCTGTCTGTTAAATATGAGGCTACAGGCAGTAGCTGATTATCTTAGCTTAGCACATGGATAGGAAGCATGGGGCAACAGTAAGCCTTGCTCTTTCTGAAGGTAAAAAAATCTGGCTATTCCACCAGCACCTCTAAAGCTCACTAATTAACATGGTAAAACTTGTAATCTGTACAAAAAGGGCAAAAATGTTGTTTTACAGTGGCTATGTGTAGAGCTAACGTAGGCTAGCTGTTTCCTCCTGTTTCCAGTCTTTATGCTAGGCTAAGCTAACTGGCTGCTGGCTCTAGTTTCACATTGAACGGACACATATGAGAGTTTTATCAATCTTCTCATATAGCGCTTGACAAGCAAGTGAATAAGTGTATTTCCCAAAATGTCAAACTATTATCTCAGTGGAAATAGTAGACACAACCTGGTTCTCATCACAATTTTATTCTTATCATTCTCAGAATGTTATTCTCTGAAAATAACATTTCTATCTTTATTTCATTTTTATTTTGCTGCACAGAATTGATAGGATTAATGTTTCAAACTCCTCTTCCTGTCTTTCTTTGTAGTCTGAGTTAGTTTGTATGAAGTCTGTGTATAATGTTTAAAAGGAAGAGCATCAATATACAACATTAAATATGCTTTGTACTTGAGATAAAAAGTCTGATCCTGTGTCCTTCCTCTATATTGCAAATGAGAAAAAGAAGACTTAGAGGTGTTGACTACACCTCAAACCGCCATGGAAGGTCATGGTCAGGGCTTCTCTTTGTAATAAACACAAGGCTTCTTTCATAAACAAAGGGGAGAAAGGGAGAAGAGAGAGAGAGAGAGAGTGGGAGTGTATGTGTGTCTGATGGCAGAGTGTAAATAGACTCTGTTCTTATCTTTGTTCAAATAGTGTGGAAAGGGAAAGTCAGGAAACACACAAAAGGGAGAAAGGAGAGTGGAAACAAAGCTAGGTACAAGATAATGACAAGGTCAAGTGTGCACTCAATGGCTCAGTTCAGTCGGAGGGAGATAAGGCCCAACCTGCTGACAAGGTGTGTGCAGCAGAGGGGAATGGGAGGTCAGGTAAAGCTCTGGGGATAGACTGCCCCCCACATACACACTCACACACTTTCACCATCTCAAAGTTCATTCCAGTGTCTGTTTGTGGGAACACCAGCTCACTAGCAACACCTGCTGGAGAAATGAGCACATACAACTGATGACTGACAGCAATTTCAGCTCCGATGACAGTAAAGTTTGAAAAAAAAAAAATTTACACTCAATTGAAACAGTGTATCATCATTGAGATTAGCCTGTGAAAGGGTTTATAATTAGAGAAAGAGAAAGTTTCATCCGATCCATCACGGACTTGCATTCATTGTGCCTCAGTGTCTGTAGTATAATGACAGCAGTGTGGGAAGCTTTAAAATCTCCCCAACCAAAAACAATGCCGGCTTGAAAGGCACGTTGCCAATGCATTCATCAAGTATTTCCTGGAGCAAGTCCAACAATAACCAACAGTCTGACTGGGAGAATTCTTGTCTCTCTTTGATGTTTAAGTTTCTTCGGTTTCTGAGAGGCACATCACTGGCTGAGTGAAATTTGAAAAGGCACCGAGCTTCCATCTGACGTCGAGCATGACATTAAGTATGATTTCAAACGACAACAAATAAAGTGTGAAAGGGCTACAGGCTCGCAACTTACTTTCACAGAGCATAAAGGATAGGATTAGTTGAAGGCTATCTCTGATGTGTCACTCATCTCCAGGAGAGAGGAGAAGGGGAACACAAGATAAAAACGTCTTTTGGTGGACCAGCAAAGCCAGAGAAGAGAAAGAGAGATGGGGAGATATGCTTCAGTAGATATCTGATACAACTGATCCAGATACTGACCCTAATCCTGAGCTAGAATTCTGATCTCATGCCTGGATAAAGGTATAAAACCCCTTTGAGGGGTTTCAGGCAAAAAAGGGAGGCCTTGGTCAGATACTCAGAGGTGGGCAGGGTCAGTTGGACATCAGGCAGCACTTTGACCACACCGAGCCTTGAAGATGTGAGGGGCCGAGGGTCTGTTAAGTTTCACCCAACACAACTAGGCTCTGGGTGAGAGAAAACACCAAGAGAGGGGGATTGAAGTGAACTACAGGGAGCAGGCTGGCTGTGCTGTTGTGACTGATAAAGAAGCAAGTCAGCAGCTCTTTGCTGTCCTTCATTTGCCTGCTTTAGCGCCTATGGAGTGGTCTTGTGGAAGCAGTGGCAGAGGGAATAACACTGTGTTATTGATTGTATACACTAAATCCACAGTGAAGCTGACATTTGGATCAGTGATTATGAAATCCAGGGGGTACTTCTACCGTTGCCAGGAGTTATGTGGAAAGATTGTGGGGTAGCATGGGTAATTTGATGAAATAAAAATTTGATTAAAAAATATTCAGTCAACCATAACAGCTGGACATGTGTGAAAATAGCTTGTAAGCGAACACAGAATCAAAGATAAGTATTTGGTAAATAACTGAAGTTGCTAAAAGTAATTGATATAGATTGCGAAAAATAATGGATAAATGGTTACTATACATAGCTAATGGGCAAGCAGTTGAAACAGATAGCTAAAAGAAATTGATAAATGGTTAAAATAGATTGCTAGAAGTGGTGGATAAATGATTGTAATAGCTGATAGTAATAAATAACATTGTCATATTTGAATGTTTTAGATTGTTCTTAATGTGTGTAAATGAATTGTACATGTGTAGTGGTTTGCAAACGTGCTTGTCCTAAATTGCCCCTTGAGGGACAAATGGAGTATTTTGAATTGATTTGAAAAGTTAGCTTAAAGTAATGAATAATGGCTCAAACTTGTAAAAGTAATGCATAAATGGTTGAAACATCCAGGTTCAGCCACTACAAATGGTAGTAGTATGAATGCAAACTTAACCAAACCAACCTAAATATCCACAGTTCAATTGTATGTAAAAATGTTGAAACATCCATTATCATATTGATGGCTGACAACAAAGGTTGGGAACCACTGGTTTAGATGAAGAGAAGTATATTTTTGATCCCTCTGAGAAAATAGAAACAGAGGTTGGGGGTACAACTTAATATAAGTGAGGTTTTTACTAAAATGTTGTCCTCAAAATGTAGTACACAAGTCCACAACAAGTACAAACAACATTCAATTTATGTAGACAGAGCGTTCTTTAATCTGTTCTTAAGTGATCAAAAAAAAAAAAAAAAAAAAAATATCACATTTATTTTAGCTGATATTGCCATCTAGTGGTGACACTAATGCATTTGGTCAATCATAATTTGTGCCGGACTTCAGATAATTTTCTTCGCTTCATCTTATGGAAATATTTCCAAATGTCCAAACTAACAAGATGCACCCATGCCAAAATGACCCAGATGGCAGCTTGCTTCCAAAAGGAGGCAGCCTTAGGTCAGAGATGGAAGCTCACACAAACACACAAAATCACTGCCAGAGCCTCTGCTCTGTGTACTGAGGATTAATCAGCCATATAGGGGCCCTGATGGAGGGGGAGCGGAGCGTATAGAGAACATGGCTGGCCCTACTCTATCAATCAGACACCTCTCCTTCTACCCAATCCAAATTGACCTGCTGATGCACTGGCCACGTCCAAGCTCAGTGTGGAAATAAATCACATTGAATCAGAAGTGGGTACCTGTCAGCTCCACTGAATGCACCATCCCTCCCTCTGCTTGCCCCAGATGGAAAGATGTGTTTGTCTGCGTGGCTCACTGCCTCACACACAGCAGATTGAACAGATGACTGCACCGCACATGAGGACAATTATGAGAAGAGCTTGTTTTCCATGTATGATGGTCTTCGCCTGGGTCAGCTTTCTATTGATTTTTATACAGATAAAGGATAAAGGAGTTACTCATTTTAATGTTATAATGCATTCTCCAGTCCTTTAGGATTAGCATTGGCTTGTTCACAGCTGTGATAGCCTTCTACAGCTGGACAGAGGAGGTTAAGGACAGAGGTGAAGTGAAAGTTTTGTGGTAAAAGTGTTACTTCCTCTCCTTGAATGAGAATGAATATACTTACATTTGTCTTGCTGGCACTGGTGCAGAGTTGTCGATACGTCCCTGCATCAGCGCTGACAAGACAAATTCCCTGACACTCATTGTGCTTGATGAATACAGCGATTTGGAGTCTTATTCTCATTAGAAATATAACCATAACACTATGCTCGTGATGGTGTAGCATGCCTCCCCTCATCCTTCAGCTGTCCCCGTATTCCCCCGGTTGTAAAGCCTGTCCCAGTGGCTCTTGGCTCCGGGAAGTTTCACAACATGAGCAATGGTGTGAGGGAAGATAATGTGAGGAGGGCTGGCTTTAAATCTCAGCTCTGCTCATCTCCTCTCATCCTCCGGTTCACCTACGCGGCCCGGCTGACAGATGACACAGTGTGCGGTCCAGGCTGCATCTCTGTTCTTGGGTCATCCATTGCTCCTGGAGTGATAAGTGGCTCTGTCCTGGTGTGGCTCATCCTGCTGCATACACAGTCAATCACAAGCCAGAGCCACAGTACAACAGAAGCCTGTGGAGGACAGCAGAGCAATAACAAAACCTGAGGTGACATCTGTATCACCTGAAATGACAAAGGAATTTTCCACTGTAGGTCCAATAAAGGACTAGTTGTACTACTTCTCCTGCCACCACCATAACTGTTAATTGACTACTGCCATTTTGTAGATCTGTTCAACAGCATGATTAGTAATGAGAACATAGAAAGAGATAAATGTTATGAGGATGTCATCAGACATGTTGGTTGTTTGCTCAGGTGTTTCATCTCAGCACTCAAGAATACCCACTGTTTAGTCATGGAAACTGGCAACCATTAATGTTAAGCAATCAGGAAGATAGTCTGTAGTAGTTCACATGTATTGCTGCAACCCACTGTGTTTTCATGCAACTGACTTGGCAAAACACAGTTAAATATTCTTACGATTTTGCTTCAGAGCTGCTAGAAGTTCCCACTTTTGAGACAAAACTCAAAGGATACCATCATTCCTCATGGTTAATGCTAAAATGTGAGCATTAATCAGTTAAACTATGGGGAGAGAGAGATGTTTTGTGATGTTTTGTGACCAAAAAAGTTTTTTCACCCAAAACAGAAAAGAATATATACTGTTTTTTTCTCTCCTACCTGTAGTGGTATGTAGCCATTCAGATAGTTTTTTAGGTTTTGAGATTTCCTTCACAAGCTCAATACAATGGAGGTGAATGGAATGTTATTTGTGGTGCTCAAAGCAATGAAATATAATTAAACAAAATTAAAGTAGCCTAATAGTTCTACATTTGTATTCACTGTCTTGCCAAGAGTAAGAAGAGACGATTGATACCACTCTCAAATGCAGTATTTATCTTCTCAGCTAAGTGCAAGAAAGTAAAACAGTTTCTCAAAATATCAAGCTGTTACTTTAACAGCAACATCTTCACTGCCCCTTTCACTCCTCTCCATGAAACACACTGTGGAACGTTTCATAGGGACTATTCATTGTCAGAAATTGTAGTTCCAGAGTAGATTTTTTTAAAAATTGCACTTTAAATGTATTGGGACATTGGCAAAAAAATACAGAGACTAACATCTCAAAACCTGTTCAAATCAAACCCAAACTATCTGCATGGTTAGATACCACTTTTTAAAATTTGGCTGAACTGACTCTTCAAGAGTCCAAACATCAATGTCCAACTAGACACAGACACTGAACCATGGACACAGATACACACTGTGAAGTTAAATTGATAGAGCGTGGCAATAACACTGCCAGGACTGTGGCTTTGATTCCCTCTGGGATTACCATTACTAGAGACATGTGCACTCCTGGCACTTTAAGATGCTCAGAATAAAAATGTGCTCTAAGGCACAATCCCCAGAGACACATACACACACACACACACACACACACACACACACACACATACACACACACACACACACACACACACACACATACACACACACACGTATGCTTCACAGGAGATAAATGAAAAGAAAATGAATGCAGTCCAGAACTGAATTCATTTTACATCCCACTGCAAACTCAACAAGCAGTGAGGTGCAGCACCGTAGCACTAGATGGCAGCACAACTGCACTGTTGCACCACTTCCTGATTGAATATTTAGACATTCACACATTTCCCCTGATCACTTGTATGACATAATATGATTACATACGTTGTCATATCTGTCCGTTCACCTGTGCTGTTAGATTGACATGTTGCCTGCCTGGAAACTCCTCATGTGCGCACCATCATCCCCAGTAAGAAAAAAAAATCTAATAACATGGCTGGCTAACTGCTCAGCCTGCATGTCATGCTGTTGTGAGCTTGCTTGAAAGAAATATACATAAATTAAAGTTGAGCTCTGACATCCACTCATTGGCCTTTTCCTAAACCACTCTCTGGAGATGGAAAAAAAAAAAGTCTGACTTCTGGAAGAGAATATTCCTGTTAATCCTCTGGACCTGATCGCAGTTCGCCAGGTAATTCCTGGAACTTGGCACTCTATCAGTGAAAGGGAAATTGGGCTTAAGATGTGGAGCCTCTCTGGTCTTGCAAAGTGTCTTTAAGAATGCTGAGGGGGAAGACTTGGAAGTTTGATGTTTACAGTCTACACTACTTACTGCTTAGGCTGCGGTTTCTGCTCATGTGCAGAAATTTCACCTCAACTGAAACACATACTTTGTGTAAAAGTTTCAGCTTTAATCAAGGAGTAGTAAGTAACAACAGACAACAAATTGCATCCGTACCATGCATAATCATGCATACATAATCAGGCTTAAGGAATTATCTGCATCCAAGACTCCAAGAATCCAGTGACCACATCCAAATAGAGATCATGGGTTGTCCATATTGTGGTTGTGAATGCATCGTCTGGTGTTGTTGTATACATACTAATCTGTATCTGGAATGCCTGCCTGTCATGATTCATTCCATCATGGCTGACTGTGTTCCCCAGAGCGTGAGAGAGAAGCTTATCATCTGTCTCTTCATTTCATGCCCTGTAGCAGACAGTCTTCAGCGATGGAACAAACTCTGAATGTAGCCACCATTGACACACCTTTATTGCCACACAGGAGACATATAGGGGAAGCGGCAGGCACATATTTAATCATCATATTCAAAAGGAGTTTCAGGTGTGATATTCTCAAATTTTAACCTTTCCGCTGCAGCATTTTCAGGATAAGGTGAGCTGGCTACAACTTTAAAATGTGCTGTAAGCTGAGATAACCTATCCAATATCGGTAACTAATGAGGCAGAAAGAGGAGCCGGTGCAGGCAGACGCTATCATTTCAGCTCCATACGTTTTCTTGTGCAAGATAAGCTTTGTCAGAGGTCAGATACTGTGTGATAGTTTGACCAATTTCCAGCACTATTTCCGGCAATGGCTGTCGATTTGATGGCAGCTTGGATTGCCAGCCGTGGTGAATGAGCATCTGCAGTGCTTTTGGCTCACAGGGGAAATCTGTTTTGGGCTGCCTGGAGTTGGACTGCCAAGCACTTTTACTCCCGGTGAGAAGATTGCTCTCATGTTTTATTGAACGTTGCCCCCGGCACCTCTCATCCTTGACAATCTGATTCCACCAAGGTCCACCTCATGACCTTAATGTTCAACCAATGGGGTGTTGCAATTCACTCACAATGACCCCTCCATCAACCTCATCAGCCTCATAGGTCCTTTGGGTAGCATTTATGGGCCACTCTCAAAGTAGATTAATATCTTTGCTGCCTGCCTGTATTGTACTTAACTGTCCTTGCACTTAAATAACCTGTCATCTTTGCCCTTTAGTTCACTCGCCCGATTACAGACAAGGCTAGACATCACTTTATCATCTATTCTTGGTTCTCTTTCACTATTAAAGTGCGCAGCCAACAACTTCCTCATACTGAGTATGTACATATCCTTTTGGCAAACATATTAAATTGGGTCAAGGCCTCTCAGCTTGCCAGCAGCTGAAATAAGAGTCTGTCTAGTCTCCTTGTCTGACCTCTAGAGCTGTCACCCAAACTGCATTGTAGTGGAGATTTAATCCACCATAGTTGTCATAGAGCCAGTGATGCTTTCATAAAAAACAAACCCAGTCCTCTATTATTCATTTTACCTCTTAACCTCTACACAGTTTCAACAAAAGAGGAAACATAGAGGGGAGAAGGAGCTATTCCTTTAACCCCCCCCCCCCCAAATGGGAAACTTCTCTTTGAAGGATTACTGTATGTTAATATAGAAATAAATGATAAATGAATGAGAAAAATGGGAGGATAATAATGAGTATTCTATGAAGCATCTATACTTAATTGAGGCCTGGATACTGCATCACTGATTTTATTTCCTCTAAACCTCCTTAAGATAACTAAACAGGAGATTAATGAGAATATTAATAAAATATGAGGAGCAACAAATGATCGTTGTAGGAGAAAAACTATTTGATAATTGCCTGAAATGTATTCTTTTCTTCTATTGACTTTAAAAGGAAACACATCTCCAGATGTCAAGATCTTATTGTCACTATTGGTAACATATTTCTAGGATAATTGTCAAGATGGCAGCCTCCAGTAAGAATTATTTGTCTCACAGAAACATCAAAGCTTCCTCATTAGGCAAAAAAGAAAATGTGAGAGGGAAGAAATGTTTGCATCTTTTATACGGCAACCAAACATGTGGTTTTCACCCAGTCAGATTCCATCTGGTTTGTGCTTTTTCAGACAGCTGCAAGGAGACACGTAGAGGTGACATCAGATTTTTTTTTTTGTCTTCAGAAATGTTTTGCCTCGGCTGAATGATCCTCAAGATCTTACATTTTTCACAGAAGTGTCATTACAGGAGGGGAAACAGAATGAAAACTTACTTAGAAAGTTGGATGATTTCTCTGAGTGAAAACATTTCTCCTATGCAGTGGTTCTGAAGAGCATTTGACTTCAAGAGACAGTTTTTGAACTTGATTTATAGTATTTACGTGAGATATCTTCTTGGATTGCTTAAGGATTTCAAGAGAGGCAACGTAGGCATATGCCAAAACTCTCAGTCACACGCATCTCAGATTGGATAGTGTAATTTTTTTACTCAAGAGATTACTTAGTTTCACTCAAAATGCAAACGATCCTCAGTTGCCCCGTGCATTTTTGTCATTTGTCAAGACATGTAAACATCAATTCAATCCTCAATCAAGTATGTGCTCCAATTTTCATGTAAAGTGGCTGTTGTTGCTGTGTTAACAGTTGTGTGCAAGCATACACTACAGTGTGCATTGGCTATGCAGAGGGCTGCAGAGCCCAGGCCTGCCTGCCTTGGTGTGTCTGATTTCTCTGTTGTGGTGGTGGGATTACTCTGGGGATTAGCAGGATACTGGCAGCACCCATCGATGGGACAGAGATGACAGTTCCCATCATGTAGTCTCCCGCTTCAACCCCTCACTACTCTCCGGTCTTAAAGCGGCACAAACAGCAGATTACATGAGTACAACAGCAGGGGAAGAAGTCACACATCACACAGTGGAGATTAGGCTGAACAAACTCTTCTTCGGCTGCCTGGGGGTATTCAGCCCAAACATGGAGAGCTGTTTCTCATGGCCCAGTTTGGGCTGGATTAGGAAGCTGTAGACAGCATTTCTCTGTACAAGAAATTGGAATAAACAACCATTGGTATGCTATTCAAATAAAGAATTGAGCTAAAAAAAATAAGTTTGCAGTTGCAAGCATCACTATTTAAACTCTTCCTTGTAAGAATGCTAGCAGGACTTTCATCTGTAGTTGCATGGCTAACACTTCTTGAAATGATCCCAGTGCACACTCAGAACCTCTACAGCCTGTAAATCATCTATCACAGGCAGCTTATGGTCAGAATCACCTGTATACTCAGTCATAATGACTGTTTGCAGCTAGCTCCTGGTGACATTGGTGCAGAGCTAACCTGTGTGCCTCTAGGACCCTGGGGAATAATAAGACTTGGTGTATTTTAGCCATCTGAGTTTTTGTTTGTTCAGGTCTCTGCTTTATACCTTTCAAGTTTTACAGACTCGCTATTAATGTTTGGAGAGCAGCTTGTGTGGGAGTGCAGTGGATGCTGTACAGGCATGTAATAGAAAAAGCCTCCAGTCGCCTCCCTCCTATTAAGGACACAGAAACCATTTTCTCTTGTCATTTAATAGGTAGAAGCTTCCAGCAAATATCAAAGATTTGCCTATCACTGTTTTATCCACTGAAGAACATAATGGAAAACTGTGCCTCAGTCTTATAAGCAGAGGGCTCGTTATTCATTGCAGTTTGAACAATGTACACTCTTTGAAGGTTTATCGGGTGGGAAAGTACAGATCGAGCCTGCTGCAGGTGGGAGCATCCCTAACTGTAATTGCATGTAGCTGACATGGTTTTAAGAAGACTGTGTTTGATCTGCAGCTTTAGTGGGCGTAGTCTGACTTGTCAAGTATCGTTCCTATTCTTATTCGCATTGCAGTTTTATGTGCAGTTTGTCCCAGTGTGCGATCATAGCTACCACCATGCACCTGCGAAATGCACAAGGCCTTCCACCTCATCTGCACTTTATTATCAAGCACTTCCTCTCTGAAATGTCCCCATCGATGAGCACAGTTTGCTCTTAAGTCCTGTTTATTCTGGACAATTTCCTGCAGAACAGTAGAAAAGCACTTTTCTGCATTCAGAAAAATAATAAATAGTAAAAATCAACGTGATGCCAGGGTTCTTATGAGTTAATTAAACACCTTCAGCAGATTTGAATATTTGAGCCATATTTGTAGAGGTGTTGATGTTGTGTTATTTATTCAGTGAGAAATGATAACACTTGCTAACTCAAAATAACTGTCAGCTCAGTTAAACAATCAGTTAAATAAAAAAACTTGAAACTTGCTGTGAACACAACTTTGAGGCTAGTTAGGGCCAGGATAGCTTCATGATTCATTTACGAGATCAGACCAAATCCATGCTTCACAGCGCACACTAGCACAGTGTTGACTTTTAACACTCTCAGAGTTAAATTGCAAGTTAGTCTTCAATAGGAGATATTTACATTTAGGTGTACTAAATTCTTTCCCTGAGACATTAAGATTCATTATTTTCTAATAAGGCATTCTTTCTAAAGCATTTATAGATGTGACTAATGGCTTTATTAATGGTCAATAAATAATTTACTAATGCTTTATATATTAGTAATAAACTGTAAATAAGAAAAAGACTGACAATCCTACTGGAATGTGTTTATTTAGTTCTTTATTCCATCAGTTTGATCACTTCCTTTCTGGAAAAGTGGTGCAGACCATCAGAAACCAAAACCCATCCATAAAAAAAAACTTATCAACATTTACAACTACAGACTTGATGGCTTATTTAAAAGGGAAACATCATAATCTTTTTATCATTGACTGCTGACATGATTGTAAAATGGAAAATGAGGAACTCATGAGACTACCAACTTGACTGCATTGTCACCAAGTAGAAACACATGGCACCCATGTTATAACTTAATAAAATGGAACATTTTATAGTGAATACTAACACACACTGCAGAACAACAGGAACTCATATACGACCAGGAGAGACAGTGAAAGACATACAAGAGCATGCAGGTAAGTCAACACTTATACACACATAAATACCTGCAACTCCATTACATTCAACCTTCAATGGTTAGTAACAATGCTATTGTAAAGATATGTAAATTTTAGTGCACTCTCTTTCTGAGTTTGCAATGAAAATGAGAATGGGAACATTAGAGTGTTGTGTGTGGCTAAATGCACCTCAGCAGAAGCTACCTCTATCTGTCAAACAGAAGGATGATGTACATTGGAAACACATTCCCTTTCCTCGTGGCACTCACATCTATCACCAGTTTATGGCCACTCTCCCCACTCTAGCACATCTCTGCTGTGACATCTATCTATGTCAGCATCCCAACTTGCATATCCGGAGGCCTGTGTTGTTTCTCTGTCCTTTAAGTGTTCATCACATATTCTTGACAGGTTTCACCATATGTTTGCTCTGCGTCTGTGAGCTACTCTGGGTGCTTCTTATAAGGAATTGATGGAGGAAGGTCACAAATTTTAGGCTTTTTTTAATTTTTTAGACAGCGTAATGTCATGTTAAATGATGGGTGAATGCATGACACTGGTGACTAGTGATTCACTTTATGTGCTACATCAGCTGACTAAAAAGGCTGTTTCCTTACAAGAGCACACCTGTGATATTTTAATAAAGATTAGTTTGAGAGATTACTCAACCATTCAGCTGTCAATTCCTTGAGTAAAACCTGTCTGATTTACATAGCAGAGGAAAAAATGTGGTTATGTTTACTTTCAGCTATTACGTCCTTATGAATATCATGAAATATTTGTGCTTGTATGCATGTTTTACAAGTATTCATGTCCTCCTTATACACTCGCAAATTCTATGTTTGTGAGTATGTATGAATATGCATGCATGTGTGTGAATACTGACTGATTTATGGCTCTATGTGCACTACTATAACAACTTCAGCACCAGTTTTGGGGGGTAAATCCTCTATACGTAGCGTTGCTGGCAGTTCCTCTGTGTGTGAGGAGCAGGTAAATAGGAAAGGATCTAAATTATCCTACGGCAGAACTACAGCATACTGAAGCAACCACAACACACAGATGCTGTTGCTGCTGCTGTTTATCACAGTGCTGCAGTGCCAGGGAGGAGCTCAAGTAAGCTGACAGTGTGAGCTAGTGGCAACTTCCTCGTTCCTTGTGATTACGTGAGGTTTGGTCTATGTGTTGATATGTTGGTTAATCCTCTTTATTAGTCAATGAAGCCCAATTTACCACTACAAGTCTTCCAACAAGTTATTTTGTTGAAGTGAAAGGAGTCAATATCTTCCATCTACTATTGAGTTGTGAATATTAAAACATGACTCTGTTTCTGGAGAAGGAGAATATAAGGCTTTTTTTTTTACCCTTTTCCCCCACACACGCAAGTACAGACTTTACAAAAGTGTTAGCATCCCTTTCACGCAGCACCTGCGCAGAAAACTATCATGCATGAATTTCAATTCCACTCTTCTGTTCATCAGGTTAATAAAATGAGCTAAAATGAGTTGAAAACCTGAAAATTTCTGATGCAACTGGCTGCAAGCAACAATAGTCACTCACCTTTGCTTTACTGACATGTAAACTCCTCTTAACCATCAGAGGGCACTAAAAATCCACCTGATGCTCTCAACTATTCAGAGCCCACTGGAATCTAAGTGTCACTGTAACTAAAACAGATTTATTGTTTTGACCGGCAACATGCAAAACACTTAATGTTCGCAGGTTTGGTAATACTAATTCCACTTTAATCAATCTCTAAATTTTGAATGAACTGTTCTAATGAGGTACGTGTGATGCAATAATGTCCTAATTAGTCTGAATTTCCCTGGTTGAATTTAAACTGTGATTATTACAGTACAAGCATTGCACCATCCAAGGTCTGACAATGTTGCAATACATTGACTCTCTGTGCAGAATATTATCCATAAATATTCCATAGTTTTTGGTGAGGAATAATAAATTTATACATTATGTATTTGTCTGCTTATATTTCCTCTGACACTAATAAAAAAGTTATTAAAATCAATAAGGAATACATTTCTGAATAGAAAATTAATACCATCACAAGAGGAAAATCATCAGTTTGAAAAAAAAAAAAGTGTTCTACTTTTAGAATCTTTTTAATTCAAGACATCATCCTCATGATATTTGCATTTGTTTGATCCTTCTTTCAATGGTCTATTCCAACATTTCCACACCACAAAGACACGTGAGAAGATAAAACTGAGAAGTGGCTTTTTTCTATGTCAATATACAGTGAAGTCCCACATTAACAGATTAAGTGATCAAAAATCAGTAGACACTAAAAACGTGATATGAACGTGATTGATAATTTCTTCTGACATCAAACCAACGCAGGGTTAATCCTACAGTACCAGCTGCGTACTGGACGTGGCTTCCTGAGCGGATGAACAGTGACAGATGATGAGTTTAGTGCCCTGAGGATTGCGCACAAGACAGTCAGTGATCTGCTAACAGCCGTTTAACACCGCAGATTCCCAGCAGCGGTGGCAGACTGGGTCACTCACTCAATCTGGAGGACTTGTTGAGATAATTCCCTTAGAGGGGTAATATTGATCTAAACTGAACTCTCTCCGTCGCGTATTTTTGAGCTCAAGATTCCCACATCTTCTAACCGCACACAAAGTCTTCAGGAGAGACATCTCCAGGCTTGTTACGCACAACTTTTACGCACAACCGTGGACCTGCCGATGAACAGATATCGATGCGCTGTCCTGGTCACCTGCAACACGGACTACACTCCAACTTGTACCCCAACAGGTGTGATTATGTTAAGTGTGCGAACTGCAGAAATGGATGAAACGATCCGCTCCATACTCTGCTGAAACAAGAGCAAACCACGGACACTGGGAACTTGCCTGGAACAACGAGCCGCACCGGGTGCCAACATGAGCCTTTACTGCCAGAGCTGGAGGATCTTACAGATAATATTTGTTACAATTATAGCAGTTCTCACACAAGGTAAGTAGCCTTGGAGTAATGGGTTGGTTGTTTTGATGTATTTGAAATTAAGAATGCCAGTCAGACACCAGCTTACAGCGTGCAAAAGTGCAATGAATTAACTTAAAGCCTCACTGTCAGCGTTTGAGTATACATACAGTGTCTCCAGTGTATTTAATGATAACAGTTGGAAACAAACTAGCAATTAGAATTAACTGCATGTCCATTTCGTGCACATGCTACTGAAGGAAGGTGGGTCTTCTCTCAGCAATGCCATGCCAGCAGTAAAACAGCCATCTCTACAAGTCTGAATAATAGATAAATGTCCTCATTTGTGCCACAAACTTACATCTTGCTCCACAGTGATACAGCATCCCAGTGAGCCTAACATGAGCATATGTGTCTTTCTTGTGGCAAAGGGGTGTAACAGCAACGAGTGGGATATTAAACATTTAGGAAGAAATTGGTGAAGAGTGAAAGACTTGATGGGTTTATATTACAACTTGAGCCATGCTTTAATGCTTAGCACTTTGCTTTTCTCTGGGAAGTATTACTTTCCTCTATAGATGTCTGCCAGAAAGCTGGGGCACCCCATTTCCGCACACAGTAAAGCAAACAAGAAACAGGCAATCTAAATTTTCAACTTTGATAATGAAAAAGAAAAAAATCACACCACAAAGGCATTTATTGTAAAGCCTATAATTGCCTCATAGGCGGCTATTTCCAGGGAATGCAATCTGGCTGATATATTCGGATAAGAAGATGACAAAAAATGGAGAAATTGTGATAAAACAGATTTTTTTAAAGCAGCTTTTAGAGTCTCATTGGACATAGCAATCCCTACCAATCACTGCACAAGCTTAAGCTTCTCTCAGTCTCTCCCCCCTCTCACTCTCTCTCCTTATCTTCTCCACCCTCTCGCTATACCCAGACCCTCAGAGCATTACAGGCTATATGATCAGTACTACATCATCTCTGTATGTTTGTATAAAGCACTTCCTATAGCAGATGGGGGTATAATGCTGTCAAGTGAACTTTGACTACACAAGGAGATTTTACTGATAAGAACTCTTGTGGTCTAACTTTTTATCCTGGAAAGTGTTTATAACCAGGCCTATTTTGCAGCTTGGCAGCACATAAGTCACTGTCATGACTATACAGTACATGGCACAACAATAAATCAGTGAAATTGTTTTGATCTCGGAGCATATATACACTGCCAGATATAAGTTTTTGAACTATTGTTTTAGCAGTTATGGTTAAATGTCATGCATTGTTCTCATGGTAATTAACCTAAAATTAGTATTAAAAAAGTACACATTTAAAATTGGTATAAGGGAGGACATTTTTGTGAGTTTTCATTTAATTGGAACTACAATATTCCAATTAGGCACCCGTGACAGACAATATTGGATCCAAGTTTTTCCCATTTTCTAAGTGCCCTTTAATAATTAACTACAGTACTCAAAGATATATAAAAAAACCAACCTTTTGCCACTTTTTTCAAAATCCTGAGCATACCAACATCTTGTCTTTCCGTTGTTGAGAGCTGTTGATTACCTCCCAAGATGACTGTTCAGTGTCTAAGTGTCCCACAAAAGACTCAAATCTTTGCATTAAAGGACCTATTCATCAGCAAGCTGTCAGATCTAATGGGGCTCTTTACTGTTACTGTTCCTGTCCAATCATCTACTAAAGATAGATGATTGGAAAGGTCAGCCAGCCATGAGATAAAAACACACAGAAAATGTCTCCCACAGGTGCTTAATTAGCGTTATTAGCATCTGGGCAATTGCCAACACTTTCTAATTGTGGCAGTGACCCATATGCTACATGTGCGACCAAAAATGTTTCCATATACATTTGTTCAAAAACATTTGACAGCATAAAAGAGATTGTTTGAGACACAGTAATCTTTCAATTGCTGATTAAAATGCAGACATTCATTGTCGTGTTCTGTGATGCTATTGGGAGTCAACTCACTTCTGCAAGCTGTTTTGCACATATGGTAAAAGTCATTACTGCACATCAGAATTCACAGTGGTTACTCGAGCTTTGTGCATTTTAATAGAATAATACAAAGATTGATTGCAATTGAAATATTGCTAAAAGACAAGCAGACTGAAAAGAAGTAATCTTACATGCCTATGAAAATAATTTAATGCAGGGCTTTAGGACAAACTGCAGGGCAAAATATAGTTTTATATCTAGATATAGCAATGTTATTTGTATTAAAACTGGTGATGGAGAACATTATTTTCAAATTAATCTGTAAGATTTAAAGGTATACTATGCAGGATTTTCCTAAAAAAAAACAATGTATAGACTCATACAAAAATAATCCCTCTCAATCATCACTTATGTGTCACAAGAAGTTGGTGACAGTGTGTTTATCTATTTTCTTATTTTGTTGTGTTCAGGGTGCTTCTGGGCATCAACCTTTGGGCAGTGGGTGTGTAGCCCTCAGCCAATAACAGTGTGCAGGTTTGAGGTCGAGACTTGTAGCGTAGCAACCAGGTTACACCCCTGTCTCTGTCTCTCTCCTCTGCTCCGCTCTGCCCTCTGTCTCTGTGTCTTGGATGTATAAAGAGCTGGAGGTCTGTGTGTCTGCTTAACTGAGGGCGGGACTCAGCTACACACACGCAGAGCAGAGAGGCCACAGTGGACAGGATGAAGCTCTGCATTCACACAAAATCCAGCAATGTGGCATCTTCTCGCAGGGTTGTGCGGAGGTGTAGGTGTGTTTATTTATGCTTTAGAATGTAACCACTGTGAAACAATCAGAAAATAACATTTTACTTATCTGATTCATAGTTTTGTTCTCATCAGCACCGCTCATTCTCTTTATTCACTCGCTATCTTGCTCTTCCACCGCTGCTCTATCTTTCTCTTGCTCGGGGTGGAGGGCCCAACTTAAAGTGCTGTGTGTTTACAAACACCAACCGACAAATCCTGCATAGTACAACTTTAAGCTCTGTAAGTAAACGTACTTACATACACCATAGAGCAGATCTCAGTTACAGAACTATACTTCAAAGTGCCACGATTACTTTCTATTTTCGTTTTACTGCAAGACAGCAAAGCTATTACTGGACTGTATTTGTTTCATACAAGTGGCCAAACTAAAAACACAGCATGACTGAGGGATAATGCACACACCAGAAGCTCTATTTCAAAAAGTCACACATCCATTTTGGAAAGGAGATCCCGACCTGAAATTAATTTTCTGCTTTTGCGGTTGCTCAAATTCAGTTTTAGTTTAAAATGGTTTGTTAAAAAAAAAAACAACCAACAACTCATAAATCTAATTTCATACAGAGAGCATTTTAATTTGTAAACAGAGAGGGATCAACAAAGATTTAATCAACAACACATGTTTTAAGCCTGGCAGAAAGGGAATATTCAGGTTTTTTTAAAGCACACACGAAAAAAAGAATAAAGCAACAATGCCAGGCATCGAACTTGTTAAGTCTACAGGAGAGCAGTCCTGAAGATGTGGCTTTTAAAGGCAGTTGTAACATCTGCATGGCAACACTGATGCTTTCTGACTCAGCCAAGGAGGAAGAGAAGCTCAGGGTCTTCAAAAGAAGTGATTTGAGAGGCTGGAACAGCTGGTGCAGCGGATTTGCTCTCATGTTTATCAGTTGAAGGCAGGACTCTTATCATGATGAGAGGACCACAGAAGTACAGTAGAGTTTTTCCTACATTGGTTACTTGTTAAATATTCATAATATTGGCAAAGAGGGATTCTACGTTATATTGCTAGCCTGTCATGTATCAGAAACAAACAAGGCCTGCTACTATATTCACAACATACAAATCTGCTGTGTGCTCTGTATGACTAATGTAATGGTTTTCTTTGGCTTTCATGAAAAAGAAAGCATGTAAAATAGTGGGAAGAGCACAGATGACCCATCAAACCCAACTGTAAAGGGATGAGCTCGCATGTGAAGTACTTTGTTGCTACATTGGCGGTGCACTCTCCCTCCTGGAGACAGTGAGCCAGTTTATATTCACTCCAGCCGGAGCTGCTGCCAGCTCTGGTATTAAACAGCACATCTGTCACTGTGGCCACTGGTTGGCTAAGCCAGGACAACCCCATTCCCAGCTCCAGTCTCAGCCTCATGCAGTTTGTCGTCCACATAGCGAACATGACTGACACTCATGTCTGTTTCTTCAAGAGAGAGAGAGAAAGAGAGAAATGCCATTGTCTTCCTCTAAGGGCTCCTGGGTTGATATGACTGTGACACATACAGTATAGTCGTTGCTGTGTGAACTGTCAGACCATCATGACAGGCTCTTTGCTGGGGTGTATGAGTGGAGATGAAAAACAGAAGAGACCATGATAGACCGACCCATCAAATGCCAGCAACCATGACCGACATGATGACTGATTTTGACACAGAAAGGCTCTAAGCTGTCCTTATTAGATAAATGATAATTATTAATTAAGTGACAGACACTCTATCTGGCATCTTTTGTCAAAATTTCACAAATGCATCTTACACAACATTGTTCATTTGATATACTATGCAGCGTGATGATGGTTTCTTTAGGTTTGAATTGCTCTAATGCTGTTTTTCACTATGAATGCCATGTTTAGTACGGCTTCATCCATTTTGTTATAATCTCCAGGGTAAACACCAGTGTTTTTTTGTCCTTAATTCACCAAGGAGGGCAATTAGCCATGAGATGAACAGTGCATACTCAGGTCAGCTGCCATAATCTTTATAATTCTATCAAAATAGATGTTTAATGAGGACACATGATGGCCGGGTGACCTCTGCCTCTCATTTCCAATGAGGCAAACACTCACCATCAAGCTTTTAAACCAGATCAGGGAATATTTATGCTGTCAGTTTGTTTTTACTCACTTTGGTCGCATATAAAAAGGTCATTCTCTGCTGTGTGTGATCAGTATTTAACAGTCAGCCAGTAATCCCTGCAATCATTGTAGTGGTATACTGCACCACAATCGACTAATACATAAATGCATATCTTACTGAATGATATACAGTTCATCAGATATGTTTCTGTTTCAGTTAGCTAAATATTCTCAGTTAAATCTGGCGTTTTACTTCACGTGATGCTGCTCCACTGTTCTTGTTTTTTTTTTTAAAGGAGGATCTGCTGGGTATTCACAGCCTGCTGACAATCTGAAAAGCCATTTTAATCCTACTTTTTGATGGTTGATTTCAACCTTGTGCCAGATGTATCAGATCCCACCTTTTCTCCCTATATAGAGAAAGCAGATCAACCATGTGAGAGATGAAACTGGGGCAGCAGAGAGGAACTATGGAAATACACACTGACAGGCACTATTTATAAGGGAAATTTCTCATTTTGAAATCTCTTGACAGCTATATTTTAGTAACCAAGTAAACATGTTTTTCTTTTTTTAAAGTTAATTCTATATGAAATTAAGTAATCATTAATAAGTTATATTCTCTTTTTGTGACATGGATATTATTAAGCAAAGCCACAGAGTTAAACTGCTGCTACGTGCAAGTACTTGCTGTTTTTCATTTCTGACTGCTGGCTCACAAACTAAAACACTCCCAAGCTTCTCTTGTTGTAATTTACATTATTTCACCTATGTGCTCTCTTACAGGAATTTTAAGATTAAGCTCAGAGGCCTTTTAGTGTAATACTTTGATGCCCCATTCAGTTGATCAGTTGACCTCGGCTGACTTTTGTGCTCAAGTGTTAGTTCCTGGAACACTGCTGGTATTTTTCACAGTATTTTAGTCTCAGATGTAGCAGAGAACTGTATTCCTTAGTTCTGTTTCTGTGTTAAGTTGGCTTTAAGTTGCTAGGATATGTGATACTATGATATATTCTGATGGTCTGTAACAAGCCAAGTGTAATTTTCTGTTTTCTTACAGACCTGAGCAGTAAAGAACTGACTGACAGTAAGAGCCCAGTGCCTTTCCCCGTCTTCTTGCCGGTCACCTATGAGGTGCGGGATGCTGACTACCTCTTCCTAAAGGAGGCCGGGCAGGACTTCATGAGGAACTCCAGCATGCAGAGTCACACGCAGTCCTTTGTTATCTTAAGAGCCAGCCGCCAGCCTGCTGTCAACGCCAGCTATGGCACTATGTCCACAGAGCAGCTCGTGCCTCTAGATCTGGTCCAGTCTGTGCGGCTCTTCAGTGCTCCAGAGGTCTTCACGTTTAACTGGAAAATCCAGGCCTTTGTGCTGACCCCTCGGGTTTTCTCCTCCAAGCCCAAAGTGCGGGTGCTCTTCTATATAGCGGGGAGAGACTGGGGCAGAGGGGAAGGAGGTGTGGATGAGCTACCGTGTGTGACAGTGTATGCTTTCTGGCAAACCCAGGAGGTGAGGGGTTCCTGTGCCATGGGAGGCGAGAGGGGAACCTGCATGGCTGAGCTGGCACCTGCGCCTGGCTGGTTTGCTCCTGGTTCAGAGGGCACCAGCAGGGAGAGGCAGGACCCATCTACTGGGAACCCCGTGGAGCTGTACTACCAGGCTCAGCCCAAAGTCAATGGGAAGTGTAATTCTCTGGATGGAAGCCGCTGGGGGAGCTCACAACAGCAGGCCGAGTATGTTCCTGTCACTCCCATGCAGAGGATTGGCAGTGTGCGTCTCCTGCAGGTGCCCAAAGGAATGGCGACTCTTTCTCGACTCAAGCTTGGCAATGCCATTGTAATTCGGACATCCTCCAAACCACTAAAGAAGACTGACATCGCCACCTTCTACATACTCATGGCCAGCTCTGCTCAGCTTACTAACTTCACTCTCAGGTAAGACTGTGGTTTCTGTGGTCAGCACTGATGTGACTGGCTACATGGTGGTGCCAATATTATCAAGTTGCAAGTGAAATTCTGTCATCACTTTAGAGGGCTCTGCAATGCAATGACGTTCAAGTTAAGTGGTCAGTAAGAATTCAGAACGGGAAATTGATTTGTTTTGTTTTTTTATTTACACATATCAAAATTTTAAAAAAGATACAATATATGATTTGCAAGGAAATGTGAAGGAGAATTGCAGAAAAACCCTCCAGTGGCTTGAAAAGTGGCATTCTCCAGGCAGCATATTACAGGAAATAATTACAGCAATGAATACGCAATACACAGAATACACAATCTGAATGTATCTATCAGTAAGCTTAGACATAGTAAAAATGGAGACATAGTTTAGCATAGCACTTGACAACAATGCATCCCATGAACACCCATCTATTACTCAAGTATAATGAATCAGTCATAGTCATAAGACACACACACACACACACACACACACACACACACACACACACACACACACACACACACACACACACACACAATGACAAGAAAAAAACAGGATATATTCATAATAGGCCTTTTTGACTTATATGACAATATGACAAGGAACATATGGAAAATATTGGTTGGTTAGGAGAAATGATTTCAGGGCTCTTTTGAACTGCTGTGAAGACAAATTCAAAAATGTAATGGCAGAGAATTCCATAATTTGGACCCTCAGTAGAACATACTAAACTAAGATAGGGAAGTATGGGAAGTAATGGGAAAATTTACAATTTTAAATGAGGAGTTAAGACCAAAAAAGATGAAGCTTGTTTTTTTTAATGTTAAGTGATAGTTTCTTGGACTTAAACCAAATAGACAGCTTACTATGTTCTTTATTTAACACATTAATGACGGTGTCAGGATTTTAATGTGAACAGAAGACACTTGTCTCATCTGCAAATACAATTTTAGACAGCTTGTCTGAGACATTATAGAGGCCATTAATATATATCAAAAATAACAAGGGCCCAAGAATTGAGCCTTGTGGTACGCCGCAGAGTATGGTAAGAAAAGGAGAATTGGTTCCATTATAGGATACAAATTGCTGTCTATCTTTAAGGTAACTGGTGAAACAGAGCAGTGCATTGTTTTTTACTCCAAGATGTGAAAACTTCTGAAGAAGAATATGGTGATTGACTGTGTAAAATGCCTTTGATAAGTCAAAAAAAAAATACCTATAGCGTTTTCCTTTCTATCTCTAGCTTTGTATTTTTCATTAATTAGATATATATATATATGTTGAATGTCTCTTTCTAAATCCATACTGATGTGTATATATAATATTGTACTTATTAAGATGTTCAATCAATCTTTGATAGACAAACCTGTCAAGTACTTTTGATATAGCAGGCAGGATGGATACGGGTCTCTAATAGTTGAAGACAGCTGGGTCATCTTCTTTATAAATAGGAATAATCTTGACTATTTTTAGTTCAGGAGGAACAATTCCCTTTTCCAATGAGATTGAAAATGTGAGATAGAGGTTTCACAATGTACTCATGTATGGATATCAGTAGTTTACTGTCAACGTTATCAGAACCTGAAGAAGAATCTTTTAGATTGATTAAGATCTCCCGAACCTCATCTTCTGTAACTGGTAAGAAATGAAAATTATCATTGATTGGAGAGTTCATAAACTGAAGAGGACTATGGTTGCTAGGTGGAATCTTGGAGGACAGAGGAGACCAACTTCTGATAAAAAGCTATTAAAATATTGGAAAAGTGCATGTAATAAGCCAGACACTGATGTAGGGAAGTTTTGGTAAAGGTGTCAGATTACTTGGGTAGAGATGATGTCATGATGGTTTGGTAGGGGAGAAAAAACATATTAAAAAGTAGTCACCATATGTATGGGGGTCCTGCTGGCACAGATTCACTCATGCTGTGTGGTTTCCGTCGTCTGCTGAGGCTATTGTGGTTTAACTACCAGTCTGTTGTAGTTAATGACAGCATAATTTCCTCATTCCCTGGCCTGTTTCATTGCTGGAATGAGGTCTGCTCTCTTCTTCCATAGCAATTCAGAGAAGTCCTCATTTACATACGTTCTAATGTTCTTGAGGTGAACTCTCACCTTGGCAAGTATGAGTTCTTTGTCTTTTTACCTTAAGAATCTCACTACAATTGGTCTTGCTTTTCTGCTTTGTTTCACATTTCCAGTGTGATGGGCTCTTTCAATTTCACTAGACTTTGGATCAATTTTCAGTTTGTTGTTTGAAAACTCTCTGACCTTCTGTTCAGTATCTGACCAAAACTCATTGGCATTGTCCTGTATCAGACTGTCAATAATTACATTGTTTTTGTCGACTCAGATTTTTGGATATGATTACTTTGTTTGCAGAGTTCATACACTGAAAGGACAGAGACTGCAGCTGCGAAAAGTTGTGACTAAAAGTATCAGTTCTCTTCTTGCAGAAATCCGGCACCATCAAAGCTACTAAATGTATAATGATCATGGGGATTACCAGCATCAAAAGTTAGTGTAAGGCTATGTTCTCATTTTTCAATGCATAATGTTCCTGTTTGATTGGAGATGAGAGCATTGGTAGTACCAGCCTAAACCAATACAGTTATCTTTCTAGAGGTCTCCATGACATCTTTAATAATGGACGCTAATTTCATACAGAGATTTTTATCATGCACATTTCCAGGTCTATAGTTTTTATTCTGGAACTCCACTGGAATATCTTTGCATGATTCACAGTTCAAAAAACTCCCCTTAGCCCCTCAGCCGTTTTAGCTCCTGTCTCTTTAAGGCCCCCCCACCTGATGAATCCAATCTGTTTTGACTAGTTAGCTCCCGGTACCTCTCAGCAGACTTCCAGGCAACGTAAACTAACAATAGTAGTCCAATCATGAACAAGGCGAACAGTCCATGGAACAACCTTAGCAACAAAGGCTATGGAACAGATGGCTGTTTGTGGGCATGTCATGTGTGAACAAGCTGATGTTCGATGGAGAAGTAGAGGTGACTGCAAACGTTCAGAGCAGGCTTTTGACTTGAACAACATTAACATAGACATTTAACATAGACATCCAACATTATAACAACAAATAAATGACAGAAAATCACAAAAAGCACGTAGTGTCCCCTTTAATGAAATGTACATAAATATTTTCTTAAAATTAGTGCCTTAACCACGTGAAGTAAACTCATCTTTAGGCTTGATCTCTAACTTGTCATCCATTGGAGGAAAAAAAAAAATACAAATGAACAAAAGAAAGAAAAACAAGACTTAGTCTTAGTCCTTTTTTAAGTTGAAATGATGCCACATGGGAGACTGGCACCTCAAAATTGTTTTTGAGTTAGATGTCTCTATCTTGCTCCCACCATTTCACTGATGGTTTTTGTGGTCATTTGCAGCATAATACCTTTTGTTATCATCATCCAGACAGAGATCAAAGTGAACCACTTTGCAGCATAGCTACAGTTGTTTAGGTTATCTGTCAGAACAGACAAGTAGGGATTTATGCTAACTTGATTAGAGACTGATTTTTCTATTATTATTCAAGACACTATCTGCTTTACTCCAAGCTGGTGAATAATGGTCTATTGGGAGGTGTGACATGCGTTTTCCTTGTATATTTCAATTGTTTATTTGGTTTGTGTGTAGATTTGGATCATGAGTACAGCATGTCATAAATCCTTCTTTCATGTGTGGTTTAGTTTCACATTGTGTATAAACTAGGGTCTGTGTTTGTTGTAATGTTGGGTGATGTCTGGTAAGGTGACCCGACATAAGACACAGGCTCAACAACAAAGTCCTCGAAGGCAGAAATCCAAAAGTGTTCTTGTTTCTGGACAGTAGTTACAGTCCTCCCAGGTAGCTTGAGAAACACTGTGGTGCACAATCAATACTTCCTGAAAAATAAATCATTTCTGAGTTACTTCCGCCTTGACGTGCCCATGCATGCTCCAGTGGAGGTGAGCAGGTGAGGAGACAGTCAAGAGGGGAGTCATGGATTATTTATTCCTCTTCCACCTGCTCCTGAATTCATTCACTTAGACAGTCACTTACTCAAATCAATTGTGAATGCTGGAATAGGTAAATATTGATTGAGCGGACAGCTGTGCATGGATGAACTTGTCCTCCTCTTCAGGTTTCAGACTTGAGTTAGCAGTAGGTTTTATAAATTTGTCTCAGGTTTGCTGTTATTTTATGGTGTGCTGAAACCCCCCGTGAAGAAACATGAAGGTGAGTGTGCCTTATCCGACACTTCATGCTTGTCTGGTTTGGACATTAAATTGTGCTATTCCAATAGCTGTGCATTCATGTATTTTATAGGGTAAGACCATGTATTTGAATTAATTAGTTGGTTTCGTTTTCTTTCTATCTTTAGATTTTTTTCTGAAGCAATGAAGCCAAAAGAGAAATCCTGATTTCCCCTCTTCATCCTGTCACTTTTAATCATTGCTGCTTTAATTCCTTTACTCAGTCCCACATGTTTCTGAACAAAAAGCAGATAGCTTTAATGTCTCTCCTCTCCTCTCCTCTCCTCTCCTCTCCTCTCCTCTCCTCTCCTCTCTTTTCCTCTCCTCTCCTCTCCTTTCCTCTCAGCTACTGTCGCTTGGGTGGAAGATTGGCAATCTTGTTGGGAAGCTTCGTAGTAATTAAACTCACATGATGTGCAGTTATGTCAATACAATATATATTGAAAGAAAATTCCATTTTTTACATCCCATAAACATGCCATAATACACTCACTGTTCCTCTAACTTACAGAGTAAGTATCACAGTGCTACCCTCCCCGAACTTATCAGCACATTAACAGGCCCTGTGCATCCAGTCCTCAACAGCTGTCTGTGTGCTTTATCACTGTCTGAATGTCCCATTAAGCTTTGCTTAATACTCTCTCATCAGCATGATAAACCTGTTATTGATGTCTATGGCTGGAGTCAAGGGACATTCAAATTTGAGGTCGATTGAGAAAAAGACAAGCCACACCTGTTCATTCCAGCAAAATGAACCTGTCATTCTCAGTGAGACTTTGATAAAGGTCATAGTTAAAGTATTGTACCTCCATTATCACACTATCCACGTGAAGGGCAATTAGATGATCCCTTTGGTGTTTGCTCAGTAAGTTGAGTGGCATGACGTATGATTTTTTTGTTTTGTTCTCTTCTTAGTAGCTATTAAAAGTCAGCAATGACAGGCAATAGTTTGTCTTGTTCTATGGGTTTTAGTTACAGTAGAGACAGCATTGTCGCAATAAATAAACTTCTGTATCTACAGGACACTGTGTCAGTGAGCTCTTCAACCAGGGAGCCTAATCATTCATCTGTGTGTCAAATATGACTTTTACATCCATTTTACTGCTGTGGTGCCTGCCATCTGGCAGGAGTGTTGGCATGAGCTTCTCCCCAACTCCCTAAACTGCTCCATAAGTACGATAAGCACGTTGCTGATGGCTGGCCATCAGACTGGCTAAACGGTGGACATTTGCCTGCATAATTAACGATTGCATCTGTTTCCGATTGCACTGGGGTTCACCAGTGGTCCATGTGGCCCTGCAGTGATGCATTCACAAATCCAAGGATGGGAACACAAATTATATCAGGGAAGTAATTACAAACCCTATGTAGCATCTTGATATCAGGCTTGGTGATGAAATGCATCTGGGCCAGGCTGTCTAGCTCACACAGAGAATACAATCTATCTTGCAGGTCTTTGATCAGTCTCAGTCTCGGTTTCATTTTGTTGCGTATTTGCTGCTTTGTATTGTCTCACTGTTTTTCTTTCTTTTGTTGGCCATGGTTCTGTGATCTTTTAAATGTGTATAAAGAAAACTGCATTCCACAAATAAATAAAGGAAGGGAAAGCCAAGGGCCATGGGCTGCTTTGAGTATATTTGGAAGAGTGAGTATGTACGTATTTGTGTGCCAGTTCACTAGTGTGCATATGTAGGATTTTCATGTGTGTAAGTGAAAGTAAAAAGTGAAACAATAGTGCCACTCATGCCTTGCCTGGTCAGAAGTGAGATGGATGGCAGGTGCAGCACCTGAGAGCTGCTTTTCTCACACACTATCAGCCTCAGTCTCCACAGCCATCCATCTTCCCTGCCCTGGTGCTTCCCGCTGCCCGCTGCCTCCTCAGGGGCCGCTAACCAAAGCCATAGACACTGGTTCCTGCTCCCAACCACTCATAAGAAAAACCTCCTCCAGTCTCAAGGGCTTTTTTTCTTCTTCTTCTTTTTTTTTTTTTTTTCTTGCACAGAGGGAGAGAAAAGAGGAAGAGAAGGGCTTCAGATAAGTCTTCTTGTTACTGTCACTTTTTATTAGTTAAACCCTGCTCCTCTCAGCTCAATACACAGAGGTGTTTCATCACAGCAGGGCATGTTGTTCAGCCATTACTAGATTAACAGTCCTCCTAGGTTTTCTCATTAATACACTGAGCGTGCCATCCTGCTTACTTCATTGATTATGCCGGATTAAAGTTTTTCCCCATTGGAAGCAAATTATCACGTTGCACTTATAATTCTCTACTGTCAGCATCTGTAGTGCAATTATGCATAAAAATAGGAACTGAAATGTTAGTTGAAATAGGCAGCACAATATTAAAACATTATTTTAAAACAGTTATGTTAATATAATAAAAAATATTGCCATTTTTGCAATAGCTTTTGATAAATATTGCATGTGTAATTTGTAATGTATTAAATATCAATGGTGTTTTATAAAAAAATATTTTCAGCACTTAAAGGTTTTAAACAAAATGTGAGAAGACGGAGAAAAAGAGACATTATGAATTATGAATATTGGTTCAAATAAAATGTTATCTTACATGCAAGTCTGCAAGGCACCAATGAAATAAACACAACTGTCTGCATTAGGAAGTTGCAATAAGCACAATCATTAAGTATTCTGGATATTTTTTTTCTGTGTAACTTAAATGTAAACAGTTGATTTGCAAAATGGTTGTACAACCGTGTGCCATATTTCATTTGATTGTATTGTTGTTAACAGGGGTTACAGGGTGCAGCCACTTTCCTTCTGGTTATCACTTCAACTTTCATCCAAATCACACAGCTGTAGCCCCTTTACATCAAACCCTCATGGATTTCTCTTTGCTCATTTAGCCCAGACTGAGTGTTTGTCTCCTGTGTTGTTTACTCTGCTGCCTCCCGGGAACCCTCTGACTGATAACGATGGACTAGCTACCTCTTTCTGCTCTCTACTGTCACTCACTCTAATGCACAGTACACAGAGAAGCTAGTCACCTTCATTTACTATACTAACACAGAACCCACAAAACACCTACAGCATTTGGTTCAAGTCGGAGTTTGCTGCAGGGGAAAATCTTCCATTTGTAAATTCAATGTATTCAGGCCGAGGCTTCAACACAACTGCCCAGTTTCCACTGAAGTGTGATTAAACTGTGTATTCAACCATGTGCAGTCATGACAAAAAGACTTGGAGGTTTTTGTTTTCCAGCCACTCATGGCACCAGATGAGTTCACCTTTTAGCCCTCCCTGGTTGAACTTTTGTTATGTAATCAGATAAATCAGCAGCTGTTGGAGTGTGCAGCTGGAATGGAAACCTGCTGTCTCCCCCCGGATCATCATGGCGCAAGATTAAAACCATTATTGAAGAAGACATTGCTCATTCCTTCTTAATTGTCACCTTTAACCTGTGAGCCCTTGAACTTTTAAGAGTGTCACAAATGCCGCAAAATGAGCCAAGTTCATTCATCCTGAGAAAGAAAAAGGGAGACCTTTCTATCTTGCGCTCCAGCGGTTTAGACAGAAGGTCATGTCAGACAGTGTGGCTACACAGCAGAAACTTCCATGCCAGGATTAGTGGCCACTTGAGATCTCCCTTACAGATAGAGAAGCTGCATGTGCAGATGTTTTCACAAAGAAAGGCTTTACAACCCAGTCACTCACAAACATGTGAATGTGCACATAAATATACCACAAAACAATTAAGAGGTTATCTTAAATACTTCAATTAAGAGATAATGCATGTTTCTAGTCTGTTTTGCTTCTTTGTGCTGCACAGGGAGCAATGTCTCCTCTCCTTTTGCCTGACTTTTCCAAGTCCAACCCCCAACTCAAAGCAGGAGGAGTGCTCAGCATCAGATTGCTGTTGCTCCTATCATAGATTACACCTCCTCAGAGACTCATAATGCGCTCAACACTTTGTGTTTATCTCAAAGATTCAGAGATAAACCACACAGCTTTGCATGCAGATGAAAACCAAAGAATTACATGAGGATGTTGTTCTGAACTATTTGAGGCAACTTGTCTGAGCTGTTACTGGCTATTCAGGGAGTCTTATCAGAGCTTTGAGTATATAGAATAAAGCAATATTTGTTGAGCGTATTTAGTATTAAGAGTAGAGTATGCATCCTTTTCCTGGCTTTACTTGATCGCAATTCTTGTAGAGGAATATCTCATTAACATTTGACCTACAGCAAGCTGCTTATAATGGGAAACCCCACGAGAGGGTTTCCATGTTCGGCTGCATAATGCACGCCATTTACAAATTAGAGGCCAAGAAAACTAATGATTCATTATTGCAGGTTAAATAATGCACACAAATAGACAAATAGGAAGACCGATGTTTTCTTTCCTGTTTCAAATGAAAGGGGTTTGGAATTGTAGTAGATAACAGATTTTCTACATTTTCTTTCACAGTTTCCTCCACTTTGTTTTTATTTGATTTACAAGTTATAGTGTAAAAATATTGTCTACTTAATTATTGTTTTATGTATAATATCAAATATATGAGATCTTTTTTTGGAAATCCTGAATTTATGGTAATAACCTGAACAGGTAAAGTTTGAATTAATAAATGGGGCTGGATTTCCTGACAATGCTAAAAATCTATAACTTAGTATATCACAGACAAATTCAAAAAGACATGAAAAAGGGATAGATAGAAATGTGTTTGGTTATTGATCACATTACATACTTAAACTTTGGAAAAATAACCATTTGTCGCCCCGAATTCCATTGCTTTGTTAATATGGTTCATTTTACATTTAGTACATACTTGACCTTTCGGTTTCTGATTTTTCACAGAGCGACAGTAAAGAAAGGTGTGACCTTTCGAACGGCGACACCCAGTAACTCTTTACTGTGGGACATCACTCTGGATATGGGTGCAGATGGAGCCATTGCTGTTATTTGTCAGAGGAAGGCTCCCATACCTGGAAAAAGGCAAGTCTGTTCTCTATGCATCATGTTATACCACTGTGTACTATCTATGTGCATCTTAATTGGCTTCAATTGCTATTGTTTGAATAGACAAACAGCACTGCTACAGCCTGAAGGGAATTTTTCATGTGTTGTTGGATGCCAGTGTCTCTAGCTGTTAAAAGTGGTACTCTTGTAATGTATATCCTGCAAAGCATATCGGTATTTGTCTCTGCACCTGTGGAGTAGAAGACAAACCACCTGCACCATGCCTGCCTGACAAGGGCTTACTGCAGAAGCACACTGTGCCGTGTCCTGGGAGGACATCTCTTATACTCTCAGAGCACGGGTTGCCTGCAGGTGCACCTGTAAAGCTGCTCCTTGTAAACAGCTATTGCTTTTTCCCCTTTATTGCACACTTCTCCTCTGTGCTTTAATCATTTGTAAACATTTACCAGATGTGCATGTCTATGCATTTCTAGCATGCAGTAAACATATTTTAACCTATGACTTCACAGCTTCAATCAATGCAAGGGGTTATACCAAACTGAAAAATACAGACTAATAGCCATTTCAAAACCTAAGACGTAAACTATTTACAAGATGTTTACAGGTTGACCAAACTCAGACCTTTGGGCTTCTAAGACGTACTTAACTTGCCCCATAACCTCATTAAATGGGGCTACGCCCTTCCCCCAACAAGCAGCTTATCTCAGTTGTCCTTTCAAGTTCAGTTGAGTGCAGCTTTATTTTCATTGAACTGTGATGAGTTGAGTTCATTTAGATGTTTGGCCACATGCACGTGGCCCATGTCCCCTGAGATTACAGGACACCTTTTCTTTTTTTTTAAAAAAAGGGCACTGAGTTCAAGCTATGTCTATTAAATCCTTCTCTTTCTTGCACATTTGCTTTTTATCATGCTGTCAAAACATTGGCCTGTCTTTACTTTGAATCTCCAGACAGGTTGGGAAACTGTAATATGCACTTACCAGGTGTAAATGGAAAATTGTGTTTGTTGGTTCCTTGGAGGCAGAAATGATTTCTTTGGGCTAAGTTAAGCCTCTGTTTCAGTTCTTGTATAGTACATATTGTATGTCTAGCTTACTAAAAAATGTAACATAGGCACAATGAGTAATCTAGAAATGTGAGCTTATTGTTCTAGCTGGCCATCCAACCATCTTAAATGCAACCTACATTCAGGAGAAGACATATCTGTTGTTTTCGTGCACTTTCTTTTAATACTTTTTGCCATTGAAGCTTGCCAGTGCTCAAACAGTAAGATTAATTCTGCCTCTAGAGCAGCTCCAAGAAATGCTTGTAAAACTAAAGCTCTAATCTGTGTGAGAATGGTTGGCATTGCTGGAAAAGAGCAAGTGTATGCAGCCAACTTTCGCAGGATGAATAACGGAGAAAAAATACTACTAGAAATAGAAAAAGAAAAACGTGTCGCAATAAAGGAAGTAATTTTATTCAATATGATATTAAAAAGGTCAACTTGCTCTAAAACAGCAATTAGTTTAAACTCCCTGAAGCTAAACATGCAGGTTTGTCTAACACTGACTCTCAGAGGTCATACAACAATAGGCACAGCTTGCTTTAAACAGAGACAGAACACTGACCTTATCTGTGCTTGTCATTATTGGTTTGACCTCATTAAGATGTTTTCCCCATTCGGCGTGGATTATGACATTGTTTATCACAATTTCTTTATGGGTTAACACATTTTTTCACTCAGTCATTTTGGCTAATCCTCTCTAAAATGTCATGAAACTAAAAGAACCCCTGCAGAGACCGTCTACTGTCACACCACAGTGGGGATTTCTTTGACTTTTTGTCTCCCTGCTTTTAGTGAGCACTAAAAGTATTTGCTGTATCTGTACATTAAAGCTTTTTTTATCCTCCGTCACAGGATAAAGGCTTGGTTTGGATCTTAAGTATTGCTACTCACAGACAGGCTTCCGGCCATAAACAAGTTGTTGAAGCATGATTCCACTGCAAGCTTCTCAAGAATGACCGAGGGTGTAAATAGCACAACAGCATCCCCTATCTTATGGATATCTGTGCTAATGCATACTTAAGGGGATATAGGCATGCTTATGTGAGTCAAGCATATCTTGTTTTGATACTTGACCAGAATGACATTATCTCTTAATCTCAGGTCTCTGTGCAATATGTTCAGATTATTCAATTACACTAAATCCATGTCTTCCCCTTGATAAGGGCAAATATAATGGTGCATTGAGTGAGAGGGGGATACAGAGCAGGACTTTTGTATGCTTTGTTGTCGAGTTTGGAACTTAATGGAGGATTAACTAAATATGATTTGCAGTTTCTCCAGTTGTTGTTGCTTTAATGCAGAAGGGCGGCTGGTATGCATCTCTTCAGAGGTCATTTTCATGCAGTAAGCAGGACTTAGTGTGTGTCTGCACAGCTCTGACACAGATATTTTTAACATGTACACACAGCAATGCAATGAGTTTGATAATGTCTACGTGGGTGTGTGCATGCTTATTGTGTTTTTGTTCACCAATATATCTTTTCTATAGTTCAATACAATACCACAAAATAAAACCCAGGATACTAAAACTTCAGCTATGGGAGAAAATTGAATCCATAGCTAGGACAGTCTGTTCTAGCTGGCAACACTGAGGTCATTATAAGTTACAAAGGCTTATACTTTGTTGTGTATGCAGGATGCTGTTGTCCTGAGACCACCTTTTATTCTGTTCACATTTCACTGTACCAGCAACTTCAGGGTAGCACAGTGGAATTCAGCTCATCTTTTCTTTGGTTTAGTTTGTGAAAATGCCCGGAGATGCAAAGCCCTCTTCAAAGTTAAAAAAGGGGGATTGGGGTCTTGTCGCAACTACTGGGATCATATTCCTCTCCAACAACATCTCCACACTTTCTATCCACAGGGCCAATGTCATAGTATCTCACAATGAATTATCAGCAGGATATCCAATCTCACTGGAAATCCAGTCTCACCGAAGATACTTTCTACTTTTCTTTCAATAACCCCAACAATTTCTCAAATATGAGATTAAAGATGCAGATTTTAAAGTTTGATATTAGTCAAAGTCAATCAAAGTGATTCAACATTTTTTGAGCAAATCTCACATTTCTTTCCAGCATCGATTTTGTCCACTTCAGTGGCAACTAACTATACAGTCTATGGCTGTAACTAGCTAGGTACTTAAACTACTTTTTGCTCCATCAGTTTGTTAAAATTGCTGCAACTGGCTGTCTTTTTTATGTTTCCAACTCCAGTCATTTTAAAATGATAATCCTGTAAAAGGGGTTTTAAATACTGTAAATACATGGCGGCAATACACAATGGATGTATAAAGAGAGCTGGATACAGGAACAGCACCAGGCTTCGAAGCAAATTTGACATAGCTGCCAAACTGTGTAATTACAACGTCACGTGATGCACACTGGCCCAAAAAGACTTTTTTCCCATAGATTTACATTGTGAAAGAGACATAAATCAGTGAGTGTCACAACACCCACGAAATGGTTCGTTTCACTATCAGAATTTGATCCATTTGGTCCGATCAAATTTTGAAAGTTTAGAAGAGCCGCACAATTTAATTGTTTTATCCCCATTCAAGTTAGCCAGAGGGCTAAACTGGAAGTTAGCCGTCTCAGCCAGCGGAAGTCTCTAGTGAGCATGCTCCATGCCATGGACACATGCGGCCCATAGAGCGTGCGCAGTATGTTTTCATCCAGGTAATTTCTTCACAGCAGGGAGTGGATTTTGGCTTAATGCACCACTGAGCAACCTTGATAGGAATGAACAGAGCCCTGCCTCCAATGCTGTATACAGTTCTCTTTACACATCAGTCACTCACTATGAAGATTTTTTTGCATATTTTTGATACATTTTGTGTACATAAAGACAAGATGAGCCCAAGGGAAAGTAGACTTTTTTTTTTAAACACCAATTTATCAACTGCAATGTGTTTCAACATCAGACTCCAACAAAGACACAATAAAAGAAAAGCCCATGTTTTGCAGTTTCCTTTGTGCATAACGATTTGGATCTACATTGACTTGTGAACACTGAGCCACACACTGAAAATGCAGGATGCACTGCTGTACAATCATTGCACCTTTATTCAGACATCATTATCTCTACAGGAATTTAGAATAACCTGTGGAGAGGGAACTGCAGACACCAATTGTGAAATAACTATATCAGTGGCTGTGGTAGAAATATTTCTGCTGCTAATTTACATAATGAAGGTTTAAGAGTAAGATCCTTCCAAAATAGTCTGCACACTAAAAGCACCAAATGAAAGAAAAAAGAAAACATGACATTGGAAAGCTGCTGTAACATTAATTTTACAGTATGTCTCATTTTGCTGTAATGCTGGTACACAGTTGAGTATTTTCAATAACCCCCATGCCTGTAGCTATTGTATGCATATCTGTCTACCTAACTCAGATCTTTGCTTCTCATCCAGGCTTGAAAGCAGTCTGCTTGAGGTGCTTCAGATGGATTTTGAGGTTGAAGAGCTGAGCAGTCCTCTTGACAGCCAGGTGATCATATGGAAGCTGGAGCTCCCGTCAGGATCCAGAAATGTTGCCAAGACTGAAGGAGCTATGAGGATCTATACCACTCAGAGAGACTTTGTTGGTTTGGCTCCACTTGTAATGGTGAGTCAACTGACAGCTTACACGTCACACCTAATCATTATTAAAACCAGCACCAATGTTACCGACAGCACCGTTTCCAATAATGACAACACTGCATCCGTTGGAGCGTTGGTGCATGAAAATATCATAAAATGCACTTTGCTCTGATCCATTCCTGTCTGGTTTGCATACACAGAAGGCTGGATATGCTTTGGATTGTTTAGTAAATGGGTTCTATTTTGAGAAGAGAGTGACCTTGTGTTGTTGACTGTCAGCTAGCTGATGTCTCTCTTCTGTGTTGTTCTGCTCTGTTCTGCCGTGTAATAATGTGGTCATCCTCTCCTCCCAACAGCTGCTTTATGTGCTTCTATTTTGGTGCTGTGCCTCTTTATCATGCTACCGCTATAATTAATCCATGATATAATATCCACCACTAAATACGGAACATTACACAGGCGTTTACACCATATTGAATCTGATTTATCTGTCACCTGGGCCAATGACCTCTTAGGATACCGTTGTTTGCAGGAATGATTGGTTTATATCCTGTCACATAATATACTCAGACTTTTTTTTTTTTTTTGTAGAAACAGCCTTTTTGAATAATTTATCCGCTTTTGTTTGCCCACATATTATTGAAGTAATATGTAATTTATACATTTGAAAAGTTTACAATAATTATATCATATCATACCTTCTTTAGTTAAACTTGTGGGCATATTTCACAGTGCTGTCTCCTGAATTTCCATCATAATGGTGCTGGAGTGCGTGAAGCCATGAGGATATGCTATCCTGATTTGTGAATTTGACATGGTTCATCTCTCTTGTGGATTAGAAGCTGACCTCAGGCTGAGGGCCAAACATGAGGAGATTTGATGGTTGGCTCGAAGGGACATTAGCGTTGACTGATCACTCTTAGCCTTGCTCTGTGAACTTCTACTAGTGCTGCTGCTCAATACTTCTATATAATGCTGAAAGCCTCCTTGACACGGGCCTCAGATCTGTGTTTTTTAACTACATTGTAATGACAGTAAAAGAAAAAAAATTATGTTGAGTTATTTCTGCCTCATTTAAACCAGTTTTACAGCCGAGGGACACGTATCCATCTGCTTCATTTTCATACTCTGAGTGGCCAAGTGTCTCTTTAAATTTGATTTAACTGATCCTTCACAGAACTTGACCCGGCTGTGCTCCACTGCTCTCATACTAATTCGCACACACATACACACATTATTCAATTATTTCAACTTCATTTAAAACAGTGTATTTTCACAGAAGAGGGACACATATCCATCTGCTTCAATTTCATGCTCTAAGTATCCATGGATGCACACATATGCACAGAGTGACAAAGAGATTTTTTACGACTACTTGTACTTCAATATAATAATAGTATTCAATATTAATTCATTGAAACAAAACCCCTCAACATAACATTGATACATGTACAGGGAAACAGGAAAACCAATCTAATAATACACTAGAACATTAAAGAACAGGCTGTAATGTATGTTTGTAGACGTTAATCTTAGTTTTTATGCACGGTTCTGGTTATTTGTCCATGTTTGAAGTGATAGGGAATCGCTCTGAGGGACAGGTCTGTGCAGAAAGCCTAAGATTAGCTCTCCCTTCCATGTGGTGCCCTGGTCTCATCCAGGTGACTCAGCCCCCCCTCCCACCCTGCCCCGGGCTTCCCAAAGGGAGAACAGCCTTCTTACCTCATCAGGACTGGTGGGTCACATGAGTCACCGAGTCACACTTCATCGCCCCCGTCTTCCCTACCTTCCTCCTCTACTTGCATCCCATAGTGTTAGCTATGGGATAGCTATCCCCCCAAAAACTTGTCTGGTCATTTCTCCCACATGAAAATATCCGCTGAATGTCTGAGATGTAAAATTAAACCGTTTGTTATTTGGATGTTATGACTGATTTTCCCGGCATCTCTGCAGGACACGGAGATCCTGAACACAGCTGTACTGACTGGAAAGAAGGTGGTGATGCCTGTGAGGACAGTTGCTGTGGAAGAAGATGGGGTAGTGACTGATGTATCTGACTACACAGACTGTAGCTCCACTGATGAGGATGTCCTAAAGGTAGGATTTACTCCTCGTCCCCCTCCTCACATACTATACAGGGAACATCACTTCTAGTTTCTTTGGTTTCACACATTCCAAGTACAAAGGTTGTACTGTGATGTTAATGGAATCTTAAAGACTATTTCATTAAAGACACAATGGCAATGAAAAGTTAAAAGGTGAAATTGCTCTGAACTTGTTTTTATACTCACAAAGTATTTTCTTTATTCAGCCTTAATCACATTCAGTGCAGAAGTACTGTGTAAAAAATGTTCAATTACGAGTGGTTACCTGAGAACAACATAACTTTAGCAGCAATAAATTAAAAGAATGCGAGATGTTTGCCTGCTGTGACGATAATTGGCCAGAGGGCAAGGTTGGTTTCATATGTGATGGGAAGGACAGCAGTGGACAAATAAGTTGTACCAAAGTCACCTCTGTCTCTTTTCCACGCGATAAAACAAACTATTAGTTGGGCTCGACAACATTACCCATCAATCACGCTGACAATGAACAGCCACTGAGCTAAATCGCTCACCACAAATGACCTCACAGTCTACCGCTGTGCTCCCATCCCGTGACTTGTCCCTTTTATCCTGTGAACCTGAGCACGGCTGACTGCCAAAAGCCGGCTTTGTTTACTGATGAAATTGAAAGTCGGGCCCCCGGCCCCTGAGGTCAGGGGCTGTGAATGTATTTACTCAAGGGTAAAGTGGCGATGTAAACAAAGAATAAAGACATGCAGTGAACTCCAGCCCCTTTTTTTTGCTGGTCAAATATGTCCCAAAGCAGGTTTAGCAAACAACAGGAGCCACATGCATAAATGATGCGTATGCGCAAAAACCATTCATACGCCATTTCTCGCACATAAACTGGTATTTATAAAAGCAGAATGTGTGCACCTCACGCATTCTTCAGACCAGGCGTACACTTTTTTTCTAAGGCGATCTGAGGGTGATGTGATGAGGTGGAGACGGTGTGATTTATGAGCACTACAAACTAATCATTGATTACTTTTCTGAGATACCATTGCCGACGATGACGTCTGTTCTGGCTGTTGGACAACCTCCCCAGTGCAACACCGTCAGTGAAACTGCAGTTCTTCTTCCCCGTTTGTTTCATTGACAAGTGTGCAGTCTGTTGAAGCAGGCGGCCAATTGATATGAAAACGGCTGGCTAAGGGCGTGTCATCATCCATTTATGGCTATTAATGGAAGTGGAAATGAGGCTTGTGCACATGCGCCCAGTTCCTACATGACTGAGATTTATAAAACAGAATCATGCATACGCATGGCTTTATAAATCTGACGAAAAGAATGTGTGTGCATATTTCTGTCTTTGTCCGTACAGTTTTAGTCATGAGCCTACACAGTTTTATGGCCCCAGATGTCTCAGTTAATAGATAAATGTAGTGTTTTGTTCAGATGGGATTCACAGTACAGTATATACAGTAAGTGCACATGTATTAAGTGCAGATGGGTGTCAGTTCTAAGAAAAGCAGGATTATGTGAAGATGTCAAGAGGCCGGATGTGGACTAAATCATTCTTTTCACCCCGTAATGTAGCCGTCTTTGCTGTTGTTCTAAGCTTACTGTCGCTCTCAGTGTATTTGCTGACCAGATAGCAGCTTCAGTCACAAATATTCCCTTTAATCTTCTTAGTCTAACAGCTTGACTCAGATATCTTTTCTCTTCTGGTGTGCCTGAAGAGTATCAAATCTGCTTGTGATAGATGGGAAGGATTTATCTAGAATAGGCAGCTCATGTGACAAAACAAAGCAAAACAAAGTCTAATCTGCCGTGATGGAAAGGTTTTTCCAATGTGCATAAATGATGGAGAGACTTAAAATGTGCACAGGCATGCTGTTTGTCAGTTCAGCATTGAAGGATTGACACTTGAATACTTCAAAAACGGGACATATTGCGTATAGATGTCTACTTGGTTGATTAATCAGGACGTTTTGGTGTGGGACAGCAATTTGAATAACTTGATTAAGTGATTTATATCGAGCCTCAACTCAGTGTAACACTTGAACTTAATTTGCCCCTTTGCAATAGATAAATTCCTTCTGCATACTCATTATAATTCTTATGGAACTTGTTTTATTTGCAAAGGAAAATACAGCCACAACTGGCAATGAAGTCTGCATTTCAGCATTTTAAAATTTCTGTCTTTCTTTAATACTCTACCCACTGATCAAAGTGAAATCCAATTTTAAATAAATATCTATTTTGACACCAAAAACACAGGGATATTCTTGGCTACAGAATGAGATTTGTGACTAAGAAGAGTGGGTGGATGGCACATTAAAATGGCATTCCCTTTTAACTGATGCTTCAAAATATCATTTGAACATTGCTCATGGAAGTTCAATGTAAGCATGGAGCTCTTGGAAGACATTCTCTTTAAAAAAAGAAGAAATGAGCAAAGTGTCTTAGATCATGGATGACTGGTTGACTGCCTCCACACTGAATTAAAATCTGAGAACTCTGCTCTTGTCTATTGTTCCATGCTTGCATTAGAAATTTTCCATAACAACTGTTCAAGGGTTCCAGTGCCACATATTGTAAATCTGCTTTTGGAAATGAAGCATAAGATTATTCGTAGAGAAGAGGTCAGTGCATCACAGTTAGCTGCAAGGATGACACATTGTGATGTGGTTTATCAAAAGCTTAAGCTCTGGTCACGGGTGCAGGATGACTGACGCTCAAATGCAATGATGACACAAGATCCTCTCAAAAATAGCATGTCCCTGTGACAGCACATCCTCTAGTTAACTGCTGAGTTGACGCAAATAAGAGCGGGAATCTGTTTGCCATTTGTATTCCTCCTTAGGCTATCTGTCAAAGTCACATTTTTTTCCCAGTCCCCTGTGCACTTTAAGGGGCTGGTGACTGAATTTCAATGCTGTGTTAATTATCCAATTTGTTTAAAGCAGTGGCTGTTGAGAGGAACAATGAAACCTCCTGACTCACGTCTCAAAATGTCCATGAGATCTTTCAGCAGTCGCCTAAACTTTCCAAGGTCACCTTTGAAATTACAGTGTAATGAATGCACTTGGCTGTGAAGGACTGATGTTCAGCTCTGCACCACATGATATTTTGATTTACATAAAATTGCAATGCTGCCTCTTCGTAAAGCTTCGGACCGGTGATCATCGCAGTAGTTTATTACAGCCAGCTGACATTACTATGGTAACACATGCAGTGTAAAACTGCTGCAAGGCCATTTGTTGTTGTAAAAATGGCCTATTTGTTAAAATAGTGACTTTTATGAGAATATTTGATCATTTTTTGTCATTGCATAGACGAGTAACATCTCCTTCACTGACAATAATCTCATTCTGACTTTGATATAGACTGTTTACACAGGCGCACTTACATAAACTCTTTGATATTTTCAGGGAAATTAAAATGATAAGACATTCACATTCTGATTTATTGTTATTCTCTTTATTTCCTCCTATCCAGGTGTCGGACAGGTGTGACTATGTTTTCTTAAATGGCAAGGAGACAAAAGGCAAAGTGAAGATGATGGTGAACTTCACCTACAGCTACCTGAGTGCTCAGCTTGAACTGAATGTGTGGATGCCCCAACTCCCCCTCCAGATTGAAGTGTCAGACACGGAGCTGAGCCAGATCAAAAGCTGGAGGGTGCCTATACTAACCTCCAAAAGGTGGGACACCCAAATAAACCATTTGTTTAAAATAAAAACCCTCCTTATGTGGTTTACAGATGGGATTTTGAGAAGCATCCTTTAGCCCGTACAAATCCAAATTATATCTCTCCAAGGGTTTAGGGTTTTGATGCCATTACATAATGTACTGCAATATCTCAATGTGATCCAATCAAACAAAGAGACAGGGTTGAGTGATTGGAGTATAGCAGGTCAAAGCATTTACCGGGTGACAGGTGTGACCTGCATGTGTGTTTTTCTGCTCATGTCCCAGACCTGGCTGGAACAGTGAAGAAGATGACAGGAAGGGGAAGGGCTGCATGCTGCAGTTTCAGCACGCCTTGGTGCGGGTTCTAACACACTTTGTGGCCGAGCAAGCGGACCCTCGGGACCCCAAAGTCTATTTCCTGGGCTCTGATTGGCAGGTGGATGTCACAAGGCTGGTTCGATACTTTATGAAGGTGGAAGACCCCCGGGTGGCAAGGCTACAGGCAGGAAGGGTGCTATCAGGACGAGACCTTGGGAGCACCACCATCCAGGTAACCAAACTAAATTACTGTTTTGTTTAACCTTTGCCCCAGTAGTTGTGATCATTCAGTACCTTGCTAAGATGGCAAGAAGCAGCTAGTTAGAGACTGGACTGGAAGGGATGGTTTGAGTAGTAGCTTTGAGTAGTTTGATTTAGAACCTAAAACTGACAAGAGATACAATTTGAGGTACCCCAGTTAATTTATTGTTTCTGATATTGTTCTGTGACAGGTGTTTTCTCCACTGTCTGACACAATCTTGGCTAAGACGACAATCAAAGTCGTGGATGACAAAGTGACCATCACAGAGTTGGGGGTTCAGCTCGTTACGGGCCTCTCCATGACCCTGCAGCTCAGTACAGGAAGCAACAGAGCCATTCTGGCAACCACAACCACACAGGAGGTTCTGCAGAGCCCCAAACAGGTAACAATCTTAATCTACTGACATGTCCCAAATATAAATTTAAGGTTCAAAACTTAATAACAATTTCTTCTATTTCCTGTCCCATCAGGAAGCTCTGGTCAGTGCCTGGGTCCAGTTCAGTGACGGCAACCAGACACCACTTGACATTTATGATCCGGCATATTACCGTGTGACAGTGACATCTCTGGATCCGGGGGTGGTGTCAGTGCAGGGCACGCCTCCAACTGTGGTGGCAGAGGGAGAGGGTGAGGGAGTTTTGGTCAGAGTAGAGATGTCCATCTGTGAGGCCTGCCAGAAGTCCAAACGCAAAAGCACTGTGGCTGTGGGCAATGGTAGCCTCAAGGTCAAGTTTCAGACGAACAGCCGACGCTCAGACAGCAGTACCAGCAGTATCGACAGCAGCACTGTTAGCAGCACTGGAGGTAACAAGGACAACGGCAGTGACTACGGGAATGACGGGGAAGAGGTGGATAGCGAGAGGAAGCAGAGGAAGCCATCCCAGGATACCCCACCGCGCAGCTCAACCTCAGGGAGAGAGGACAGTGCCATGCAGAAGATCACAACCACAATCAAATCTACAGAACGAACCTTCATAACCAGCGGCAGCCTCGGGGGAGTGGGTAAGACGAGCAATTCTGGAAATCCCAGCAGTCCTACCAGCGTGGTCAATATCAGTATGATGAGCAGCCCGAGTGACAGCAACAGAGTATATGGCTCTGATAATATGATAGTGGAGGATATGAGCAGCGTTAGCTTCACGAGTACTGTGAAAGCCCCTGGTAACCTGGTAAACTACAACAACTTCCCCACCAAGGTTGAGGTGCCTGGACAGGAGACAGCAGAGATAGAGATTGGTGGTGAGGAAATGTTGGCCAACAGACCCCTCACGGACTTAGAGATTGGCATGTATGCTCTGTTGGGGGTCTTCTGCCTGGCCATCCTCGTGTTTTTGGTAAACTGTATCTCATATGTTGTTAAGTTCAGACATAAGAAGCCTCCCTCTCATGGCCAGGAGCCCACAGGGCACAGGCATGATTGGGTGTGGCTAGGCACAGATGCTGAGCTGGTGATGAGCGTGCCAGGAAGCCCTGTCCAGCAAGACTCCCAGACTACAACCACTGTGATTGACATTGGGCCTGATAAAACTGCCTCTCTGTCCAGAAGGCCAAGTTGCCTGGCCTCTGTTACAGACTCTCCCCTCAGCTGCGTGGGGTCCCTTAGGAGCAAAACTATGCACACCGAGTCCCTCCACTCGCCCACCAGTAAGAGAAAGAGAGTCCAGTTCACCACCTTTTCCACACTGGAACGCCAGCATTCACCACATCTCCCTTCCAGGGAGAATGGCCATGGCATCCACTGGGTTGGGAAAGAGGACAGTTGTGAGGAGGAACCCCAAGTGCCCATCACAGAGCCTGGGGACCAGTTATAATACAGAACCTGATCAGACCTCACATTACAGTAAATGTGGCTTTGATCACCTCAATGCCTTTGTTAACTCCAATAACTGTCAAGAATATGTGATTTTCAAAATCACCCTCCTCCACATTTCATTACCTATCAAGGCCTTTTACATGTAAATGTACTGTATATTATTGTTAATACTGGAGAGTGAACATGTGTGGAAATGTTTCAGATGGTTGATCAGATGGACTCTTCTTTACACAACATTTAAAGCCACCAAATGCTAATGCTGCATGTGGATATTTCTCTAAATTTTTGCACTCACATGCTGGTATATACAGTATAAGATACACTTTTAAAGGTGCAGTGTGTAGAATTTAGTGGCATCTAGCGGAACGGACTTGGCAAATATGGAATATAATATTCATAAATATGTTTTAATTAGCGTAAAATCACCTGAAAATAAGAATCATTGTGTTTTCTTTACCTTAGAATGAGCCTTTTATATCTACATAGGGAGCGGGTCCTCTTCCACGGAGCCCACCATGTTGCACCACCATGTTTCTACAGTAGCCCAGAACAGACAAACCAAACTCTGGCTCTAGAGAGGGCCTTTTGCATTTTTCGTGAATTTTGCGGCCACCGTAGGTTCTTCTACACACTTGGAAGGCGAGGGGCAGGGGTATACAGTTAGTTACAGTCTGCAACCTCACTGCTAGATGCCACTAAATCCTACACACTGGTCCTTTTAAGTATCCAAAAATACATATTACAGTATTACAATTTCCAGTTGTAATACAGAACTCAATTTGACAGATGTGGGTTTGACCAAAATGTAGCTTTAATTAAAGATGATAATAACCAGAATGTATGTTTTTCTATTATGCAATATCCAAGACCTTTTCTTTGTAAATTCAAGTTGGTCTTATTGGGTTCAAACCCCAAAGCGGTAGAACCCTATTGTTTTTGTTCTGATTATTATTGTTTTCTCCACTGAAAGTGTCTGAGGCTCAGCAATCATTAATTCAAAACCAACCAAATTTGGTAGGTGGGTTCCTATGGCCCCCCACTACTCAGGCACCAATAATCACCTATGTCAGTCAGATGGTGGTGCTATAACAACAAAGTTTACATTCTTTTTTTCCTGGATTCTGTGGGTTGAGGCCAATCTATCCATATAAGCCACGCACATTTGTGCCTGGATAGATTTGTCCAAATCAGTTTCTTCAAAACTCCTCCTACAATTTTTGAGAAATCGTCACCAATTTTGGCATACTGCCTTGGGGGACTGAGATAGACAATTCCACTATAAATGAGCAATATCAGTCAAAAAACAAGGCTACCATTGCATTTGCAAGGGGCGAGGTTTAGCAGGAAATTGGCCATAAGTGTTCATTGAGCACACCGGGGGCACCACAAATGCAAAAAGTTTGTATCTCATAATTGGCTGCATGGATTCAAATGAAATTCAGTTTGCACGATTTTGGGTCATGACTCAGTCGATGCATAAAATTTGGTAATGATTGATTAAAGTGGGCGTGGCTTATTACAACAAATCTAAATTTCGAAACATTTAACATTCCAAAAAAACAAAACAAAACACTCGTATGTCCTACAGAGCTGATATTTTTCAACACATCCACTTATATGTGACAAAGTTTGCCTCACTGCATCCTATGGTCAATTCAGAAGTCCATCACTCTATATCATTCAAAATATGCAAAATCAATTAACATCTATATCTCCACAAGTCTTCATTCAAATGGTACCAAAACTGACACAGACATTCTCTAGATGGTAGATATCAAGTGTTTCAAATGGTGTTCAGATCGGTCAAACGGTGAGTCCACAGTGATAGTCAATATCTTTCTGTAATTTGTACTGTTTGCACATTTTCTTTTTTGCTCAGTGTTGGATCAAATGTCACCAAAATATTTGACAATACACCCAAAACCAGCAGAATGGTGTGTGATTTTTTTCAGAATTTTCTCACCAACATTTTGACTGCAGTAAGCATTTTAAGTTTAAACAGACAAAAATACCCCAGTCTGGCTCATGTGATGTCATTGCCTCACATTGTAAGAAGGTGTGTGGGAATCACATCTTCCCAGTGGCACAGTCACTAAGTCATCTTCTCTTGGGATACAAAGGTCAAGGGTTTGAGTCCCAGGGTGTCCAATTCAAACTTGCCAACTACGTGGCAATTTATGCATGTGGCATATTTTCAAATTCTTCTGAAGGTCATATTAAGTCGAAAACTGCCTTTTGTACTTATTCATTAGATTTTTAAAATCAATCCTCTATCTAATCTGATTTGGTTAATCCAATAATAATTATGGGCAAATACCATATTCATACATCAAAGTGGAAAGGCTCCAAACCCTCATATGCTTTGTTTATGATGGATTTTGAATCCCTAAAAGGTATTACAAATAAATTAAATTTGTTGAATATAGAATTTTCTTCCTGCATACATTGTAAAGATGAAACATGTGTGTGACTGGTCTCGCTGCTTCTTTAAACAGAATCCAACTAGCCGAAGTGACTTTGCTCGGCTTTGTGAAGCCTGAAACCTGCTTGTTGCTGCTCTTGGCTTTAATTTTGGCTGATTAAGCTGCTTCCTACCATTGAGCGCAAAAAAGCTCGAACCCGAAAATTGCTGCTTGCGTCTATATTTTTCTTTAGATTTCTTTTTCATTAAATAGACCATCATCTTGAATATTGCCTTTCACTTGATTTCCTATCATATTTAACCATCAGTTTTTTGAAGAGCCATATGATGATAAAAGTATGCAAGTATGAAAAGACAACATTTATTATTAAGGAAGTGTTTCAATTCCTATGTGAGATACTTTGTTTCTGTAAAAAATGAAAATTGTCCAAACCCTTACTATTTACACTCCATTTATGTTGCCCCATATACTGGATGTTTTCGACATAATAAGTAGAAATAAAATATTGGCACATTCACTAGTTATTTCAGATTTGCTCTTAACTACACATCTACATTTTGTATATTACAGTATTTGTATATTTTTACAGTTGCGTCAAAAATGTGGCACACATGCACAACATTTGAGAGAACGGTCATGTTTTTCAAACCAGCCCATGCCCCAGCATGTTGCCAAAATCAACCTTTGTGACAGCAAATTACAAGAACCTTTTGTGACCCTATACCCTTTAAATAAATTGAGTTTTTGCTCGGCCCTTGAATGTGTGCAACTCAACCGTTGCACTTCATCAAAAATGAATGTGGTAGCATACAGAGTGGGAAAAGGAGATGTATTTTTAGCTGTTTTTGACAAAGGAAGATTAGGTGAGCTTGCAATGCATTTGGGGGAAATCAAGATTTAATGGCACTTTAAGAATTTTAGAATGACAAACAGCCATTTTTTGTCTGATAATTTTATACTCGCCATACATTTTCAGTTCACCAACCAGTCAAAAATAACCAGTGGAGTTGTTCTCCTTTTTTATTGTGCACAATGAAGAAACCATGTTTTTTCTATATTTGAACAATAAATAACAATACATAATAGATTTCAAATACAGTACATAAAATATATTAATATGACAAGCATTTTTCTGTTTTATTGCATCCTAATCATCCCTCATCTTTATATCAAAGTGCACTGCAAGCATAATTTCAATCTGGCAAGCTAAATACACGGGTGTAATTCCCAGTTCTCTGAAATACCTGGTTGCTGAAATACCTGAGAAAGTATACAGAGTGAAGTTGAATGCTGTGATCTTAGGCTCAGTGCAGAGTGTCCACCAGCCTCTGGTAGGTTTCTCTCTCCTGTTTCAGACTGTGATGCTCTTCCACATAGAGTTTTCCATTCCTCACCACTCTCTCTCTCAGCTCATGATCTGACAACAGCCTCCGAGACTGATGCACAAATTCCTGGCAGGGATAAAAGCAAAACGAGTCTTACTCACTGCCAAATGCCACTTAAAGCTTGCCATTGAAGTTGCTCGAAGATATGTTTTTTAAAGCATAAAAGATATTCCAAGGCATGAGAACAGAACTCAGATAAAAGCCTGTGCACTGATTAGTAAATACTTCAAAAGTGTCTGTACATTGCCAAAGGATGGAGATATTTGTGGCTCCAGATCCAAATACGGCAGTCCAATAGACCTTTTCAGGCTATCCTAATAGCTGCCACCTCTCATTTGCTTATGAACAAAGGAAAAAAAAAACCCTACTGTAGTTAAATAATACTACCCCGCCAGCTGTCACAGGGATGAGGGGAGGGAAAGATGAGGATAAAAATTAGACAATTAAAAAATGAGTAATGGTGCCATCGTTGAGTGATTGAGATGTGGTGTATCCACCCAGTATCCTCAATGCTAGTGGCTCATCTGCTAGCCCAGCAGACTCAGTAAGGGCTCCAACAAAATGAAGTAAAAGTGCCTTCAAGTGTTCCTGCAAAATGATAGCCAACATCTATTGCAGCAGGGAGCCAATGGGCACACAAACCTTTAGCCGCTGCCAGTCAGCAGGCCACTTCACTTTACTTCACTTCATTCAAGTGATGTGATTATGTCTGGAGAGGCTCTTGGTAGGGAGACAGCTCTTCTGTATGGCCATATGAGAGCTATAAATCCTCAGCAACAGGATTAAAGCTCAACTTATGAGCAGCATGCTTATAATCACTTCACTGTTACCACAAATTACAGAGCCAGACAGGGAAGGCCATTTTTCTCTTTAAATCTTTAAAGTACTTGTATGTTTGTTTCTTTTGACACATTTTTTGATTTCTATACTCCCTGTGTAATTACTTTGACAGTGTTTCTGGTTCTTAAAGTGAAGTTCAATCAAAAGTACGAGGAGTTTAAAACATGGAAAAAAAAAAAGTTGAGTGCGATCCACTGCAACAAAAGTTCTGGCTCAAACACTAGCACTCGCTGCCCATCAGTACTGGCTGATGCCGGTGTTTATCCGGCCCAAGTCACTGCAACCATCTGTGAGAGTTTCCTCCTGGCAGCTCAGCTGAGCACACGTGACCCCCCTGGAGAGGACTTATCTCCCTTCTTTTCAACAACATCACGCTATAGCAGTGTCTTCAGCCATGCTATAGCCCTCTGTCAACCGGCCTTAACATTTGCTTCAGATCTCATTAAATATCAGACTGAATAGTTTTGGTGGTGGCTCCCCATTTTGCACTTTCCTGTCTGCTGCTATGTGTTGCATCACTATGTGGTAATGTGGGATCTTTGCTTTGTCCCTGAAGGCTTGCACTTTCTGATTCTAATCTAAGCACTTGAGGGAAACATCAGCTCCTTTTGTTATATTTTACCTGCTTAGATTGGACTAATGATAAGAATTTAAAGTACAAAGTTTAACAAAATGGTGAAAGAAGAGTTTTCATTAGTTAAAGCTGACTGACTGAGATAAATCTATGCAACGGAAGGGAAATACACATATTCAGCTGTCCACAGACAGGTCTCACACGCTACTTATAGGCAGTAAGTATCGGTCAGTTCAGGTGACAGGAGTAGCTGTTGGCTGTCTGCAGCAACATCTATACAGTATATCCTCTCTGTAGTCCATCAACTCAGTCAATGTAAAAGCTTAACAGGGCTTAACGCATGTGGTGACCTGGTCAGTATTTGACACTATATACCTGAGGAGAAGAGTATAGCACACCAGTGACCTCATGCTGAACCACAGCTGCATTTCCTGGAATGTCCCTGGCCACTACGGGTATCCCAAGATCCATGGCCTGTTGGGAGCAGAGAGAATTCAAGTGACAGACTAAGATTCACAAAGTCACAGAGAAAAGTTACTCACTCACAGACTCATTCATTCTAGAAAAAAAAGGCACCTAAGCACCTTTGAAACTGTAGAGCTCGGCTTTTCTGCTCTTCGGTGCCATAGTTCACTTACAGAATTAACAATCTCTATCAGCTAATACCTTCGGCAGGTTGTTGAATGAAACATGCTAACATACTAATCAGACCTTAAGCCTACTGTGGATTGCCTGAAGTGGTTAGATAATATTGTAGCTGAGCAAGAAACAGCAAGACAAGGACTCCTTTAAATATTCACATGGTTTAAAAATGTTCAAGAGGTTGGATGGCAAATTCTGAGCGTATTCTTTGATGAATCAAACTCTCATTACCAAACTTAGTCTGCAACACAAGCCATGAGCTATAAAAAGATAAAGTTGTGTTTGGCAGTTGAATTGTTGAAGTCAAGACTCCAATAACCCACGAGCCTTGAAGATGTTTACCTCCAAGATGGCTGCTGACATGCCCTCTGAGATGGAACTGTTGACCAGAGCAAAGCACCTTTTCATGGCAGCATGAAGCTCCTGTTGGCTCCTCTCTTGGGCCAAGAAGACCCCTGCTGTTCTGCAGAAGCAGTGGCAAAGCTTAGTTCTGCGTGACTCAGGGCTCACAAAGGCGTGAATGATGCTAAACAGCAGTGACAAGCTCAGAGGAGGAAACATGGCTGCACTATGTGTGACATGCACTGAGAGTCCAGGTAAAGTCCTAACCAGAGAGGGCAGCTTCCTGCTGCAAAGATCTTTGTTGTGGTGAAGGCCTTTGGTGAAACACTGAAAGATCAGCCAAGACTTCAAAGTGGGAGGACAGTAAAAATAAAAAAAATAAATAAAAAGAACTTGGCGTTCTCTGCAGAATTGCATTCTGTTCACATTATGTTATGATAAATGTAAGCTACATTTGTTAAGGTACTTTTTGTGCCACATGGGATAAATAGAAGGATAAGCAGTCTACAAATTTCCCACAGGAGCAAAGTCTTGGAAACTAGACTGTCAAATCTTAAGTTTGCTTTTATTAGATGTATAACTGATACAGAAAGAAAACCAGACAAAACAAAACAGAGAGCTTACCTCTTCACAACAGCTTCAACCTCAGCTGTAAGCACAGGATCCATCTGAGAAAGACAGATTACAAAGACAAGTAAAACCCCCTTTTCTGACTGTCAAAAGCTTTGTTTTCATCAAGGATGCTGGGAGGATAAAATAAACAATGACACAATTAATAATTTCTATCATGAGCAAATAATTTTCTGAAAATCCTGTATTTTCAGAGATTGGGGTCAGGGTGGGGTGGGTGGCCAATCTGATTAATTGCAATGTGGGATTTGCGTGCATTAGCCTGCCCGCAGAAAAGTCAAAGCATAGCAATTTAGGTCAAAGATGCTGCCAAGCAAGCTGCTACTTTTTCTCTTTCATAACAGAGCTCATCGCATTTCTAAATCGAATCTGCTTTACAGCACGTGTGCATTAAAATCAAAGAATCAAAAGTGAGAAACATTTTTGTCTCCTGGTGTAATCTGGGATTTAGTAGATATTGTAGAACCAGCGGTGGATGGATCACGCGCCACGATAAAGGCTGTATTAACAAACACAAATTATTTAAGCCCATATTCTACTCAGTATCATGGTGAATTCGCAGAAACGGACGGGAAGGACTTGACCAGTGAGAAGATGAAGGCAGGCGCTACATTAAGAAGACCCTGCTTTAACGTCAGTGCTTTTGATCATCCAACTGAATGTGTCATGCCTATTTCTATTTTATGCTAGTGGTTTTATTATCTTGTCTTCTGACAGATATCTTCTTGTTTTTACACAGCAAAGAAAATATCTAACATTACATTTTCACAATAATCGTTAGATCGATTTCATTCCGTAATAACACAAAGTAGGCTGTGCATTGCGGTGCTTGCTAAAGCCCAGTTGCGGAGGAGTGAGATGTGTCATCTCTGACAAACTGACCTGAATTTTCCTTGTAATGACAGATGCTGTGCAGCCAGAGCGCTTATTACTTGAATGAAGTAGCTGTGGATTTACAATACGTCATGACAGCTTGAGCAAGGCATGTCTCATTTGTATTTTTAGATTTCACTCTTACTTAATTAAATGTATTCAGCAATGTTTGTGTTCAATTAACTGTGGAATCCTACAGTTATCGAGGGGAAACCTGACGGTCAAACAAATACATGTTTATTATAATAATAATGTATGGCTTTTCATTTCTCAGACAAACAAACAAACAAACACACACACACACACTTTCGCTGTGATGACTCGCGCGTCTCTGCTTCTACTGAACCATTTCATCAAACGACAACAAAGCAAAGCCGAACAAGAAGCAGCAGTAAGTATGTAAGTAAGTATGAGCCCCTGGCCACGTCTAATTGAGTTGTTTCTGAGCAAAACTAAAGCAGAACATACCTTTTGCCTGACACCACTGTTTGAAAGAAAGAACAGACGCTATACTGTACATTGATGTCATATCAAAGCACGACAGTGGGACGATGAAGACAAACACAGAGAAATCAATGAGTGAGAGACTGGAAATGAAATGGGGGGAAAAATAGAACAGTTGTAAGAGCACTGAGATGACTGCTGCTGGCTGGGATGAACTACACAGATAGAAATTCAGAACCCTCACATAAAAGTGCAATCAGTTTTTTAAAAAAAAACAGTAAATGTATGAGAACTCCCTCTACTGATTTGATTGTCTGTCTGGCTGACTGGTTGATTTATGAATATCATAAATCATGGCAGTTCAATTTTTAAAAAGTTTTTTTCCCAATTATTTGACTTGCTTGACATGAGTTCAAATAGCCTGTATATATATGTTTTGTTTTCATGAATGATGCACAGGACAGAAGCATGATGATGTGTGACAGGGCTACAAACGGCTTTGACTTTCATATAAACCAGCACATGTCCAGATACAGAGCCATCCATGTGCATTAACAATGACACTGCTTTACACAGGTCACCGGTCAGTCAAGTGCTAATCTGAAGTAGATAATGCATCACTATATCAAACAGACTTTCAGTTCGACACAAAGTGACATAGGGACCACCGCTACTGCAGCTGTCCCTCGTCCTGTTTGCAGATGATCACCATTTCCTCTTAGTGCTGGCTGTAATTCCAGCTAAACAGCTAAAGCTGGTATCTCTGCTACATCCAATTAGAGGCTGCCTGAATTCCCATGGCAGGTTTCTAGGTAGTTTCAACAGCACAGAGAGCCATGGTGTACAGGGAGACACATACATATCACATATGAAAAAAAAAAAAACAACCTTGACTTATAATGACTGTGTGCTTACCTTTGGCCCAATAATAACCAACACATTCTGGGGATTCTCGTTATGCCACTCTGCAAACAGCAGTGCAAACAAAACCACAACAGTTTAAGGAAAAAGACCAACAGCAGCAGCTTTCTCACAAGCTGTTTTCAATAGAATTCTGCTACACTTACTTGAAGTACCATGTGGTTTTTAAGCATGTGGCTCTAACTAAGAAATGTCATATGAAAATCCACACGTCTTGTTCTCCTATCTGAATGAAACAAGTGCAAGTAATTTTTTAATGGACAATTTGACACCCTCTAGTGCTGTCTTATTACCATAACTGTGTGCTGTCAATGAGAGAGTCACATAAAATAAGAGGATTTAATAAAAACCTCACTGACTTGCCTAATAAGTGGTAATTCTCACTGATTTATATAATATGACTATCACTATGGGAAGCCACAAAGGAAACACTCATAACAAGATAAAATATCTCTGTAGGGCACACATGAGCTGTCAGAAGAATCTTGTTGCACTTACACATAAATTTTCAATTAGCTGAAACCCAACCACAGAGATCTAACATCGTGCCTAATTTATGAGGGCATTGCCATTGTTTCTACCACATGCTACGACAGAAATACAGTCAGAAAGGCTTTGTAATTCAGTTCATTTTAAAAACAGACTGAAACCATGCCAAAAACACCTACTTCCTTTAGCAGGCCTAAATTTGTTGCAAGTGTCTGTTCTATGTTTTTTGTTACTTGTATAAAACGGATGGTCTACATCAGGAAATGCATGGTATACCTGAAAACACCTCCACCAGATAGAGGGGGTCCTTGACTCTTCTGAGGCCACAGACCAACAAGAAGACATGCAGCTGATCCACACGCTCTCTGCTTACACCTGGAGAGAAGCCAGACACACAGAGAGACGGCGCCACAATATCAAAACACTGCATAATGAACATCCCAAGTACATCAGCAGATAATGAAAGCAATACATCACCCAAGGTCATGAGGAAAATAAGACAGCAGTGACTAATGTGCTCACACAATTCTCTGATCAGAGTTGTAATGCTCAGCGGGGAAATTGTCGGCTGAAAACATTAGAAGGTTGCTGCTTAATCAGTGTGTAATATGGCGTCATAACTACAGAGCCAGAGCGTTTGGGGTGACAATTTGCTCGCTGAACAGCCCTAGATTGAAATTAGCTAACCCAACATCATGCTAACAACATCAATCGTTTTGAGAACCTTGTATTAATTGAGAGGCAGCGCTACTAAATCGGCTCTTTTCCCCAGATCATCCAACTTTCGGGTTCAATCCAGAGATTAGTTAGAAACTGGCGGGCATACAACTGTGCACGATGCCAACGACTACTCTACTGCACCTGACCTTCAAAAAGCAACAGATAAAAGTCCTAACCCTAATAACACAACCCTGCACTATAATGATAGCAACACGCACAGCAGACTGCCAGCCTCAGGCTTCTCACTGATAAACAGACCCTGAACCTTATATAGATAATTACACTGTACTTCCTCTATATTTATATTAGAGGTGGACTGGAATTAACTTCACAGCTGCCTTATGTACAGGGGAATACATAAGGGAGGCTACTTTGTATTTATAGGGTGCCAGAGACAATCCATTATTCCCATGGGCCCCTCAGCAAAGAGGAGTAACTAAAATGTAAACTTGCACCAAAATGTATATTAACAAGACTAAGAGTCTACAGCCATACCAGCTTTTTTTTGGTAGCTTTTCTATTTAGTCAGAAACTAAAGTAATGAACAAATTAAAATTTTGACCTGATGATTGCACTAGATGAAAAGTTGAGGATTCACTAAAATGTCTGAATTTCATTAAATGCATCCAATAGCTGTGGGGATATTTCACTCAAAACCAAAAATGTTCATTTCATTTTGGAGTTAGAGGAAAAGCTGGGGGATTCATTCTCTGAATGTCTGTACAAAATTTCATGGCATTCCATCCAACAATTGTTGAGATATTTCTGTCTGGACCAAAGTGATGGACCAGTCGACCGTCAACGCCATCCCTAGAGCCAAGCCTCCAGCACAGCTTAAAACAAGAACAACTGAGGTACAACCTTCTCTTTATAAAGAAAGGTTAAATAAATAACCTAATTTAAAGAGAACAGTTAGACATTACATTAATTTAAAAGTCATTATGTCCAATTCTTCTCAGTGCCTGAGAATACAGTCTCAGTTCTATTTGGACTTCGAACAAGTTTGGTATAAGTCCGCTGGCTCAAAAGAAGAACATTCATTTATAGCAACACAAGCAGATATTGTAACATTACAGAGTTACCCTCAGTGTCAGAAAATTAATTTTCAGAACCCTGACCTTTTATGCTTGACAATAACCCAAAAGTATAAATCATAAAATGTTGAGATGGGAATGTTAGTAATGGATATGCTGGCAAAGCAGTGTTGAATCAAAAATGTGAGCGAAGTACAAAAAAAAAAAAGAAGCTCAGAATAAAACTACTTTGTATCTGTGACAAACTGAGAAACAAATCATTTCGAAAACAATACCACAGACAGACACAAGCACGTGCTTAAAGCACACTGACAGTCAAGTGAAATCCCCTGCTGCCAGATAAGTCCAGATCAGGAGGCTGAGGCAGCTCTTTTAATGCTATTAAAGAGCATCTTAAAATGACAGCGTGGAGTCTGGGCATTGACCCTGATCCTAGGAGCCGAATGTCAAAAAAGCTCTTCATCTGCTGGATCTATCGAACTTCCTTGCATTGATTTGTAGGATGAGAAAGCACATCAGCTAAAGGTAAACACCCATGTCACTACCTCAGAACAAGATGCAGGAAAAATAATTGAGGAGAGCCGGAATCATACCAGCGCACAGACCTGTCAAAATGAGCGAGAAATTCAAAGAAATAAAAAAAAAAAACTCTTTGGATCTAAGACACAATTCATCTTTCCTCAGGGGAGAAAAACAAATTGTACAAATCATCTGTTGTGCCAGCAGCAATCTTTCCCCTCACTCTCTTTGCAGTGAGTTCTATGCAAAAAAACATTTTTGTTCGTTTGCCTTTGATTTCAGAAGGGCATTCTGAACAATCCCCTTATGCTTTAATCAGTATGTGCACTTGCGTGTGTGTGTGTGTGTGCGTGTGCGTGTGTGTGCATGCATGAATGTAGGGGGGAACACATATCTATCTGAACAGCTCCTATTAATCTCACTCACTGTTCTCTCCATCAGAGCATAGAGTCTGCAGGGAAAGGACAAAATAATGACAACACCATAAGCCTTTTTATGGAGGACATTTTGACATGTCGCAGTAGGAAAAGCTGTGTAATTAATACAAATAATGATGGCTGAATTCCATTTAGCTGCTTTGGTTTCTTCTGGCATGGTGCACTGTCACAGCTTACTGCAGCACTTGAATAGAACGGGGTAATTGTTAATGTAATTATTACAACCTGTGCTCAGGACAGTAAACAAGCAAGCTGGACAAACAAACAGGAATGGTAACGTTTGTGCTGCACTTGCCGAGAATTCTGCACAGTTTTATTCTTGAACTGACTGTTTTTGTTGAATTCTCTTTCTATCACCACAGTTTTTTTTGTGCTGTATATCCGTGTTTGTATTTGTGCAGTTTTTACACTACTCTCTTTCATGTCTGCGGGTGAAATTTTGTTCTGTTATTCATGCTTACTATTAGATGGCATGTTTTCATATTACGCTCTGGTTTTCCTGAGTGTGTTGCAGTCTGTGTGTGTGTCTGTCTCTTCAGGCGTGTTGATTGTTAATTGATGACCCTTTGCGAGAGAGAGATGTTTTGTTTTAGCTCTGACGGAGGTCTGAACAAAAACTTAGACAACAAATTGGGTTTTTGCAGAAAAAGTGCTAGGGTGAGACGCTTGCTTTCTACAAAAAGGAGAGACAAACAACTTATACTGATCACATGAACAGTTGACTGCAGAGTAATTGTGTTTATGACCACTTCAGGGTGAGCCATTGCTGATATATGCATTTTCCCCTCTGACGTGACAACTGTCCGCTTACTACACACTAATATCTGTGGCTAAAAAAATTGCACTTTTAATAAAAGTATTCATATATAACTTCACTGTATAGTTTCTCCATTATCAATCATCCTAAGACCAAGTTAACTGGACAAGTTAACAGACCCCCCTGCTTGTTCCCTCACACCCTTCAGTGATTCAAAGCATCGCTGCTCACTCTACAGTGTTGTTCCTCTCAGCCCAGAAGCTTGTGTATCCCTTTAACCCCACCTCACAAGGCGCACAGCGGGGGGTTACAAACATTATACACCGAGTGGCTTTCATGGACTGACAGCTTCTGGATCCCGGTACTGAAATCTGTGCCTTTGGAGAGAGTACATGACACCCGAAGGATAGCACAGACACACAGTCATGTATCTTCAATCAGGTAGGAGGGTTTCTTTGCCTCTTTTATGTTCCCCTGGTGGAGGTCTTTCTAAAATGAGCCACTGAAACACATAGAATACATATATTCCCAGCAAACTACCACACACACCGGAGCCTTTATACAATAAAGTCTAAATTATCCTATTTAGTGATGATTCATTTATATCACACCAGAGGAAGGGATGAAAAACTAAATCAATGTGCAGCAAGATCTGGGAGGAGAAAACGCACACATGGGATAGTGCCCCCTGCTGTGCTGGGAGAGTGCGTGAAGACAAAAGGAGGATGAGACTTGACAGGAAAGAATACAGGTTGCTGCAGGAAGCCGCCTCTGTCAGAATGCATTGTTGTGTTTGAGGAAAACTAAAAAAACATGACTTAAATTATTGAGACTGATCATGGGTTTGGCACCTTCAGGTAATCAAAGATCAAAAGAAAGAAAAACAGAACATCTCATCTTGTAGACAGCAGTAAGCCGAGACCACCTAATGAGTTTTTCAGTTTTATGACAATTTACGCACAGTCATCTCCCCCAAAAGCAAATCTGTAACAATTACATATAGACCTCAGGATCATTTAATCATTTTATTTTATTTGGTAGTCTCAGCTCTTTAGTTGAGGAGTCGCTTTCACTACTGTACATATGAACACAAGTAAAAATCCAGAGTGTGTGTTGTCCTGGTTACAGCTAACACTGGCAAGAAAAATACAAAATTGATAGAATTTTTACCTTAATGTTACTGAATGCATCTGACCCACATTCTCAAAAAAAAGGACTCAGACAAATTAACACCGTCAGACAGCACATCTACTGAAACTGGAACAATGTTTACAGCTGTAAAGACAACTATGAGTCAGATTACAAGGTTGTTTTTTTTTATCACATTTGGGGGAAAAAAGTGCAATAGTGGTGACTCCCATCTCAAGTATAAAAAATGGAGAAGTGACTGTGGGCAATTAGTATTACCACACAACTAACGGCTGTGGAGCAGGGTGAAAAATGGCCCTGCGCTGGAGGGCTATTAATCAACTGTTCCTCTCTGGGATGGACATCATCTTGCAATGTCCAAATTATAGCCCAGGTTGTTTGTGGAGAAGACGCTTGGAGCAACAGTGCATATTTATTGAGCTATATGAACGGGAGATGGAAGAGTGGAAGAGAGAGAGAGGGGGACGCTCTGGCCTCCGTGATCACCACAGTGACGCATCTAACATAGCACAGAGTTAATTTACGCTCTCTGATTGCTATTCTCCAAGATGGAGGTGCATGAATGTATTCCCTATTGTACTCCCGGTGGTGATAACATCTATAACAGTGAGCGAGGAGGATGTAAGGAGAGAAGGATGTGGTCTGAAATATGACAGAGGGCTTTTATATACCATGTTGCAGCCAGTTACAAATACGTACAATATACAGCTGGTCAAAACGACAACAATATAACCTACTTTATAAGAAAGGTGCAGGTAGCTCTTTATTTTATTGCTTCATTGTATGCAGCAATTGTCCCGCTGAGGTTTGTGGGAGGTGCACACAACTAGCTTTGTTATAGTTTAGACATACTAGCTTTAATAATCAGATGAAACATATCTGTCAACTTAATGTTTAATGCTTATATCAGCCTGACTGTGCCTTTTCTTTCCAATACTACAGTATACGACACTTTCATACCTCCTGCTATTAATGTCCTGCTATTAATGGGTCGATGCAAAACCCAAAGTGACCAAAAAAATGTTTTTTTCATAGTTTTATTCACTAAGCTTTTGAGAAACTGTTTAATTTGGATGATCCACAGACAGTAGTTGTCATTGGAAAATATTCTTTACCAAACACAGAAAAAACAACAACTGAGCAGTACCTGAGCTCCTCAAGAATTCAGTCCAGCAGAATTTCTCTGCCACGTCTGTCTGGATACCTTTAAAATAAGACAAATGAAAGTCAATGTGCTCCAGAACAGCTTTTACTGAACATCTGTGCTAACATCCATTACTCATCAAATCATCAGAGTGGTTTTTAGGTACAGAGGTAACTAAGTTAGTCTAGAATTGTTTTTCTGATCATGGCCCTTTTGTAATTATGTGACATCTCAAACTAAAAACATCAATCATAGCCTATATTCTTCATAATGTTTAGTAATATGAGGTAAGCTATATAAAAATGCAACATTAATTCGACCTGTAATTTTAAATAAATTTAATGTAATCAAAATATTGTTTTGTGCTGTTCATGTAAAAAAGCACTTCAGAGCGATCACTATCTGATCAGCATAAAATATAAGCTTGTACTGGTCGGGGCACAGCCGTGCAGCTGGCCCAGGCCTCTCCTCTAATCTATGAAGGGACATTATTTGCCAAACAGGGCTACTGGCGGGAAACAACATGGAAGAGTGATTTGGGTTGTCCTACATGACACGGTGGCCAATAGCAAGAGCAAATACAACTCTGTACTGCAGACAGCATGATAATGGAGGAAAAAAATGTCAAAGCTGATTAATGCAACACTTCCATGGCGGGTCAGGGATGCACAGCATCAGGCAAGGATATTCATCCTGCTGAGCTTACCTTGAGGCTGGACATAGATTTTACTGCTCTGGGACAGCTTCAGAGAGAAAAAAAAGAGAAATTTGGTTAAAATAAGTCTAAAAAAAACCTCAAATACATAAATGTCAATAAGTAATTACAGGCAGCTTTTGTCTAACTAGATTTGATTATTAGCTGCTGTGTTTCTTTATCTTTATATCAAACAATGACAATAGCCAATTACTGCTCTTGTTGCAACCAACATATTCAGACTTAAAAAAAAAATAGTCAGCAAGGTAGTTGCTAAGATAATGGGGGCTGCTACAAAATAAATCAGAGGCGATGGAAAGGAAATTGACTGGATGTTATCACACTAGATTCATCCCCTATGTGTGTTTTCTGTCACAATAAAAAGCGTGGCGATGCCTCTCAGTGCCTGTCCTGTCTGCCTGCTGTCAGCACTAAATGGCAGAGATAAAGCACGCCACTTGCCTCAATCTGCAGCCCACGGCTGAAATCTAATCTGAAAATAAAACACCGTAATATTGTTTTAATGCCAAACTATTACGGGACAGGGCAGCATATTGTGTTTGTATAGTAAAAGCCTTTATGTTGTATTTATTGAAGCTGTCAGGCTCTTGCTGTTTGTTGATGTGACATAAAATGCAAACTAAAAACTTTTGCTCTCACTTCCTTTATTGCAGCTTTGCAATAAAGGAAATGATCTGACTGAGCAGAGGGTCAATATTGTATTTATGTTAAAATATTACATATGACAGTCTTGTTAGTTCAGTCATACGCATACTGGTGGACAAAGAATGAGGCACATACGGAAATGTTATGGCTAAACTTAGATAACTAGAATTGCGAGAGAAACACCACATGCCACATGAGCCACACACTTGTTCATGCAGGCCATCAATGCTTATCAGATACAAACTACTGCAGTTGTTCTAATACAAGAAAAACAGGAAAATCATACCAAGAACAACTCAGCTGCTTCTTTCAGTTTGTTAGTAAATGCAACTGCGAACCTGATAAAAAAAACAAAAAAAAAAACACTACATTATCACCTTTGCAAAAGCCATTTCAGACAAGAATTTTCATTGCTGACAGTAAGTTTTAGCCATTTACAAGAGATAACAATTTTAACAACACTAGTGGAGAAAGCAGCAGCAGTAAAACACAAATGTCTCTAGGCTGAGACTTAGTACGTTAGAGTGGAAAAACTGCTTGCAGTTTGAAGGAGGACTTAAGGATAGATACACCGAGAATACCGAGGGGAATACAGAGGGAATGTAGAGCAAAAAACAGTAGGGAGATATTAATTTGCGCGTGTGTGTGTGTGTGTCAGCGTGCATTATGAAATGGGCCAACGGGCTCAGAGTGGTGACTGGATTTCATGATCAAGGTTTGAGTGAGGAGGCGCTAACAGCGGGAGGTGCATGGATTCAGATGTTTGAAGTCATGAGACCTGCATCTCCTCAGTTCTCCCACAAAGCAATTATCCCCTTAGATTTACTAGACATGCCCTCCTGTCGATTTTCATCATAATGGAAACAGAGACACTGGGATCTGATTTCAGGACACAGGACAGGTACCTGTGTGCACATTTGACTTTTCAATGATAAACTAGAGGAGGAGAAAACACACGACCTGCATAGCTGGGGCTAGCTCGCATGTGTTCAGCCTCGTTCTTCCGTGTCAGTGTAAGGATCCAGTTATTTTTCCCCACAGACAATTTATACACTAGTCAATATGATGAAAATGTATTGAATTCTTTATTATTTTGAGTTGTCATGCAATTCTTATAGTAACATCGACGACAACACTAAAAGGATTAATACTATCCCTAAATTTAAATATGCTACACATGCAGTGATTTATGGCATATTAATTATTTAATTAGTAACATGATTAATGAAATCGGAGTTTGTGCTGATTTTATATGAGCGATTTCAATTAAGAGTTTAAAATGGTCACATTTACTTCCTGCTTGTACCTCGGGATGAATGCTTCAAACCTTTATAAAAGGAAGTAAAACATCTTGTGACACAGACCTTTCTAGCATATTTGGTACATCAATACAATGTCTATTATTGACATTGTAAGAGGTACTGGTACATTTATATCACACAACCAGTTCAAACAGATCTGTCTCGTTGCGGACGTTTAACCTGGTCACAGCAGGACAAGCACAGGTGTAACTGATAACAATAATGCTGGTTTCATTAGTGTGAATGCTGACAAAACATCTTTCAAAACTTTATTTATTCTTCTTCTGTACATTTTTCAGTCGCTGACTACTTCTGCATTCTTTCGGCTACAGAAACCATTCAAATATCAAAATGTTCAGCTCTTTAAGGACACTTATGTTATGACTTCTTCTTCTTTCTAGTATATTCCAGTGATTTTATATATGTTTTTTTAAAATAGTAAAGTTTATAATGGAAAGTCTATGGGAGGAATGTTTGAAAGTTGATATCTCAAAAACTGAAAGTGCTAAAGTATTCATATTAAATGGACATGTGTCCCATGTGGAAAAGCTTAACATATTAAAACATGGTACCAATAGCACCGCCGTGTGGTCAGTTATTACGTGTTTTACATTTTGGCTAGAAACTCATGAACCGTGAGGTGCAGCAAAACAATATTTGCACAGTGTGTTCCTTGGACGATGCCAATGCGACTCATATAGGCCACACCCATTTGCACCTGAAAATTTTTTTGGGCCATTTTGGAATTTTTGGTAAACACATTTCTTGCTTCTGTTGGCACATATTTCATCTAATCTTCACCAAACTTTGTATATACCATATTTAGATGATCCCGAACAAACCTTATGAGTTTGTTTTTGGGTGTCGATTAACATTTCTCTGTAATTGGTTACCAAAACTTTGAGGGTGGGGCCTGATGCACTTAACTCTTCAATGCTAAACCAAATTCAGGAATGTTTTACATACAGCCACACTGCACAAGTGTGTCACATTTGATGCAATTCTACCCACAGGGGGCGCTACTGTAATATTATAACATGATATATCTACAATTCTGTTTTCTTTAATAAAATGAACCTTGGGACACAGGTTCTCCATGAGAATGTGCACAACTTATTGAAGCGTGGCACCAATAGCCCCACCTTGTGGCCATTAGTGGAACACCACCATACTGCTTATTAACCGCCATATCTTTTAAATGTAATATTCCGTGGTAACCAAATTTAGCAACATTGCACAGTTGAGGATGCTGAACTAGTCTGTAGCATTTGATACAACTTTACCTGTAGGTGGTGCTACAAGATTTTAAAAGTTTTCTGGATTTTCAGCAATGCTTTGCGATTTATTTCAGTTGTCAGCGTTCACACATATTTTCTGCATTAAATACATTTTCACACTAACAGGGCTAACAGGGTCCTGCCATAATTCATTTATTCATTACACCTGTAACTTTTCTGTTATGACATGTTAAAAGTCTGCTGTGAAAACACATTTCGGTATCATAAAGAAAGTATATTAGATATATATTAGTATTATATATACTGTATTGTATAATTGGAGATTTTCTGCCAGCAGAGAGAAACAAAAACTGACAGGACATGAAAAATATATCATAAACACATCTATATATGATACCAATAAAAATTTGATCACAAAAAAAAAGACATGAAACATATTCTTCACCATGAATGTTGTTATTATGCAAATTGTAAGTACTGTGATCAACATATACAGTTCCAGTCAAAGGTTTGGATCACACATTTGACTGGTACTGTACATTTATGCAATTTTTTCCAAAGAGTATTTAAAAAAAAGGTGTACAGTTTGTGTGATGTGATGAGCCAGGGAGTAAAATTCATGTACTCAGTTTGGAACAATTCGGAACGAAATGGATTAAAATAGTAGTTCACAGCAACATCACCTGGCTTTCTGTAGCACCTGCTCCATAACCACAAGCTTCTGCTCAACTTTCACATCCTCATTTATGTCTGTTCCACCAAAGATAACGCCAAAGGGTACTTGGATGTCTGTTGTAAAGGTAAGACATGAAACAGAAAGGTCCTGACATTTGTGCGACAAGAAACAGTTTACTCTTAAATCTACCATTATGTTGATGAATATACATGACTGAAAGTATAGTCCATAAAACAGCAAGAGGGTTTACCTAAGAGAAGTCTGCCTGCTCTGAACAGATGAATGGCCAGTGCACCATCAAATGGAGGATTTTGGGATACTAGTTTTGCCACTTCAGCAGGAGACTGAAATTCTGCTGCATCCCTAAGCTCACAGCTGTGTCCTGCTGATTCAATGTGGGACCTAGAATACAATGAGGACATGACAGAAAGATGGTTAAATAAAGATGCTGTGACTGTCACAAATATTAAAGGACAGGTTCACAGTTTTTCAAGTCTGAAAAACAACAGTCAGGTGCCCATATGAACACTGACAGAGGTCTTCCTTGCTGTAATCATCCCTCCTCTTCATAATGGCTATTAAAAGATCCCCTTCATATGCATTTTTAGTGATGAGCACCAAAATCCACAGTGTGACCGCACAGTCATTTTGTGCAAAAATGCATTTAAAAGTTTATACGCAGCTTATATATTCTGAGTTAGTCATATCATGTGAATATCTGCCACGTTTACAGCTTTTAGCATCAAATTTCCTCTTTGTGTTTCCGCAGACAGTGTTTCTCTGTTGAGCTGTGGTTGAAGTATTGTGACAAAAAGAAGAACTTTGAAACTAAAAATGTCGAAAGACTTTGAATTAGCTTCAACAAATCTACAAAATTATATAAAAGTATATTTTGCACAGGAGAAGGCTTGTGGATTTTGGCCCCCATCACTTAGGCCTACGTTCTAAGTGCATTATGAAGGCGTCTTTTAATGATCAGTATTAATAGGAGGAATGATTACAGTAAGAAAAACCTATTTCAGTGTTCGTTTGGGCACCTGACTGTTGTGCCTGACTTGAAAAACTGTGAACCCGTCCTTTAATGCTCTAACGTTATATTTTATTCATGAACAATTAAGTGAAGTTTGCAGTCACTACTTGCTGCCTGAAGCTTTATGTTATTAAAACATACATGTTTTATAACGTAGCGCATTTACTAAAGCCATTGTGCAGTAAGGTATGCCGTTTTACTTTTATCACCTTTAAGTATTAGCCTGGCTGACAGTTAACTACACAGTTACACTCCACTTTATGGCTTAATTCAGTCTCACAGTAACAATTAGCAGCAGCTGTTATAGCTAGCTACACTTGTAACAACAATGTAAATTACCTTATTCTCTCAGCTGTGGTGAGGTTCCCAGTTTTGGGACTGAGACATGCAAGAAAGAGTAATTTCATATCTTCATCTGTCGATCTAACTATTTAACGTGTGCGCATTAACGTCAATGAAAACCAGATAGGACAGCAGCAGGCAGAGCCTCTTTGAGCTGCTTTGTAGGATTGCTAAACTCAAGTCTTATCACATTTCCTGAACTCAACATGATTAGCTCATGATTTCTTGGCAGTGCACCACGCTTGAAATGTTTACAAGTCCGTCTCCTATTTGATCCCCTGGAAACACATGACGGCAGGCACAGAGTGCACTGACACTGTAGGTCCAACTCGATATTTTCTGTCAAGACTTTCATTTTAAACCGAGTCACAAAACCAAAACTGACCCAGTTTGCCCATGCCAGGACCAGCGGTAACAGCTAAATAAAACAACAACAACAAAACAACCGCACAATCGCTTCTCTCTCTCGATGGTACAACGTCAGGGCGGGCGGAACAAACTTCCAAATCACAGGGATGGGCTGATGCATAGCAGGCTGTGGACGTTTCGTGTACAGATCGTTTCCAGAGCAACGCGCAAGCGTAAAAACAGTTTGTTGACTGGGCGATGTGTCACGCGACAGTACTGTGACACTGTTGTTTTTTTATGTTGACTTCTAGTTCTCCTTTGTACAAAGTATTGATTTAAGGCGAGACAAAGTAAACATTTGAGCGGTAAACATTATCTAGTTTAATGGAATCAATCGAAGAACACAGGGACGTGTTTAAATAATTAAAGGTAATGTATAACCAAACTCTTATCAAGCTATCGTTAAGCTAAAGCTAGCTCACTTACTTGTGGTTTGTACTAGCTTGAATTACATGTGATAAGAAAGGGGGCTCTTCTTTGACATTTCAAATGTTGTGAGTTCGGTACCGCTAGTTGTTTTCTCTGCGTAAACAGTGATGACAACGTTTGACTTACCTGTTTAACCTCCTCAATTACTTTTCTTGGCAGGTTTGAACTCTTACTAATCGAGAAGGAACCAAAGCCAGTGTGTTGGTTGAGGATGGCTAACAACAGGGATGCCGGTGAGAGCACCCCACTTTTGGACTCAAGTTCTGGGGACAGTCCTCCACCACCATCAATTTTCCAGGGAAGAAGACTAGCATGTGCTGCCATCCTGCTGGCTGAATCATTGGAAAGGATTGCATTCTATGGCATCACGTCCAATCTTGTCCTGTTTCTCAACAGTAGCCCCTTTTATTGGGAGGGCACACAAGCAAGCCAGGCACCTCTCATGTTCATGGGAGTCACTTACCTGATCTCACCATTTGGAGGCTGGTTGGCCGATGCATACCTTGGGAAATTTTGGACAATTGCTTCAAGTTTGATCCTATATTTTCTTGGCATGCTATTTTTCCCTTTCGTTTCTAATGATGACACCAGGACCAGACTATGTGGTGAAGAGGTCGCGTTTCCTGTGCAACCTGCTGAGTGTCTGAGTACCAACAGTACTCCTCCAAGCAATGTCACTTGCCCCATTCGGGCACCATATTGTGGCCCAGTAGTCTACAGTGGACTGTTTTTAATCGCATTAGGTGTGGGTACTGTGAAGTCCAACATCACTCCGTTTGGGGCAGATCAGGTAGAGTATGAAAATTATTACATTCACATTTCAAACTCTGCATTAAACTGTAAACACTGACATGGAGTTCATTATAGGTTAGAAAGTCTTTGAATGAGATCTGTCTCCTGACATAGGCCTATATAAGATTGGGTATGCAGTGTGACATAACTGAGTCAGACATGTGATGAGATTTCTGTTTTAGCATGACAGTTCATTTAGACATGCATTCCCATGAACATCATGGCCACCGAAATGTATTTTCCCTTATAAAGTTCACATTAGCACACACACACACACACAAAAAAACCCCAAGAATGATGCTGTGAATAAGAAGAAGAAGTGAAACACAACACATCTGCCAGTTTGCTGAGAAAATACTGTAAAATTACCCAGAAGCACCTCAACAAGAGGCAGCCATAGAAATGAAAGACATTGATCAATAGGGTCATTGTTTTTCAAAATAGTCAAACAAGAAGTGGGTAAAACCTTTCAATGGTGACTGGCAGGGTGAATATGATTAGTTCTTGAGCCTACCACGCTCATTACACGCTTTTCACGATTCTATCAATGTGTCTTTTGATCATGTTCAAACACAACATACGCAACATGGAGCAAGATCCATACATTGGGGGGAAGCAAAACAGAAACACAGAAAGGAATACATCTTACAGCAGCCTAGAAAAGTTAAAATCACAGCAATATAAGGAATAAATCAGGGCAAAATTATTATGACATATTATGACATTACAAAACATGATGTGCATTTTTTTCAATGAGTGCTGAATTTGATTTATAATAGCCATTGTATAAAGGCAATAGTGAAGTTTCAGTGAAAGTCCTGAATAAAAGGAAGTGGGAGATGTTAAAACTTGAAAATTGCTCCGTTTGAGTAAAAGTAGAGGTCAAAACTCTGAAACGTGCCGCTTGATATCTAAGAATTAATGACACACTATAGCGGAGTGAAAATTGTGTCAATGTTGTCAGTTTCCTGATAAATTGTGCAACTTGAGCATAACTGTGTCAGGTTACAGATCTACTCAAGCTGCACACCGGAGCAGGATAGATGCACCTGAGTAGGCAGCTGGTAAAGCTGAGATATGAAATCAAATCAGGAATCAGAAGGGAGGAAAATATGTCATTTATGTGATACACCAGGAAATACAAATTGCGCCCCTATTTTGTATATGATGGAGGGTCAACACTGCACAGTAAATTAAATACTGATATTGTCATCACATAAATAACAGCTGAAGGGAGCACTACCACTCATTTCCTGTGTAAAATACACCCTGCTCATGATGTTTGTATCATTTTAGACACATGACAATCAGGTGGTCAGCTTGAGCCCTATGATGTATTCTGTAACTGACACTGAACAACTGCGATGAGGAGCTCCAGGAAGATTTATGCTCATCATCAGCTCGGTAATGTCGTGACATTATCTCGCCAATAGTTAATTGTGGCTGTACCGCCGCATTTTTTCCCTCATATATATAAAAGACATATCCACTTCATCACACATCGATAAAATCTTTTCTGCCACCGGGATAACTGCATGTGGAATGGCTCACTGCCATTGTGAGAATAATATTATTTGCTTGCATGGACATTTAACTGAATTTATTGCAGTTTTGGTAAGCCGATGGTGTAGGCTATCATAGCAAGTCATGTAAGAGTGCTTAAAGCCATGGCAAGCAGATCAAGAATAAACAAAAAAAAAATGCTGTTTATTTTGGTAATCCCTCCCTTAAGTCAAACAAAAACCCTCTACACACTTAAACAATTTTTATACTTGTTGTATTAAACTTAAACTAATTTCATAAAGCTTTAGACATTTATTTTTCTGTGTTGAATTAAATGTTATGTCATGTTCCTGTGAGTTTCAGCTTGTGATCGTTGTTCCTCTTTGTCAGTGAAACTTATTTTTTATAGCTTATGTTAGTCAGGATTTTTTAAAACTTGTTCCCTTAAAATATATAATAATACAGTATGTACTATATAATTATGTTGTAGCTTTATTGCCTGATGCAACTGCAGTTTGAATGCTTATGGTTTGGTCTTTCTGGAATTAGTTGCATCATGTTGCTTTGAAAACTTCCATATCAAAGTGATGTTACGTTCTCCATGTACGGTGGACGAACTGGCAGTTACATGACTGGTTGTTGTCTGTACTGTGTCATATCAGGTCAAAGACAGAGGACCGGAGGCCACACGCAGATTCTTCAACTGGTTTTATTGGTGCATCAACTTAGGAGCCATCCTGTCACTGGGAGGCGTGGCCTACATCCAGCAAAACATCAGCTTTGAGCTTGGCTACATCATTCCCACCGTGTGCCTTGGGGTTTCCTTCCTGGTCTTTCTCCTGGGACGAACTGTCTTCATAACCAAACCTGCTGATGGCAGTGCCTTCACAGATATGTTTAAGATTCTGAGCTTCGCTTGCTGTTCCAAAAAACCCAAGGAGCCTAATCTGCTCCGGTAAGAGCAGCTTATCACCTGCGTTGAGGGCGTTTTATGTGGTGATGGAAAACCATAGCATAAAACACTATTGTCAGGCAATAAAAAGTGGTAAAAATGCACTGAATGACTAACAGCATGCTCACAATAACTGCAGTGAAGCAAAGCATTCATAAATCTGAACGGGAAGGCTCTTTCCAACAGTGTAGCAAGTATTTTTGAGTTTAGCGGGATTGTGACTGATCCAGCGGAATAACACAGCTAGGTGTTGTTGGTAGACCTTTATGTTAAAGCCTCTTTTGATCCCCCTGTATAATTTTTTTTCTCCACTGGTCCAGGCATTCATCTCCTTTCCCTGTGGTGGAAAGTTATTCTCAAGAGCTGTTACTTGACTTTGAACCAAAGTAGCGCAATCAGTTCAAAAACTTGACATTAAATATTTTAAGTTGGCCAGTCGCGCAGCCTTTCAAGAATTCCTTATTAAGGTATTTTCTCCAGAGATGGGGATTATAGGCTTTAGAATAAAATTTCTTTCCTTTCTCTAGAAGTTCTGTTCTTTAAGGGTAAGATGTTCATAAAAAAAAGGCAGATTAAGGCTCTCACTTCAAGAGTTTAGTATAATTCTAGTTAATTTAATATTCATTGATTGTTTATTTTATGCTGTTGATCACACTGTAGCTTAAGTGTTTTAATTTGTTTCCTCTTTATTCCTTTGAAGCAACAAACCAACACTATTAGATGGTGCCAAAGTGACCTATGGAGGGAAATTTCCAGAAGAGAAAGTAGATGAATTGAAAGCCCTGGTGAAAATCCTCCCTGTTTTCCTAGCCCTCATCCCATACTGGACTGTGTACTTCCAGGTAAGTTAAATCAAAATTTATGAGGCATATTTCACACAACCGCACCTGAGCAGGCAAAGACGAGGGCAGACAAAAACACAAGATGAAAAACATGAAGGAATTTTAATATAGGAACATCGGCTTTCTGGATGCGGAAATGCATAGCCATGTGTTAATATGAGAGAAGATTATTTTTCGTTTCAATATTGGAGGAGAATGGTTTTTGTGCCAGACATCCTGGTGATCATAAAGTGGAGAATTACTTCATGCTGGGACTCTAATCTCCTTATTGTATTGCAGATGCAGACAACGTACATCCTGCAGAGCCTCCATCTGAAGATTCCTGATACTGCCTCGAACAGCACTGCTGACTCCCACCAGGTACACTTGAGTGGAGAAATTCAGTCAGATTACCTGTTTCTTGTTTAATAAAAAAATAGCATCAGTGTAGCAACATGTGGCTTGACATTATTATTTGTTATTATCAAAAAATGTTAAACAAATATTGTATATTTCAGCACAAACGTGTTGACTTTAAACCACCAGTGTGCAGCTCTAACCTGCCTCTGTATAATAAAACTAGGTTTGAACTAGATTTTTCACAGCTGAAACTAAAGGAGTCACTAGGTCAGTGACACACAATGGTAGGCAACAGCTGGAGGCAGCAGCATAGGTTTGTAATGCCTTGGGGATTAAGTCAGAAGCTAACTTCACAGACTAATACCTCGCAGATTAGCAACCTGGCTGTGATTGTATTTCTCCACCGCAGCGCCTCCACCTGATTCTTCCTGACTAGTGTTGCTGGCATAGCTGTGTCTCGAAAGATTGTGTGTTGAGTTCTGGAGGGCTTTGATGGCTGAAACCCCCTCAGTTACTCTGCATGGCAGCGCTACTCCTTAGAAGTCAAAGGTTTAAAAGTGATGAAATTGGAATAGACTAGGAAGTGCAGAATGTATATAGCACAGGTGTTCTGCTTTTTGAACAGGCATGCTTGAGGTGTTAGTGAAGTGCACTGACTTCATGGAAATGTGAAGTGAAACACTTGCCTTTAACCACCCAATCCAATCTAGTGTTATATATATATGGCATTTATATATATATACTTCACAATAACATGGAGTGAGACTTATGACCCTGTGAAACCATCTGACATAGTTTTGTTTACTCATATTTCACTGTGTCTAACTGTGTTTAAGAACTTTATTGGCAGGTTGTTTTCTTTCTTCACATATACATCTAGTCTCAAAAATGGAACTAAGCCTTTTCTCACACCTCTCAACATCAAAAGGGAAGTGAGATTAGATACCTCTGTGATTTGCTTCCTCACCTCACCAGACACATTTTAATGGCTAAGCTGAACGAATACTGTCTCTTCGAGGAAACGGAGCCCATACTAATATTAACGGGAGGCAGGAGTGAATGTGTTGTAATTATTTATGATTACATTTTGCTCTGAGATTACTTCTATGCAGTGGTAGCGTGTATGTCATGTCTTAATGCTTGACTACAACATTACATTACATTTTGTAAGGAATGTGTTCGTTTTCTTTCGCAATTAAAATACCTGATTGATTTATCTGTACGGTACCAAGTGACACACGTAGTGCAGTGGCTTGTAAGTGACATCAATTCACAACCCCTTTTCAAAGATTACATATTTCTGTAAGCTTGTGAGCATTTAGAGCAGAGTGATGTGTTTGCCGTCTCATGTTGTTTAATTGGAGTATTTTTAGATGCCTGAAGAGGTATTTCACAGTATTTCACCAAAAAAAAAAAAAAACAAAGGTTCAAAACAAAAAATTGACTCCTGCACGCTGCCTTCATTCATTCACTTTCTTTTTTTTTTTTCTTAAAACCAAACCAAAGCAAAGACAGAAATATATTTTATACTAACTTGTTAATTATCTGCTAACACAACCCATTATACAAAACAGTGTTCAACCTTGGTCTTTCTTTTATAAGTGGGTTCGGTTAAGTTTGCATTCCTACTGCTACCTGGAAGTTTCAACCATTTCTTCATTATTTTTAGCTGTGTACTTTGGCGTTTCTGCTTACTTCATAACTAGTTTACATATACTGTCAATCACGGCATGTAGTGTTGATTTTATATATGACTCAGGTGTTCAGTGGAGTCAGCCTGCCATAGCTGGTAGTTTATTGGTTATTGTGACAATAAATATACTGAAGATCAGCTTCATACCAATTTATAATCCCCTTTTTCTGTTAATTTTCCTCATAAATGCAAAAAGTATGTGGATGTAAATTTGCTATTTTTTTCAGATTTAGTTGAGTTACTCCACAATCTTCAACATACTCACTGGTAATTGCAGAAGTATGCCCTTGGGTACACATACCCCTTAGTTGAGATCACATTGAGCATATATGCATACAGTATATATGTACATAGGAAGTGGAAGTGGAAAAAGCAGAACACCATACCCTGCCGCAGAGACCATATACCAACACCTCTTGTTCATGCCAGGCTTTCTTTGGCAAAGAAAAAATCTCACTTAGTACTTTCTATCATTTTGAATATGATAATGTGCAAACAAGGAAGGAAAATGCTCTTTAAGGAGCTGTGTATAGATTGCCAGCGGTTACTCCAAGAAATGGAAATTCAATTTGAGAATAAATGATGCTATCAGAAGTGTTAAACTAGAGACACATCAGGAGCTCAGATGGCACTTTGAATTTGAATTGCAAAAAACATCTCTAGTTGTTTGCAGTCTTTCATTGCTCACCCAATGAGATATTGCCTGAACTTGTAGATACTTTATATGCTCAAAATGATTTTTCTTTCTGACTGATATGTCATCCAGTCTATTTGCACAGTGTAATTATTCCTTTCATAGATTACACTTTATGGTAATAGATTTAGATCTATGCTAAAAACTTATTTCTAAACCAAACAAGTACATTTTGTCTCATATACTAAATGCACATTTCATAGATAAACATTTTAAAACAATGTTGCTACTTCTAATACTACTACTACTACTACCACTACTACTAATACTACTACTACTAATAATAGTAATAGTATAATTCTGCTATATATTCTCTAATAATTAATTGGTTTGCTTATGTGCCTTCTTTACTGTAATTGAATTAATATTTTTCATGTCATTATGTTTGGTTTTGACCACCTGGGGGTGCCAAAGCAATATCAAGCCCAAAGTTCACACACTCATACACACATGCACACTCATATGCATACAAACACTTGGTGGACTGTGTTGGAATGCGCTGACATTCTCCGTAGTTTTCATGCTTTGTCGCTTTTTGCACAGTTTTATCCCATCTTTCTCCTCTGGACCCCCCAGATGACGTTCCGCTTCCCGGCAGCTTGGCTCACCATGTTTGACGCAGTGCTCATCCTTATGCTGATTCCCCTTAAGGACAAAGTGGTGGACCCCATCCTGAAACGCCGCGGCCTGCTGCCCTCCTCTCTGAAGAGGATTGCAGTGGGGATGTTCTTTGTTATGTGGTCGGCTGTGGCAGCGGGTGAGTGCACTAACAGACATGTCCTCTCTGTGCTGTCACATACAGTAAGTAGGCCAGACAGACACCAAGGAAGCAAAGTTAGTGCTTGTTTTTTCTCTGGTAAATGCCACATGAAATCAGTTTTTCCAAGGCAACAGGCAATGCAGCTGTAGTGCTACATCTGCATTATTTCTTCATTTTAATTTTCAACACTGGCAGACTTTTGAAACATGGAACCAATATGTCAGTGCCTCACCATCAGTGGTATAAATATGACATATGTGGAATATCGAGACATCTTTCAGTATGGTCTATGCCTTTACTGTGTCATTTATTTTGTGGGACTCAGCAGATGGTGTGTCACAGATGTGTTAATTTTCCCTGTATCAAAACATCACTTTTCACCTGGCAAAGGGAAAAAAAAAAAAAACAGCCCCAGAGTTTTGCCTTTTTTCCTCACCCTGTAGAGCACAGGGGGAGCTGTGGCATCTCACTTTTTGGTCCTGTATAACTGCACCCGCATGCCACAGCTCTGCTCAGTCCTATTCAGTTCCAGCCTGTGGATTATTTTGGAAATCAAGTCTGAGCCCAGCCTGTCAGCGGGTGCTGCTGCAATGATACATCCAGGCTAAAATGTTTTGAGAGAGACAAGCCTGGAGGCAAGAATAAAGCAAATCACTAACACTCTTGAGAATCACTGCACATTATATTTTCAGAAACCACTGCCCTTTCTCCTTTCGCGGTTGCACAATACATCTGCCACACAGAATATGAACATTTTCTGTCATTAATGACCTTTTAGATATTGACTGGTGGGCTTCAAGCAGTTTGCCAATTAACTGTTAAACATGCACTGAATCAAATTTGACAACAATTGTGAGGCATAATTACATTTTTAGAGCGTATATTAATATTGTTTTTGTAAAAATTAAAACAAAGACTAATTAGAAAAACCTGAAAAATACAGATTTACTTTTTCATAATTAAATTAACTTCTAAAATGCCAATTAGAGGTCTGGGCAGGCCTGTTCATTGTTTCGAATAGTTTCACCTAATAATTTTTAAAGTCCCCCCCCCACTCTAAATATTTTTTCTTTTTTCTACAGTTAAATGTTTGAGTTTCACTCTGCAGAATGATGTATGTGCAGAGTTTGACACTAGAAGGCTGTTTTCACTTTCATTTGCTGAAAGTGGAAAGTTTCTCTGTGCTCATTGAAAATCCAATTTTAAGGGGTGGGCCTACAAGCAGGATTTGTGACATCACAAATAGTTTGGTAGTAGTGTGATGTGGAAATGTGAAGCCTCCAGTGCTCAAACACTGAGGATGGACTTCATAGTGAAGCAACATCCTAGTTATACTTTTGAAACAAAAAATTTCATATTTATAGATTCTAGCATTTTTAATGAGGGATACAGAGTAGATTTAGTTTTAAGGATTTTAACAAGATAATTTAACCTTTTTTGTAGAAAAAACATGTCAGACACGAATTATTATGCAAAGTATTTTATATACTATACTACCACTAATTATTGCCTCTGCAGTCGTCTGACAGAAGAACCAGATCAATGTGTAAAAGGCTGCATGATCAACAGGCCATTAATTGCAAAACATAGTATTTGTGGTTCATGAAGAGCTGCTGCACTCCGTGATTCAAGCAGCTGTATGTAAGTGGTGAGTACAATCCATAGACTAAATGCATGATATAAAAGTTAAAGGAAATAGTACCCGTCTAAATATCTGCAGTTTTTGTTTGTGTTTTTATACATGAGAGAGAGAGAAAGTGGTACTGGAATGACTTTATGCCTTACTTTACAGGGTATTGACATGTTGACGGGGAGCTGAGAAAGTTTGGGGGAGAATATTTTGATGGTCTACTTTGAGAGTTAACAAAGCCTGACTTAGCCCATCAAAAACATCCTTTTCAATCAGTGTGATGTAGTAAAAGGTCTATTAAGCAAATCTAATGTGTCTACTTTTCAGTCCAAAGTAATATTTTCTTTTCAGCGCACTTGAGCATTTCTAGACGGAAAGGTGCTTTAACATGTTAATTTCTGATTTTGGAAAGCTACTCAGGTATCTACTTTTCCATTTGGCTACTTGAAAGAAAGTGCAATCCTTGCATTTGAATTCAGGCAAAATAAATTCTGAATATTGCAGAAAGCAATTTGAAGTCCTGGGAGTGGAGAGAAAGGGTTTACGATGGTGCAGTGGTGTGGGCATTGGTCACAGAACAGTAGGTGAATACACAACTAGTGTGCAACACAGTCCTGACCTGGATTTTAAAAGACAAATGGGACGACTGGATCAAATCTGTACAATAATGTGCTTTGTGCTATTGAGTAATAATGATATTAGAACTGTTTCTGTCATGCATCATAGATATTTCAACATTTATTCATCCAAGAATGATTTGCTGAGCCTGTGTGCTGTTTATCCGCAGCATTGCCTTGCTTCACATTCATTCAGTTACATACTCACTGACTCCTGGGAGCTGCCTTACACTGTTATTATGTTTCAAACTGCATTTCCCTTGGCTGGCTTTCTGCATGTCCTTAGTGCTTATCTACATCTGTCCACTAACTGAAATCATGTTGTCCAGAGACTGACAGATGGATAGTTGTGAATGACCAAGTGTGGCATCTTTTGCCCAGAGAATAGTCAATCCAACACGTCGCGCTGTCAACCTGCCACTCTGTGTCCACAACATCGGCTGCACCACTGCTGTTCAGAGTTAGAATCACTTTCATCACCATGTGCAAGCAATGTGCAGGAATTTGTCATGATGACATTGGTGCAGTTATATTTCACAGGGTTTGACGCAAGGCACAAGGACGGCTGGACCTCCTATGCAGTGCAAAGGGACAGACGAAGACACGCTGTCATGTGGACACTCTCACTGTTTCTGATCCCCTTTTCATTTATGTACAATGATCCCAGACTTCAACCACACACTGGGGCCAGCTCTGAAAAGCTGTGCTGACACTGCTTTTGATGTGATGTTTTTTTTTAGCATGTTTTTATCACATTCTCTTAACTTTATATGCTAATCTCCTTTGGTTAAAGCTCAATGGCTTTTAGGTGTCTCTTTTTCATAAAGACTGGAGCAGAGTTGCCAGGGATCACACTGGGTTGTCTGATGTGTGATGTTTAGTGAGAAGGGGGGGGGGGGCGAGCAGGGTTGGGTGTTTATAGTGAGAGACTTGCTCTGGGCAGCCCAGTGGCCACACTGCCTGAGATGGACGGCTGGTATTATAGGATAGTCGGATTACAAGGCTAGAACTCCTCTCAAATACAGCATTAAGTGTAGTTGGATGCTGTCTCTGGGAGTTATCTGGAAATAGCCGCTGGTTACATGATAATAGCTATCGAATAAAGCTTTAAGGAGTCGGCAGCAGTTGATGACAACTGCTTGGCTGTTATTATTGAACCATCTGCACTGGTCCATTACTAACTGCCACAATATAGAAGCGTGCAGATGCGATCTTAATGAAGTGTAAGCGTAGCCTTAAAACTAGCTAAATCCTTAATGGACTGTCACTGAGTCCTATAACTCTTGCAGTGTTTGGCTGTTTGTTGGTGACATGGATTTCAGAGTGATATTTACTTTGAGTGTCTTCATCTTAAGTGTGTATTAAGAGTCTATAGATTCACCCTTGCCCTGTTTGCAGAATTATAGTTTATATATGTGTGTGTTTTTGTGTAGTTTTTCCATTTTTTTACAATACCCTCAGCTAACTGTGCTATTCCACACTGTTTTTGTGTCTGTTCCCTCAGGTATTTTGGAGACCAAACGCCTGGAGATCGTCAAATCAAATGGTACCATTGACCAGGTGCTTGGCAACGTTGTCTACTACGCAGCAGATTTACCCATATGGTGGCAAGTGCCTCAATACGTGCTGATAGGAATCAGCGAAATCTTTGCCAGCATTGCAGGTACAGTTGTTTGACATCTCCTGTGGAATTTGGAGCTATTAGAAGCTCTGCAGTCAAGTAGACATTAATATTCATATGATTCAGACTAAAATACTATATCCTCCAGTGACGAGCCTGAGTGGTTGCATGGTTCGAGCTGGTCTCAATTACCTTCACACTGAGCCACTCTGAATGGATTGCAGGCTTTAAACTGTAGTGCTCATTCTTTTCAGCAGAATGCAATGAAGACTAATGTGTAAACCCTTTTTGAACAGTTTACTTGATTCATTGCCAGACTGCACCAGCGTAATCTGTTTGTGGGTTGTAGTCTAAAGTAAATAGCCCAAGACGTCGATCGATAATTGATTATCCCGATTTTCTCACAGCACTGCAAGACATAGTCCAGTAATGGGACATTTTATAAATAAGGTGTGGATAAAGTAACCTTTTAGGATTGAAACGATGATGGAAGCTGTGACCTCGCTCCAGCCAGTGACCGAGATCACATTAGCGCTCTTCCTCTGCTTGTCGTCCAAACAGATAGATAATAAGATGGATAAATACATAGATATATACTTTATACTGTGTCGTGTAACCCTGAGGGTGTAGCAACCGCGGCAACACAATTACCATCATGACCTCAACTTCTCACCTCAATGTTCTATCACCTGATATTTTGACATTTACCACTATGAACTCTATGAAAAATATTTCCCAGCATATGAAATGGCAGTTGCAATGTATGTCTTGCCCTCACCATCACACATTCTCACACTCAAGAAAGATAATGCACAAACTGTACTGACATACACTGTATTGCAAGTCTTACTGTTAATTATCCAATTAGCATACTTCCCCAGGTGACGCACTGTTCATTAGGACATATTACACTTGAATACACAGACAGTGACGGTATGTTTAATCATCAGTTAATTATCAGGGTGCTTACAGTTACAGTCACATGTAAAGAGGCAGATAATGATTCTTAAACATCTTTATAAGAATGCTATGCATCTTGTTTATGCTGCACTGTACAGCCTAATGACTGTAGAAACAAAAGAACAGTCCTTGGTTCACTGTAAAGCCGGCAACGTTTTACAATACAAACTGAAACTGTCATATTCTCACAGACAATATAACGAGTTAATGACCAAAAAAGCCTTGCATTGGGCTTTAATCACTGCAGGGAATGCAAACCTCCAGGAAGAACTTGTCAGATGTTTTGCATGATGATATAAAATGTTTTTCATATTGCAATAGTAATATATATCATCAAAGAGTTTTTTTTTTTCTGGAAATTAAATTGAAAAACGAGTAAAGACAAAATAATCTTAAAACAAGGTCCACTTACAAGCTTTTTTCAATATGTTTGATGACTACTGAGCCTATTATGAAACCGTTTATAGGTAAAATAACAGTTGAGAATATTACCTTTGGCTAATCTGGTGAACTGAATACCTGAAAAATCTAAAACCTTGTAAGAATGCAAGAATCTTGTAGGATCCAATATTGCCATGAAGTGGCCCTGTTTATTGATTTGAGACATTGCCCCCACTGGCCTAATACAACTGGAGATGTTGCTTCTCTGGTATAAAGGGTATAAAAAAAATCTCTCACTGTACAGCACAAACAAAATTTGATCTATCTCCATTGTATTTGGGGTGACGGCCAAAGTTCCAAAAGCAGATATCTCAAATCCTCAACACATAAAACCAACACATCGCACTTTAAGACAGTCCTAAACTTCATATTAACCATCCTCCCAATTCATTAGTCACCTTAGAAGCTGTTGCTGAGATCTTTTGTGAATAGATTTTATCTTCTAACTACTAACAGAAGTTAGAGAAGAAGAAAACATTAAAACTTCTTAGAAATACACAATACAGCACTTGGATTACTTCTTCACATTAGGAATGTTTGTGAATATATCTCCAGGTCTGATTTAAATTCAGAGTGGTCTTATTGTTGCTGCTCAGATGATTCACTCCAGTAAATACCATACCAAACCACTCTTAGACACACGCTCATCAATATGAAGCCACCCGTAGTCCTTCACTGGAAAATTAGCAGTGTTTGCTTTCCCTGGAGAAATAGATTCCTTGTTTTTCTCCAGAAAAATGATTTAAAAGAAAAGCATTGAATCAAAGCAGAAGCAGGTCAGAATAGTTCATGCTGGAACTGACAGCTGCAAACTTCCTCTCTGATACTTTACAGAAACTGCTCAGCAAGCCAGCTCTCATTTCTTGTGAGCCCTGACCTAAAGAGGAAATGCCATTTCATTAAAAGCTATGAGAAATAAGGGCGCATTGCTCTAGTAATACAATAATGTGACAAAATGAGAAATTGCTCTAATGTTGTATCAAATCCTTGCTGCAAAATATCTGACAAGAATAGAAACAACAGCAACAGTATTCTCTTTTATTAAAAGAGGAGTCTGGGAGAAATGCTAGAACTGTGCACAACAAAAAAATCTGCCTTATATTGTGTTTATCTGTCTGTTTTGTGTCTGTCTTATTTTTTTCTGTCTTACTTGATGTCTTTTCCTCTGCATCAGGGTCACAGCTTAAAGCCTCAATTATCTTAGTGATTTGAGTTTGTTAAGGCCTCTGGCTATGATTGAGTCATTCTCCTATTACTACGGGTTATGTTGTGGTAGGCTCTTCTATATAGCACTTGCTTTATTTCTATATCAAGAGTGAAGATTGAACCATTAATATTTAAGACTTTTTTTTCTCGCTTTAGTGGAAGAATTGTCTAGCCCATCCAGTCACTCCAGGGTTTTTTGAAATGAATGTACATTTGTCTTCTTTAAGTTTAAAATCCATGGGTACTGAAATTTGTTTAATAAGTTCAGGTATAATAAAGGATTTTAATAGAAGACTCCTATAAAACACTGGAATTTGCACAAAACTATGCAGGTCCCTATGAAAGTCAAATCCAGACATAACAAAGCTATAGGGATCCCTAAAATAAACGTACTCCATGCTATCCCACAGGGCTCATGTCAAGGAAATCTGGCTGACAGAATTGTGACATATATCTGGTAAAGAGGAATATTTCCCCTTAGTCTTCCACTGTTTGAATAAATCTGTTTAAAACCTCTGGTGCCATCAAGCTTCTTCGCTGCAATCCCCAGTCTTGTAGGACAATGAGTAATTCTTTGCTCCCGCAGAACCCAGCAGTGTCTGCTCTCAGGCAATAAGAATTTGCAAAAACTTAGCAAAATTATCCCCTACAGTATTTTTAATTATGTATTGCTCTTTTGAAAATGTTAAAGGCTAATGTTATTTTCTAAGAAAGAAAAATCACCCCTCCAACAGCGCCCTTGGGAGATGAAAAATTATATACACATTTGAAATTCAAAAATTCTAAATTTTCCTTTTTTTCTTTAATAATTCTGCCTTTTGGTCGAGAAAGGTCAAGCTGTTTGTTCTGCGTGTGGTGGAGACATGAACGTCACTTTGACTGTATCTTGAATTATTGTTTTCACAGATAGACAAGGGCTTGATTTAACATAATGTTGCAACGTTGGTCCGTGTTGTTCCCTGTGCTGTGCAGAGTTGTATCTTAGAAGCCTCAGCAACCTTTGCAATCCCCTGTGATATGCACAGCTATTGACCAGTGTTTGTTGTTATCAAAAGGTTAGCTTAGGATATAAACAAATATATCGCTGTGAACTTCTAGAAAGGTCATTCATGTTTTCCACTGAGTAATAACCTTATGTTTGCCATGCTCTTACCTCATGCCTTTTCTTATGAAGCTTTTTTTTTTAAGCAGAAGTAGCGCAGGTATCTGTAAGGAAACTGTTCGTCACATTAATTTGTTCTATGTCCCTCTCTAAGGAAGGTCTTAAAAGGCAAACGTATTTAACCGCAGCCTTCTAATCTCTCCTGACAGATGTAGCTATAGGGCCTCATTTGAAAAATCACGTTTGAGGTGCCATGAAATTATCAATGTCCGCTTGCAGGCAGACAGATCACTAGGCAAAAAAAAGACACAGATTTTATGTATTTTATTCCCCTCATCCCCCACATCTCTTTCTTTTAGGTCCCTTGCCCATTTTCTCAGTTCTTTTCTTTTCTTTCATAACACAGTAAATACCAAGTGATGTCTTTTCCAGAAATAACTGTTTTTGAGACCAGTGCATAGCAGACTTGATACCCAACAATGGCACAACAGAACAGTGCCACCATGGAAAATTTGCTGCCAAGCAGCTGCTGAATAAGCCTTGTGGTCTCACATACAGTATATTAAAAGCAAAATAGTCGCTGACAACAAAACCCACCATGTTTCATACATATATTGAACAGATGAATGGTGTTTTCTCCACTATTACAGACAGTATATGTTCAGGTGAAGTATATGTCTAAAAAAGCATGATAAAACGAGCTACATTACACCAGCTTTCTCTTCTATTTGCTACAGTTCACAACACGTAAGCTGTCGTTACATGTTTCATGCCTGACACATTCCACAAAGAATTCAGCAAATATCTGTTTACTCTCTTTGTTGCAGGTCTGGAGTTTGCCTATTCTGCTGCCCCCAAGTCCATGCAGAGTGCCATTATGGGGCTCTTCTTCTTTTTCTCCGGAATTGGCTCCTTTGTGGGCTCTGGTTTGTTGGCTATTGTGTCCATCAAGGAGATTGGCTGGATGTCATCACACAGAGACTTTGGTAAGAGATGAAAAAACTTATACACTCAACTTAACAACTGAAAGCTTAACATGTTTTCTAATAAGTCAGTCATTAGTCTGTACCAGTTCCATAACAATATCTGACATAATCTTGAATAAGGAGCTGTGAAGGCTGGATGTTAATGGAGTTGTACATATGAGTGCTGACAGAGTTGCTCAGAAACAAGCAATTGCTCTAATTGGTGTGAGACTCCTGTTGTGCTTGTTATTGGCCTCATAGCCATTTGACATGCATGCAGAGTCATGGGATGCCTACGTGAGATTACTTTGTCTGCGGTTGAATTTGAAGAATGATGCTGCTCTTGTCAAAACATCTTCAGCAGGGGGATGACTGATCTTTGCTCATACAATTCTCTCTGGGCTGTCCAAACACCACCTCAACTGAGCATCACAGTTGTCAAACCTGCTGTTACATGTCCATTGCATGTAGAGTGCATTATTGACTTTGCACATCGACCGTACATGTGGACTGGTAATAGAATTGTTGGTATCGATTCAGGATACAGAAATTTATTTTCTAGGGACATACCGTAAGAATGTACATAGCTCGTGCTGATTTAAAATCCACTTAAAGACTTTGTAAATTAGACGCAGAGAGGGTGGGGACAACATCCTGTGCAGTTCTCTTGTTTTAAAAGTGTTTCCCATAATAAATAGACATGTCAGACTAACGACAAAAGGTTTGTGTAAATTTGTCCAAGTGGTGGAATGAATAGCGCGGTGGTGGCAGCAGATGGATGGGTTCCCTAGCGAGAGGAGGCTCCCAACCCAGATGCACTTTTCCCTGAGCATGCGGTAAATAAGCCAACACTGTAAATTGTTTACACACAAACACCTAATAGCTCATTAATACAGTGTGCCGACAGGTAGGGAGGTACTTTTGATGATGTTAGCACTGGAAGACGCTTGGCACGCTTCATAAATCTATCCTTTGCTCAGCCTTGCTTCAATTGAGGGGCAGTTAAACCGGAGTCGGATTGCCTGTAAGACTTCTTTTGCTTTCCAAAACAAGTCATTTAAAAGGTGTGCTGAAGAAATGGAACAAAACATCCTCCTGGCCACTGATAAAAGACACATTGCACAAAGCTTAGGCATTAAGTACAGTCAGGAATTGTGCAGTTAGTTTTTTTGTGGCTGTTTTTCACAGTTTGTTGGATGTTAGCGTCTTCCAGATCTCATGGCTCTCTAGGTGGAATGGTTTCAACTTATTTCCATGGCTGCAGGCAAAATGGTGTGCAATAAACAGCATCTTGGGTGAGCTGTGCTGAGTTGTACTGAGCTGTACGGGCCTGAAGACAGATGAGCAACATTAATCACAGACTGGGGGTCTGATTACGTAGCCCTGCTCCTCTTAAGTAAAGCTGTCCCTGTAGCGTTGACATGGAGATGGCACTGCTAGTCTGGCAACATACTGGTGGATGCTCAGCTTTTCTGTCATGCTGTCACTTCACCCCCCCCCACCCCCCCATTCTGCACAAAGTAATGTTAGTCAGCATAGGTAGAGTGTTTCATAGAGTCCGTAGAGTCCTTTCTTCGTTATGATGTTTCCAGCTGGTTTGGAAAGTGGTCAAGCTCAAAGCTGAAATTCTTAGTTTAGTAAAGTTGGCAGGGAAGGTCATATGATGCCCACACACCATACCCCAACCACTCAAGCCATTTGTGAGCAGTCGACTATTCGGCAGCCCATTAGGATTTTACTGACACTTCTCATGTGGTGAACTATGTGATAATGGATTCTGCTGAGAGGCATAGGGTCCCATTGTGTAGGAAGGAACTAATGGAGGTAAAAGGCAGTCAGAGAACCGTGGGATAGTTCTCACTATTGTGTGTTTGGCTGTAGCCGTGCAAATGAAATGTACTTGTATGTTTTAAAAAGCTTGTAATTTTAACAATTAACACGATTTGCGAACAGTGTGGTTGTGTTGTAGTCAGGCCAGTGTTTTAAAATGTGTTTTTTATGTATTAAGTGTGTTGTTTTGTGGCATGCTTGTTTTTAATGTAGCAATTCCTTTCATCCAATATTAATGGATAGTTTCAAGTCTGTCTTATAACTACAGTCAGGTGCCCATATCTAGGCCTACACTGAAATGTAATTTTTCTGCTGTAATCGTTCCTCTTGTTCATACTAGACATCGAGAACTTCCCAATGTGCTTTCAATGTAAGTGATGGGGGACAAAATCCACTGTCCTGGTTTTGTGCAAAAATGTATATATGAGGCTTTAGCATCCAGAATAGTCAATATCTTACAAAGTTAGTCTTTTTGGTACCAAATTCCCTTGTTTTGCTACTAACCTCTCACCTCAGCTCAACAGGGAAACAGTCTGAGGAAACACAAAGAGGGAATTTTGTATTGAAGTCTACTGAAAAGCATTGAAAAAACTCAAACCGCTGAAGCCTCATAAAATTTTCAGATAAACTTCTAAATACATTTTTGCACAAAACAAGGATTGTGGATTTTGTCTGCCAAGTGCATTAGAAGGTTGACCCTTTAATAGCCGTTACCAGCAGGAGGGATGATTACAGCAAGCAAAATGTCCTTCAATGTTCATATGAGCACCTGAACATTGTTTTAAGACAGACTTGAAAAATTGTGAACCTGTCCTTTTAAAAGAATAGTTTGATATTTTGTGAAATAAGCTTATTCGTCTTGTTGTAGAGAGTTAGATGAGAAGAGAGACACCACTCCCATATGTGTTTGTTAAATATAAGGCTACAGCCAGCAGCCAGTTAACGTAATGTACATAAAGTTTTAATTAGTGAGCTTTATCCATTCAAAAAGAATATCTGATGTTGTGAACATGTAATTGTCTAGCCGTTAGTGGTGTGTGTATGCAAATGAACCTTACAGACCGTCATGCATAGCCGGTCGAACATATTCTTGTTTGTTAACCAATTAACGGTTAACCATTGACATCCCTACTTTGAACAACTAAGCGAATCTAATGATCCTAATAAGAAGTTAACTGTTTAGTCCCACAGTGTTTGGTGTAGGCTCAACAATTCTGGGACCTTACTGAACCCAGTGGGTGGCTGAAAAGAATTCTTTATTTGAAATTATTGCTGTAATTATTCAACCCACCCCCATGGACAAAAACGGTTGTACAGGAATTCTTCTTTGCAGTATTGAGGTTCTAAATGTGTCAGCCTTTTACCAACAATATGAAACCATCTGTAAAATAAATGCAATAATATGCTATAAAAAAATCCTTTCAAGTTCAAGTCAACACATATAGCATTACTTTTTCTGAAGAAAAAGATTCCTCTAAGTCATTTCATGCCAGCCTCTTTGATTCTTGAATGTCTGCAAGTGAATAACTTTACCATTTAGCATGTGGGAGTGAATGACCACATACTGTATGTAACTGACCGCCCATGGCATAAGTCTGTAGAGCTGAGCAGAGCCACGTCTGTTCTCAAACTTTAAACATAGTATGATTATGTGTGGAAATTATTGATCCTTCAACCCTTTTATATTGGTATTTCATACAGGCTACTGTAGGCCTGGCCAAACACCATCTCTCCTGTGAAAGGCAGCCTGGTGGTGTTTTATCATAAGCCAAGTCAATCAAAGATCAACCTTTATTCTTTTCACAGGCATATCCTTTATACAGAAGAGGGGTTTTGTTTCTAGAAAATGTCTTTTGCTGCATTCAATTTACAACCCTTTTATGTATCTGTTCAGTATCTTTAACTCAAATTAAATGGTTTTTGTGAGCTGCCACAGACACGTGACAGGAAATGGCCTTTTCTTTGACCAGTGCTCAAGTCCTGGACTGATCTTATATCACACGTCTGGAACGTGTTAAGACATTCAGAGTGAGCTGACATTCGCATATCCTGCTCATGTAGTGTTGGATCACAGTCAGTGAAATGTCAATGTTTTAATGTAAGCCTTTAATGTCAGATCTGGCAAATTTAACATGGACTCTTATTCTGTTTGAAAATGTAACTTTTGGTGGGCATGTTAGACATGTCAGAGGTAAGAACGTGGGTTTCAGCACAGATTAGAAGGAATCATAAAGTTTCATGAGCGAGTGGAGAGCTGCAGAAAATGACTATATTTATTGCCGAAACAAACATGCATTGATTCCCTCTCTGATTTCATTCTGAGACCTTGAATGCCTTGAAGCACTAAAATATTGGGTCATTGCACTGAAGGTCTGGATCAATTGATCCATTTTCAAACATTAAATTGATATTGACCCGTTTCATCTGGACCCACATGATATGCTCTCACACATTCGCAGGTAAATTGTCCCACAAGTTATACCACTCAGATATTAGATAGCTGACCTCTTATGTATGGGCATTCGGTGTAATCACAACCCTATCATTTAAAGACTCAGTGCTGAAAAACAGGACCTCTAAGAAGTGAAAAATGGTGTAACAATAAGGCTTGTGCCATAATAATCCACTCTGATTGGTCTGTACTATTTCCTTCCCTTGCTCAGAATTTGCCTTTAAAATAAATGTCAAATATTTATGGGCTTCGTTAATGTTTTTTTTTTTTCGCAGCCAGTCCTTGTTTAGTCTTTTGCTGCCGTAATTAGCCCTCCATATTTTCGAAAGTGCTTAGCAGCCAAGTGGGCCCTGGGGGGTGGAGGCTTAAAAGGAGGAGGTAGAACCTAACTTAATGTATAATGAAATTAGAGCAAGAGCCGTTACAAAATTGAAACCTTGCACAATTTTCAGGACTGTTCCAAAAATTGGATGTTTTTTTTTTTTTTTTTTTGCCAGTCCTTTTTTCATTCCTTGGGACCTTGTTAAGAGAGAAGTTTTGAAATCTAGAACAAAGTTTGAGATCCAGTCATCTGTCGGAATAATCTTAAAGTTGCAGTAGCAACAGTTTTTCATCATAAAAACTTCACAAAATCAGGATTTGTTAGGTGCCTGGGGACATCTAGTACCTACCCATGAGCGAACTCAGAAAGTGTTGAATATGTTGCAGTAAATTCTGCACTTATTTTCATACTGTCACTGATCATATTGTACTAAAACCTTTACCAGTACAAATATGTCCTCTCTCTTCATTATTTGTATTAATAAGAACATTCTGCACACCTTGCTTTGGTAAGCTCCACTACTCTGTTAATTAAGACTGCAGCGGGAGACTCTTGGTTTACTATCTGTTAAAGTGAGTTATCGATTGAACATGCAAGCGCCCTCGTTCCAGATGCTCTACCCTTTTCCTCCTGTGCTCTCCTGTTAACAACATTGTTTTGCACTTCATGAATTATTCAAAGAGCACTTTAGTTTTTGATCTATTTCTCACAACTTAAACCTTTGACCAGATTTAGATGACAGCAAAATAAGTTAAAACTGTGACGGGGGTCAAAGTGTTTGTCAGGGTTTTCCATTTGCCACTCATCTCATTAATGCTCTGGCAGAACTTCACAGTCGTCCGCCAGCTCTCTGTTCCTAGATCAAAGGTTTCAAGCTATATAGTGTAGATGGCCCAGTGCACAGAAAATTGACAAAGAATCAGTCCTGTGCGGTGCATCCTATCATCATGATGTTCCTTTATTCCCCTCGATTTCTAATTATCCTCAAGCGCGTGCACACAACAGAGAGACTGGGAAAAGAATTATCTATTAGCACAATACACGCGATGACATTACAGAGTGTGATCTGCTCTACTGATCACAAGTGATCATGCAAAGCTCTGGGATCACTTGTTTCAAATGACTTAATCCTGCTCTTTGATCAGCAGCAAAGGACGCCCTGTTAAATCATGTACAAGGGCATGAAGCCTTCTATGTTAGCCAAGGATACCTAACGATACATCACTGCCTTTAATGCAGTGATACTATACCTGACCTGGGTGAGGAAAAGTTTCATGTTTTAAACAACTGTTGCAATGAATTTACAGATTGTGTTTTGGCAAATGGCCAGATTTATGTGCATATTAACAGAATATATCTGACTTTACATTATTCTTGAAGGACCAGTGTTTTGCCTCTCTGTTCCACATGGTTTTCTTATCGGATTCATAGACTTTTAGCATTTGTAGTAAGTGTTGAAGTAATAGTTTGACATTCTGGGAAATACACTTATTTGTTTTATAGTCGAGAGTTAAATGAGAGGATAGCTACCACTTTCATATCTGTACTGTAAATATTAAGCTAGCAGCCAGTTAGCTTAGTGTAAAACAAAGACTGGGAAGAAGCGGGAATCAGCTAGCCTGGTTCTGTCCAAAGATAACAAAATACAGCAACCAGCACCTCGTGTAACTCTCAGCTAGAAAGCAAATAAGATTATATCCCAAAATGTTGACATATTCCTTTAACATCACTAATGTAATACTTCTATAAAGTTTTGACATCTTGCAACATCTGTTGTATAGCAGGGTTGTTAGGTTTTATTCAAATTCAAAATTCAAATTTTCATTCAAATGTGGTAAAAAAATTACATATTCCAACTGTAATGACCTCGTCAAATTCAACATTGCACTACGGTCTATTTGTGCAACAGACTGTTTGACGTAGTTTGGCTTGTGGTCCAGCAGAGGACCACAAGCCAAAACTCACAATCAGCCTGACCTATTGCAAGGCCCATTGACACATCAGTAAACTAAGCTAGTAACATTATGTTGTTTGCCAAAATGGAGGACACTTGCGACCAAAGCTGTGCTGACAATCACAGCACAAAGCATCTGAGAAGTAGTGTATGGAAATATTTTGGGTTCTACGCCACAGATAGCAAAATTATCAACGAAGAAAAGGCTGTTTGCCAACAACACCTGCCAGCTTGCCACCCAAGTGAGAAGCAGAGGCCTCAAACAAGCAGCGTCAACTGTACAACCTTGTCTGACTGCATCACGCTATGCGGGTTCCGTGCGAATTAAATTGAAGATTTGTACAAACAACCTATTTTGCTACAGCGCACTTTCTGGATTCTTACTATAAGGATTCGTTCACATTCAGCTGTTTAGTTAGTATAAGAAGCGATGACCTCAACCGCACTGTTCTGCCTTAATGCGTTGTCTTCTCTTCAAAAGTGAGGCTTTAAAAAATACAAAATCCACCGTTTCTGCTGTGATCATGTACCTGCATCACACTGAACACATTCCAAAATGATTCAATAAATAGTCAATGAAGTCCGGTCTGAAATAAATGTTAAAATCTTTTTGTCCTTTTTTTGTGTTCATAAGCACCATCTCGACCCAGCAGTCTGTTAACTTTAAACGGACAGGTGTAATTAGACTGCACTCGAGTACATTCACCCACACACCACACACAAACTCTCCTCACCATGTGAATAGGCAGGAGTTGAATTGAGAATTGCCCCCATATCTAATTAAAATCAAGCCTGCTTCTCTTTCTCCGGCTCTTTATTCAGTGTGACAGCTCGACATGGAGAAGCTAATAGGAGCTTTCTGAGGAAGACAGCAGATTGCTCTGGGGCTTCACATTTACTCGTTTGACGATAATGTAGGATGTAAGCTATAGGTATCTCTGTCCACCGTTGAAACGGTGCCTCACACAGAACCTGTTACATAAAACAGGAATTTTCTTCAATATGCTGAAGAAGAAAAAGGCACCCTTCAAAGGCTGGCTCACCCAAAAACATCTCCTCTTCTAGCAAAGTAGTACACAGCATCATCTCATGCAGTTGGCTGCAAAGTCAATTGGTCTGCCTGACATGGTCAAGAGGAAAAAAGCCGCTCTAATGCCAATCCAATTGTCTCCGTACTTGAACAGTGGAGACAATTGTATTGTTGTCAGCTTTGCCCTTCATGTAAAACCCCAGCAAAGCGAAAACAGGATTTGTTTAGAGCTTTCCTCTTGAGGTTAATCGCTGAATATGGACGAGCTCTTCAATCAACAGTGCAGCAAATGTTAAGACAGTTAGAGCCTGAGTTTAAAGGCTGCCGGTTGAATTCCCCAGACCCAGTATGGAAAAAAAAAAATGTGGTTGTGGAATGTCAAGAAGTGGCGTTATTCCATTTTTAGATGCTTGCAACTTACTTTATGTCCTTAGTTCTGTGTGTCGTCCCCTCCCTCCTGTACACAACTCATACTTCAGTCCCAGCAAATCACAAAGGAAGCATCCGTTTATTTTATTTTATTTTTTTTTTGGCTACCTTTTATTGCATCCTATTCCCACTAGGAAACAAACTGTCCCTTTAATACCGATGAAAGACTCCCTGGCTCGAATCACAGCTGAGGGCCCACATTGTGCTGTTATTTCTGATACTTCAGTCAACAATACTGCCTTTCTATATCAACACTGAAGTGTGAGGTCAAGCATCTTCACTTTCAGAGGGCTTCAATGTGGTGAGATGAGAAGTAACAAGCCCCCCTGCTGAATCCTAATTCCTGACAGAATCATGTTTTCCTGCCATTCTCACTTCAAGACTGCCTTTTATGTCTAGCAGGAACACAGGAACCTGCCGTAGTCACAAACACTTGTGGCCATTTACCTTTGGTTTTCTTTTAACATGGAATAATGTCCCTCTCTGAATATGTCATGACTGATTCTTTTGTTCCCCAAATTTCCATATTTGTCATTAGTGTCATCTGAAGGTCAGTCTTACTTCTCAGCTGTTTAGAGTGTCACCTAAATATTCAATATAATAATGCCTTTGTTTTCTCTTCCTAGGTAATATCAATGACTGCTCTCTGCACTACTACTTCTTTCTTCTGGCTGGGATCCAGGGCGTCACCTTGCTGGTCTTCCTCATTGTTTCTGTCAAATATGACAAACAGAGGGCCAGAGCAGGAAGCCAACGGCAGAGACACATCTCCTCTTGACCCCAACAACAAGCCCCATAGTGTATCCCTCTCACCGTACCTGCCTTTCCCGGTCAAATCACACAGTGCCCAAAGAGCCTGTCGAATAGGTACTTACTAATCAAATCCTACGACTACGTCACCACTGTAAAACGTTTTACATTTAAATATATGTTTCTTATTTAAGTTTGTTTTAGCTTGTAATCAGGGATTCTTTATCCTCTTTTTTTATAACAATAATGGTTTGACATCACTGCTGGATGTACAGGTACCACTGAAAATATAGAGATTAATACAGGAGTCATGTTTTTAATTCATTTCTACTGTACTCTGTTACTCCTGTGTGTTTACTCCTATTACCTTTCTTTGATCATTTGCACTTGACTTGAGGAGTGGTGCCATAAAAATACAATATCTAGATATTTCTAGTCTTGTTTAGTTGTTTTTAAAGTGAGATTTTTACTTTTTGTTTTCTAGCAATGTCTTATTTTTGCAGGAACTTTTATGCTAACCACTTTTCTTGCTGACCTTAGTATGACAAATGATCACTATTTAGTCAAATTATTTACAGTATTTCTGGACATTCATCCACAGTCTGACATTGGGGTGTTCTATGCATTAAGTGTACTTGAATGTTAGCGTTATTTCTTATTTATGTTTATCCTCTTTGGGCTGCGGGAGAGCTTCAAATACCTATGCAGCAACATCCAAGTTGTGAACAAATTGAATGGGAAATTAATACAGAGGGTAATTTTATGTTTATGTGTTGGTGCAGATTCCCAGAGGTGATTGCTGTTATTGTTGAGACAGAATTGGGCTTTTTTTGTTTGTGGAGATTCCAAATGAACACACTGCAATTTATATTCAACTAATCAGATCTAATATTCAAATCTAATATTTGGAGAAAAATAAGTATCCCACGTTTGTTTCCACTGCCTGTGATTGCATATTGTAAATCCACATAAATCCACCCAGTAAATCCAGTATAAATCCACAGACAGCACCATACATGAATAATGATAACTCCTCATGTTAAAAATACTCCATGACTCCTTTGAAGCTTCAGAGCAGTTTTTTTTTTTTTTTTTTTTTTTTTTTGGTCAAGCTGCAAAGCTGCAAGTCAGTGTGACACAACTAATTAGAACCTAACCTTAAGCTTAATAGGAAACCTTGAGTGTAGCTCTTAAAATATCTGTGGCATTAGTGCTTGGATCGTGATAAAAAAAATAGTTTTTGACTTGATAAAATGACAAGAATGAAAAATGTAACTCATTCACATTTACATCTTTAGCTTTAAATTTAGCCATAATTACAGTATTTCTTGTCAGGAACTTTTTGCAGTGTTGTTATGGTTTTGAAGCTTTGCCAGAAAATCTTAAAAAATAAGCATCTGTTTTGTTGTTGTATTTATTAGACTGTGATACATTTGTTTTAACTTTATATTTTTAAGAAGAGAGATACTGCCTGTGTGTGTGATTCTTCAAGCCTCCAAATAAGGTACAGCACAAGCTACAAAATGGTATTAAAACAAGAAAACTCTCAGGGCTCGAGGAATAGTGTCAAGTGTAACTCTCCAGGAAAAGTAAAAAACAGCCTTTGGGAACTCAGATCAGTGTTTACCCTGTGGTGTAAATGAAGGTACATTTGTTGTCATAATACATAAAAACCAGAAGCTATCTTGCTGACAGTATGGGATGGTTGATTTTAGTTTGTGTTTAATTGTTTGGATAAATGGATATTCCTTGTTTTATTGCATATTTTATATACACTTGCTGTGTCATCTCAGTCCTCTTACAAAGATTTGTTAAAGGGGACCTATTATGCCTTTCCTTATTTTCTGTCATATACAGTATATAATGTTACAATGTTGGATGTTCATATTAAACTGGTGAAAGTGTCAAACGTATGTGGTTGTAATCCCTGTGAGCAAAAAGCACCAGCTTCAGACTGCACTGAACGCTCGGTTTCCAACATTTTTTTTTTTTCTACTTTCAAACTGAGCTGATGTCAACTGGTGACAGATTTCTTAATATGCTCCACACACAGCGTGCCCACAACTGCTGCAGTGTTTGTTTGTCAGCTGCTCTTGTTTGTTAGTGCTGGAGTTCACTGCTCCGCTCCACTAACATTATCGTGTTTTTCCATTATTTTAGCGGTAGTCACGCTGAGCCATGACTTGAGTCGAGCTGGCATGCTGTGAGTGTTTTTCCATTACACAGCACGGTTATAAAGTAAGTTGTTTACCTGTTGGAGGTGAGCTGGTCATCTGCAGCTCTTCATCATACATCATCATCACTGTGGCTGTTTCTGCTTGTACTATTCTTCCCTGCATTATTTCTAACTGATCCACTGAACAAAGAGCTCCAAGTATCTCCAAATCTTGTTGCGTAGAACTGTTTGTATTAAAGAATAGCGCCGCTAACGAAGCTCCGCTAATTTAAAAGCTTTAATATGTAGCAGTAAAAGCACGAAATATTTTCATCAGCAGTAACTGTACACGACAGACCTGGCTGCCCCTCGCTAGGCTTCCTGAACCTGGCCAGTCAGCACAGAGTGGGCTCATCAGGAGAGGGGCCTTAAAGAGTCAGGAGATAAAACAGCCTGTTTCAGACAGAGGCTGAACTGAGGGGATGATTAAAGGGCCAGTATAAGATAAATAAGGAGTTTTTTGAACTATGAATCATGTAAAGATATTCCAATAGAGCCCCAGAATATAAATGTAGAGCTGGAAATGAACAAGATATGTCCTCTTTAAGTTCATTTTGGAATTATATTCTTCATATATATTTTTTATTATATTCTTTTCATATTGCTACAGAACTGGTATATGTTTTGTGGTTATATTTGTGGCCATTAAAGTATATTAAAATGAGAATTGGGATTTTGGGTCACTTCCAGTCATTGTGTTAATGGCTTTCAAAGCCAGCTCAGATGTCTGTCACATCACTTTAACTGCTGTCACATAGCAAAGTGGTTGTAAAAAGGATTATGCTTATTATGCTTATTTATCAGATTTTCTTTCAGGCCAGCACTGCTTTGTCACAGGACTTGTAGTCACCCACTCTTGAACTGATTGATGCATTTGTCAGAAAAAAGAGAGGTGCTGGGTGTTAAAATTCAAAACTGCTGACCAGATAATCACAGATATATTGACTGGACTTAAGAGTTACATGTATAAATGTTAAAATAGTAGCCTACTATTCTACACATACACTGTATATCTAAAAGTTTACTGCTGTGTTCACATATATTACTGATGTAAACGAACATTTTACAGCATCAGAAAGCATTATTAACTTAGAGTGATAGCGTGTTCTAGTCCTGTATTTTGAGTTTAGGCAATGGGGCGACCATGTTGTTTATATCTGAATCACAGATTATGCCTTTAAAGCCTGCCGCGATGCTTTCATGATCGAGGTTAGGGTTTGTTGGCCCTAAGGCAAACTTAAAATGGAGTGCCTAAATTATTTATATTACAAAAAGCACACCCTGTGGTGGGCTGTTGGGGAAAAGGTTGCAAACGCAGAGGTGTAAACCCTCATCTCGCATTCCCAATGGGACAGCAGCATATTTCTTCTCAGTTTCATCAGACACAGATTGAAATCAACACGTCATCACAGATCATTTTTTAATGCTGAGGCCTCAAAGCCATAAGGCTCGGAGAGGGCCGTTTCCTCTTTAATTTGGTCCGAGAGCCTACATAGCTGTGACTGAGCAGACAGCTTGATGTTTGAAACCAACACAATGCCTCCAGGTCATAATTCTACTGTGGCGGCTTGTTTCTCATGTTGAGAGGAATTCCTGACACATTGAAGTGGTTATGGAGGCAGAATTGAAAGGCAATAACACTAAAAAATATGGTTTTAGCACTGGCCTCCCAATATTTTAAGATGATTTATTGGCCAGGATTTAAGCAAACAACAGTGGTGTAGAGAAAGCCCCTCCTGAATACAGTTATACCTTTTATGTACCTTCTGAAGTTCTGATTTAACCTTTTTGTCTCCCAATCACTTTCCAACAACTGTTCACGAAGTCTCAGAAATGTTGCTAAAAGGATATACAAGTGAAAGAATACCAAGATTGAATGTGTACAGTATCAACATGTGTAATGTGAAATTAAGATTTTGTTTTTGAATTTACCTGATGTCTCTGTCCACCATATTAATTGGACAGAGATACAATTTTCCATGCTCTATGTGACTTTGTCTACATCTTCTCTAAATGACTTTTTGGGGTCATGTGGGGCATAGTCTACACGATGTTAAGCTGCTTTTAATTGTATTACGCACTCTTACCTGTGTAATGAGAGACCGTCAGATGCTCCCGAAGATGTTCTTCCAGTAATTGGAGGATTAGGACGTATCATCGCATGTTAATTAAGATAAGCTAATGCAGACACAATGTTTAAGAAAACGGCCAAGCAGACACACCGCCTATCTCTAAGCACTAATCATCCGCGTTTACATAGAACTAATTATCTTATCTGAGCTGTCTTTGTTGGTCGACATCCTGGAGCCTTTTCTGTGCAAGATTCCAAATGGGACAGCGATGAACAAGAGAGAAGTTGTTTAACTCAGGGTTGATCTGTTTACGAACATGCTGTCCCCAAGTGAAGTCATGCTGTGGATGTGAGCTATGGAAAAGAAAACGTATGTAGAGCCTCACACAATCTCCTGTTCCGGAAAATGAGCTAGTCTTGTCGCTTGAAAGAGTGCTGTCTGTGGGGTTGAGCACAACGGCGGGTTAAGGATGTTCATTCAGATAGATGATCTGTGAAATAAGCAACCATAAAATGCTTTAACAGCGTACATCCATTTGGATTTACGGCATCAACCTTGGTTATTATGTGCAGGCCCTGTGGTTTAAAGCATCTTATTTGTGCAGAATGGGGCTTGACTCCCATAAAACAGTACATGTATCAAGATAAATCTTTCTCACCCACTTTGAGAAATACCATTTGTGCCAGGTGTATCTTGGTAGCCCTCTGACCTTCTGTTGTTTTCAACAAGCAGAAAAATGCCCCAGCTTGTCTCAGAGCGCTGGGTGATATGTTGCTCCCTGTGCACTGTGCCCCACTGGTCCTCCTGGGCCGATATATCTAAATGACATGGTTGGGTACTCACCTCATGCTGCTGAAGGGCTTCGCTAGCTACTGTAGTTGTTTATTGCCTTTGGGTTTTGAGTCATGGCTGATATATCTTTTTAGTGCATATGTTTATACTGTAGTGTGCGTGTGTGTGTGTATGTGTTTATATCAGCTGTAAGGATCCACCTGTAGGACACCTCCACATAGCCCATATAAGTTAAAGAGTTAACAGCCATTTTGTCTTTGCTATAGACCTCCATTGTTGTCCAAAAACACATAAATGAGCCACATTGTAGCACTGGGTGACATGTTCCTTCATTACCATGAACATAGGCACTGAGTCAGTCCCACATACACTGTCCTGCTGCTGCCATAAAAAAATACTAACTAAAGCACCAAATGTGTTCAAATCCTCAGAGCTGAAAATGCCCCAACAAATACATTACAGTGTCCAGCTGTTTTAAGATATGAATAAGGAAACTACACTTATCTTTTACGAAACACTTTTAAAGACTATTTGTTCAAAATCTATCCATGGGTTTTGTTGACTACAGAATCAAGCCAGCCTTATTCTAAAGCAGTGGTTCCACATTTTGCAAAATACGCTTATTCACTTAGTTGACATGGTCAGTGCTATTGTCTCTGTCTGTCCGTTAAATATGGCGCTACAGCCAGCAGCCGATTAACTTAGGTTAATATAAAGACTGGAAACAGCTAGCCAGGCTCTGTCCAAAGGTAACTAAAGCTGCCTATAAGCACCTCTACAGCTTACTAATTAAGATGTTATATCTTGTTTGTTAAATCCGTATCCGTAATCAATCATCTTGCACTCTGGGAGACAGTGATCACCATTTTCACCACTGTTAGTCTTTTTTTGTCATTTTAGAGAGAAAATAATCGACAGATTAATCAATTAAATTAATCATTAATTGCAGCCCTACTGGTAGGTGGATATTTTTCTAATTTTCAGCAGAGCTAGACTAGCTGTTTCCCCCTGTTCTCAGTCTTTTTTCTGAGCTAGCTAACCAGCTGCTGTAGCTTCATATTTAACAGACACATATGAACGTGCTGTATTGATCTTCTCGTCTAACTACTGGCAAAAGAGTCAATAAGCCATGGATGTATTAATAAGTGCTCTCCCCAAAATGTGGAACCATTCCTTTAAGGTTAAAATGAGGTTAAGGTTGGGGCAAGGGGCTACTGTAGGCTGTAAAGTAGTAAATAGAGCCCTTACAAAGATAGTGAGACAAGTTATTGTGTGTGTGTGAACATTTGTGTGTGTGTTTGTGTACTCTACTGTTTGTCTTCCCACTGTGGCGCACTGGTCAGGTGGGAGACTTTGTTTACAAGACACAGATTTGGCACAAGGGTTTTGTTTATGAACAATGTTGTCATTGGTTCCCTGCGGCTCCATCTGTAAAAATTGGTCAGACCGGAATGACAAGCTGACCTTGTCAGCTGCTCCTTCGTTCCTCTGCTACAGTGTGTTTAGTAGCTGTGAAACTACTGTGAACTGATTTAAAAATGAATTCAAAGGAAGCAACATAAATCAAGCAGCGAATAATCATTTGGAAATTGCAAATACAGACCCGGCACATTAGGACCACAGGGAGCACAGCCAACCATTAGTGAGAGTTTGTTGGTCTCACATCATCAATTTAATTAAAAATCCATTTAAGATGGAGGCCTGGGGAAGGTTTTTTTTCTTTTCTTTCAGGGAAGTCAAGACTTCAAGGCCAACAAAAATAAGTGTTGAGTTTCCATCTTCCAAGAATGGAAGTGAATACAATCATTAAAATCTCCAGTGCCACGTCCCAGCAGGTGTGAACATGCGTCTAAAACCAGAGCCCAAGGGGGCAGAGACGGTGGGTCTTTAATGGGCTGGTGTTCTGTTCCAACATGAGGAAGCTGAAGCCAACAACGATGGTCATGGAAAGAAAGTCACAGTGGTGTTTTAATTGAACAGGGCCCCCCATCAATCATGCCCCTTGTGGCTGACAGTTAAATCCTCCCAGACCTACAGCGGCTCTCCTCACCCTTCACAGTCCACAGGCTGAGCACAGCAGCAGCCACGGTCCCAGTGCACAGCACATGCTGCACATGGATCCCGCTTCAATCCCCTGCAGCCACCGATAGAGCCACAGAAGCAGGAAATTCACATAGGAGACGGTATTGCATCGCAGGAAAAAAAGGAAATCAGGACAGACAAGAAACAGAGACAAAGAGGTGAGTTTTCTGTGTGTGTGTGTGTGTGTGAAAGTGAATGTGAGTGTGAGTGTGTGTGCATGCAAGTATCTGAAAGCAATTCCAACAGCTCATTTTCACAGACACTTTTAAAGTAAAATGGCTATTCTTTGAAACTCAGTTTCTTAAAAATAAAAAAAAATAAAACACCAGAAAATATTTGTTCCTCTCATGTTTGTACGGTAAATATGGCGCTAAATCCTGTCTCTGTATAAAGGTAACAAAATTCACCTACCAGAACTGCTCATTGATTAACACATTATATCTTGAGACTTCAGGAAGTTTTTGAGCCCAGCTAAGATATAGCATATAACCCACAGTAAAACACAATGTAACATTTTGACACTTTGTTTTTTGTACAGTTTAGACAAATGAGATAGCAAGTGTTCATGTAAGCTTTAGAGGTGCTCGCAAGTGGATTTTGTCACCTTTGGACAGAGCTAGGCTAGCTGTTACCCTCTATTTCTAGTCTGTGTGCTAAGCTAAGCTAACAAACATGAGAGTGGTATCAATCTTCCTCTAACTCTCAGCAAATACGTGTATTCCCCAAAATCTTGAACCATTCCTTTACCTATCTTTAACCCTCATATGGCTTGTCATCTTTCTATTAGTACCTCATTTATTGATTTTTTTGTTTTTAATTCAATGTTCTGGCTCAGCATGTAGTGGATCAATAGCAGCACCATAGAAGCATAAAAAGGAGTCAGTCAACAAGCTGCTTGAACTAATTAAATAAAAGTAGAAAAGCCACTAAACTTAAATACAGGTGTCTAGACGTTCAATGCTGACATGACCAAGCCGATCTAAACGGCATTCCTAATTACACCCAAGGTAGTGCTACCATTTGCTGAAGTATCTTTCATCTCCCCTCTTCCAAGCTAATATTGTGAGCGTTACTGATTAACAATCTGATCCACACTGCAGCAACAGTTAACATAATGTGAACATTTCTCTGCTTGATGGAAAATAATAACACAAAAACACAATCAGCCAACACCACTGTGATGATAATAATGTTCACCGAGCAAAATGCAATTTTTCAGCCGACTGCCTTTGTTTAGGAAGTTTTCAGAGATGATTATTATTTGTGCAATTATCTGAATAATAAAAGATCCATTTCCAAAAAGAAAACATTTCCCACCTTGCCTGTAATTATCCCCCTTTGTATCCACATGCTCCCCGAGAGATGGCGAGCACATTACATCCCAGTTAGTCCATCAGTATGCTCTCCTGGAGGCTATGGGACAGAGGTTAATGAGACCTTAATTGGCATTTTCTTCAAAGCTCACAAAACTGTAAACTGGGGGGTGGCAGAGGAAATGTCACATTACCATGTTGTTCAGGCATTTAGTTTAAAAGCCCTTCCATACACTACAGTAGTTGCCATGTAAGGACCATATTCTAATAAATGAGATGAGAGTATTAATGGCCACTGGTTTCTTCCACTGGTCATCATTAAAGGGGTATTGTCATGTGTTTAATTAGCTCACCTTGCTCATTCCTCAGTTAACTTTAACAAAGCGGCACAATTCTCCCTTAGGATATGAGAAATGAATGGCCTTATGATGCTGCGGTCAATAAAAGCTGATACACGCTCTTGACATTGTTGTGTATTCCTTAAATGTTATGAAAATACAATATACAGAGCAATACAATATGTAGGAGACTGTTCAGTATATACATAACAGGTCCTCTGCCGTGTTAAGGAGGATGAGAATGAACCGGGAAGTTGTGCCTTTTTTTCCCCAACTACATGCAGGAGTTTCTCTTGGCTTGCTTCGGCCTTTCCAGAACTCTTCCAAAGAGTGAGGATGTGGCATAAGAAATTAATATCCAAAATGTTACAAAACTTCCAAAACCATTTAATGTGCACAAACATTTGGAACATCTATCTACTCATGTTACTGTTGGTTTTAAAATTTACATGTCGTCTGGATATCACAGGTCATAGTTACTGCTGATCAGTTCAGGGATCATTACTTGATTCTATCTAAACCCTGTAATAATAAAATGATGATAAAAAGGTAATCATCTGATAAACAAATGAAACGAAAAGAACCACCTGATGTCCTCATTCATTGACATATTTTTCATTAGTGATTCACCATCAGTCACTTGTGGCACTGTGACAGTCCTCTTGAATTTTGTGACCCTTTGGCAGTTTGGGGTGATTCTGAAGTAAATGTCTTTCTCTTTCACCGACCTAGGGTCAAGTTTATATCCAGACCCACTTTCCTCTGAAAGGCATAAGGGTGAGTTTGTTACAAGTGCACACAGTATATTATGCCACCTCTTTTAAAGCACTGTCATTTAATCTTTCCATGTAATTGCGCAACTCCTTGGAGTCTCCCATCTCTACGTCTTGGCACACCCACTTAATGTCCTGGCTGTGGCTTCCAGTCAGTGTGTTCACAGTGGGGTAGCTATTGTCTGAGGGGATGGTGGTGAATGTGGTGAACTTGACTCGCTTCCTCTTGGTGGTGGGTGAGTCTCCTTTGCTTTCCTTGGTTATGCAGCTTGTGTCTGCCGCCCGGTGCACTTGGCCCTGCACGTTCTTCTGGGCTGAGCCTCCGTTCAGCAAGTGGCTGCCTTCCTCGAGCCCGCTGCTCGAGTCCATCATGGAGGTTTGTTCCTCCTGCTGGGGTGACAAGCTGATTTGGCTCTCTAGCAGCTCTGCCTCATTCCCCAGCCACACCCAGTCGTGGGCATGGTTCATGTTCTCTTGGCCCTCAATGGAGAACTCCTTGTGGCGGTATTTGAGGGTATAGGAAATGCAGTTTATGAGGAACACCAGGATAGCGAGGCAGAAGACCCCCAGCAGGGCGTACATGCCGATCTCCAGGTCTGTGAGTCCACGAGCAGTCTGAATGAGGTCGTCGTCCATGTTGCGGCCACGGGGAAGGTCCACTTGGGCAGGAAAGTCGGCAAAGTCGATTGGTATGTTCTGGCTACCATCGTCTGAAAGTTTATCCCCATTGGGTCTGCGCATTATTGCACTTCTAGTGGTGGTGGCCCTCCTCAACACCCCGTCCTCCATGTCGGAGATGGAGCTGCCATAGTAGTGGGTGTCAAGGTTGGTCCTGTCCTGGGAGGGGGATAGCCTACCCCTGTTCTCCACATCCTCTCCATCGGGGCCGTAATCGCTGCTCCCTCCCCTTGAGCTGTCACTATAACCAAACTTCACCCTGATGTTACAGTTCCCTGCTGCCAGGATGCTGCGGCGCTTGAACTTCTGGCAGATCTCGCAAACAGTCATCTCCACTCTGACCAGCAAGCCTTGGCCCTCCGCCTCCGTCACAATGACAGGCCATTTCCACGAGGGGTCCTGCTGCACTGTCACTATATCCTCGTCCAGGGAGGTGGCTGTCAGGACAAAAAAGTCGGGATTGTACAGGTCTAGAGGAGCTACAGAGCCGTCGCTGAACTGTAGCCAGGCGCTGATCAAAGCCTCCTGCGAAAATACACACACACAAAACAAAATGTAAGAAGAGAGAGTAAGAATAAGAGAAAATAAATAGTAAGGGACACAAAGACAAGCAATTGAACTTATAGTATAAAAATACTGCATCTAGCCTCATTTAGCAGAAACAGACTGTAACGGATAATTTTGTTTTCAGTGTATTAGCTCTGAGATTATTATGAAAGGCTTCTTTGCTGGGTAGTTAGAGCATCAACCAGATGTTCAGGTACTCTCAGGTAATCCTCTTTCCTGATGTCACTGGCTGTTACTTTCAGGATGATAGTGAATTAGTAAAAATGATACTGATTGTTTGCATTCAATGTCTATTTTGTCAATGCACCACAGAGACTTACAGTATATCGGAGCTTTCGAATGGTGGGACGTAAGTTGAATACAAGCTCACTAATTCACATGGTTTCACTAACTCAGCAGCTATTCTCTCTAAGCTAAGGAGGATACAGATTAAAAAGATAGGCAGAAAAGATCAAACAATAACACTAAACATTGTTCATGTGACTGAGGATTTGCCATACATGGGCATCTTAAGGCCTGCTCCTACTGCAGTTTCACAATTTGCCTTTTTTTGTCGCCGAAGGACAAATCCCCAGAGGCGTACAAGTAGATCCCCACGGTGGTCTGTCCATGTGGTCTTTCCTAATTACTGACTCCAGAGGACTTAGAGTGCAGTGCTGCCTGCTTATCTTCACACTTTGCATGTGGAGATAGGGCAGATAAATGGCCGTCCCCTCTTTTCTCAGTTGGAGGAGAGTGAAGAGTAACGCAAAGGAGCAGTTTGGAGAACGAGTGACAGGGCTTGATAGGCAGATCAAAGAGGCCACAACGAGGGTAGCTACAGCAAATGAGAAAGGGAGGCAAAATATGATAGGAGGGCCAAGTTTGGGCTGTAAGTCAAATTTTGGTACAGAAGCTGTGGTGTTGCTTTTACATGCTCTGAGATTAAGCTCCCGTTTCTATTAGCTGCCCAAGGAAACACATTCTGTCACACTCTGGCTTTCAAGCCTTGGAGTTAAGAGGGTTAGGGATGGTGTGGAACAAACAAATAGACACATGTACATGAGCACATGCACACTCACGGCTCTCTTTGATTGTAAAATTGCTCATTCAAGGGCCCTGTTAGTGTGAAATGGAATCTGGAAGTAAGTCTTTTGTTTTGGAAAGCACAATAATCAGGGCTGCAGAATGCACATTTTTGGCTTCAGTAGATATATAAAATTCTGTCTTTTATCAAACTGCAATCAAATCAATGAAGAATAATTTAACAGACTAATGCTTTGAGGCAATAATTAATGGTGTTAAATGAATAGACATCACTCTGTCTTAATCAAACCTAGCTAAATAGTGTTTGTAAATAATTGGTGGTGTGGTTTTATTCTATTTTCATATAACTGTGATGGCATAGTGAGAGATGAGCAATAAAATAAGGCTCACTTCACACTTTATTTCAGGTCTATTATATATATTACAGTGTCCCGACCTGTTTTGGGCTCTGCAGAACCTCCTGTGTGGTTGTGGTAGCCAGGATGGCTCTGTTGCTTCCTGGACTGAGCTGGAGACTCATGGAGAGGCCCGTGACCAGCTGGACCCCCAACTCTGTGATGGTCACTTTGTCATCCACCACTGTGATAGTCTTCTCTGCCAGGATTGAGTCTGACAAAGGAGACAACACCTAGGAGGTGCAAAAGACAGGGAAGGAAACACATTTCAGATTACAAGTGCAATACTAAAGGAATTTTAAAAGGAAAAGATGATGAATTAAATTTGCTTGCACTAATTTAGTTTCAAATTTTATGATTGTTGAACAATAATCTGTGACATTCTGGTAAGATAAATTACAGATGCAACTCTGTATAAAAGTGTCTCAGTCTATTCTATAGCTTTTATAAAAGCTTTTCATTTCCTGCTCTAGACACCCCAGGTTGGAGAGGTCTTTCCCAGGAGAAATCAGCAACGAAAGCAACTAAAGCTGAACAGAGAAAGGAGCACTACCTATAGAAACTCAAACTTCATCAACAGAAAAGCTGAAAGCAGTAATAAGTCACCACTGGTCACACCGCTTGATTGACAAGTGAAGTGGAATGCAAAAACATCACATCAATGAGCACTTAGCAGTGAAGATGTCACAGACTTGAAAAAGCAGATTACCACAAGTTATAGGTGATTTAAGAAAATGTCTTTGCAAGTGTTTCATCTAACATAAAAGGCTCACAAGCCCCTGCGCAATATGCAAAACGATACACAAAACCTACTTTTTATTTTATCCGTTTTCTCAGGCTGTGTAGATCAAACAACAGCTCTACTTGGCTGCCATCCAACCCCCATATCTCCTGTAGGTAAGAATCCATTCCCTTTGATTAATACTGGTAATCCAGAGGAGAAGCACACTTTAACCCCAAAACAGAGGCAGGAAGTCATACTGTGTTTATGATGAATGCCATCCAAAGTACAGAGTGACTTTATGCATATCCTTATAAAGGTCTCCTCATGCATCAGTCTGCATCGTGCGTGGCACAGGTAGTCACAGCCGTCAGACCTTTGCACTTGTCATGTTTTCCGGTTTTTGCTTGTTTCATCAAAGCTTGGGTTTTTTTTGCGAATGTGAAGACACGTCTGCACACAGACAGATGAGTCCTCAGATGCCAGGGAACGGATCCCACTCACACAGATGTCATTAGGAGACTGATATTCATCCAGTTAGCCTAAAGAGCCCAACAAACAAAAGGCAGAGGGGAAGAACCCACTCACTGTCGCCAGCTGCTGAGAGCCCACAATACAGGCTGTGACACACCAGCAAGCACCTGCCTGTACTAGACAAAAGGAGGTACTAGTCGAACCGTAGCATCGACAGCGGCATCTGTTATTGTCCCTGGAATACATAATATGTTCATGTTCCTACCGTGTATTATTCACCTTTCACAGGTTTGTTCTAGCATGCATTTATGTTAACAAAAAGATGCACAACAGTGAAGTTCAGAATTGTGTACTACATGGTGATTTTATTTATGCAAGACAATATATGGTTTCAATATTCAAGTAATTGAAATGTTTCCAATTTGATGATATTATAACAGTAATAAAATCATTACCACAATAGTTTTGAGTAACTAGAGTAATTACACAAAACAGACCTTTGCCAAGATCATTGGCAACCTCCACTGCCCTCTGCACTGCATTTTACATTGTGTGTCATCAGATTTGGGGGGAAATATGCAGGATAACTTTGCAACACCAGAGCGGAAGCAGGCACTGATCTTCTGGCACAAACATGACTAAAGCATTAAAAGATTCTCATGATGGCAGATGGTGGAATGAGTGAATGCATATTCATTGTTATGAAGAGCTGTTTCCAGATCCTTCTCCATGTTTTTACAAAGCACTGGCGGGGGAAGGAAGAAGGACAAGTAGCTAAGACCATCACTGAGACGGGGAACAACAGGATTCATGGGAAATAAAGTTAATTTGGGAAGCACTGGAACAAGTAGCACCCACATGTGAAGAGCCACTATAACTCAATTGAACATTCAGATTACTTAACAAATGCACTGGCATTGGACAAAGGCTACCAACTATTGTCTTTTTTTTTACACCTGCCTCTTGAAGAAAGAATAGTTCTGGTTTACTGCAACTGGTTTTTGTGGTTTCTACCATCGTTAGTAATACCACTTTACTCACCAAGTAGTTGCTGAGATTGTGAATATAACAACATCACTACAATGAAGTTCAACGGAGCAAAAATACAAGAGGTCAGACAAACAGACAAACAAGTCAATCTAAAGCACTGATGTCTGTAATAGTAACACATTGCACAGGAAAACAAGTACAATGGGTCAAAGTTGAATAAGGAACAATGTGCAGTTTGAGTAATAATTTTACATCTGACTTTTGTTTTCTCTGTGAAATAATTTTGACTAACCTGCATTTATTTGTAAGATCTGTCAAACTGACTGACTGCTCTTTCTTTGTGTTACCTTCTTATGTGTGATTTTGCCAAGTTCCTGGCTCACTAATAGAAATGATTGTCAAAAGTATGAAAGCAAGATCCAAGTTATAATCAATTGGAATTATCCTTTAATAATGCTTTCACATTTTTAAATGTTACACATCAGGGGCCATATTCACAAAACATCTTAAAGCTAAAGGTAGCTCCTGAGTGGCTGAGTTAGGAAAATCTCCTCAGTCAGTCCTAACTTTAAGACTCCTACGTTTTTATTTTTCAAAACATTTCAGCACTAAAAACAGCTGCTCAGTCTGTGAGAAGTCTAGAGGACTCCTACTGTAAGTCACTAAGACAGCTTCTGCAGTCTATCGATTCATCAATATAATTTAATTTGTTCCTTGCTCCATTGATTAATGTTTTATTCCACATTCACTGACACAGTCTGATCAACTGTCAGCCAGTCATTGTAGACATAGTGAGTAAGTAAGTCATCCATAGCAACAGGATCAACCCTGCCCCTTCTGTCAGCTTAGGAGTTCCTTCAGTTCCTCAGTAAAAGTTGTGAGAAGGTCTGAAGAGGAAACTCTTAGCAAGGAACTTTTAGCACCAAAGATACTTGTGAATAAGGCCCCAGATCCTTTAAGTAGCGCCCCATTAAAGCACATGGCCTACCTGGATAGTGGTCATTCCCATGTCAAGTCCCACCAGTATCTTTCTGTCCAGCAGCTGTGCAATCTGTGGGTCTTCTACCTTCAAGAAATCCCACACCAGCTCTGTGATGTCCACCTGCCAATCAGTGCCCAACATGAAGCTTGTCTGGCCTCGAGGATCAGGTGACTCGGCTACAAAATGGGTCAGGACTCTGACCATGGCGTGCTGGTACTGCAGAGTGCAGCTTCGTCCACGTCTGTCTTCGTCATCCTCGTCCTCGCTGTCCCGTGTGGACCTGGCGATTACAAAAGAAGACTGAGAGTCTGCAGCCATTATGGCGGCTTTCTGGGACTGTACTCGCACACATGTTCACAACGCCAATGCTAACATGATCAATGGTTGTTGAGACAGTTAACTCAAACCCACAAATAGCAAGTTACTGTGGAAAGTAAAGGGCCTTATTGCATGTGCTTTATGGTTATAGCTACAGTATAGTCTAAATATGACAGTCGCAAACTAAAATAATTGTGACACATACTGTATATGCTAATATAGTTAGAGATGAGAAGAAAAAAATCTGTTCCACTCTGCATTGATTTGTGGTTTGTGGTATTTTCAGCACCATTTTAACTTTAACCGATCTCTGTCAAATGTACACACACAGCAGCATAACTCATACAGGGATGTTTACCCATAAAGACTCAATGTTGTTATTAAACCACTAAGAGAGGATCAATCCAGTGTATGGCTATCATTTTTCTTCCTCAGTGTCTCTCCATGCTGGAGCACCCGGTCTGGATTGTGAATGTGCATACACCTCCTTACTGCTTTACTTAATAGCTTCCCTGATTGCTCCGTTGCAGGCAAATCTAATTTTATTACTTTAGGCAACAAATCAGCCAACAGAGGCTCAGCTCCTTCTCACCAGGAAAATTGCTTTGAGTATGACAAACTAGATTTAAATGGTTACAATATAGCTGCAATATCATTACATTTTGTCCATAAGAGTTTTTTGTATTTTGCTTCGACAAACAACTTTATAAAAACAACAGATAAAGTGTGCTGAGATGTTGAGAACGCAATGTTTGAACGGTTGATCTGGGAGAATAAATGCTCTTCAGTCTTACACTGCGGCACAGTTGGGACACTTGCAAACACAAAAGTGAATCGTCAATAAAATTACTAATCATATATTGTAGTGTACACCCACCTCTGTCTAATCACTGTCATTTGTTCTTTTGTCTCTCTTTCTGTCTCAATAACACATACACGCAAGAAGAAGTTGAGATCATGATAAAGGGGGGTTGGGGAGGAATTAGTCTTTTAAACTGTTTTTTCTTGCGATTATCCGCTCTGCTTGTCTCCTGTCTGAATCCCCTGAGAAATCCGACTGCATGCGAAACCGTGGGAATAAAGATGTTGCACGCTCTGGAGAAAAGCCGAGAGTACAGTGAGATTTGGAGTTAAGGGCTTAAAACCTTCACTGGCAGGACCAATTTCACATGCAACTGAATGTCAGCCATTCACAGAAGAAATCACTCCACTGTGGAAAATGGAGGGTCACTGTGACAAATGATTCAGCATTCAACAAGGTTCAAGAGGCCAAGTGACAACACCCACTTCAAACTGTAAATGTGTTTTGAACACTGACATCAAGTGGCTTTGAATTTCAGCTAAACTGAGGTGTCTTCCCAAATATAAATATATATTTCACTTTTTATTGTATGTTGTGATCTTAGTACTAATGCTGGCTTGCCCAAGTCCGGCAAAATACTGACTATTACCCCAAGAGAAACAAGATAATGACAGACTTTGCATGTTTGTTGCATGCTGCAAAATATAATTTTGGACCAAGTATCCATGTGGTCTGGTTTCTTATTAAGAAAAATAAATCCTTATTCAGTTTATGAACCATAGCATTGCTAAATTGAGTGTAAATGTAGTAGAAGTGGGAGCAGATCACAGAAAGGAGAAATGATCAAATATTAGTCTTGTCTCGGTTCCAGTCTTGTGATTACATACATTTTTTAACACTGGTTTACAAATGCTTAAACATTAGCTTAAAATAGCAGAACGCTTGTCTCTAAACAGGCCCTGCATGACACATTTATTGCATATTCATGAGCGCTAACTTCCCCACTTATGACTTTTACATCATTTTCACACAGAGGTAGAATACTGTGCCAAATTTACAGGCAAGGATGTTATTTGAGTTTTATTCAAGTCATTACTTTCTATTAGTTTTTTTCAAATGCATGAAACCTCACCACTGGGTTACCTTAGTCCACCACAGCTAATTAAAGGCCAATCTTTGAATTCACATAAAAAAACAAAAGAACTACCAGCTGCATAAAATATCGCCCTTGCTCAGATACATTGTTCTTTTTCCAAAACAGAATAACAAGGTTTGTGATTCATGAATTTGTGATCAAACATTAATTTTCCTTTCCTTTCATACATTTCTTTTCTCCATTTTCTCGATACTTTCTCTCCACTCATTTAAATATTATACGCAGAGGAGAAAACGTCTGTCAGTGATTCCGATCACCATCTTCTAATTATTCCAGTGACAGTAATTGAAAGTTCCTCACCGATGCTTGCTTTGGTTAACTCCTTATTGTGATTGTTTTGGGTGTAAACAGAATTTGTTTTTTGACATTCACAGTCAATAATTGACAAATGACACTGATGTTACCGGAGTATCTACTGACATATTGACTGACTCAGTGTTTAAACAGTATATTTATGGAGACACTTATACATGCAGGTATTAGTCAGATGTAATGGATTCAGGAGTAAACAAGCTGATAGTGAAGTCCAACCCTTTTAGCTCCGGTATAAATCTGCTCCGCCAGTGCTTGTGCAGCCATCTCAAAATCTAATCTAAGGTTAATCTAATAAACAAATCACACTCAGTGCCGAGAACAACCTGCTTCACAAAGCAATTTTTCTTTCCGCTTCATTCACTTTCAAGCCCAGTTCTGACTTCAGAGGAGATGCTGCATATTTAAGTGTGTGTCATGCTTATTTTTATTTTTGCATTTTATTTTCTGCTACAATAACATGACGAAGGTCATTTGGACAGAAATAGGCAGTGCTGCTTCTATATATACAGAAGCAACTCTATCTGACAACGCTTGATTGTTGTTTACTGTTTGAATCTTGCAGGGAATTCAAATACAGCTGTGTGTTTTACAGTAGAAAGAGAACACTCACGCGGCTTGTCTTAACACCGTGCACCGTGGATAAAGAAAAGAAATAAAAAATAACTGTACGATGCAAATGTATAAAACACTATAAAATAAAGCAGAAAAAGAAGCTCAATATAGGCTACATGGCTTGAAAAAAGTGTTAAAGGAGTGGTGCATGCCTGAGTGCTACGCCTACACTGAAGTTTGGTGTCTGCGAAGGCTTATCTTGTCCCTGTTTTGACAGGGCTTACGGAGGGAAGAGGTGAGGCATACAGGCAGTATCAGTCAAACACTGTGTGAGAAGTACTTCTGCAACTATCCCACTAACAGGCCTGTTGTCTCTTTATTTCTCTCTCTACCCCTCAGTGTGGCCATGACTTGCCAGCCTGGCTCATAGAGGAAGGTCCTGGCTTATGGACAGTGAACCAATGCCTGCTCTCACCAACAGGCATAGTGCTACTTTGCAAGGTCACGCCTGTTATCCCCTGATAAACACAGACAGGCCGAAGACAGAAAAAAAAACAAAGCTCTGTGCAGCTCATCAGCAGTGGTGCTGGCATCAACAATCACAACACAACTCTGCTGTCCCCGCTGATAAAGGCATACCAGCGCGCAGCTGGGAGAGCAACATTCTCGTCAAGCCATGGTATTAGTCGGATGCTGTACCTCTGTCACTCAAAATAAGAAGGGAGCAGGGATAATTAGAGTAACCACACTGGTGCGTGGGGTGAGTCCAAGTCCAAGTCCAACCTCAACACTTTTCCAGAAGTAATTACTGCAGGTAGGCTGATAGCTGCGCCACCAATTGATGGATTTCAACAATTGCAGAGTAGCACTGCACAGCGGCATTGGCAGAGGTGCTGTTAGTGATGAGGCCTCAGGGGAGAGGTCTAACCTCCAGACAGCTCTAATAATGTTCTGTCCTGCTGACGACTAAGAGGCGCAATGGCAGGCTCAGTCTTAATGGCGAGCTGTATTGCACAGGTCAGCCATTTTGTTATCAGCCTTGACCTATCAGTAGGGCTGAAGCTGGAAAGAGAAAGGTGGAGTGGTGTTCAGTCACATGTCTCATCATTATCTTATCTATGCCTGCCATGATTCAAATCGAGTACATCACCTGGAATAAAGGCTATTCATTACCCTCTTAAACCAAGCTGCTGCAAAGGTGGACAAAGTACTCTGACCATGAGTATTTATAAGAAGCAATGATAGGAGAATGTAGAAGCACACAATATTTTTTATAGGGTGAGAAAGTTAATTTCTATAGCTAATCCTAACAAATCCCGAGAAATGTACAAGAAACCAGTGAATAATCTACAGGACACCTCATAACTGAGTCTATTAAAGGGGCGATGTTTGATGTGGTCACAGACACAAAGCTCTGTAACTAACAGACCCATGCAGTACTGTACCTCTGACTGCTTGCTATGATGGGCACCCTCCACCCTTTGATCTGGCTCAGCTCTGTGTCTGACACCTCAATCTGCAGGGGGAGTCGAGGGATCCACACGTTGAGCTCCAGCTGAGCACTCAGGTATCCGTAGGTGAAGTTCACCGTCATCTTCACCTTGCCCTTCATCTCCTTGCCGTTCACAAAAACGTAGTCGCACCGGTCTGACACCTGCATAGGAGGAGAGGGAAGGTTAAGAGAGATGGCATTTAGGTTGAGCTCCCCAGACGGTTGCACCAGATGACTACACACTGAATTACACGGTGCAATACACTATACAGTGTACACTGTAGGCCAGGCCCTACAAGTTGATTATAAGTCTTTATGCTCCTGAGCTCGCCACTGATACAGCAACTTTGAACAAGATAAAAGGTACTCTATCAGCTCCACACTCAGGAAAAGAGGGAGTAGGGCAGCAAGGACATCTTTGAACCTGAGGGAAAACAGGTCATGGTCTGCCTCTTCTATTATAGTCCTGCCTATGGCTAAAAGAAGAACCAACAGATGGAACCTAGTAAGAGGAGAGCAGTTGTCTCTTGATAAAATGACCAAACTCAAAGTCATCTGTTTCATAAATTGCTTTACAAAAGGAAAGATTGGGCCAATTTTGTGCTATCGAAAGACACAATTCTTTGTAGCTCTGACTCGTTCTCTTTGAAGAAGAGAATGAGTACTTCTTTTTTTACTTGTTCCAGCATTTGATTAATGCCCAGAGTCCTCTCCCTCCCTCTCCCTTTAAAAGCCTTATGATATGGCCTTTCAAACACTACAAACACATAACATACACAAATACACAAAAATCCAAAGAGGATCTGTTCTAGACTGTGTAGACTGTATTTGTTGTTTTGGAGCCCCCCACTGGCAGTTTGCATACAGCAGTGTTAGACTTACCTCCTTTCCTGTCATGACAGGATTTTGTTATTCAGCAAGAAATGAATGGCTGTTAATGTGCATCTAACTGAGTTTGAATTGTTATCTTTTGCCATCCTCTTCACACGTTTTGTAAGACGCAATTTCTGTGAATATATTGGTTTATTAGGCATATATTATTAATAAGAGCACAATATTTGTCGATTATATCAGAAAGAAGTATCTTTGTTTGCAAATTACTCTTATTCTTGTTTGTATGGTAATATTAGTACTACGATAATGCTATTTTCAATTCATTGTATACTTACTTGGTATTACAGACATATTTACCTTTTTGTTATATTTACATTGTATCTGAAACATATTGTCAAGCGGCAAAATCCGGGGCTAAACAATGAAGCCAATGCAGAAGTGCCAAAATCTGCAGTTTTTCAAATGGCCACATGAGGCCAGCTCCAAAAGCAAGTCAATCCCCATAGACCCCCATTTTAGAACAAAGAGCTCTAAAAATGCCTAACTTTAAAGCAGAAATAAACATGTTTACAGCCTTGAAAAAAAAACGGTTTTGTCTCTATAGCTAATTTCCCCATTCATTAAAACTGTACAAGTTTGAATTTTTATATAGCTCAACCTTTTAAATTTTATTAAGGCTTAAAATTCTGCATATTTAAGGGCATTTTAAGGCCACTTTGAGTGACAGCTGCCGTCACAGACAAGTTGCTACCACGGTGACCTTGTTGGTTAGGTAATGTAAACATGGCGTAACTCCAGATTCACAGAGTAGGCATAGCCGTAGCCGTCGCTACGTCAGTGTGTTTCCGGTTAATTGTAACATTTCGGTTGCCTAAAAAAAGTCTTGTTCAGTGTTTGGATGTACTAAATGACCCTCTAAAAAGTCAGATGTTCATTTTTTCCTGGTAAGTACATTTTGTTTCAATGGTTTTAAGCCTGTTTTTCGCTGGCAAAAATTAGCCTTAGCATTAGGATTAGCACAGTTAACCATAGACTGTAAATGCACTGTGCTAACCAAGCTAGCAGCGAGCATTAGCTTCAGCTAGACCTTCTCATCCAAATATGGTCACTTATGGCTCCAAAAATCCAACATGGTAACAGTCAAAATGCAAACTTGAGACTTCAGAACGGAAGTCCGTGAACCAATGGGTGATGTCACGGTGGCTGTGTGCATTAATTTTTGCAGTCTTTGCATGCTGTTTGTGTGTTTGATTCAGTAAACCTTCAAAAACAGCCCTCCCCTTCTACTGTAGTTATTGAGTGTTTAAAGAGGACTGCATAATCATAATCAGACTGCACTTAACGCTCAGTTTCCAACAGTTTTTTCTACTTTCAGCCTGAGCTGATGTCAGGTTGTGACAGATTTCTTTATACAGTCATCTGCTCCACACAGAGCATTATTTCTAACTGATCCCTTGAACAAAGAGCTCTAAATGTCTCAATACGTTGTTGTGTCTACTGGTTTTTAGCACCGCTAATTCGGTGAGTAACACCTCATTTCCTGTAAATTCTTCACCACAAAAGTCTCCCATTATTTAGTAATTTAAAAGCTTTTAATATGAAGCGGTAAAGCAGAAATTTGGTTGGGTTTGCATTGGCAGTAACTTAACACAACTCTGATATGGCTGCCCCTCAGCAGGCTTCCAAAAAGCTGGCCAATCAGAACAGAGTGGGCTCATCAGGAGGGGGGCCTTAAATAGACAGGAGCTCAAACTGCCTGTTAAGAGACAGAGGCTGAACTGAGGGGCTGCATAAAGGGCCAGTATAAGATAAATAAGGAGTTTTTGAACAAGTGAACCACTCATAAATGTAATTAATCACTATGTCTTATGCTGCATTCACATGGATTCAGGCAGATGGTAGACAGCAAACTGGATATCATTTTAGTGGACGAGAGCAGGATGGTAAAATTAGGTGAGGTTGGCAGAGAATACCAGCAACAGTAGCAGTAGACAGAATTGCTGTCAAAAGTTAAAATATTTTAAATTTTTGCCATCCTCAGCGACAGAATTTACAACTGAATGTTACGTAGTTCCCTCACACAAGGAGAAAACATGGGTGATTTGGACAACAAGAAGCTAATAATTTTGTTGCAACAACACCCGGAATTATATGATCAGAGCTTGAAATCCTACCAAGGTTTTTGGGGAATTTTGTAAGGAATTTAATTCATGAATTAATTTTAAGTTTGCAATAGTATATTAAGAGAAAGCTGCATTTTATAGTTACATGGATTACTAGAATAATTACATAAAATAACGGACATGGAATAATTTAATTTAATATATTTTATTCCATTCTTTGTAGGCAATACGACATCACCATATCATCATGCGTGTATCGTTTTGCTGTCCTGCCATTGCGTTGGGCTGTTGGACTGTTTATTTTTCCCATGCCGTCCAGAAGATGTTGTCCGTCTGCCATCTACCATCTGCCTGAATCCATGTGAACGCAGCATTAAACAGAGATACCCTGTTTTTTTCTTTCTTGGGCACTTTGTCAATCCTATTGATCCCATCATGTAGCAGACTACCATGGCTGGAACAAGATGGAATTAGATGGTCTGGGGAAATATTTTTTTTTCTACTCCCAAGTTATTTCTCTACAGCGAGATAAAACCATAAACAGCCATTCATCATGGAGCTGTGGCAGGATATCCTCTGTGACCAGGAAGAAAACTTTGTGTGTGACAGATTCTATAGCTTTGTGCAAGCTGCCACCACTTCAACATCACCTCTAGAGTGAAGCCAGCAGGAGGCTTTTTGTGGAAATTAAACTTGGCTGGTTTTGTATAAATAAAAGCAGATATTTGCAGATTTCTGGCACTGGCTCTGCAGTGGAGTTCCTTGAAACCAGTGTTTAACTTGCAGAAAATACAATGGCGTTGCCATAAGGGAAAAATTTAATCAAATCAGTCATCAAACACCTCTTAGTTAATCCCCCTTGTTATCGTCCACATGGACATATGGTGCACCTCTTTTCAGTCCAGTATCCCCAGGAATTATGTCCATATAGAGTTTGTACCCTGCCACAGATCTGTTATTAAGGTTCACCTTATTATAAACTGTAACCATGATCTTTCTTGAACCTTAATCACGTGTTTTAGTTGCCAAACCCTAACCATACCTTAACTATAGTTTATTTGCCACAACCATGGTCTTTCCCCAACCAGTAGTGGAAAAATTACAGACCCTTGAGACAATATGGTCAACCATTAATTCTTTCAGCTCCTCTTTCACTATAACTGAAATATGAAGGATCTACCACAATTCTGTACATACCACCATTATTAATAATTTCAGTTGCCCTCTTTCTGTTTAAAAAGCAGCATGTTTTCAATAAGCCTTTTTTCGGGTAGAGGTGACCATTTTTAAATGGTACATTGGAACAAAAGGTCTTTCATCTAACATCGAGCTGACAAAAGCAGTGGACTTTATGTTTCTACACTGGCCTGAGCCCTAGACAAGGATCTCTCGAAAACCCCTGTGAGAAAGCTGAAAAACATGCTGCAGGGCATCCTTTAAGGCTACAGCCAACCATCAGAGAACTTGTGTTAGGGGCTGCACAAGCCCTGCATTCTCAAGTAGATGTGTGCAGGATCAATGGATATTTGCTCTATGTTATTAGTGCAGAACATGGTAGCACCTTGCTCACGCACTAGTGCCACACAACACTGCAAAGTAATGTGGACTGACAGAGTTGCTTAATGAAGCTTTTGAACATTTCTACAAGGGCGGTGTCGCTCCCCTGGCTACAGTCAGTCATGGAGCAGATTGGGTGCTGTCAGGGCTCCCAGTGTGAGAGTGTGTTTAAACTGATAAAGATGTCAGAGGAGTCCCTGCTCCTTATCAGCCCTCATTGTTCGGCTCTTTCTCTCTCACTACACTCAGTCTGCTGAGACTGAAGTGCCTTTGACAGCCCCTTCGTTTTCGACTTTTCTCACAAGTTGGGGCTCTGCAACCTGCCCGCACAAGCATTAGGTTGCCGGCTAGATAACACTAGACTGGACTCCATGTGAGGCTCATTGATCCTATCTAATAGTGATATGAATGATAAATAAAATGCAGGTGACACATATGTTTATCCTATCAGCATTATTTTTCTTGCCAAAGCTCCATGAAGTTATAGTTTACCCTTATTTCTGAGAAGAGACGAATGTGTAAATGAGTGTGGGTTATTAGCATACAGCTCTGCTACCGTATCTCTCATGACAGAGAAATGAACTGCCTGCTGGCATTTCTTCGATCTATTCCCTACAACATTCTAAGCAGAAACAATTATGGAAAACATGGCAGCTGACATCCAGCCATCCCAATACATTACGCTGACGTGCTTACACCCTCCTACTGTTGTGTATCATAGGCTGACGTAGCTCCAAATCAATTTTTTTAACATAGAAAGATGCAACTACTTAATAAGCGGCCCTTTTAACCCCTCATACACCCTCGCAGCAGGATGTGTGTTGTGGCAGACTCAGAATGTGACCGTCTCTGTGAATTAAACACTCTCTGTCAGTCTGATTCACAAAGTATCATAAATGTCCAGAAGGATCTACTGCCACATTCATCAGACACATTAGGCAGCTAACGGGAGAATACTTACAGAGGACATTAAGGTTGTCTCTGGATCGAGCCCAGGAAATTAACAACTCACCAGACAGATACAATCCATGGCAGATATGAGCGATGGGAGTAGGGAGCATGAAGGTGGGGTGAGCCCGTCTCTGGCTTGTACACAGAGTTGGCTTGACAGAAGCAATTAAGCCACTCAGACTCATCTGCCTAAGATACACCACTCACTTCAGTGCAAGGGGAAGGTCTGTACATATTCTGATAGCCCTGCTCCACGGTCGCAGCAGTTATAAAAGCCCATTCATAGCATGACTGTGAGTAGCTACAGTTCATGGCTAACATGGAGACAGAAGACTTGCTGTGGAAACTCAGGAATATACAGCTGTGCAACATGTTTGTGCTGCTGATATTGCTATTCCAATTATACTTCTTTGAGTGAAATGTGTTTTTTTTTGTTTAAATAAAAAAATGGAGGTAAATTCTGAAAAAGCATATGTTTTATGTTAGAATATGGATATATATTTTAAACGTACAACAGCTGTTGTAGGTTGCTAAGCACTCCTCTGTGTTTACCAGTTAGTCGTTCACTTTGTCTGTCTTTTGTTTTGTGCTAGAAAGTTACCATACAGTTTAAGCTTCTTCTCTGAAAACAGCTGCCTGCTTTGTGTGAAAATGACATTACTGTGAGCAGTGAAAATGAACCAAAACAGTAAAAATGTGGGCTGTTAAACTGAAACGATGAACTGAAAGACACTAAAACACTCCATCGAACTGAGGGGAACTGAAGAGTTGGGTGACAATTCTTTGTAGGTTCATCACTAGGATCGACCCCCTTCACATACAAGTAGTCATGGGATCCATTGTTAATATACAAATATTGATTATAGCCACCTTAAGTCTTTGAAAATGTAATCACTACATGCAGCTGCAACATGTGAAGCTGTGTCATGAGTGTAGATGTACAGTAGATGAAGCACTTGATTGTACCATCCAAGTGTAAAACTCCTATTGCCAACTCATTCCATACAGTGAACCAGGCTATATGCATTAGTCCTAAACTGAACTGTCAAAACTATAAATCCAGAAAGAGCAACATGTGCATGCAAAATAATGCAGGCAGAGCCTTATTTCTGTCTACACACGTCAGACATAATTTGCTTAAGCAAGATAAATCTCCAAAGAGGTTGAAAGAAAAAGCATGTGACCTAGGGTTTTTTTTTTTTGAACTAACTGCAATTACAAAGCCACAAGTGAGTAGAAGCATCATTTTATGTGCACAGTGATTCATTATTCAGGTTTAATGTCACTCTGTGTTTATTTATCGCTAATTCCCCAGGTCAGAATTAGATAAATTAGTCATGTTTACATACATGATCGCAGGAGACTATGTTTAGAAAAAGAACTGAGTTGCCTTCTCCGACTGAGCATTGAGCAAGCAGGATGAATGCTCGGAACTAGAGATCCCAAAGGCAGAGCTGTGGCTTTTTTTTTTTTTTTTTTTTTTTTTTTTTTTTTTACAAATGTCTTTGACTGCAATTTAATTTCCCTCTGGAATTCACTTAACCATCTCTAACTCACATATCAGACATGATAAAGTGGACTGAAGTGGCAAAATATCCTCCTCGACTTCAGTTTTTGATTTTGTTTCATTAGAGCTTTTTAGTGTACATTACTTGAGTTTGATTTGCTTCATCTTACCATCCTCTCTGATCTTGACAGGTTCAAACAAGGAAACACTATTGGAGGGAGCCCTTTGTACAGCAGGGGGCCGTTTCTAGACACCATGCAACATCCCAGCCACTTATCAGAAACAGACCACAACCAGATTGTGTCTTTAATTTATCAGTTTTTTTTTTGTTGAGCCTTTCTATAGATGATTAAAGTGTTATTTGGATTCTACTGGAGAGTTTTTGTATTATGTTAAGCCACTGATGCCAGGGCTCAACTTTGTATCACTCTATGGGACTTTCTATTCAGTTGTGCCTTGTGTCCCAGGTTTGAAAGGGGATCTAAAAATAAAAGAACTCGAGCAACCTGTCAGCAGTTGCTGCATATCAAACATACACTTTCATGTTGTTTGCTGGTGTTTGTTTGTTTATCCTTTCTGAAGGATTTATATAGATGTGCTAAACATAGAAAACCTTCTCATCTGTAGCATTTTTTAATATTTATTGTTTTCACATAAGCTTTAATGTACTGTCTGTAATGCTTCACAATACTTGGATAGTGCCAGTCCTCAAATGCACATATTTTCAGTTTGATTTGATATTAACTAGGTATTGCATTTGAGTTGCCCAATTATAACCAGGATGGACTTGATAACTGTCAACAGTCAGTTACTTTAAACGGACTGTGCGGATATTAAATAATTAATTTATTTGCATTTTGATTAATTACATTTGAATGCAGGCAAATACATGTGTACACTATGGGTCCTTCCACATGGGTCTGATGAGAAAATCTCTTTAAATTATGAACAAATAAAAAGGCTTCCAGCTTTAGATAAGGAGCAGCAATTTTGTACCCCATAAATTTAAAGTAACAATGTGCCTATCTATATTTACATGATCGTATTTGCATATTTAGATGCTTATGTACGTTATATAAAAGCCTCACGAATCTATGCTGGAAAAATGTCAACAAAAATCTATTTGAAGCCAGGCAAGTTATGTTTTCATAAGAGAAGAGATGCGGGGGCTCATCTCTCTTTCAATGGTTCATTTTACTGACCTTAACCACGTCTTCGTCTGTGGAGCGACACTTGACTGCTTCAGAGACATCAGTAACAGAGGCATCTATTCCAATGGTTACCACCTTTACTGGGACAGCCACTGTTTTCCCAGTCAGCACAGCGGTGTTCAAAATCTCAGAATCCTACAGAGAGTGAGAGAGAAAAAGAGATCAGCACAACACTTGTCAAAGGCCTGGCAGGTCTACAATCCACCCAATAACAGACTAGCAGTAATTACTAGCTCAGAAAGAAAAAGAAAAGTGCAAGTAACAAGTACTACTGAAAATGACCCAAAGAGGCTTGGCGTAGCTCAATTAGCCACTCAATTAGGTGAACCACTGTGAAATCTGAACCACAGTTGGGTGGACAGCTAATGACTGATGCCTGCTGGTGAGCACATTGTCCAGTACACTGAACTTCCTTTGTTGTATTTGGTAAAAAGGTGAAACATGCAGCATTTTATTTTAATAGATTTTTTGAGTAGCTACTGTGGAGGTTGTAAGCTGAGAAGTAAGATATGAAATTAACCATAATTATTTGGGTGTTATTCTAATTATTGTGAATGCAATTATTAGACTGAATAAGAGAACATTCCCCTCACTACCATGCTCTTCAGCCCGCTAATTGCTGAAAGTCATTAGCATAACATTGTGGTTGGCTAGTCACCATAATTACAGATTGGCAGATAAAATTTACTGTAGATTTGAGTTGATTATTGACAGGGGACAAATTAAATTTGTGAATTAAATGAATTATATTTCATGTGGGGAAATTATCTGTGCCCTATTGCATGAACATTTTTCTATGAATCATTTACTTCTCTGCTCAGACACATCATCAGTTACATTACATGAAATCACTGAATGTTTCAGTTACTAGGGTTAATCCAGCTTTTATTCATGTTGGTTCACAGAAATTTGAAGGCTCTCTTTGCTGTCTCTTTGGTGTTTGTGATTACCATCTTCGCCTTAAGCCCTGCCTTGTCCAGAATACACAGTGCATGCCACTTCTACCTTCAGTCTTTACTGTATGCTTGGCCTCTTTTTTCATTGGCCTTTTCAGTATTGAAACACTTCCAGCAAACTCAGTGCCCTAAAGCATTTATCTCCTATAAGCTACAGGGGGCATGACAATGGCTTTGTCTTATCCCTGCAGGGGAGGTTGGATGGGCTGAGGGGGACTTCATAGATTGACTGAGTTATAATAATAACAATACAATTTATCGATAAGGGGTTGTTTTTGACAGGCATTCAAAGTGCAGTAAACAACAATAACACAGCTGGTACCAGGAAAAATATGGTATTTAAATGCAAAGCAAGAACAATACAATAAGAAGTACCACCAAAAGACCTCATTTCCTGTCTCCTCTTAACATTCAACTATCCAATAACGGCAAAAACGCCAGAAAAATGATTTTAAAAATGAAGTTTCGGTTTCATAAAAATCTAAAGGATTATAACTTAAGGAACATCTTAATGTAAATTAATTCTTACTGGCCTATCAGCTTTGGCTTTATGTAAAAAACCCCAATGCTGCAATTTGCCCCTGTAGTAGAGGTACACTTAGTGAGTGACCTCAACAGTCTAGACAGCCCTGATTCTTTAAGTTCAATGGCATAGCTTCATTACTCCGAACATAAATCTTAACCTTTCATTATACATACACACACTCACACACCACTATTGTCACAGAAGATAATTGGGGCCAATTAAGATAAGTTTGAGGTAACTTTTGCTCTCTAAAGTCACCCATGCTCATTGGATTGTCTCCTCTGCCTATTCAGCCCAAAGAAAGAAATTGCACTTCAATTACACAGATTGCTATGGACCACTCTGTACCACATTAGATAGCTACCATTGAGGTCAAAGTGTACCTCTCAATACTTGCGCTGTACAGTGAACGTAGCCTCTTTCCTACTGGGGAACTGAAATGACTTTAGTTAATTGTACAGCATGACAAAAGTCTCTCATTGTTAGCTGTTTTCATTCTGCTATTGGGATGGTCTAACACAAAAGCCCTGCACTGATTTCCTTAATCTCAATGGGGCAAGAACCCCAAGACACTCTATTTTTTCTCCTCTGTATTGAAGATGTGCCAGCACTCAAGACATTTCGGTTCTATTCCACTGAGGTAGCTATTATTTTTCTTCTAACAGAGAAATCTAACTCCTGAGTGACGCCTGTTGAATGAAATGTCACATTCGTTTACAGTAATATTGCTAAAACTGAGAGGCTCAGACAGGACCAATCTACAGTGTCTTACTTGCTGTCACCACAGTCATGTGCACTCCAGAGTCACCAGGGAAGTACACAGGATTTGTACACTGCTCTGTTAACTCGGTTTCTAAAGACTTCTCCTTAGTGTTTGTGAGCTTGTGAATCAGAGTCATTCAGAAAAAGAGAAAAGGCGGATTAAGTTTGGTTGAAAGGAGCCTGGCCGTTTGTAAGCATCAATTACTGAGTTCATTCAGCTTTGGAGTGAAATGATTATTAGTTGAGCCAAGAGATACCAATGAATCACAAAAAAACACTTAATCTTCAAATGGCTTTTCATTACAATTTTGTGTTATACAGAAATATGCATGCCCCTCTCTCTGTGCCGCTGACTTTGATTCAATTCCCCTTAAAATTGAGGATTGCTGTAAATTAATTCTGTGTCTGCTGGGATTCCTCCATTTCCAGAGGGTCGTCTATAATACATGATGGGGTAAATGGTTGAGACCTGGTGAAAGCGGAGGCTAATGTTAGATTACAGCAGCTGGAGATGACCCAGCAGGTTGAGAGCAGCAGAGAGCAGGGCCTGGCAGTAATAAGCCACAGTGGGATCTCACAGTAATGCATCAATGGTCCACACACTCAGACATAGACAGGGCAATTAAACACAAAATGGAGACCAGTGGTGCACATCAGCAGCGTTCTCAGTTAGCTTAGTCTGAATGAAGACCCAATGAAATATGGGCCTATGGAACTGGAAAAAAAGTCTATTAGCTGATGAGAGTTTTTATCATTGTCAGAGATGTATGGCTTTCTTATATTTGATGCAAGATATCCTAAAGGGGAATTTCAATAAAATCTACTTTGACCCTTTATTTTGGAACACTGAAATGTGCTACATGTAGCAATGTCTATTTCTTGCATGTAATAAGCTCCATTGCTTGCAGGACGTACCGATATTACCCTCTTCACATCAGTTTAATATGCATTTGTTTTGAAGAACCAGAAGGATAAGAGCCAGTGGTAGTATAGCAGCCAATATGTACATTCAGATGAGGTTAATGTGAAATGGAAATTATACTGCCTGAACAGGAGATTAGGGATGTAGATATGTCTTGTAAATGTTTCTGTGTCCTGTCAGAGCCATTTCCTTTTGTTTCGAATAATAATGCAACACATTTCTTGACAAATCTGACAAAATGACAAAAGGTGTAAAATTACAATGTAGCCTGAGCCTATTGGTAATGCCCTCATTTGCTTACAATTGTGGCCTATTGTCTTAAGATTAATGTGGCAGTGACAAACCATGAGGTTATTGTACAATAACACACCATGCAGAGTGCATTTATTTTAATAAGCACACAGGTCTATATATGAGTATAAATGTTAGTACAATACAGTATATTGCTAATTCATTTACTGTCTTAACCTACCATCTAAAAATATTAGTTTAGAACGATGATGATGCCTCAGTGTGCAGTTATCTGAAGATATTGTACACCTCCAGACAATCAGTATTAAGTATTCTCTGTGACATCCGTAGTAAGCAGAGGTAAGATTGAGCATAGAGGCTTTTATGTGAATCAGGTTCAACTTGCTGTCCCTCAGCTCTCTGTGCCTCCCCATGTGTCATCATTTTTCACACTTCCCACTCCACTAAATATGTTTGCAAATAAACTCATAAATTCTATGTCCTACTACTGCTGAGGCTTTAAACAGCATGGATCATTTTTTATGTATTTTAGTCAAGCTTATTGTGCTAACTCAACACATGGATACTGTGTCCTTCAATGATATTACTGGAGGACATATTCAAAGTTTCAATAAGACTGTACACATATTTAGCTTATGAATAAGAGGAGTTACATGAAATAACATCCTTTTTGTCAGATACCCTAATTAAAATATAAAATAATTTTCTATCCATGAAACATGCTTTGCACTATAGTTCTTTTGATTCTCGACTGTTGATATGATGCTGGTGTTTGTGCTTTACTTATTAGCCAGTCTGCCCCCTCAAGTCTCACAGATAGGTCTTTTTGTTCAATAATCTGTAGGAGAACTGCCTGTCTGCTTTATCAAGGATCTCCCTGTTAGCATTCAGCACGCTGCTGTGGCTGGTAATGTGGTCTGGGCCGTAATTTCTGCCTGTGTCTCGGTTGGATCTGAAAATAAGTGAGATTTATGGTGTCAGACTGAGTGACACAGGCAGCATGAGAAGTAGTGAAGCTACCCGTCCTGGTGTTACGATTAGCCTCTGCTTCTACCCTGCACTAACACATCCACATTCTGACCCAACCACCCTGGTTACAAATGAACAGGTCAAGCGCAGTGTGTAGTCAAAGGATTTTAATGCCTGCATTATTCATGGCACAGCAGAAAGAAGAGAGGTCGGTAGACATAGTGTATATGTCTGGTGTGTACAACTATTTAAGTAAACTTCTCATTGTTATGGCCACCCTACAGCTAACAGGCTAGCAGATAAACCCAGAAAGCACTTCTCAAGACAGTACAAAACCCTGTGAGCCAAAACACCTAATCTGCTGCTTTTACTACCATGATTGATGACTTGTCATTGGACATGAGCCTCTTTATGATCTTTCATGTCATTTCAAGAGCAAAAACATTAAAAAGGGCCATGAAGCATGCCAATAGTCAACTAACCTACAGTAAATGAAATATTCATAGTTCTGATAAACATTTTCATCCCTTGGTGCTAAAGTAAGCTATGTGTGAAGAAAGTGAAATGGGAGTAGGGGGATAGTGAATTACACACTGTAGACACTGAACGCCAATCAGACAGTGTCCTGGAGCTATTAAAGGGACTAAAAGAGACATGTCCTTTCATCAGCTCTTCTCTCCACATTGTGCAATGCTCAATGTGGCACTTCCTCCCCTCTATTCCAGTGGGCGTTTAATTGGCTAGAAGTGAGAAACATGGAAGAGAGTGGGAATAAAGGCCTTGGAAGAACCATGCAGAGCGATACATCACTGCATGACAGCGCACTGAAGTGGTGGGATGGTTGTGAAGCCAACACACTGCCTTTTAATGAGGGTCTCTCTCTTGTTCCCTTCTTTTCTCTTCCCACTCTTGCTCCTCCAAGAATGAACCAGTTCCTCAACCAGTCTTCCCCTTCTCCTCTCCTTGTCTCCTCCTGGCTGACAGGATGAGGGTGGCTGTGGTACGTGGCACACAAAGACCCGTCTCCACTGGACGGTCATCCCTCACTGCCTCCTAAAGCATCTTTAAATGCTTTTCGGTAGCTGTGTGATGTCTGAGGTACACGCCGGTCAGAGATCTGATCTGCTCATTACTGTTGACCATGACTGGTAGGGAGAAGATTGACTCAATGGCTGTCTTTATAGTGGATTCACTCCACAAAGTGTCACTTGAAAAGAAGAGGTAATGAGAGATTATGCTGAGGATCACATGGACAGGACCAAATTAACAGGCATGTCGAGGGCCACTTTAGTAGGTGCCACAAGTCAATAATTATGAGATATTATAGAAAGGGCACTTTATTTCCTGCCAAAGTACAGAGTAGAATTCAAGCACACAAAAGTGGCAATATGTGAATGAGCTTAATTGTTAGGCTGGCTGCTGTTACAGAGCCCTGTAGATCATGGCCCATGGCACATTTGTAGGTGTAACTTCTAAAACACACTGCATTTCTTTTTGAATTAGAGAATAGGTTTGTGGGATTTGCATATATTTTGGAAGAATTCCTAGTGAAACTTTTGGCGAAACTCTGCGCACTGAAGTCGTTCCTTCATCAGCTAATTGGCATCAGCTGCTTCTTTAATGCTTCACAATCACTGGCTCCTTCATCAGATGCTTGGCTACCAGCTGACTAGTAATGTCCAATCATATTTATGCAGGTGTATAGTGTGGTCTTATATAACATAACACTCCTCGCATGCTGCTCACCACCTCCTTATGTGCTATATTTGTGACATTGTTGATTTAAGATTCAGGACATGTTTTTTTTTTTTTTGGTTAAAAGGAGATTAGTTCCTCCAGCACAATCCTCACTGCTGCTCAAATTCTTTGGGAGATCTCTCAAAGAGCAGAGCCAATTCCAATTCAAATCTAACTTTAAAGCCATTTGCTATGAATGGTCCATTCCTTGACACAAGTGTCTCTGACTGAAATAAAAGAATAAAGCATCTTCCCTCTGGATATCTGACTTTAACTTGATTTTAAATGACCAAGCCAGTGTTACAGTGTGAGAGCAACATGGTAAGAAAAAGACCATCGCCAGACAAAACAGTTTGCTTTCCTGAAACTTCTCACACTACCTGGAGGAGAAAATGCTGAACAGAAACTCCCAGGCTTAATGGACTCATGTGGTGGGATGATTTATGTTGTATTGTTGCCCTCATAAACTTCGAAATAAGGGCAACCAATGACGTATCACGAACTCACTCTTTCCCATCAGAGCTTCTTGGGTGAGTGGTCAGATATACAAGAGGAGTCATACAACAGTTCATGGATGGTATTGATGTTTTAGTCACACTAAAGTGCTCCCATCTGTAAATAATTTATGAGTGCAAATGATTTATGGGGAAACTTTGACTGCAGTGAAGTGTCAAAGTGACATGCTGCTGACGGAACAAATCCCCGCACAAATTTTAATTACATTATGAATTGTGCCTGATTCCTTAATCTGCAGTACATGGCTTGTAGACAAAATAATCTACCATGTTAAGGGTATTTTAAGGGTCTTACTGTATGTGTGACAGAGATAGTGTAGGTTTATCAAATGCAGTTATAGTAGCCTGTGCTGCATCCATTCATCTTCAGGAAATTTCTTGCAAACATGTCTGTCTTGCGATATAAAAGTGCTATAAAAGTACATTAACAGAATGAGTATTAGTGTCTACTTTTAAAATAAAGTAAATTATTGAGGGTTAGTGCTGGAGGGACGAAGCCACCCTCTGAAGCCAAGTGGCCATGAATTGCACCTCATGCTGTGAAAATGAGCTCATGAATAAAACATGGCTGTACATGGAAGTACTATATTTTAAGTTTATAGGACAAATCCCCTGCAATTCTCATGGTATTACCATACCTGTAATACATCTAGATCAATGGGTCAGGAGGGAGGAGCGGGAGTCCCTGGTGAATTTCAACGACAGTCAGAAACAGCTCTGGAAGAATCAAGGTCAGGCACCAGGGACACACCCAGGTCTCTGTTCACCTGATGAGTGAGAGAGCTGCGGGGGCTCAGTGGAGGGAGCTGCTGGGAGTTTTGACTGATGCTGGCTCTGGTAAAGCAATGCTTCTCTGGTGCCCCTGCTGTTTGCCCATTGAGCTGGGGCCTGGAGGCCAGAAAGCAGGGAAACAACCCTGCCTGTGCCAGTCTGCTCAATTTCAGTCCAATATCTATCTCATTCAGCCGATCGATGAAGAGTTCTTCACCAACAGCCAACCGTGCCTGTGGGGGATGACCTCCTGATCTTTGTCTGATTTCTTCACCCGGCTCTGATCGAGATCCATACTGCCAGCTTAGCTTGGCTTAGCTGCCCTCTGGACACAGACCTCTCTCAGCAGGCATAAAGGTCATCTCTACTGTAGAGTCCATTACCGCTAAAAAAATACAGACATTCCTCTCAAACCTCAGTGGGCCAGGATTAAAGGCAGAATGAATAGAACTGGGCCAGAATGTGAAGTGGGATGTTAACAATTATGGGCAGATGTGAGATATGGGCATGTGCAGACCCTGTCACTCTGAGATTGATCTGTCAGTCTGGATCCTGCCCTTGACTTCATCCCTGCTTTTTGCCTTGCTGTTCAAACTTTTTTTCATCGTAACTGACAGGGTAAGAAGAACAGAGAGGGCAACCATGACAATTAGAGAAACTAGAATATAAGTGGTTCCACAGGGCACAGGTCTTAACCATTTTCTGTAGACATAGCAAAATAGAATTTTACACAAACACAGTGTTTTATGCATGAATCATGCAATGCATTGCAGGTCATCTATAGAGAATTGAGACGGCACAGCGAACAAGTAATTTGACCTCACTGCTGGAGGAGCTTTCAAAAGCAATGCAGAAAGGTTAGCTTTCTTGAAGGTAACTGATAATTTTCTGATGCCACTGTAATGAGCAGGTTTTGCAAAAATAGGTTCTGCAGCAGCAGATTGTATTCATCCAAGGCTCTAATCAAATGCCACAAACACAAAGAGAGGTTGTGTGAGTGTGTTTTAAAAGGTAACAAACCCATCCCACTCACTTTTACCTTTCCGATTACAAAAGGATGTCAGAGTATATGAGTGACATTGAAAGAATTTGCCATTAAAGTATATCAGATCTTTTTGAAAGTAACTCAGTGTGCAGTAGTCTCATGTAAAGGTAAAGTACTTCACCCCCTCACTTCCTCACAGTGGAATCGAGAGTCAGTCCTTCCAAATACCTTGAACATCCTATGATGAGAGAGAAGTTAAGGAACAACAATTTGTCATCGTATATTGTCCTTATTAGCATTACATGTAGTATGACACATGTGCATACTGTAGCAGCCTCAATTAGTGCTTCCACTTCATCATCATCTCTAAGCTGTAGTAGATGCTAATGGATTGTTTGCTAGGGGTCCATTCATCAGCCCCTTATTGTAAACTGTACAACTCACGCAATATGAAAAAAAAGCAATGTTTTATCTCAATCCACTAAAACAGCAGGTGCACGCAACAGAGACTCAACACTAGTGGCTGATCGAGGTTAATAAGATGACTGAGATCAGGTATTTTCAAGCAAGGCATACAGTCCAAGCTTTTCTGATAAACAGCTTGCATGATATTAGCTGCGCACATGCTGCATTTCTGCTGCAGGATTAGCTGGCATATAAGTGCTTCTGTCTGTATGTCTAACTATGCGTTTGATGAATGGTTCTGCAGATTTCACTTGCCTGGCAGAGAAGATGTGCATTGCAACAGAGGGAATGGAATCGAAAGGAGTAAAATGAAACATTCATTGGAGGATGTTGATAGATGACTTTATCATGTGAGAGCAGAAGTGGCCAGAGAAGGCCGGGGTGATGATATATTGTTTAACGATACATTGGAGCGGTCCGTGAATACAAACGGCTGCTTTCATTTCTCCTCATCTCTATGCCCGCGAATGCTTGTGTGAGTGAGCACAGTTTGGTGTCTTGGCTGGAACAGGAAGACGGATGGGTCCAGATATGATGTATGTCCTGTCCTCCTGCTCCCTCTCCATCACCAGGCTTCCACAGCATGGGTAATGATGATGAGGGCAGCCTGGACAGGAGCGTATTACTTCACGATGGTAAAAGATAATGGACCAGCCTCCTACTGTGCAGAGGAATCTGCTCAGACATCCAATTACTGCCTTTAAGATCCATCTCAAGATGACCCAAAAAAACACACAGTTCTTTCACACTTAAAGTGAAATGGAAGATGCCAACACAAGGAGGCGGAGGGTGACAAGGGAGGCAATTAATCTACATTGTTAATATATTAATGTATGTTTGTCTGGAGCAAGCAGAAAAAAAATATGAGGAGAGAAAAAATGTGGAGAAAAAAGAGGAAAAGATCTGAAAAAGCAGGTGAAAGGAAGACAAGCAGGGACAGGCAAGCAGTATTACAGTCGACAGAAAGAGTTCTGAGGCATTTCCTCGCTCTAAACTGACTAAAACTTTTGAGTACTCTTTTCATTTTCTGCTTTTGAAATAATTGCTGCATTTGCAGAACTCCTGCTTCACGGTGTGAAATTGGTGACAAAGTGGTGAGCGGCGCTCTGAGCCCTCCCAATGCAGGTAGGTCTGTGACAACACGCAGGAGGAGCCCTCTTCAAAGGGAAACGGAAAAAAGAGAGCTCATCTTTCAAAACCATGTCGCTGCTTTCCCAGAGGTGTCACCCATGGCAGAGCCCATCACTTGGCTGGGGAAATGCAATAAAAAAAAAAACCTTTTTATAATAATCAATTTCAGCAAGGGCGCAGTAATTTAGAACGCTCCATAAATGGGCAGGAAAACGGGTCTGAGGAGCCATTGAAGTAATAGGCCATAAATGTGATCAAACCCAAAATAAGTTTCCCATTACTAATAGTCATTAGCTTTATTACATTACAACCTTTTGAGACATGGTCAGTTATTGATTCTCATTCAGTTTATGAGATTTCTGGTCAAAACACAATTAAAGCGGCTTTTCCGTTATGACAAAATACAGCTTATTAGGCTAATTAGTGCTAATTACAGATGAAAGGACCTTCTAGAGCAAAAAAAACCCCAGAACTGTTGTGTCAACAGATGCCTTCAGCATGCTCTGTGAAGTCTACCCTCTCAACTTGATTAAAAAAGATTGGAGAATTTGTTGTTTCTCCCTCTCCACTATCTCTGAAAACACCCCCTGCGTCTCCTATTCTCTTCTAAGCTCTTTACTTTCCCTTTCATTCATCTGTAACCTTGATTAACTGTCAGCATCAACAATGTTCTACTGTTGCAAAAAATAATTTGATAACCATGGCAATGACATCAAATAGATCATATTAAAAATGGCTTTTAGTTGGGTTATAGTGACTAATTACACAGGCAGTTATGCAGTCAAATTTCTGTCAAAGATTACATTTTTTGACATAAACACTGAATCAAAGGCCTGCCTGTAATATCATGTGATGTAATGTCGCTAATACTGCTGGTCTCACTGAGGATCAACACCCCAATCTGCAGTTTTGGCCAACTTTCAGTCATGTTCAGCTCATTATTTTGGCTTTCAGAGACCCAGATCTTTTTTCAGGAGTCAGGGGATGAAACAAGAGGCTAAATCACAACTGAATATCGGACTTGACTTCAACCAGTGGTGAAAGAGAAGACTCTGATGGGATGTGAAGGTTGCTCTGTTTCTGCTCGATGTCTAAACAATGTTTAAAGTTTGACAAAAACGACAGACACAGTTGAGATGATTTGCTCACCAACTGTGTGACAATCTGTAGAGGGCTGCCTTCTAGCTTGTATCCAAGACCAAATCTGAACCTAGTGGAAAAATGTAATTTTGTCATTCTTTGTCTTAAAGTACATCTGGATAAAACTACATGATGATTTCAGCCAACAGTCTGCATGTAATGATAAAAACATGATGTTGGATGTGCACTGGTGTGGACAGACAACTTGGAGCTATTAGGCCTGACTCCATGTGATTCCCTTATGATATTCCCATGCTGAACGATTGCACTTGGATAAAGTTACCACCCTCCAGTCACTACATCCTACCATCAATGCACCTCATCATTACTGGGCATCTGATTCATCATATATTCATCATATATTCCTTCCATACCGATTTCATATACCAAGCCTCTGCTACATCTCCATCAGTACATCTTCAGTTCTGTGTGCAGAGACCTGTTTTCTATTGGAATCACTGAGATTGTTCTCCATTTGGTGGAGTGAAGGTGGAGACGGGTAATGTGTCGGTGTGCATGTTTGTGTGTGTATGTGTAATGTGGGAAGGGGAGGTGGGGGGGGGTTGACGACACTGCTCTTACATTACCTTACTTCCTCTTTTCTATCAGCAAAGAGTGTAGCAGGGGGAGGGGGAGGAACTTATCGGTGGGCTTTTCATGCCACAGTGATCCCAAGTAATCTAATTCAGCCTTCCTCTTTCTCGCTTGTGTGCTTCTCTCATATTGGTGCATGCAGATTGCAAAAGCCTTATGTGCTTGTGTGCGTGTATGTGTGTGTGTGTGTGCATGCCAGTGGAGAGAAAAGGGGACAGAGGGAGACGGACAGAGTTAATGAGTTCTGAATGTGTCTGCATGTATAAGTATTTGTGTTCTGTGTTAAGTACCGTGGGGTGGCTGGAGATGCTGTGCACATTGGCAAGCTGTCTGTGCGGGGAGAAGCACTTGGAGCAAAATAGGATTGAAAAATGAGAAGAGAATGTGTGCAGCCGCATGGTGGGGCAAAACAAAATGAGATAAAATCGTCCCAATCAACGTCTTTTCAATGAATTTCCGATGATGAAAATGTCTGAAATGTTCGCATCAAAGGTCTAAGCTGATCCTTTTCAATACACGCTCTCTCTAACATGATGGTGACTGCTTCACTGACTCACTGACGGGCCCTCTGTGCTGAATAGCAAATCAAAGTAAGAAAGGACGCCTTTCTGTACATGTGCACACACATGTACAAGTATATCATCTGTTACAGTACACATAAAACACTATTCATCTTTATCTCCTGTGAGGCTGCTGCCTAAATTATCCTGTCCCTAATTGACTTAGCCAAGTTTAGCAAATAATTGTAATATCAGGTTAATTGAGATGGATTTTCTCCACTGTGAAAAAAAGAAGTTACATGATTTATAGTGGGCCATAAAATACCTCTTCTATGTAAAATTAGCAAAGTAATCAGAGTGAGAAAGCAGACAGTTAGGATTGATTGATGACTGCGTGTTTGAGATTTTGGAGGGGCTGTGCACTCAATCACATTTTACAAAAACAATGGTGGAGGCAGTGCGTCTGATACGGTCTTACACAACAGCGAAATACAATAAAATCAGTCAAATAAAGATTATTGTAGCCCATTTCTATTTTTTTGTCATTGAGCAGGAAATAGCAAATTCCTTGGTTGATTCTCTTTACGACCTCAAGCAGAGTCTTTGCGAGATAATCATGCAAATCATCTTTGCTGTTTTTGTCAGAGGAAGGTGTGGGAGCAAACTATATTTTCCTAGAGCACAGCAAGCCAGCTGTTGATACATCAGTGACATGAAAAGGATGTGAGAGAAGGAACTCGAACAATACTGCAGCATTAAACACATAGCTTCAATTATCCTGAGAATGGATCAGTGGGTGAGGATGCGCCGCATTCCTCTGAATCCAGAAACAGCCACCCACAGGCATCTATCATCCACACAGCTACAGGCAATACTTAGAGAATAACACTGACACAACAGTCAGGTCTGTATCATGCAGATCAGAAGCACCGAAATAGAAATGAACGCAATCTTTGTTTTAGTAATCAGCGCTGATGTGGCGGCATGTTTTTCTCTTTAGTCGACACAATTGATGCCGCTCATTTTTCACCTGAATGTTGTTTATCTAAATCAGAAGCGGTGCTCTAAGGGTCGCTGAACAAAGCTGCAAGAGATGTGTGAAAGGCTCTCTATGTGAAGTTCTATAGGGGAGCTTTGGTTAATCGACACAACCAAATACCTGTGCCTCGCTGAGGGAGACACATAGCTCCAGGCTTACCTTCAGGCCAGAGCCAGCCTCCAGACCCTATCTGAGGCCTGCTGGGAGCTACAGATGCTCTCTTCCTGCCCTGATCCTAAACACACTCAGCGCACACAGACCAGCGTTACAGCTCTGCCTTCTCTATCTAAGCAGCAACTGTTTGTGGCCATGTCAGTAAAAATCTATTATTTGAAGTACTTCAATGTCAGGGAACTCAGGAACGTTTACTCCAAAGATGTAAGAGTGAATTTAATGCTTGCTATTCCCATGTTTCTTGATTTTTTTTTTTTTACTAAATACGTCACTATAAAGCTGTACAAAACATGTGACTAGAGCATGAATACATTTATTTTCCTCCTTCAGGCTGTCACCAGTCATGATTAAAAGTGCAGCAGTTCTCGGTTATTTCCAATGCAAAATAATATTTCATTCATTCATGTGGTGAACGAAAACATATGCTAATGCTGATTCAATGATTTAAAATGTAAAATTAAGAAAATATGGTGCCCCACGTTATCAGGAAACGCTAATTCACATTCAAAACAAAGAGTGTGCAACCGTATATTTGGGTGTTTCACCGGGCTGGACATGGCATCACTCACCATAGCCAGGGGCACGATGCCCACTAGGTCCTCTTGCGCCAGTCGGATCTCCGTCTCAGCCTCTTGTGTGGCGGCACGACTCTCCGGGTATTCCACCTGCCAGGCCATCCAGCGGCTGCCCAGTGGCTCTGGGAAGCTTTCCATTTTCAGATCCACCTGGAGCACCCTCTGAACTCCCATCTCAGACCTGCCAGAGTACAGAAAAAAAAAGAGTGTGTCAGTTAATGGTTAAGCAGATGGCTGGGCGAGTGTGTGTGTGAGAGGTTGGAAAAGTGTGTGTGTGGCTGTGAGTGCTAACCTGAGCTCATTCAACCTACTGTCTGCTCTAATGACTACAAACGGTAAAGGCTGATGAATGTGTCTGTGGCTGAAATCTATGACATTTTACCAACTGAGATTCTCCAAAATGTCAAGTCCCTTTGTGTTTGACTCTCTGGTCAATCCTCTGCTTCATGGTGAATATCATCCCCCTTTTCTTTATTCCTCTCACACTTTACCGCAGGTGATGTGCACTGTAAATAGAACCTATAATCTTGTGGCTGCTCCTCAGAGCAGTTCAAAGGGATGCTTCACCAGTCGTCACCCCCCGCTAAGGTGTTGATGGTTGGGCTTGTCACCGCTGCCCTTGTTTGCCATAGCAGAGTGTAAATATACAGCATGCTTCGGCACGATCTACGGCAGGCCTGAATTAAGTCAGACGAATGGAGAGCGTTGATAATAAAATTTCCCATGGCGCCATAAGTCTCTGGTGCTCAGGGTTTAAATATAGCCTGGAGGCAGGAAAGGTCAGCTTTACACAGCAGCCAGAGGAGTTGGGAAATGGCACAAGATCTGTTAGCCACGTCTTGCGTGTCAAATGTAGGGACTCGAGGCCAATAAATTTCATGCATGGTCTCTGTGGCACACCGGCACAAAACAGCATCCTGTAATTTGAGCGTGGTGAGGTGGAGAGAGGAAGAGAGATGAACTCTGAATAAATCCACATGGTACTTGTTGGGATAAGAGGGCGCCTGTCCATGTAACATGTGGAAAATACTGTAAAGCACACAGAAGGAAAAAAAAAGTACTTTTAAAGCAATGTCAAGCAAGCAAAACATTGCCATGAAGAGAGATAATACATACATGGTAACTGTAAGTCTGGGAAAGACAACGGAGCAAGTGTACTGTGTGACATCCTAAATAATGAATAGGGGACTAAAAACAGGAAAATGATAAATAATAGAAAATGTTGTGTTCTCTCATATTCACATAGGTCTGACACTATTTTCACATTATTCTCATATTATTCAGGTTTATTCTGAGAGAATGAAAGATTTGTTGCGCAGCAGAGCACAACAACCCAATTTTCACATCCAACAGAGGTGTGTATAAATAATTAAGATGACAACCAAATAACTTGTGTCACATTGCTGTTACATCATAACAGCATACCGATCAGAGTACCGAGGCGTTGAAGGCATAGTGCGACATCGCAGACTTACATAACTGCTCCACAATACTGCGAATGAGACAGATGCTAATCTCTGCTCGCAGACCAGTAAAAGCCAGGAGGTTCATCAAGCAAACAAAGTTAACAGATGATGCACTGAATGTCCAGAAATAAACCTTTGAGCGCTCCACAATCACAGTGTGTCACGCAGGACCCGTGTCAGCCATCAGCCCAAGTGGCCTACTTTCTACAGCGCAGGCAGACTTTTACCACAGAAAGGTTGCTCTGGCAAACACTAAAGGCAGCGAGACAGACAGGCAGAAGAATGAAAGTGACAATACAGCAGAAAGGTTTGATTATACTCTAAGTACACAAGTACAGGAGCTCAACTCAAACCTTCAGAAAGTTAAAGGGCCTCCAGAAAAGGCATAAAAGTTGACTGTTATTAGTTTTTTTTTCTTTCTTCAAAGATGTCAATTATTTCCCTCCTTGCAGTTGGAAGAGTTTAATAGCAGCTGCGAATGCTGTGATTTTTATGAGGTTTTCATATTTCTTCCAACAATAAAAGTGCCAACAAAATATTGAGGTTATGAGAATGTACAGTATAGGGTCACAAAAGGCTTACTAATTCATTTTAAAATCCGGACATGCTGATAATTTAGCATTTTTGTGACAGAAATGTCCAATTGCAAAAGAAGACCTGTGTTGGATGACAGCAATATAAAAATGAGGCAGAGTGAAAGGAGGCAAAGAAATAAAATCTGGTGGTAATGCAAAGCTGAGATCAAGGAGAAGACTGAAAACATACAAAGACGTAGATGGATGACACTCTTGCAAGGGAATGAATGGAAACCGTGGCAGTAAAGAGAATGTCTTTTTCTCCGTTTTCTCCATGATTTAAGTAAGAAAATTGTTAAGATTTTCCATGCACAAATCTGTGACTATAATAAATTCAATGTGCATGGTGAAAATGGTTTATTTACAGCATTTTTTATGATGACTCTTAAAACACAAAGCTGTTGATGGTTGTATATCTAGCTAGTTTGGCAAAAAAGAGGGAACATTTTGGGCTTTTTACCTCACATACAGAGCCTGGCAGCAGTCCGTTTTTGGTTGTCTGCTGTACTTGACCCCCATTGACACGTCATAAAATGAAACCTGACAGAAACATCGTTGTCAGGGTGAATGTGACTCACAGACATCAACCATATACACCAGTATGCCATCCTGAGCCGACCTCTCCTCTCCAAGTCTGCTAATCACATGGCTCGCTGGGGGAAACTGTTCATTTCTCTGTCACTTCCAGCATGGGGTCTAATTCAATTAGCAACCAAGGGCCTGTGGATGTATGCCACACAGCTGGCCTCAGCCTGATAATTATCTGTAAACTAGCTGTGGTTTGACTAAATCTGAGGCCAGGCGGACAACCGGAGGGCAGCCAAAGGCAATAGAGAAGGGCTCTGCAGATAACAGGCCTTAAAGTTGGAAGCAGCTGGCCCTCCTGCTTTTGGGACTGGACTGGAGAGGAAATCAGACTTGACAAGGTGGTGCCAGAGACGGCCGACTACTGATTCACTGAGAATAGCACGGAGATGGCTGAGAGGAAGCTGTTTAGGCACATTCAGGATGCCCATTAATCACGATGACACCAACAGAACTGTAGGACATGCGGTGACACAATGAAATATAAGTAAAAAGCACTCAGTGTGGATTTATTGTTTTTGTTTTGGAGCTTGGTGTCATCATGCATTTATTTAAGGTGCTCTATGTAACATTTATATACATCAAAATATCAATGTAAAACAAATCAAATAACTGAGGGAGCTGTGATCATTGACATCAACAGCCTCTCACAACAATAGTATTTGTTAGTGCTATGACATTGCTATACTGTAAACCCTGTTTGCTACATGTCACACAGAGAAAGTTGCAAAACAATTTCCCACCAAATTCAACAGTACATAGATACAGGCTGCCAATATACACTCCACTGATTTTACACATGAAGTTCAGTTTACTCGTTATTAGGAGCCTACAAACCCTGTAAAAAACGTGGTGTACTCTGACGCTGTCATCAAGGTTACCACGGTTTGGGCTTGAGATGTAAAATGTATAACAGACAAGCTTTGTTACAAGCTGGAGGTATGAAGTTTGAGAGAAGTAGGCATTTAGGAGACAGAGGGCGTCTCATGCCACATTCATGTCATATCTGAGTTATCATAATAATGATTTTCTGACTTTTAAATGGCGTTCATGTCAACGTGTAAGTCATAAGTATGACTGGGAAGCTCAGACTGATATATATAACTTGGCAAATCGCCTGAATAGTGCCTGAAAACTGAACAAACATGAACGTCTTATGTCAGCTAAAGTCCACTGTACAGTGTTTTTAACTCTTACATGACCAACTCTGTAATCATACAACCATCTTGAGTTGTCTGATGGGGTGAAAGCTCACAAGTCAACATAGGAATCTTTCCCATTTCTACAATCCTTCCCATATGGCATTAATGGAAGACAAATTTGAGTTGCATTATGGGAAACGTAGGATCCAGTGTCTCTGGACCCTGACCCATAATAGTCACCATTCTGTCTCTCTCCAGCTTTATGGAAGAGCAACACTAAATCTTCGGAATGCCCCTTTAAGCATTCAAAATAATCATCTGATTATTTTCCTGATTTAATTGTTAAAATACAAAAATACAGAAAAACATCACAAATTCCTAAAGCCCAAAGTGATGTCTTTAAAATGCTTGTTTTGAGCTCGGTTCTGTGGCTTTCAGGTTTACACAACACTTTGTTTTCCATGTCCTTTCAAAATGTGCTGCCAACGAGTCCAAACTTCTAATGTTCAACTTCTGTCCTCACTAATTACACAATCTAAAAGCTCCTCTTAGAGGTGATTCAGCTTCATTTTGCCTTGATTGCAGCATGTCAGATAGCTATTGAATTCAGGCTGCAAGAAGGTTAAAGAAAAATAGATTTAAATGTCAAGAATAAACAGACACTGGACAGAGTTATTGGAAGAGTTTCCTTTCTAGCTGATTTCTCTAGAGAAAGAGCTATAATTGAAAGAGCTTCTATTGTCCCATTATCAAACTCACTGTGTCATCATGACACTCTTTGTTTAATCTTCCCCTGATGTGATAGGATCCATGTGTCCACTGCTTTGCCCAGAGAATAAGAGAGAGAGAGACAGAGAACCTTTGTGGGATAAATAAGGTGACATTTTCAGGTCCATTTTTTCATCTTTCAACTTGTAGATCAAGTATTTCTAGACTTCCTCTGCTATTATTGTCATAATTAGAATGGAATGATGTGGTCCCGTGTCTGGCAAAACATTTGAAGCTCAAGCCTTGCTCTTTTTTTTTTCCCCTGAGTATGTTTTATGTATGAGATACACAAAGTAAGATGTGGAGAACATACCACGAAGGGCTACGACAAACCTCAGCAGAGCAGCACGTAACGCTACTGATTCACCATAACAAGAGATGTTGAATGGAAACAGAATGGCAGATGAAGATGCATAATGCAAGCTGGTGGAACCAGAAGAGAAGCTGTCCACGACAGTCAGAGACGATGGTGTGTGTGTGTGTATGTGTGTCAGTGTGTGCATGTGTGGCGGGTGCTTCATGCAAACTTTAAACTACTTGTGGAGGGAAAAAAAATAATCAAATTTGTGGCTTCAGTGGTGCTTGAAAACAGCACCCTGAAACTCTGCTGTTCTCATGCTCCGTCACCTGGAACAGCAATAAACCAGTCAGCACAATGAAGCCAAGACACACACATACACACACACACAGCTACACATACATGTATGTGCATACACCATATATACTGTACACCAGAGCATCCAAGCATGAATCTGTGCCTGCACACACACACTGACAAACACGTTGGACCTAATCATTCATGACAGATTAGGTTTTCTGAATCTAATACAAACATCAATATGCAACATTCAGTCTTGACTACTGTCACCTGTTCTGCTATATGCTGTATAAGTAATATTGGCCGCTACGTAATTACAACTCCACAAAATCTTTTCAGAAATCATAAATGCACCACAAACCTCTCTTGGAAAATGGAGTAGTGCAACAATGGTCTCTTTAAACAACTGAAAAAACATTTTATATAAAACTTTCTACAATGAAACAACCCTAGTTATGTGTTCAAGAGATCAATGGTGCAAATGAGACTCTACATTTCTATATTATCGTGCAGCATTGTTATTAACATAGTAGATGATAGATAATATGGGTCTTATAATAATATCTTGCCAAAGTGTGGTGCTGTATGTGAATGTATTTTCAAAACTTTCAAATAGGCTTCTGCTGCTATTATTTTTAAAACAACTGCAAGCAAAATTGTTGCTACTACTACACTATTACAATGGCCATAGCCATGGATTTTAGAAATACTGAGGCCAAGAGTCCCCCTTTTGACAAGCCACAAAAAAAAATTCTCTGCATTTTGAAATATTAAGTAAATTGTTCTGCAAATTTTTATCTCTCTACCTGATTGTCTAAATGCTATTTGAAGGCCTTCCACACTATGCCATGAATATAATACTGGAAAAATATGAAGGGCATGGTTTTGGCCTAAAATGGTCAAGAGTTTGGAACATAAATGTAAAATGTAAACTCTTGAAATTTCCTGAGAAAATACTGAGGACATGATGTAGGGGCGTCAGTTTTAAGTACAGCCCTGACTATTACTAACCCAACCCATTGTTTTATCCATTACATTAAATATGAAAGGTAAACATGAAGATGGACAGATGGAAAGACTGATAAATAGTTGGTCAGTGTGACAACAATAACATAGAATATCACATGAATAGGATAGAATCGATGCTAATAAAGTTGTATATTGATAAGATATTTGATACAGAACAGCCTGGGCCATCAGGAGAAATAGCTTGTGAAATCCGTCTCAAATTTCTCCAAGCTGTGGGTGAATTTCATTTCGCTGCCTGAGGGGAGCCCATTAGATGCGAATTACACTGGGCCACTTCTAACAAGCATCCACCTCAGAGGTCAGAACCTCTTTTTAGGCCTGATTTTTGAGGAAGTATCCCAATGGTCACAGCATGAAGCACAACCTCTCTGCTGAGGGAGCCCTGACCAGAGACCAGAGTGCTTAAGTCACATTTTCAGGGCCCTCTGATGAGCCGTCTCGCAATCAAAGCAAATCACTCAGCACCGCCATGTACTGTAGTCATGGGTACGGTCATGGGCAAGAGTGAAAACTATAAGGTATTGATTTGAAAAGCAAAGAGAAGGATAAATGCATATGGACTGGACTTTCCATGGATACTTATGATTACTTATGATTACGCTAATATGTATTATTAAGCACAAAGGATTTTGAGTGTGGAGGTAGAGAGCTGTACTGAAATATCAAATCTCTACAAGAGAAAACGTAAGCATAAATTCACTTATGGTAAGTCGATTAGTATTTTTATATTCCAAAGAGAAGTTTCCAGTCAAATACAGTATGTTTCTGTGAAAGTACAGAACAGGAAACGGAGGAATGAGAAGGAGCAAAGCCAAAGGGTGGGAAGCGGGGGTTGCGGAGTTGGGGGGGTGGTGGGTGGGAGTGGAGGTGGAAAAGCACCCTCAGACGCCAGATACCCAGCGGACCTTTTCAATTCAGCCTGTCCAGAATAGAAAGAGATAGTGACAGGAGGAGAAAAAAGGTGTAAACTCCCCCTGAAACACTGTCAAATAAAGGGAAGACAGGAATGAGAATAATAGTGATAAATGTCAGCACGGTGTAGCTGCCTCTGTGGCTTTGGAGGTTCATGGTTATGCAGAGATATAGTGTATGTAGTGGCCACAGGAGGGTTGGAGCTGGATAGAAGAGAATTTGTACAAGACAATTTAAAATGATCCAAAAGTAAGAGAGACTTGTTTTACATGATGGTTTAAAGGACCAGTCTGTAAGATTTAGTGGCATCTAGCGGTGAGGTTGCATATCGCAACCCAATGAACACCCCTCCCCCCCTCCTCCCCTTCCAGGCATGTAGAAGAACCTGTGGTAGCCGCGAAACTCATGAAAAACAAGAAAGGCCCTCTCTAGAGCCAGTGTTTGGTTTGTCCGTTCTGGGCCACTGTAGAAACATGGCGGTGCAACATGGTGGTCTCCGTGGAAGGTGACCTGTTCCCTCTGTAGATATAAAGGGCTCATTCTAAGGTAACAAAAACACAATTCTTATTTTCATTGGATTAAATACTAATTAAAACATATTTATGAATATTATATTCCATATCTGCCAAGTCTGTTCCACTAGATAACACTAAATTCTACACACTGCACCTTTAAAGATATGTGCAAACCTGAAAAATCACCAAATTTGGAAGAACAATCACTAAATTTGGAGTTACACAGCTTTTACTGGACTGCGATGTCTCTAACAGATCTCAAAGGCGTTTTGGTCATAAAAGTGACGACATAAAACTTCCTTCTAAGTAAGACAGAAATTAAGAAAGACACCAAATTTAAAGCATCTTTTTTTTCTCTTTTATCTGACAGCAACAATACGTCCCTGCAGTCTGTGAGAGCTGTTTCCATCCTCCTTCCATGCAGAATGTAAGCTATAAAGATCCTTCTGTACAAAACTCCCGCAGACAGGAGCCACCAGCAACCAACATTAACTTGTCGATATGACATTCAAAACGTCAATTTTAGATTTTATTAAACTTTAATACCGTACTTCCTGTGAAAGTATGGGTTTGTGTTGGGCATATAGGTGTGCATGCACGTGCGTGTGTGTGCATGCACGTGCGTGTGTGTGTATGGATCCATGTGCAGGATTCCTGTATTTCAAACATGTTGAAGTGTTTCCTACATGAAGGCTGCAGTGAAACACTGCTGATACAATCAAGCGAGCCGGAGCATCCCTCATGTTGCTATCATTTCCTCCAAGATACTAAACCAATACCTGTGATTTATGGTGCGTCAAGTGACATTCATTTACACCTCTCTAGACTGGCAGAACAGAAATAGAAGAGATACTAAAGCAGGCTGTTAAAAGAAGGTCTCTGTTTTTAAGGTTGTGTTGGGCATGCAGCGTGATGGAAACAAAACATATTCCTTTACTGACTACAGGAAGCACAAATCCTTTAACTCATATCTGTTTTGGCACACTAAACCACCTCAAGTACATTCTGCAATTTCATGCCATAAAATAATTTCCTGAAAATGTCAAGTACAGTTAGCACAGTAGCCGCTGATGTTAAACAGAAAAACAAAACAGAAAGAAACATTCTACAGAGGAATTTGTGTCTTTTTATGGTGAAGTGGTTGACTTAGATTTAAGTGCTTTGACATTCATTTTAAAGCATTTTCTCCTGGAAGTTAACCTTGAGGTAAGTCCAGCATGTTTCTGCCACTTCACTAATGAAATTATTTAATTTTTCCTTCCAAATCAATATTTTGTAATCATAACCAACCACAAACACACAGTAGAAAAAATGGTTTTGTTGTGCAGGTGTTTTTGGGGATGATTATTGTTTGCTACCTACACAAAATAATTAGTCTGGCAATATAATACTTTTTGTTTTGTTGTTTTTTGTCCACAAATACCATAAAAATGCAGACTCAGCCCCAATCCCCAATCCCATTAATTCCTACTGAGTCACTTTTTAAAAAAATATATTTTAATAATTTAACAGCTGGGCACTGTAGTTTTGGGAGTAAACAGAGCATTTGTTGGGGACTATTTTCTGCCACAGATTTGGTGGGCAAGTGAGTATTTCCGGCAGTAAGACAGCGTATGTGGGATTCAATCAAAGTGTGTAAGAAGTGTAAAGAAGGTACATGTCAGCAAGTGCGATGATGTGGCTCACTGATGTGTTTTTAACAGTTTTTTGGACAACAATGAAGCTCTACAGCACACAGGAATAAGATATATCAGGCTCTGGCTACACAGACAGTACTTGTCGTTAGGATCAATTCATTAATGGTTTTGGTCTTTTCATGGGATTTGTTGACGGTAAGAAAAATATAGAAAATAAGCAGGCTTCTCCTTTAAGTAAGACACATATAGTTAATAAAAGGTGTTCTACAACAAACTCTTCCCAACAGACAAGAAATACACTCTGGAAATGTAATTTCCATTTATCTTATTTTTCAGGAGTGCATAAAGGCTGGTACATTTCAAATAACCTACAGTGCCTGAATTAAAACCCACTTTTAATAAGCATCAGATTCCCTTTAATTTAATCATTTATTCTTTACCCTCTTTCTAACGTGCACACAGAGAAAAAGGCTGAGTACTATTAATTATACAATTATAATGAACCATGGGCACAAACCGAGGGCTTCTGGCTTGTGTGCATCAAACCCAATAAGGGGATCAAATTTCCGATTAGCTTAACAGTGTTCTGCAGCATTCATCAGCTAAAATATTCAACTCCCACACACACTCACTGCTCTCACTCTCTCCTCGGCTGCTCTGGCTCACTGCCTAAGTCATGCAAACTGTTACACACAACTAAATGTACATGGAAAAAGAAAAAAATGGTTTTGGTTTGGACACAGGGAGTTTTTGTCATTTCCAACAAGCATGTAATACCACTTTTATAATTTAAATGTTAAGTTGACAGGTTGTTCAGCTTCTACACACACAGTAACAGAGAGTATTTTACACATTTTATCATGCAAAAATACACTGTGGCAAGAAAGTAGAGACACTATATCTCCAGACAGTCAAATTAGTTAAAAGTCAATTTATCTGAGGGGGTAAAAGGAGGAATGTAAAAGGTAGAGGAGTGTCGAGAGGGGAATATTCCATTATTACATTTGTTTCTTAACTTGCTCTTGATTGCCTTGAGGGAAACAGGGCACAGTCGGTGTGTTAGCCCTGGCTCAAACAGTGGCATATCAATTCCCAGACAACAAAATCTCATCCTGGAGTTAATGAAATGCACCATAGCAACAATTGTCTAATCAAAACTAAATGCTTTTCTGCAGCGCAACATCATTAGAGTCCATCAGCTGAAGTAGGCTCCATGGTGTAATGGATCCCTAATGACGGTAGTTATCATCACCGGTGACCTCAGACCTTTTTGCATCAGACATCGCTTCCCAGTCAGTTGCACTCTATATCTGTCTCATTCATAGGAAAGCTATCTAAATAGTAAATTGCAATATAATAAATTGCTACTTGTCCCGACAGTTACACTCAATTTTCCCCACATCAAAGCACTCATCTCAAGCCTGGATAACAGACATTAACCACTAGGAACAGCCAGCAAAGCTGCTGATAACTCATCCACACACAGACACACACACACACACTAGGGGGCAGCAGACACTGAGCCCTGGGGCAGTGATGCAAATTTATGTGCAGATAAAGTGATCCCCCCCTTTTACAAGCTCCCCCTGGTTGATCTGTGGGTGACATCATGTGACCGTCAGGGCCTGTCCTTGCACCTGCAGGTGCTGTGACACTGGATGCGCCTGTCCTCCTCGGAAAAGTCCTTTAAGACCCGCAAAACCTGGGTCCTTTCAGCTCTACCACCGTTGGCATGGCAACAGAACCTGCAGAACACACAAGAGTCATTGACCAAAGGGGTCCAGACTATCAGATCAATGCTACTCTATTGCAACCTAGGTTTTAACCCCCTTCACTGGTGGGATGTGAAAGGTTAAACTCTGGCTCTGTGAGACACAAAAGGGGTGAAAAAGTCACAGAAAGATCAGTTCAATATTGCAGCATGTGTTTTGCAGACACGTCAACAGTAAATAAGGAAGCAGATGTCTAATGTGCTTTAACAGCAGAGAGAGAGAGCGAGATCTTTGCCAGCATCTTATGAAAGAAGTGGGAGACTATTTACCTTACATTGCAACAGCAGAGACTTTTAAAACTAAATGCAAAACCCTCACAGTCTCACATGTAAGCTCATGCACACACGAGAACACGAATGTACAAGTCTCTCTCCCAGTGTTTTACAACCATAATGTACTATATGTGTAAACAGAACTGTTTTGTTTGTGATAATTACAGTGTTCGTGAGGAAGTGATGCGGAGGCTGCATGGGCATGATTGCCTTGTGCCTCTGCCTTAATGCAGTGTCCCATGGATCAGAAGGGTGAGAGGTACAACTCCTACCTTCTCAGCTGTCCTTAAGAGGTCCATTTTATCTCAGAGCCTCATAATAAATGTATGTGACTCCCACACGCTGGATTCACATTAAGAGAAATCTCAAAAGGCTTCCAAATGTGTTGAGAGTTTCAAAGAAATTCTCTTTCCTACAATGGTTACAACAAATTCATCAGTGATTGTGAAAATTATCGATTTCATGTTCTACTCATCAAACAATAAGAGCGCAGTGCATCAGCAGCCTGTTGAAAGGCTGCCTAGTAATCACAAATGGCCAATTTGCATCCACTTTGAATGATGTAGTGAGGATTTGACTGCTCATTTACTACGAAAACACAGTAATTACATCACAGATTCTCTCATTACTTATTGGATTAATCTTGAACGTAAAACGATATTATGAATGACTTGACAACATAAATTGAGAATATAAATAATAGTCTATATTACAGTCTTTAGATTGTGGGGAAACAATTTACTTAATCTCAGAAAGTTACTTGACTGATCTCAGGAGTCACAATCAATCTGCCTCAGCAATAAAGTTAAAAAAAATTAAAATTTAGAAGCTTTTCACATCTGTAAACATCTTTGAAATCCCACTGTGCACAAACATCAGTTATGCAAGTGGACACATTGACAGTCACAAGCCAATTAACGGTAAGATTAGTTAACATTTTGGATTCATAAAACCCCTGAGCAGTTATCATGGGCTCTAAGAGTTGAACTCAAGGACCCGAATAGCCATCTTTAAAACACAAGAGTAGCATTTTACAGTCTCAAAGCACTATATCAGCACCTTCTCCCAGTACACACCCGGCTCCCAGTCAGGAGTGCATTTAGGTATTAACTAGAATTTAGCCCCCTCTCATGCACTACTTAATGAGCTCAGTGCTAAATTACTACCAAAGCAATTACACACACATCATACTCCCCAACATACTGCATCCACTATACACACAACAACAGCACTAATTCAGACGGGGCATTTTATAAATAAAACTGTATACTGGTTAAAATACGATCATGTTAATATTAAAAGAAATCTTACCAGTGCACATAATACATATATCGGTTGGCTTACAGCAGCAGAATTTCTCATTGATCAGCAGTTAAGGAGTGTGATGTGAGCGGCTGTCTTGGCAGAGGAGAAATTATAAAGCATTTTGTTAACGGAAAAACTGCCTCCACACACCCAGGGGTCTGTGTGCAGAAATGAGACATTGATCCATAATTGGAAGCACTCAGTCATGAAATCTAAAGACTAATTAAAGAAAGAGAGCTTTAATGGTTTTCATTTACATATTCAGCGCAGTGATTCAATGCTGCTCACCGACTACGGCCTGTGAGAGATGGAGGGCTGATCCTGGAGCGGTGAAGGGTTGAGTTAGATCACACTGTGATAGACTAACGACAAGTGTGTGAAATGTCTGACTGCATCAGCGTGAGCCGCTCTCACAACATGACTAAAATGCGATTGTGACTTTGCCGTCACTGACAAACACATCAGCTGTGAAAAACATGCAGCTACATTATGCATCAAGGTCTTTTAATGACGATAAATCATGAATATGGTCTTGGCACAAACAGCAGCGGAGGTAGAAAGGTCATTGTTTAACTCCGGAGATGCTGGATGTATTTTTAGTGTGACCTCCACAAGATTCTGGTGCCTCAGTAACACTTAAGGTTATTGTACATGTGTGTGGATGAGCACGAAACTGTGCTGAGTGTTTATGTGTGCAGGTTCAAGGTGGAAGAGGTGACATGTACAAAGTGTGGCATCTCATCTGGAGGCATGAACATGTCTGCTGGTCCCGCTGTGTTGAAGCGCTCAGGGTCTAGCTTCTGATACCCCTGTGGCCCACCAAGGTTTACACACAGCCTGATTACATGTCAGGGCTGGTAAGTCCTGCTGAACAGGCGCTGGGCTGCAGCAGAGGTGTGGCATCCTACTTTTCGCTGCATGTTATCAGCTGGGCAGAGTTCTGCTTTCAACTTGTTAGTCTAGGAATGATAACAGAGGACAGCCAAAGATTGCTTGTCAGTGTTAGCATGCACAGGTGGAGGATGTGCATCGTACCTTTTCTGTTTGTCTTCTGGTTGATTGAATCTGCTTTTGACTTAAAGCAGAACTGTCCATTTGTGTTCTGTGCGCTGAGTTTATCATCATTTGCATTTGCGACCCATTCTTGTGGTTTTTTTCTCCAAATACTGCATCTACACCTTTCTCAACAGCCTAGGGTCTCTTTTAATAGGCTCATTTAAATATTTCTCCTATGCAGGTTGGAGGAATGAGACAGCCAGGGTGCCAGACCAGGCATTTCTTTGAGAGGAATAGGCTTTGGTATAAAAGCCAATCATCTTGAAGGCCAAGCTAAACTGAGGTTAATTGGAGCCAACTGCAGGCCAAGGTTTCTGTAGCCTATCCAGTTAGATAAATCTGTGGGGAAAGAGTTTCTGAGTGAAATCTGAATGGCGATATTAAAGACAAGTGGGGCTTATTCTCACTGCTGTGTTGTTGTTTATCAGAGCCAGAGTGATGAATGAGGGAAACCTCACTGCAATGCAATCCAGACTGAGTTCAATAGACTCTACAGATGTAATTAGAAGAGAAACAACCACTATGTTTGTCAGAATGCCTGTAGACAATTGCATGTTTACATCTCAACCCACTTTGCCTCCCTGGCTGAGTGCTACCTGCAGCGAGCACAGCAACTGTTTTGATCCAACCACAGGTCTAATTTCACCAAAACTGCATCTGTCTGTGCTGCGTCCATGCTGTGCTTATTGGTGGCCTTTGTTTCACACTGAAGGATTTCAAAACAAACCCAAAGGCTCCTGATTCTTCACAGAGGGAGGATGGTAACTCTGAGAGGAGTTGGTTTGTCCCATCCAACTGTGTAGCTAGCAAGAGCTTTGTTTCTAATGAATATGAGCAATATATTAAGGAGGAAAACACCCTAAACAGTCTATTTAATTAGTCATTGGTTAAACTTAATTTTAAAATCACAGATATGGTTGATAAAAGAGCCAAAGTCATTACTTCTCTTTCAGGTGCCTAAAGGAAAAAAAAAAAAGGAGGGAAGCGTTTTACATTACAGCTCACAAATGACTGTGTAAATATTATATACATATGGTGTATCAATTAAATACTAACTGGGTACCTACCAGCACGTAAAGAAAGAAGTACAAGGAATAAGGGCTAACAAATTTGCATTTAGGAGCTGGAACAGACTTTGTAATTACACTGGAAAAAGGGTGAATGAGTGATTGCTTTATTTCACAGTCTGCATACCTTGTACTTACACTGTGACAAGAAAGCTTTCCCGCATTTTCAAATTTTTGCCCTGATGTTTTTGTACTGTCACCAAAAGGTAAAGGCCAGCAGCAGAGATGGAATTACTCATGTACTTTTTCCAATATTTTTTATGCTATACATTTTCCAATAAATTCAAATAATCTTTTTCCCTGAGTGACTGTATGTGTATCTGGCTGCTTATGCTGCTTAAATTATGGCTATAGCAGTTTGGGTACACCCTCCTTCCTGGTTTAGCCTTATGTTTTGTTGCCTAATACTGTACACGTTATACTTTTGTACAACTTTTTGTTTTTTAAAAGGATATCATAATTATAACATAAACAAGACCATAAAGTTGTCTTTTTGCCTTGTGTCTTTTGGTCTGGTGTAGATACCCAGTGAGTAATTTACTGTTACCCTGTTTTTTTCAAAATGACATTATGTAATTTGCAGTCTGTAATCTAAAGTGTTACCAAAAACATGATTTAAAAATAGTTGCATATAAGTATGAATACTATTTACATTCACAATTAATTATTAACATCATTCTGTACATACATTTATATCCATATTACATACATTTTGATGCCAAAATTATCCCAAAGTGACAGCAACTTATCAAAAGAACATGTCAGGTTGTTATTTTGGAAGTTAGTGAACACCAAACACCAAAAAGAAACATCACACCAAAAAAAAGAAACAAAAAAAAGACTAATTGTAGATATAAATGTAAATGTAAATGTGTGGTGTGACTACTCAGTTTTGTTTTTTTCAAAAACTGTTGCACAAGAAAAGTGGAAAATAAAAAAAAAATAATGTAAATGTAATGACCATAAAAAAGCACTGATTTGTTCTATTAAGTACAAAAACAGGTTTACTATAAGTACAAAAAAAAAAAAAAACTCCAGTAATGCAACCGTCCAAACAGTGGTGGCTACAGTCTAATCCTCCAGAGGATTAACCTCTAAGAGCAGGATATTCACTCATAAACCTTCACAAATCTGAAACACATGAACTGGCAGGAACACATGCAAACCTCAATCTGTCTCTCCTCTACACATACACCATAAACCACATGGTGCTGGCCACAAAAATATTCTGATGGACAGCATCCGCCATGGCGTGACTGAAGCGAATGCCTGATACCATGCAATCCATCATCACTGACAAGCTATTGAAAGCGCAATGTATATGCAATGTGATGTATGAATATGTTTTAAAGGGTTATCTTAGCAACTTCATGCTCACCTGGTGCACATATATAGCCCACAGTACATATCAGATCTTCCCCAAAGAGTGTTATTACTGTCTGATTGGTGAACTGGGGGAAAAGTGCAATGAGGCACATTGGGACATTATTTCCCCATATTGTTTCCTTGGCAATGGAACAGAGGAGCAGCCTGAACAGTCAGATGTAATCGGGGCTGACTGCTGTAATCAGCTGGCTGTCCTGGGAAGGCAAAGAATATGCCACATCTCTGCTCTGGTCATGATAAAGGAAACCAAGCCACATCTTTTCCATTAAATGCAATTTGAATGTTCTTTTCTCATCAACCTTACATTATAGCACCTAATAACACTCCCAGCATTCACTCCATCTTGATAAAAAAATGAGTGTCGGAAAAAGCTGTGACACGTCTAGGCTGTCATACACGAACATTGATCGCACATCACTTCTATTATTAAGAGATGAACAAAAAATAAATAGAGCAGTGGAGACAGTTGTGCATTGGTAAATACTGCCAATGAGGCTCCGGTGAGTGTTTACAGTAAATGGAGGCCACAGGGAATAGGGCTGATTCATTATTAAGGGTGTTAGCATTAAGACTGTCAAGTTAACATTCCTGTTTGCCCCTAATGTAATTGGGCTATTTCATTTCAGCCTTGATTTATGCAGCATTATACAGCATTAAAGCCTTCGGTGTGTGTGGCCTGTTTGCAGGGCTGCTGCACCTCAAAAAACAAAAAAAGTCAAGATGGTCTAGCAACTAATTTCCAATCAAGTTTGACATCACAGAAGTAGCACTGTTCTGCCAATGCACTGATTGTAAAAACATACATTTATCTTAACAGTGACCCTGTTTCAAATACTTGATCTAGTTTTTGATTTAAGTATATATTTTCACTTTAACAGAGCAAAGTGAACACATTTTTAACTTAGACCCTGCGGGATATCAGGCAAAGAATGATACAAGAACGTATGGTTAACATTTTTTCAGGGGCCTTGAGGACTGCAAAGCAATCTCGGGCCCTGTGTTTCATTGCAGTTTTGCTGTGAATGTCACAAACTATAAATAATTATGTTCTTAAAGTCTCTCTGGACTTTGAAATTGAGATGAATTGTGAGGTCCCTGCCAAATCTCACTCGTTTTTACATAGCTGTATGATTTCCCTCCCCTCTGGGATCCTAACCATTCACACTGATGCGATTTACAAGCCTGCTTTTAAGGAAAAGTCATGTGTCTTTAGAGTGAAATGAATGTTGAATGGACTGATTAATTACATTAATCCTAATTCTATGCAGATTTGTTCTAGACAATATAAAACAGGTCAAAATGAGGCTGTTTGAAGTTTGAAAAAAAAAAAAAAATTAAAGAAGATATTTAAATATACAGCGCGTATGCCACTCCCACCCCACCTTCTCCCACTTGGACTAGCTCTCTTGTGGAGTGGCTATAATGAGTGGACTGCCGGCTGTCCCCCCTCTGGGTGTGGTGTGGGGGATTAATGAAGTGGTGGCTCACTGGGGAGATCCATCTGCACCCAGACAGTCTTAATGAACTACCAAGGCCCAGACATGGCACTTTTACTGTGGCCTCCACTTATGGCTTATGACATGCTGAGGAAGCAGGACTGCTTTTGTTTTGAATGGGGTTGCCATTAATGGTGACAAAGTGAACTTTTCAATCTACTAGAGTGCACTTCAGCCAATATTATGTGTACTGCACATAGCAATTTTGTCCCTTCCTATAGAGACTTGTTTTGATTTTTTTGATTTACTATAGCACCGTCACTGAGAATCTGAAGCTGTCAAAGAAAGGGTGCCATGTTCCCCTCTGAATATAATGGGATATTAAAAAATAATCTACATATATATGTGGCTTTAAGTGCATGCTTACCGTAATGCTGTCATCTATCTTCATGCAGGCTCATATAAATCACAGGAAGTCAGGTGTATAAACAAGGCAAAAAATCTTAGTAATTTACAGTAAATCCGTTATTCAGTTAAGTAGCCTATTTTCATAATGACAAGAAAATACATTTCAAAAAACTGTCTGTTTACGAAGTCCTTCCCCCTTAATTACTGTTGCTACGTTTGTCATGATTTCCTTGCATGGCAAATGTGCAATTTGTAATGTAATGCTAGGATAAAGTTATATTTCACAAGCAAAAGAAAAAAAAAGTCCTCAACCTCAACAGCTGATGATCCATGTAGACATAGAAATAATAAAAGGGGCAGCATTTTTCATGTATTGCAAGATAAAGCTAGTTAGCCTATCGCTACTATTGTAGTAAATGCAATTAAAATGTTGGCCTATTTGTTCTAACATAACCCTTGGATGTTTAACATAGGAAAACAACATTTGGACATGTAACACAGTGGTTAACTGTATTCTTTTATGTTGTATTTCCAACACTATGCTTTACTTTGACATTTCAAAGTAAAGCATAGTTTAATTTAAGATTCAAGATTCAAGATTAATTTATTATCATTTTACAACACAAGATTGTATAACAAAATGTAGTTTGTAGTCCTTTTATGCTACTCACAAAACAGAAATTATATAAATGGATTAATAAATAATAAGTCATAAAAATAAAATTATTTCTTATATTGGAGTGCAGTGGATGAATTAAGGAGTCTCACAGCCTGAGGAAAAAAGCTGCTCTGCAGTCTGGTGGTTCGACAGTGGATACTTCTGTGTCTCTTGCCAGACGGCAGCAGGGTGAGCAGGCTGTGGTTGGGCTGGGTACTGTCTTTTTAGTATCCTTTGGGCTCTGTGAAGGCTCCTCACCTCACTGATATCACTGATGCTCAGTAGATGGGTACCGATGATGTTCTGGGTGGTTTTAATCACCCGCTACAGAGCCTTCCTGTCTTGTGCCGTGCACATCTCATACCAATTTGTGAAGTTTCCAGTCAGGATGCTTTCTATTGCTCCTCTGTTAACAAGTTAACAAGAACTTGGGATGGGAGTTTTGCCCTCTTAAGTTTCCTTAAGAAGTACAGTCGTTTCTGATCTATAATATCTAATGCAAGTTTAGCTGAGGTTGCTGGAGTATAAAGTTCCCCACATCAAATACAGAGCAGGACAGATCTGCTATGATTATTTTAGACTCAATCCAAAGTGTTTTGTCTAAAGTCCTTTATTATTCAGTGTGATTTGGCGATAAAATCTTAACTAGTTTAACTGACTGCAGCTTTAAGTTGTGATACAGTACAACTGGAACAGATCTCACTATTCATTAAAACATCTCACAACAAAATCCTGGACAGCTATAACTCATTATTGCATGCTCAATAGATTTCTTTCACTGAATTAAAAAGAACTGACATCAGCTGTTTGGTGGCATTCCCTGTAGGGTGAATCCAGCTCTGTATTTTTCAGTCAAAAGCCAAACCCGTCTTTACACTGTATAGCACCCCTTGATGAAAAACTGTCACCTCGGTATTAGGCTCAATGCCGCCAGTCAGGGAAAGGCAAAGTGTGCAGGTTTGCAATACCACAGAAAAATTTCAATGTCTGCAGGGCTGAGAGAGAGATTCAAAATATGTCAAAGCTGCAAACCAATGCGGTGTTTGATCAATACTGGAGAAAATATTGTATATTGTTATTTTAAGTTGTAAAGCAGATGATATGTCAGCTTGAAGGGTGAGTTCGAGTGCAAGTGCACAACAGCAATGTCTATTTTATTCATTTTTGAAATGCGTACTCACAGAGAGGAGGGTGTGGCCGGGACATCAGCTGTGAATTGGAGGAAAGGAGAGACTCAGCTGGCCAGGCTGAGCAGCTTCAAGTGACTGACTGAACCTGCACATACAGTACACCTGACCCATCAGTAACGCTGTGCTTTCATGCTTGCGATGGCGCTGGGCTCCAATCATGGCACACATACACAGGCTTCTATTAGCAGTCCCAGAGACATTCAATAACACTTACGTCCATTCCGCAATCCAAGGTCCAGTGGCAGTGCCAACGGGCCATTTGTACAACGGCTGACAGACTGAGCTCTGATTCCAATTTTCAGTCCTAGAGTGTGTGTATGTGTGTGTGACAAGATGAAAATCCAACCGCGCTGCAATCATGAGAGCTGTTACTGATGACATATATGTTTGCTGGTGTCATTAACTCAGTTACTAACAGCTGTGCACCCTGGGCAGCTGAGCCACTGCTGCCCTTCCATCGATGGACACATACTGTTTGCTTTTGATGTGAAAATGATTCACATACCAGCCGAGATAGCCATTTTAAAAAGGAAACTTTATATATATATATATATTTAGGAATTCCATTTCAACTGGTAAAGAAACCACAATAACAGTCGGCAGACAAAAACCTTCAAGAGCACTTAACCTTGAGCCTATTTCTGACTTCTTAGTATTGGCAAAGATTGGGACTGAGAAAAAAACATTAGTGCAAAGAGGTGTACGCTAAGTGGCAGTCATAACCAGTTATGTTGGTGTGGGAAAACCATTCAGAACACTTGATGTTCTTGATGTTTCATTTTATAATTCCTTCAGCTTTCCATTTTTTCTGACTAGGTATGACTGAAGATGCTAAGATAAAGGGAGTACTTACAATAATGAAAAGCTGGGAACACTACAAGGCCAAATGATATAATATAAATGCTTGACTTTGAGTGAGCTGAGGTAGAAAATCCATGTAGAGTGATCAACTTTCAGGTTTTTCAGCTCAAACTGGCAGTGAATGGCTCGTGAGAGTAGGGTGAGATGCAAATTCTGTTAGAGATAAGAAGAAGAGATGTAAAAATGACTCTAACATCGAGGGGGTTAAATAAATTGTACTTTTAGAAAGAGTTGCTCAAAAAGGGAAGGCTGCATTGTCTGAGTTTTAGTGCAGAGATAGCACATCCAGTGTCAGCTAACATAAATGGAAAATCACATTCACCCTGTTGTTAAAAATAAAAATAATGCAGCAAACAGGATCCACATGTGTTTGACCTATACAGCATTCACACACCTCGTCATCCTCCTATCCTCAGGGAAGGAGGAGACAGAAGAAAGCAGACTGAATGACAGCTCAACAGATGAGATAGCTATGTCTAATCCCCTTCTAAAAGAGCTACATTGAAATGACTGAGACCGGGGAGGACAAGACGAAAGAAAAATTGGAGCATTGTGTATTGTATAGCCATCACGGGGTGTCTTTGGTCTTCTCTCTGAAGTGACTTTGACAGCTGTGGGGATTAAGGAGCAGTCCATCGTACATGGCCCAAACAGCACGGATTAGACTAAATATGCTCACTCTTGTCTCTGGCTCCTTCACTTAGTAAATCAATAAAACATGGTTTTATTACAGTCGTGTGTGTGTGTGTGTGTGTGGGAGAGAAGGTGAGGTGACAGAGCAGAGAGAATAATACCTGCATGAAGGAGGAGAATGGCTCCGGAGGGAGGGAGGAGCCAGCTGCCAAGTGTTGCTGCTCACTGCTGCAGTTTGCTGAAAGCTCCTTTTTATGTTGTTCAAGATGCTGCAGCTCTGCTTAGAGCCACGCACAAGCATGGTATATTCGATCTGTGAGAACATTACTTTTTGAAGGCCAGGAATTCAACATGGATAAACTTGGCCAGCATCCTCACACTCTGGTTGGCAAGTAGTTTTGTTGGATTTTAGAACATTTTATTCTACCTTTAAACACGCTTATTTCCATGAGAATTCAGTAAACGGTTGACAAAAAGAGGCAATGTGGAGTTCAGGCTTCATACATATACCTTACTGACAATGAATCTCATAACAGAAATCATTCTCAGGTGAGAGTACAGATATTGTGGTCAATATAAAAGAGGTTGGATGAGGCAGATACAGACGTAATGATTATCAGCAGCAGAGTTTGCATTGCCGTTTATTTGCAGGCTCCCAAAACCTTTCTATTTATAAGACTGAGCTGTCAAAAGTTATTACACGAGTGAATGAAAGGTCTGGAAAGAAGTTTCAGTGCGGAGGCGACTTTGAGTTCCCAGGGCAGCTCATGTTTGAAACTGACTGCTCATAAAGTCAAATAAAGTCTTACTGTATGTTCTAAGAAGTGAAAATATTGAGCCCACGTAAAAGTCTGCCACTGACATCTGAGTGTAACCATCAGCAACCGGCATGACACATCTCAGCTGCTGGTCTGTATGTAGCACTGCAGTATCACATAACAAATTGCTGTATGAGATGTCTATTAAAGAAAATCTTTATTAGCTGCTTCTGATTTTACAGCCACAACCATTCAATGGCAGGCGCAGTTATCTTTGTTTTATGTGCTGTAGCACTGTAGTTACACTATAATCATTCCTGGTAGTGATGCACTAATAGCAGCATGTCTACACAAATCACAGGACAACCAGAATGAAACTGCATGTGTTTCATACACTCCTCTACACTTATATAACCCCTGCACAACTTTGATTATAAAGTTGAAGTTACGATGTCAAGTGTCCTGTTTTCTTAAGGCAGTGGTTTAGAATTTGCTAAGTAGAACGAAAGCTAAAGAGCAAATAAGCAGAGCTTTCCCAACCCCAAATCTGCCTCTAATCCATTAAATTACACCTGTCACTAGAAAGTTAGATTTATTAAAACTACTTCCTGATCTGAGAAGGAAAAACCATTAAAACACACAAAGGCCTTCAATCAGCACATAATTATCACAGCAACCTTTTTCCCAGCGCTGGCAATCACTTCCCTATCTGCCAGATTAGTTTAAAGGACATGAATACAGATAGGAAATGACCAAAACAACTTTGAGGCTATGGCAGTGGAGAAAATAAATATGCAAATAGAAAGAGAGAGTGAGTGGGGGGGTGTATAGGGTGGGGGCTGAAGGAAAGGGAGGAAGAGGAGGAGATATAGAAATAGTCTATTAACTTTTCCTTCCACACAGTGGTCTCAACAGACAGATCCCATGGCCTTTATGTCAAGTCAAGTGTGTCATTTCAGTAGGGGGGATATCACTTAGATAACCATTCATAGTGTTTCAGTGCCTGTGTATCTCATCAGCTGCACTTGGTAATGGTCTCTACAGAAATACAAGAAGTTTCAGGAGATTGAGCTATTACAAAACCTATATCGGACAGTAAATGATGGTCATAACTCAATAGCTTAGCATCGAAAAGTGACAAAACAAGAATGTGTAGCAGCTCTTAATTAAATTAGGTAAATTAGTAAAGTTGGTTTTGCATAAAACTGAAACAAAAATATAGCTACTAAAAAAGTAGATTGTTTTTAAAAACAGAACTACTTTTGCAGCTTAAACTTAATATGAAGACAGTGGGAGGCTTTAGCCAACCTAAATCACTGAACAGTTTGTTTTTATGTATTATCAATCAATATATGATTATTCATTTTATTCACTTGAAACAGTTTGTTTTCATATTAACAATGGAAGAAAGTAATAATTATCATCAAACTCTGCAGTTCTCCTCATCTCTAGTGTTTTGCTTGATGCTAAAATGATGCTAAAACAGAGCATGTTAGCATCTTTCAGCTAATTTTTTTTTGGTTTAACAGACACTTTTCCTTCCACTCTCAACAACATTGCTTGCTTATTTTCTGTGTGAAAGTACTGATAAACCCACTGTATGCTATCCGCCCAGCAGTAAATGGCAGACAGTCAAAGCTAGCAAGTTAGACAAAGTTAGCAAATAGCTGGTGAGTATATGGTAGCATCTAGCAGCTAAAGAGCCAGATATTTCCCTCAGGAGTTGTTGGAGAAACCAAGCTAAAAAGACAGTGAATATTGGACTTATATTTGGTGGCCAGAAACACAACCTCAAAATAATTCCTAATGTGTAAATAGGTGACTGGTCGATAGCATGTTTGCTGTATAAACTTTATAAGGTGATTAGTGCAGGTACTGTAATACATCAGTTAGCTTGTAGGGAAGGGAGGGGAGATCACGTAGATGTTAGTAAGTGTTTTGTTTTTTACAAAAAACAGTGAACAGAGAGTGGAAACAAGACAGGTCTGCTTGAGACACATTCATATCTTTGTATATTTTACAAAGGTAACCAGGTGACTTGATGTACTCTTTTAAAGTGAAGTAATTTATCTGCTGACCTTTGCTGATCATAGCTGGACTCCTTCCGGCGGCAGTGGAGAGTCACCACGCGGTGGCCTTCGCTCCTCACATCCTGGCTGACTATCCACTGAGTGGGGTTGCTGGGACGAGCCCCAAGAAACGTCACCCCCTCTTTCAACTTCACTCTGTGGAGAAAGAAAGACATGCGTGTGAGTGTACGAGGCAGAATGATTCTCTTCTGTTATCAAGAAGATCCTCATTTCAGAGAGTCATTGGATGTACCCAGCTGATCCATGTATGGCAGCTGCGTCCAGAAAGACAGTGATTTTTTCCCTCCCTCATTCTGTCTAGCAATACATTATCCAGATGGTTCACTGCACTGTGTTGACTTCAAAAGATGTCCCAGCTGTTATCTTGGTTTTGATCACACTGTTTTTGTTTCTCCAGAGGACAACTGACTTTTTTAAACATGTGTGTTATCTTATGTGTTCCACTGGTCAATCAAATAATCAAACCAGCTGCTATTTTAATAAGCAGTTTGTGCATCTTAAATAGTCTGATACAACAAGTATTGATGTACAATTTTTGCTAAAACTGAATTATTTTTTATTCCAAGTAGTACACAGTCATATAAAAAAAATTCAAAAATAACTTTTCTCTGACACTTTGGGACCTGTCATTCACGGTGGGTGTGCTGTTTGTCATAAAATAAGGGTATAAGTGGGATGTGACCATCACCATTATGGCACTCTCCTTTACCTTCCTCAGTAATAGATTCATTCTCTCGCAGTCTGAAAAGGACATTATGAAAGGATTTCTTTGACTACGACAAAATTATAGCATCAATATCCTTGGCTCGGTGGACTACAAAGGAGGAGAAAGTCTGTCGAAGAAAAAATAGAAAAACTCCCTCAAAGGTAAAACATATTGTAAAGTATATTCACTGTAAAAAGACTGATCTCGGGTGAAAGTGTTGACATAAAATAGATTTAGACTAATGTTCCATAACATAACATGGTCAAAGGCCTGTGTGATTTTGTCTGAGGGTGACAGCAAAGTTCCAGGATTGAAGAGAAGACTAAATTACAACAGAAGGGCCAATCACTTTCCCTATCCAATCCATACCAGGTTGACAGATGAGACCAAAGATAGGACTTTGCTTTCATCTTGAATTTGTTGCTGCACTTAAACATGCACTATGTGATTTTCTGTCTGTATGCCAATGAATATATCTGCCCTCTCCAGTCAAGTCTCTTTCTTTGATGTGATGTCTTATCGTGTTGTGAAGGGGGTTATATTCGGAGTGAAAATGGGTAATGTGACAGATGGTATGCTTTCCCTCTCTATAAGAATGAAGATAAACACTACACATAAGGGTCACTCCGAATGCACGTGTGCATGTGTGTATTCTATGTGTGTATGTGTCCATGTAATTGTATTTTTGTGTTGCAGTGCTTCCAGGATGATTTGATGTGCTTTTGCCAGCTGCTTCCCTATCTAGCATGTGTGTATAAATGATGCCTTATAGACATTTATACATTTTGCCACAATGAGTCTCATGCCGAGATCAGAATACAAAATATTTTTGTCTATTGAGATGAGACCTGTGTCGGTTTGGGCGATCACAGAGTTACAAATTCTTGCCATGACATGAGAGACATGGCAGACTACACATTAGACCCTGACCAATTATTATTGCATGCCGTCTTTCATTTCACGACTTGTGTGACATACAGTAGTTGATCAATAAGGTTACTGTTCCATCTGTCAGTATCAACAAATACTAGGTTGTAGGTGTGCAGAATACGTATGTGTGCAGGGGGTGATGTTTCATCCACAGGTGTGATTGATTTGGTTTGCTGCTCCTGACCTATAAGCGTGAAAGCCAGACCCTTTACCGTGTTTGCAGTTGTATACGGAAGAGTGATCTGCGCTACTATGGCTCAACGTCCCCGAACATGTTGTAGAAGTTGTCAAACTAGGAGCGAGAAGACAAAAGAATTCTGACATGCGAATCCCAGATACTTCCTAGATGTGGTTGACTTCCACTATGACACACTACATGGGATCAGACAAGCTGTTGTTGCACCTGACACACATTTTTGTTCCTGACGCCCCACATGTGAGAAAATAACCCTGATGATGTCATCAGGCTTATCTCAGTTTAGGCTTAAAAACTACAGCATGTAACAGAAAGCCTGTGTTACAGCTGAGGATGTGGAAGGTAAGAGGAGCGGGGGTTTTACCATAGAGGGACAATCTAATGAAAATATGCTCTTGGTTACATTATGAGTGCTTTACAGTATACAGTATACAGTATTACAGTATTGTATTTTAGTCTTGACCATTATTTCCATTGGTTATTATAACATAAGTGAAAATAAATAAATAAACAAAAAACTGTATTGCACATTGAATTACTGCATCAACTATTTAGTGGTGTATTATTAGTATTCTTATTTTATCATTTATTATTCATTGGATATTTGATAGAAGAATAAAATGTAAATATTTTCCCTACAACAGTAGGATCAAAAGCTCATAATACAAAGCAGCCATAATATATTATATATGTGCAACCTTTAAGATACCTAGTGTTCAAAGTCTAATTGGTTAATATGCTGTATTTATATTCATTTTACTTTGACTGAAAGCAACAGGAACCTTGCTTGCTAGAGTTTAACATATTTGAACAGCAGCTCACCTCAACTTGTCTACTTTAGACAAGGCAGGCAGAGGAAAAGTGGCTACACCAAAAAATAAATTACAACACTTCACCTTAACCTAGTCCTGGAATACACAGAACATCACAAAGAAAAGCTAACAGTATCAGTCCAAGGTTGGATTTTTCAACTAAATGGTAGATCCACACTTCCAGCCAAAGTGAAAGGAAGTGCTGAGGAGAACTTACTGGCAGTGAGCATACAACTGTAACAAAAAAAGCTCATGCACAGTCCTCCTCGGTCCCGACGGGAGCACCCGGGTCTTGTATCTGGTTTCTTTACACTTCAGTGATCAGGATGTCTATCAGTGGCTTCCAGTGAGGCTTCAGGCTTTTTAAACACAGTTGAGTCTCGGAGGGGAACCAGTCATTACTCCACTGACCATATCCAAGCTCACAGAGCAGTTGTTGGAGTATGGTTGAAGTGTCTTTTATTGACTTAATGGTCAATTTGGCCTTGTAACCAGCCGGCATAGGAGTGTCCTGCAAGTTAAATAGCAGTCATCTAATACAAGTGACAAGATTCATGTATTAGATTCATGTTGTAACCTCAACTGGGGAATATATGCCTCCAAAAAGTGCAATTTTTAAGATATAGCCAGCTAAGCAATCCTCATATTTATCAAGACTAATTTTTAGCAGAGACCATTTATTAAAATACATTGTGCACTGTGAAAAAATGTGTGATTTATGCTTTAGGGGAATCAGAATCAGAATCTGTTTATCAGTCAAGTATGCAAGCGTACAAAAAATGTGTCTTGAACGTTTGCTCGCACAAACCTAGAATAATAAAAACATAACAAGAGCAAGATAATAATAATAATGAAATAAACAAAGAAGTACCAAAATTAAATGAAAAATTTTAAATCTATTTACAGAATGGAATAATAATAGTTTTGAAATGGGATATAAAATGATGATGAAATATTGACTGTACAAAGGAAATATGGACTGCGATATGGACCAAGAAATGGTGAGTGCAAAAATTAAATGTGACATGCAATAAATAATCAGGAACTGTGCAGAGTTGCAGTGAGTTGTTGAAGAGGTCCATGTATACGGGGGTTAATTGTTCAGCACAGTGCTATTTATTTTGCTTTAAAGTGTATCTTTATATGTGTGTCTTAACCTTGCTGTCTTATGTACACATTTACTAAAGCCAAACTCTGTTGTATGGCGTTGCAGGACTGGAGGGAAGTCAAGGGCAAGCCAGACAAAAATTGGGTGGAACTCTTCTTAAAGTTTGACAAGCTGAAAATGAAGGAGGAGAAGCAAACACTCTATACCAATGCACCTGTGCTCTCCTCAGTCTCTGAATAAGTCTCTTGCAAAGCCACACAGCTACAATCGAGGCTGAATGTTCGGAATACCAAGTAAAACACAACTAAAGGGGAAGTAAAGAGACAACGGCCCACGGAGGGAAGAAGGGGAACAGTGTAAAAAGGTAACAGTGTTTAGCTGACAGTTTAAAGTTACACTAGATCCAACTCCTCAACACTGTCAGCAGTCATAAGAGAGCATGACGAGTCTTCATCGGCACTGTAGTAGGTCTGAGCTGAACTGAGCTGAACAAAGAGAAGGGGGTGCAGGTAGTGCAGTGATAATCAGGGAACACAGAGCAGTCCATTCCCAGTTCTAATGCCATTTCATGTCATCACGACCCTTTTCGTGAATAAAAAGGGAGGAAAATCATGCTGCAACTGGTGTATATTCTAACATCTCATTCTTTCTCTCTCTCTCTCTCTCTCTCTCTCTCGACTGTGTCTCTCTACCACCCATCCTCCCTCAAACCTGATTGTTTGCTTGGACTCCTCAGGGGCTCCCTTAATAAATAGTGATGAGATAAGTAGGAGAGCTACTTCTCAGCGGGGCAGTGAAAGAAATAAACATTTCCAGGAGAAATCCAATAAGGTCGAGGCTGGATGATAATGGGAGTCCCCAGCCAGTGGTCTATGTTCCGCGACCCGGGCATAACTCCAGTTACCTCAGTGACCTGCTTCCATCTGGCTCTGTCGGGCTGCTCCCGCCTCGCACGCATCACAGGGTTGGTGACCTATTCTGACCATTTCTCTCCAGTGACTCCTCCGAGGACCATATGCATCCACAATCAGAAGCTCCCTGTGGATGCGTTTCCTATTTTATTGTGCCATCCCGCCTACATAAACAGTGTGCAGGGAATGCAAGAGCTCAGTGGGGAACAGGGGAAAAGAGAAGCTACAGTGTGGCAGAATGGCAGAGAGACAGCGGGAGGAGTACTTTGTGATGGTTTGTGGTTGGCGGCTAATGGAACAGTCTAAAAACCATTGCACTCAACTATGAGTCTGCTGCTTCGTAGATTATAACTGATGCAAGAGCAGACACTGGAAAGAACACACACACATACAGAGTGGCAAACAAAAAAATAAATCAGGCCAAACGCCTACACTCCAATCTCAAAGTGTCAAATAAAAACAGACTTACTTTATTTCGGCATTGTACAATAGGACACAAAACTTTTGCAAAGTCTTACAAAATCCAAAAAAGGATAAAAGGATTTTTACTGCTTTTTACTGTGTGAGTCAGTATGTGTGTCTGCAAGTGAATGCAGGTGGTAATGTTTCTTTAAAGGTGCACTATATGACATTCAGTCTCACTAGATGTCGCACTAGCACCAGCATCTCAGATCTAAACGAATGCGTACGTCCTTTAATCAATAAAGTTGAAAAAAAAAAGAAAACTCAGATCAAATTGTCAAACCAGGCAGTGCTGATCAAATATGGATCAAGATTCTGTTGCTGCATTGCCTTTTTCTTGTCTTAAATGTTTTCAGGAACATATTTTAGTGTACTGTTTAGCTGTAATATGAGAAATTTTGTGAACCAGTCGCCATGTTGATGCGAGGAGGACAGTGAGGGACTCACATGCACTAACTTGTTTGCGCCGCCGAACCAGCTATCATAACAAAGAAGAGAGAAGCTGGGATTACGACACACAGAGGGAGCGTGACTTCATTCTCTGCTCAGGACGCCATTACTTCACCATATCTTTACATAGTAATAGTTGTTTGCTGACATCTAGTGGGGTTGAATGTCTTATATTTACCTTTACCTTTAATACATTGTGGTATTATTGATGGATTTACCCCATCAACCCCCCCTCTTAGCTATTACACCATTGAGTGGCAGTCTGTGCTTGTTTGCTTATGAGTGTATATGAGTGTGTAAAGAGATTTTTAACCATGCTTGTGGTGAGGCTCAAGTGATGGCATGGTCAGTCAGTTGATCCACCACTTTGGTTCAGCCTGAAATATCTCAACAACATTTAAATAGATCGCTATAATATTTTGTACATAAATTCATGATCCCCAGAGGGTGAATCCTGATGGCTTTGGTGATCTTCTGACTTTTCATCAAGCGCCACCAGCTGGTCAAAAGGTTTTAGTTATCCAGTGAAATATCTACTATGGATTGGCACAGAATTTTGAGACATTTATATTTCCCAGATAATCCTGATGACTTTGACTCTGACTTTTCCTGTGGTGCCACCTTGAGATTGACTTTTGTTGTTTTGAGTAAAGTGCCTGACATGATTGTCAGATATTCATGTCCCCCCTCAGAATGAATTGCAACAAAATTGATGATAACTGACTAGTCATCTAGCAACATCATCAGTTCAGAACATCAGTTGGTCCAATACTTTGGTTTATGACTAAATACCTGCAAAACTGATAACATTCCCATCAGCCTCAGCTGTGCTGTGTGTTTAATGCTAATTAGTAAATGTTAACACACTAAACTAAGATGGAGAACATGGTAAACATTTGACCTGTTTAGTTTTGGCATGTAAACACTGTTATTGTGAGCATGTTAGCATGCTGATGTTAGCATTTAGCTTGCAGAGCTGGCTGTGTGGCAGTAGACGTCTCATTTTAAAAGATAAGAGAAAGAAAATAAATACTTCATGTAAGCCCATAGTTATGTTGGAAAGAAGATAGACATAAAAACAGTAACAAAGAAAATGAGTAAGAGAAGAAGGTTGGGGAAAAGACTGAGTAACTGAGTCGGTGTCTTGCAGGCACAGAGCGTGACTGTGCAACCTGCACTTACTTAAATCAATCTGTTGTGCTGCTCATCTCGACCATCCAGCAGAGAAGGAAAGCAGATGCTGCGATACTAAATGCTACAAGAGACCAAAATAACTCAGCTCAGAGGTTTTGAACAGTTAAAATCATCATAAAATGTTAATTGAATTACAACAGCTAAATTGATTGAAATGTAATGCACTGACAGAGCACTTTTGAGTGCAGCTTTATGAAAGCTGTGATAGAAGTATGCATCTGGGACAGACCTTCACTGCTGTCTGTCAGCGTGGTCAGGTAAACATAATATCCTCGCTATCAGTTCACATCAGCCCTTTCTTTCAGTATGAATTATTCATTTGCTCACTTTCTTTAAGCAACACAATGTCAACATGAACGATAAGAAAGCATTTAGGATTCCCCACCTGTATCCATGTAAATATTAGCATTTATTACAGTAGACAGGCCTATTTTAGCTATTACAACAACAAGGAAGTGCTACAGCCTGCCAAAGGAGTCTAAAACAATGCAAGAAATTGCAATGTACCTATTGCTCATGTGTCAATTGGGGAGCCACTAAAGTGCTGGTAACATGCTCTACCTACAGTACAGTGTTCCCTACATGCCAGGAGGAACATTTCATTGGCTTTTCATTTCTGAATCACACAGCAGAGATTACAGAAGTACCCATTGTTATGCTGAGTGGCCATAAAAGAGGGGGGAGAGGCATTTTGTATGGAGATCTGTTTGCCAATTACTCTATCTTTTGTGTAGACACGGTGTGAGCAATGAGAGGAAGCATTGAAAATCCCATATGAAGAATTCATATGATTGCTATCGTGGAGTGAGGTTTTGTGGTGTTCTCACAGAATGTGTTCACCTAATTGGATTTTCACGACATTCAAGAGCACAGCAAGAGAGGGAAAACATGCAGGATGAAAAAAGGAAGCAGGGAGAAATAGAGGCAGTCAGTAATACTAAAATGGGAGTTTTCTAAGATATTTTAAGATTTATAAAATATTTGCACAACCGTTCCTCTCTTGTTTCATTACTTAAATGGGGTTTGCAGTCAAACCAGGCTCAAATTCTGGGTTTGTGAAGTTGTTCTTCTAACCCTTGAATTGCAGTATTATCCCTTGTTGGAGGATATTAAACTGCATTTGAGAGGAGCTGATTCAGAGTGAGCAGGTAGTGCAGCTCAACAAAGACTGCTGGAAAGTGTGTATTTTCACTGATTCCTGCACTGGGGGCAGGCAGGCAGCTGCAGGCTAATCTGCAGATGAACACATGTATATAGGTAAACGCGACGCCTTTCATTCTGAGCACAACAGCAAACACTCTCAAAAAATTCACACAAGCACAGGCAAATATGCACACACACATGTACACCATCTTCCACATGCACACGTGTTGTCACGCATGCTCGCACATGTATGTACACACATCCGAAAAAACATCGAAACACGTACTCATAGGAACAGGCCTTTGTTAAGCTGAGACGAAGAGATAATGTCACAATGTTGCCTTTGGCATAAGAGATTTACCCGTGCACTTGTTTTCCCTTTTTTCTCCCTCTTTTGCTCCTTTTCATTTCATTCCCAGTTTTGAGAAAATGGGAGGAATAAATAGTTGCAAGCCCGGAGGAAATGGTAAACGGGACGCTATATTGAAGGCTCTGTCTCTGTTGCTCACACATGGATGTCTCATCTCTGGCTTCATGTGGTGTGTACATGAAGGTGACCAAGGTGAGGATCCTGAATAATAAGGTTACATCAGCTGATTTAGTGAAAGACCATACTTTTTAAAATGGCTCTGTATGGACAAATGCCCCCACACAGACCTGTTCCCATAGTAGTACTATACTCCGTGTCAGTGTTAAGTGAAAGGTGGAAGCCTTGAAAGGCATTTTCAAAAGAATATCTATCTATCTAAGTTGTCTAAATGCTTTCAGAGCTACAATGTGTTACCATAGTTACATCACGTGATCAAAAATAGTTTGTAAACAAGCATACTCTATTTGCACATAACTGCAACAGCAAACTAGTACACTGCAATGATTAATTTGACAAAAATAAGGTGTAATTATTCAATGTACTTTTTTAAAAATTCAAATGTATTTATTGGGTTTTGAAACATTTCCATATTATCATTTGATATACTTTGATGCAGTGAAAGGTTGTGTTATTTTTATTATATTTTACTGATTATTATAAATTATTATGAATGGGTGACTACACAGTGACTGCCGATAGCTGACACACAATTTGGTGGCACACCTTATTCGTCCTCAACTCAACAGTAGACTGAAGCCTGAAAAGTGCTGAGTTTTTGACATCTGTTTTGTCTTTATTCTCACACTACAGGTGTACAGTGCATGTACAAACAGATCTTAAACACTGAATCTTCCATCTCAACTGACTGTCACCATTGTCACTGAATGTAGCTTTTAGCAGAAGAGCTCCACTTCCCGATGGCTGAGAGAACCATTGTCAGCTCAGCCATGGTACACAGTACATTACTCCCTCGTTAAAAGCTTATTAAAAGACTGCAAAAGCCCCAGAAACAATCATGATGATTTGTACTGAACTGAACATAACAGCTTGAACCAGCAACAGACTGAACAAATTACTGAACAGAATCAGCACTGAATGTCGCAGCGATATGAAAGCCGATGTGTTCACTTACTGTTGTACTTATTGAAGTGCATTTGAGCTGTGATGCCTAGCTTAGAATAAAGTAAACACATGACACAATCAGTGACTACGAATCTTTAAACTGAATTGACGGTTTCCAACCACCAAAGTAATTTGTTATTTCCATTTAATGTCACACTTAAGGGAAAAAATACAGAAAAATGTGATTTCAATGACCAGGTTTTGCCTGGTTTTTTACTTCAGATTAAAAATGTTCTCCAACTGAAACCAAAAAACATTCAGTCTGCAACCTGTGGTACACCAATGCAATATTAACACAGCAAGTGTCCATCAACAGGGTGGATGGCGGTCATACAGCCTGACAAATAGTGACCTGTAAGCACTGACACGTCGATGTGATGACTGGCATGGTGGCACAGAGCTCTGCCAGAGTGGGGAGGACAGGGTGGGTGCTGGGGCACTGGGTCCTTCAGGGATAGCACTTAGTATTCAGCATGGCATTGGATTCTTAACCTTCCCCCTGAGCCCAGGGTTATTTACACCAGCCAGTAGCTTCCTGCCTTCTTTCACACATCCCCTCATCCCCCGCCCCGTCTCCATATCTCCCCTTCCCAAGGGGGTACGGGAGTTGGTAAAAGATATGCTTTGTGTCATAGCAGAGGCAACTGACACCGCTTCAACAACATGAGGATTTAGCCTGCAAACAGAGAACTAATGCCCTGCACGTGCAGGGAATCTCTTAAACACACCCGCATCCATCTGCTTATGGATACCCAAACATGAATGGAAAGGCACACGTTTGCACACGCACGCATGCTTGTGCAGACATATTCACAGAGTGGAATAAGCATAACAGAGGCACCCAGGAGTTCACACAGAGACAAGCTGGCACGCTTACACCCGCAAAGAGATGCACACGCACACACACACACACACACACACACACACACACTATGAGGTAATGAACAGCCTGCCGCAGTAAACGGCCCCCGGCATGGCTTACTCTAATGCTCACAAAATTGCTTTTAATTGGTGGAAGAGAATAAATCAATGCAAACCATGTTTATAAAACTGGCAAAGGGGAAGAGGAGAGGAGAGAGGGCAAAAAATGAACAGAGAGGAACAAAGGCTGGAGTGTGTGGATCATCAGACGAGGCTGCTCTAGAACACTGTTGTGTTGACAACTTTTTTTTGTTTTTGTTTCCCCTCTCTCCAAGGCCTAATAAACTACTGTTACAAGTATATTGCATCTCATCACAAGGCTAGTAGAGTCTAGATCAGTGCAGGCTGCAGGGTCATATCTCCACACAATGAGTCAGTAAGTCTGATAAGTATTGGAGAATCCTCAGAGAAACAGGAGGCTCTCGGGTGCCCCAGGACTCGCCCCACTCGCCCACAGCTGCTTTGATGAAAAGTAGCTGTCAGTCATCTGATCGACACAACTTCATTCATGGCTCACTGACCTTTGCAGAGAAAGCAGGGGAAGGACAGCCCACCCACCTTGCACAGAGATCGACACACTGAGAGATAGAACAATAACAACCTCAGAGGCTCAATGAGATGACACAGCAAAGAGTTCTACCTCTCTATGAGAAAGACGAGACTGGAGCCGAGAGGGCTGAGGCGTAGAAAAGGATGCTGTTATGTGTATGTAGTGTGTGTGAGTCTGTGTTCTTGCAATGAACAGCAGTGGTTAAGAACCACTACAGCCCAAACTACAGGCAAGAGGGACAAATCGAACTCAAGAAATAAATTATAATTTCCTGTAGGTCACCGTCTCGTTACCAAATGCTCACAAAATGAAAATTGCACCTGCTCCTTTGGCTGCAGCCAGTTGATATGCCTTAAAATATTTAATTTACACTCACCAGGTAAAATCCATTGAAGCCAGCCAGTAACATCAATTGAATTAAGGCTGCTTCTTATAAAGCATGGATTCCCTGCTCTTTCAGCTGAGTGGCTATGCTGACACCTTGTTTGCAACCACAAGGCAAATAGGATTAGAAGGAGACAAGGGCCGCTAATGTAACGACACAACTTTTCAAATCATGCAAAACCACAGAGAGCCACTAACACCCAAATATAGCAAAGAGAGAAAGTAGTAGTGCAGTCTATTAAAGACTCAATTCGTATCTGCAGAATTGGCACCTAAACTGCTGAAACTCTGTCATCCAACTGGTACTTGTTCAAGTAGAGAATTAGTTGGGTTAAGGACATTTTTCTTCACCTAGAAATTAACTGTGTGAACACGAGACTTCTTGTTACTGCTACACAAAAATGATCTTCACTCTTTAAAATTGAAAAAAAAAACATTTTTTGGACATTTTTTTTTGGGGAGCAGACCAAGCTGCAAACACAACACTGACATGTAATCAACATATAAGATTGTTGTGGCACATGTGTCTGTTATTTGCACATCCAGCAGACACAAAGCAACATTAGCTTATAGCTGTACAGTTGTCCAATATTTCTCCTCCTTTTAGCTCTGGTTTTGGTCTCTGGCACCTTCATGTACACACCACATTGGTCTCTGACACAGTATAGCCTATATGTTTCCTAAAGGAAACATATATACTGTATAAGTATATATGCTGTAAGTTGTTGCAAAAGAAATACCATAAGTGATCTTGAGATGAGTGAAATAATTGGTCTTGATTCTGTCACCTTCCTCGGTGATGATGATGTCTGTGACTGCATTGCTAACAGCACTACTGCTACATCAGAAGCACCAGTATCATGTTATTGCTGTTTTAGACTCTTGTCCCAATCCTCGTGGTGATGAGAGAGTGCTACAGCATACAATACTAGACTGTGATTGGCTATCATCAAATGTGTCCGTCATAAAGGCTAAAGGCTTGTCTACACAGTAGGGTATTTTTACACTTCAAGTCTTTTTTCTTCCTTTTCATGTTCGTAAGGCTGAGCGCTGCCAAAACACAGTTGACCTACACCAGTTGAGTAAACAATGAGTAATGTTCTCTAACGTGATAAAATGTCAGTAATGCCAGCTACTTATGAAAGACTGCAATTCACAGTCACAACGTGCACTGGTCAAGTAGGTAATGATAACCATTGACTTGTTGGGCCAACATGATACCACAAAAACTGAGCTTTTTAAATTTGACTTTCAAATTGTATTAGTTGTAATTTTGATATTTTTCTACATCACAAAAATAACATTTGTTAAACTGCCTGGAAACCTATAGTATGTTATTTTAATCACATTGTTCCAATTCTTTCCTAATGCCAGAATTACAGTGGGGTGTGCTGACCCCTATTATATGACTAAAAGGTCATCCGCAGAGTTAATTATCACCACAGCTGCCGGTGCCCTTGGCCTGTGCACTTGACAATACATTACTCAGCTGTGAATGACAGGTGACAGAGCCTATGACAGGCCAGGTGACACTGTATTGAAGTGGGCAGTGGAAGTTGTATTCTTGTCTGTGTATGTGTATGTAGTCAGAGAGCTGAGGATAGCTGATAGACTCAGCTGTCAGAGCAGCAACCCTAGAGGTCTTAAGGCTCAAGGCTCTTGTACCATCCCACCAGGGACAAGTGTCCTTCAGGTTTCTCACTCTAACATACACCCTCACACTCACATTGATACTGCAGTGCCATCATAAAAGGAGAAAGCTCCATCTGGACTCACATGTGTTCTTGTGTGTGTTTCACTTGCATTTGATTTTTTATAATCAGTGTTGCAGACATGAATCAACTCTTGCTTTGTTAAAATTAAACTGAAGTATGACAACATACAGTGGGTCATAAAAAAAAAAACACAGCTGAAACAAAGGTAATCACCACCACCAGGTTTCTGAATATCTTTAAAAGAAACATCTGCCCTAAAGCATTTAAAATCTTACACATCTTGCATAAAAGCTCTGCAGAATCAAAGAATGAGGGCGTCTTTGTAGGCCCGTACACAGAGAATTCCACCATGAAAGAGGCATTCGACCAATTTCTCCTCCAACGGCAGCAGCCTGACACACATCGAATTTTCAAGAAGGTACATGGGTTTCTCATTCACTACAAGATTAGATGGTAGTTGCAAGGCATTTTGGGAAATGTAGAAAACACTGACTGAGGTGACAGTAGACAAATTATCTTGACTAAGGCATAGTATGTCACAGTACCATACATATTACTAAAGCTGCTATAATCAGTATTTCAAGGTTAGCAATGTTAGCAACTAGCTGAAGTATTTAGCAGCTAAAGGACCAAATATTTCCTTCTAGAGTTGGTGGAGACCAAAACAGAGCCAAAAGTGGGCTTGCATTCATCCTGAGGCAAGAAACATGATTCAAAATAAATGCTAATGTTGCTTCATATCTGCTGGATGTGTAAACTGTTTGCTAACAGTGTTGACATATCAACTTTTAAAGGTGATTATATATCAATGTTGTGTTTATAGCATGTTTCCACTGTCCTGAAGGGGCAGAAAATAACAATAAGTTGATTCAACTAAAAATTAAAGCCCTGGCAGTTGCACAGCATAGTTTATCCATGTGTCCAAGCTAAATATGTCGTGCTAGAAGCTTGGTGATGCACCCATGCACCATACATGTCTGTTAGTAAGTGGATGTCATGTACTATGTGGATTAAGGGGGCACAAAATGGCTGTAAAATGAATTGTGATAGTAAAGGAGGTGATTTATAACCATTTGTCTCAATTGTCTCAATGTCAGAATAGGGCTGAGCAGAAAAAGAGAAAGGGAAGGAAATGAAAGAGGAATAGTGTTCAAAGTGTTGAGTTTCTACTTCCTTCTGCCTCTTTCTTTTTAAGGTTATTTATCCATTCTCTTTCATCTTCTTTGTTCATCCCCTTCTCTTGCTCTCTGACATTCAATTGTCATTTCCACTTGTTGTCTGTAAGCATCTGTGAGTCAATCCATTTGAGGTAGAACACCCACAAACACACACATACACACCCACACTCTCTCTCCACTCACTGCTAAGTGCACATTATTTGCGGTATGCTTCATTTCACCTTAACTAAGGCTGTTTACTCGGCATACACTGTGAGTTAATGAGACTGTGACAATTAATACTACTTGTTTACAAAGTGCCAATGCTGTCACTGCTGAAATGTCTGTGCTGAAATTCTTCCATACAGTGACAACCTTGAACTATGAAAGAGAGGTATTATAGCTTATAGCTTGTATGTGTGTAGATCTGTGCACACATGTCTGCAAATAACACACCACACCACAGTTAAAGGAAAGGCCACAGAAGAGATTTTTTTTTGTGAACAGATCAGATTCTATCAGAAAATTTGCAAAGAGCAAACACGTCTCTGTTTGTCTAATGACTGCAGTAGATTCACATTACAAACTAGCAGCAAGATACCGACCTGCCCTTCTTGTATGATATCTAAAGATGGCAAGGTGCCCTGCGTAATGCTCATGTGTGACATGAATACACTATCAACCGTCTGCCTTTTAGAGACTTGCTTTGTTTGAATTTCATTCTCGCTTCATTCCCGTTATAAAAGGAGCTTGAAATCACCTCCCCACAATATTTATACACGATACCTTCTCTGCTGTCTGTCTGCAGCGAGGAAACAGCACAGTTCAAGGTTTTCCCTGAGCTGCCATCAGCTTAAAACACATACAACAGACAAACAATGTCGAGGCCTCAGCATATAAGAGACCTGAAACGAGCTGCTTGTAACCATACGGGTCTCCGTGCTTTGCAGCGGGAGTGGAGTGCTGCAGTTTGTGCAAAAAGATATTGTGGCATTTTACCAAGGCTCAGGAGGATGGATGTAGCTGACACTCGCGTCTTCTGCTCAGCAGCAAGGAGATGGGGACGTCAGACAGTAAATTGCCAACAGAACGGGAAAGCTGAATCCTGTGAAATTTGCATTTTAACAGCTACAGTACACAAAAGTGTCAAGAGCCACTGCCGTACAAGATGATACACTGAAAACCAGGAAGAGATGAGGGAGGGAATATGTGAGGAGAGGACAGCAGAAATCACATAAAGAAACATATCGAAGAACTTTTTACTGTATGGCAATGTTGGCAATTTTACACTTTTACATGCCAAACTGTCCCATGTTAACTTCCCATAACAGTCATTAAGTCAACCGGGTGCTATAATCACTGAAGTTGATCTGTCATATAGGGCCCTACAAGGCTCCATATCATGATGTACATGAATTATACGAGGAAATTAATTGTCAGGTACTTAAATAAATTTTTATTCATTAGTAAGTCAAAAATTAATGCACAGAAAATTAGAGCTTCTTTTTGAATAAGGTATCGTATCGTATCTTACTCACTCATCTCATCTAAGTTAATTTGCAGTGTGTTCTGCTCCTCTCATCACAATACTGTTTTAGGCCTGGCTTCGGGAGGTTATTTTTCCCCTCCCTTGCCAGTCCCTAGAAAATTTCAATGCCCTTTCACCAAAATTACAAATACACATAAAGGTGTGTTATGAAAATTTAATCAAGATCTAATCAATTAACGTATTCAAGGCTGTCAACATTAAGTGTTTTTATTTTGGTGATTCAAAATTCAGCCCCCTTGAGTCACCTATTCAAGGCATCAAAGGTGAGATGAATAATTAACCTCTTGATCCAATTATTTTCAGTGGACTAAGGAAGTAGTGGGCTCTGAGGAATTGAAAGGCAACCTGAGGCAACCATTGTTTTCCTTTGTCAGTCACAAACTTTTAACACTAGCACTTGGTGCTAGTGTTAAGACATGTCATTCTGTGCCACTGTCAAATGTAAAAATATTTTGATTATCTGATTGGACGGAGAAGCAGCTGTTAGCCCTGTTCTATATCTTCCTCTAGCATAACATTCCTCTTTGAAGCTAGCACACAGTTTGATATTAGGTTCACATCTGGACAAATTTTGGCATAAGCAAAGATAATCTAAATTGTTTGCACAGGTGAATGAAATCAGGAATGGGGCCCACACTGACTAATTCTGGTATATGGATGCCCCTTACTACTCATTACTGCCCTGCTGAGCAGCTGGTAAAATAACCAACGAGACTGAATGGAGCAGGCATTTCATTTGTCTTCCGTCCTCCTGCAGTGGGTGAGATATAAGAGCAAGAAAAGCTGCTGTACAATCAATGAATGTGAAAATATTTTGCCAGTTAACTGTATGTTCCCTCCCAGGGGTGTGCAATGGTTGCAACAGCCTTTGAGATCCATTTGCTTTAATTTGGTGGGTGTGCCATTTGTGAAAACCAATACATCACTTATGAAAACCCAGTGAAACTGTGATGTAAACGCTAAAGTGCTCCTCACAAGCATCAATATGCTGTGGAGAACATACATGACTTGGTGACCATCATATATATACTTAAGGATCCACTCCAGACATTATTATTATTATTATTATTATGATATATAAAAATGCTTTGCTTGGAAAAATAATGTGTGTTAGATATGATTTTCACACAATTAAGTATAATTATCCTGTTAAAATCCTTAAAATGGCATCTACTCCTTCTCCCTCATTAAAAATTCCAGAACCCATGAATATGCAAATATTTTTCATTTTAAAAGTTTAATTGTGGGACACAATATGTCTCCTATTTCACTGAAAAGTCCATTCTCAGTGTATGTGCACTGGAGGCTTCAAGTTTCCACATCACGTTTGTGTAAGTTGTGTACTGGATCACAATTGGCTCCTAACTAGTTAGAATGTCACAAATTGTGTTTGTAGGCCCACCCTTTAACATCAGACTTTCGATGAACACAGAGAAACTTTCTACTTCCAGCAGACGAATGTGAGAACAGCCCTCTAGCATCAAACTCTGCACATACATCATTCTGCACAGTGACGCTCAAACATCCAACAGTAGGAACAAGGAGAAAAACATATTTTGGAGTGGAGGGGGACTTGAAACATTTGCCTTCATTGAGAACTAGAACTAGAGCAGAACTATCCATTAGCTATTATTGCAGTTTTATACAACAGTTAGTTCAGGCCAAGTAATTTGATTGGACAAGAGGCTTTCCATGAGAGCTGATGTAGAATATAACAGTACTGGGACTTTTAACTAAACATGTATCCCTCTGCTTTACAGGTGTTCTAATGACTGTTAATTACATTAACGGTTGTTACCTAGCTAAGATTGTAACAAACTTTGTACTATACAGATGAACATATTTCCACAAATAACATTTTAGTCAAATTATGAATGGTCGTCAGAAGAGGACGAAGGAAAGGAAAGAAGTCTGGAAGCTTCAATGCAAACCTCCAGATGTGTTCATATGGCATCAGCTGACATAGATAAGTTAAAGAGCAAAAGTGAGGCTAACACTGTAAGGCAAACAACATGGGCTTTGAACTGCTTTCAGACTTGGCTAAATCTCAAAAATATAAACATCGACATTCAGTCTGTTAAGAAGACTGAGCTGAATACAGTCTTGAGGCAGTTTTATGGATCCATCTGGACAACTAAAGTGGAGTTCTACAGCATCAGCAGCTACCTTGGACTTCGGGCTGGTTTAAATCGTTATATCAATGAGCCTCCGGTTAGCCGTTCATGGAATTTAATGCAGGACTCAGGATTCATATCAGCTAATAATGCTTTCAAAGGTGTTGTAAAAGAGATTAGAAGGGCAGGGAAAGACGAAACAACACACCATCCCCCAATTTCACCTGAAGACTATTCTGCAACACTAAGTCCAGACAATCCGAAAAGTTTAATGAACAAGGTCTGGTACAATATTCAGTTGGACTTTGGACGCAGGGGTAAAAAGGGGAATCGGGATCTCAACCCTGACTTATTCATCATAAAACGTGACGAGAATGCAGCAAAGTATTTCACCATGACATTCAACGACGAAACCAAAATCATAAAGACCTACTGGAGAGAGACAGAGAAAATCGGAGGGCCGCTATGTTTGAGGGGCGAGGAAATCCCCTCTGCTGGGTAGCATCTTTTGAAAAATTCCTGAGAAAAATTCCGCCTGGTGCAAAAGCCCTCTATCTGCAGCCCAGGAGGGTAACAGCTCCGACAGACAGCTTCTGGTATACCGCCATTCCCCTGGGAGTAAACCTGCTGTCACAGATGTTACCCAGGATTTGCAAAGAGGTAGGGACACACACGTCTTACAACAACTGCAGCCTGAGAGCCACTACCATACAGAAACTGTCTAATGCGGGACTTGAGGCAAGGGAGATCATGTCAGTGAGTGGGTATACAGAAGGTGAGATGCTTTATATAAACATACAGAGACTACAATATGAATTGTGATATATAATGAGTCACGGAGCATAAAAAATATACCGATAAACAAAAAACTTGTTTGTCTTGCAGGTCTGAAAAGCTTGCTAAAAAGTTACAGGACACCATCCATGGAGAGCAGGAGATGATGGAGCGACGCACTGTCTGATCAAGCTGTTAACTCATCAGAATCACACATGCCACCAAAGCGACTGTCAACAGACTCTTATTTCACTGGTTGCACAATAAATGAAAATAGACAGATAAACGTACACAATACAAAGTATCTGGCCTGCAGTAATGTTTAGACCTCATGGATGTATTATAAGAGCTGGATACCAGACTAAAAATGGTGCCCATTCAGTCCTATTAGAATTGCTCAGCTGGTGCATACAACAAAAAAAGTTTCTAGCTTCTGGGTTTGTTTCCATGTTGTGTGGCCCACTGAATATGCGCAGTAGTGTTTCCCCCTGCTGGCCCAGCCCTCGAGTTCCCGCTTGGCCCATAGATTTTACATTGTGATGACGTCACAGATTTTTAAATCGCTTTTTTCAGGTCGAGGAAAATTTTATGAATATAAAACCTCAAACAGTTTTACAGACGTCTCATTTATAATGGTGGTCTATGGGGAAAATGGTTTTTGGTCCGCAGGGGGGATTTTTCGCTGCAATACCATGAGTGGGCACTGGGAAAAATTGGCTGCAAGGCTGAGCAGCAGCGCCCTACCCAGTTCTTATTATACATCCACGGTAGATCTACACAAAGTAGCAAACTAGTGTGCAGGAAAATGTTTATGTGTTGCTTGGCAACAGTCCAGTCACGGAACTATTTGTGTTGGCGGAGCCAAATAAATGAAATCATAATCAGTTCTTGCTGAGAATACCTCTATAGTTGCTTGTGTTAAGCATCTATTACTTTACATTGGCATACTGTAAATGGGAAAGTGATCATTTTAAAAACTACAATCCAAAAAATCACAAAAAGCAGCCTCAATGATTACCATAGAGTCCAATCAACAATCTAAAATTATACATTTATAGGACTGTAGACCTGCATTACAATGTAATATACAGGGGAGTATCACTTCTGACAAGAAACACAAATAGAGCCCCTATTACGCTACATACAGCTGTGAACTTGGCACAGCAGGGTGCCATTTAAATTCACATTTATCCCAGCAGTAGGAGGAACAATAATCTGTCATCATAGTTATGTGTTATTCTGACATGCTGATACAAAGGCACCTCAACCGTAATGGCACCAACATGTACTGTGAAATAATTAGCAATAACTTTTGCCAAGACAATTACACAACAAAATTTTGGCAAGTTACCAGCCTCTTCTGTGTTGATACTGATGCTTCGGCTTGCTATCCATTAAATCCACATAACATCATTTTATATTCTACTCATATTGCTCTGTTCTTTATTTTTTGATGATTTGTTCCCTATTCTATTCACACTGGTACAGTAAAAGGATACCTTTTTAGATTATTGTTATTCAATCTAAGGACCATTGTGCCTGCATGGGGAGTCTCGATGCTTTGCTGCGGTGAAGGACTCACTAGTAGAAAGGTGATCAAAAAAATCCATAATCTCTTTTCTTTGCCCTCAAGGTGACATCTGTTTTAAAAGAACCCTAATCTGGGCTGATATAAAAAGACTTTCAAAAGCCATTTCACTGGCTTTTGTTGAACTTCCTCTGGTGTCCTCTGTCCCATAGAGAAAAAAGCAGAGCCAATGATTATGTGAAAAGGTTCCTCTGAAGCCTCCACAGCTGAACCTTCACCCTGTTTTATGAATATCATTATGTCTTTTATACTGACAATGACACAAAATGCTCTAATCTACAGTACTTACGTAAGCTGCAATGCTAATCACGATGGTCACTAAGCCATTCTTTGCCTTCTCTGGTACTGTCAGTCACTTTATCCCTCTTTCATCCCTTTGGTGTTTCATAATAAAATCAAAATACTTCATTAACATTTTGAAAATTCTAATTAGCTCAGAAGATGTGCACAGAATGCTCTGAATTGTTGGTACCACTTTTAGTCTGAGCGCAGCCTCTGGTATCATTGTGACCTGAACAGACAGGCTCCTCTTTGCCTCAATCTGTGGATAAGAATGGCCGCTAAACACTGAGTGCTCCGAATGGCATACAGTCGCCGCATCCCTGTCCCCATCCCGAAGCCAGCTGGTGCCCCCCTCCCTGCCTGTTCCTTTGGCCCCCCTCCCACCAGTGTGCCACAGCTATCTCCCAGTATCAGCTGGAAATGTGATGGATGACAGGTGGAGGGAGAGAGAACAGGGCTCCTCAGAGCCCGTCAGGCCTGCTCCCACTACCCATTAGTCTTCCATTTAGCCCAGCGCTGGGCCAGCCACCCTGATCACACACACACTTTAATTTTCTGGTCAATGATGAATCCCTAACCTTCCTGCTGCAGGATGGGCCTGCAAGCTCCTCTCACAGGAGAGAAAGAGGCCACCATGGTTCATGTCTCTCAGTCTTTAGCCACTCAGACCAACCTCTTTGCTCCGCTTCCCCTTCCCCACTGTTAGATAGTGCCTAATGCTCCAAGAGGAGTTGTCATATTCTCAATGTCTGTCTAAGCTAAATACATACTGCAGAGGACATGCCTGCTCTCTGCGGGAGAACACATACTGTAGAGTGCACTGTAAAGAGCTAAACCGCAGTGAAACAAGAGAGCGATTTGAATTTTTAATGTGACAGTAAGAAAGTTGGGGTCAGCTCTTTTACTGTGTTATTTTCTCTTGCTTTGGTGCCAATGGGCTTGTCAAAGAGTCCTTGCAGCGGAGCAGCACATCTCTTAACAGTCCTGCTGGAACTGTAATTCTGCAGCCTGTTGGGTAAACCGTAGGTGCATTGATTAGGTCTGGGAGATCAAGGAGGGAGAGGCAGGCAGAAAAGATCACTGAGGACCTGCAGAGAATTGATTGGTTGTGCCGATCAGCCCCTTCTGCAGCCCTAACAAGGCCCAGACCTCTGACATCTGCCCAGGAAAAACTCATGTTGAACACAGAAACATTGACATCGAAGGCACCAAATGAACAAGTAAAGGTTGTGACCTTTGGAAATGCCAGACAGTTGAATAACATAACCAAATTTGGAAGTGCATGTGAAATGCCAGAGTACGGCATCTGAGTGGTCAAATCCCTAGGTGTTTGAATGAGAGTGAGATGAGCAGTAAATGTTGAGCAGAATACCTCCTGTAGACTGACAAACTAAAAGCATAACATTGTTTGATTTGCAGTCAGACCGTATGTTAGCATTATCGAGATATGATTTAGTCGTGAAGTACAACATCTCCATCAAATCAGTCATTGAAACAAGAACCCCAAGCTCCATACTGTAAGTGCAAGCCAAATATTACATTATCCCACCGCAACTTCCTGGCATAAAATCTAATCTTTAAGTCTTTTCACGTTCTATCTCTATATTCCTTTTACGAGAACAGGGTCTCCTCAGGTTAATAACAGTTTCTTCCTAAGATTATTACAGGAGGAAGAGGATGAAATGTAAAGAAGCGAGCTGCATTTTGATAATGCAGAGCTCTGCTCCATTTCCATCTAGGGCTACATGGCTGAATGTGAAAGGGGTTTATCAAAATCGTATACTTGACAAAAAAAGAAACGGATATGTTTTCCACACATTCATACAGATACTGTAAACCCTCCTTGATTAAATTTCACACAAACACATTAAGAAAATGTGCAATTTCGCTCCTTAAAAGTGGAATACCCTGCTTTTTTTCTCATTCAATGTGTTTCAGTACTTTTCCATATCAATTCCATAAGTACACAGTACTGTACGTTGCTACTGGAAACAAACATATGCCCAGGACGGTGCTATCTGTAGGCCTTTCCAGACAAGTACTTCCCTCCAGAAATGTGCAAGTCATATTTAAAACAGACAGTCCGTGTTTTTACTTGCAATGCAAGGAGAGGATGAAAATCCATCATTACCTACTAATTCAACAGCATGTGAGGAAAAGAGGAATAAAATGAGAAATCAAAAGCCCTTTCCTGCAATGGTAGTGGCTTGGATGCTGTCAGACTATGTAAAACAGGCAGCAGAAAACTATACTCCAAATATAATTAAAGACATACTTTGCAAGAAAATTTACTTGGAGGGTTATATAGTCCTTCAACAACTACTAGTGGGGTTACTGACGCCTGGGAAAGACTTCCCTAGTGCTGTAGATGGTCAGCAATCAAGCTGTGAGAATAAACAGTTTGTCATTTTAATCACAGAGGCAGACGAGTGTGAACGCTCTTCTTCCTTGATGACATTATTTCTCAAGTCACTGCTGCTCTCCAGCGGGGCTGCCACTGTTTTGAGGAGGAAAAAGGTTATAGATTTGCAAGCGTTGTGGCTCTATCAGCAGCGGCCCTGTCATGTTTTTACAGAGTCAGCATGGAGCTTTCCATAATGGAGACCTATGTCTGAAAGCCAAAAAGAACTCTCTTTTTTCACGATAGGTGATTTAACAGAAGTAAACACAACAGAATATAGAGATATTGACACAAGAAAAACATCACAAGAACGACATGTCCCAACAGAGAGAGGGGCTTATGGGTAAGTTGCATCAATACAGCAATAGAGGAGAGGATGTACTGCACTGGAGTGGTTTGTAATGAGTAATGTAAATCTATATTGTGTTAGCACACAGCTCTGTAATAAAAGCCTGAAGATAGAAAAGCTGCATATAGTATGAATCCTAAAAGAAAAACACAAAATCCATTAATTTCACAGTGTGCAGGTTTACACATATTTTTCATTCTCCTATACACCTGACTTGTGTGAATTTGAACTTTGTCCAAATGCTTGCCTTCGTTAATAACGAGGCAGACAGAATTATTTTTAGGTGTGGCTCTGTGGATGGCAATGTTGGTCAATCATTTAGGTCCAGACTGAAATATCTCAACAATCATTGATAGATGGATTGCTGTAAAATGTGCTACAGATATTCATGCTGTCCCGAGACTTTTCATCTAGCACCACCAGCAGGTCAAACTTTTCACTTATCCAATGAAATATCTCACTATCTACCAAACCCAAATGTGTGCAAAGGTTACATTCAATTATTGAAGTTGTTGTATTGTTAATTGTGTAACAAGCCTCTGTTCAGGTGGCTGTTTCTCATGTTATGACTTAGTAAAACCGAGCAATGATGTTGGTGTCTTGAGGATTGTTGATGTAAAACTCAGGTGGAGACTCCCCCAGTTTTTCTTGGATCTGTTAATAGAAATCCTCAGATGCACTCTGGTATGTGAAGTTCTCTCAGAGAGGTTTTAAGTGTTTCTCCTCCTTTGCCTTCATTGTGTTCTGTTAGCATTAGAGTGCAGGCAGGATTATCCCTCACTGATCTGGTTTGGAGGTCAAGGAGCATCTCTCATTTTATGCAGTCAGGTTAAGATTGTCAGGCTGTCTATATATGATCAGAGGTCGAGGCTGCCACTGGGTCAGGGCTGAGTTTAGCTCAGTGCCAATATGTCATCATGTATTTAACATATAATTTTATAAACAAGAACCATAATTGTTTCATACACAAGAACTGTTAATATCAATATGAACAAAAGCTGATACAGAGATGTATTTTAAAAATAGATTGATAATACATCTCTGAAAACTCAGAGAGGCTATTCTTCTGTGCTTAAGCTTCATGTTCAGCTGTAATATGACTTAAAATTATGTGATCTTTGAGCCCAGTAGTGAAGGATAAAGTCCAAGTAGTTTCTGCAAGGTAACACAGAACACAGCTGCCTGCTGCAACTGGAAATGTTGGTATGAGAGCAGTTTTGGGAACAAGAAATTCAAAACAAAGAGTTGAGTGACGTGACCCATTGAAATAGTGATTATAGCTGCTTTAAGTAATGTTTTTAATGTTGGCTTATACATGTAATTGAGCACTTGTTTTACTGTGGTATTGCCACTTTTATGTTTACTGTAAGTAAAGGATCTGAATTATTACAATTAATAGTGAGAGTTTCTTTTTCTTAAACATTTTGTGTGGTTTATGTTGTGGTTACTTGAATACCTATTTATTCATTCCATAGAGTTGTGCAGTGTTGAGTTTGAAATCTGGAAAGTTGCACTCCCTTGCCTAAGCTTTCAGTACTAGGGCAACATCATCAGACAGCGTAGAAACACTGGTCATGATTGATGGTCAGTCACAGGCGAAAGAATAGTTCTCAGAACAATGACCCGTTTCACCTGTGGCAAGGAGATGAGTCGGTAGCTATGGAAACAGGAAAAAAAAATACCCAGCATGTTTGGATTTACAAGTATTTGGCATTTGTTTTTAATTAAAAGGTTTGAATTAACACAAAGGGTTTACTGCACCCTAATTAACATATGAATGTGGATATGGGCACATTGTTCCAGGGCCACTACATGATGTTGTACAGTAGATCTATACATATACAGTAGAAATTGATGTATTTCTGTTGCATAGTATAATACTTAAATCATGATATGCTTGTAACCACCACTACACAGTAGCTAGGGAGGACTAAAGGGAGGGAAAATTCTGCCTATTGTATAGAGGTATAATGGCGCTCTGCCTGAAACCATTGATTTGTTGCAGGTCTGAGGGGGCTGGGCTGCACTGGGGGACTGTGATCACAGGGGGCTGTACAACAGTAGCACTGTCTGTGGAGAGCAGAGCTGTTGCTAGGTACACATTTTACTGTCCTGATCCCTGAATGCAGCCAGCCAGAGATGCACTAGATGACACACAAGGTAGGGATAAACAGAGTAAATCCTACATTTGAAGTGGTTTCCAACAGGGTTTTTCACAGAGGTCATCAGAATCAGGACAGAGATTATGTGTAAAGTGTTAGATTGGCAAGGCAACCTGTAGGCCAAAGAAATCCAACCTGAGGATCATGAAAGGGTAAGAGAGGCACATCATCTCTAAATACTAAAGCGCTCCTGCCTGAGCAAGATAAAAATAGATGAGTCATACAAACTTATACAACAAAATGTAATGGTGAACAAAACTGTGCAAAACTATGCTGATTTTACAGTCACAAAAATATAACCTATTATATTGAGGTTAAAATAGGCAAAAATAAATGTAATATGTCCCTCTTTGCCTTTTGGCTAGGCTTCCAGTGCTTTTGAGAATTTAAAATTAATAGAGAAACACTGATTACACTGGTCCCAGTTGAGCTTGTGTCCTTGGGCTTTTCACACATTGCACGCCATTATGCATCCTGAAAGGCCAAATCACTAAGTCAAATTTAAATAACAGGACAGCCATGGCAAGGAAAATTAGAACTTGGAATTGCAGACATTTGTCTTTTTAAGCTGTCTGGTGGTGAGAATGTAGCTCTAAAAGTATTTGCATTATTTGGGAACTAGTAGGTTGAAAAACTTGTGAGGAGGGAATTTCAAATGTATAGCACTCTCATCTGTATATGTATAATCTATATTCAAATGCACATAATCGCTCGGATGTAGCTTAAAGACTTAAGAAAGGATTAAAGTAAATAAATCTGTTTACAGTGTCATGATGTTTTTAGCGAAGCTAGCAACAAGGCTCCTGAGTTGGTGGTTTGTCAGTCAACCACTTTTTTCCAGACTGAAATATTTCAACTATTAGATGGACTGCTGTGGAATTTTGTAGGGACATTATGGTGCCCAGAGGATGAATCCTAATGACTTTAGAGATCCCTTGACTTTACTCTAGTACCACCAGCGAGTCAAAATGTTCTCTTGGATTCACAGATTGGCATAAAATTTTGTACAGACATTAACGGTTCCCAAGCGATGTATCCTAATGACTTTAGTGATCCCCTGACTTTTCCTCCAGCGCCACCATGAGGCTGACATTTGTGGATTCACAGAAATGTCCACTGGATGGACTACCATTACATTTTTTGCAGACATTCATGTCCCCCTCAGGATGAATGTTAATCACTTAAGTGATCCCTTAACTTTTCATCTAGTGCCATCCTTAGGTCAAAATTTAAATATGTTCTATGCTTTGGTTTATGACTGAACATCTGCAAACCTAATGACATTCCCATCAGCAAGACCTGCACTTTGTGATAAGTGCTAATTAGCAAATGTTAGCATGCTAACACGCTAAACTAAAATGGTGAATATGGTTAACATTATACCTGTGCCAGCATGTTGGCATTATCATTGTCAGCATGTTAGCATTTAGCTTAAAACCCCACTGTGCCTACAGCCCACAGAGTAGCGAGTATGGCTCTTTAGTCTTGTTTTGGTTCATAGATAAAGGACAATGACAGAATGCACAAATATAGACATTCTTGAATCAATCTTCACTAGAGATAACATCTTGTCCTGTCAGATTTCATTACACATAAAAAAGAACTACAGGCCACCTGCAGATTTTTTCCCTAGACAGGACTGACAACACCATGTAAAATGTAGTTCATATTCTTAATGAGCAGATGGGTAATAAACAAGTGTACAAATTGTTTTGTTTTGATTTGAGAAACTGTAGCAGGCAGTTTTACAAGCAGCTGTTCTTCAACAATTACGTTTTTTGTTGTTACGTTTTATTTTCTGTGTTGTTAATATAATTAAAAAAAACAGATCCACTCATCATGTGATAATTTATGTGTGGTGGAAAGATCTTTTTATTTGAGTCTCTTCTCATCTGGATGTCATAAAAATTGAGGAGTGAGAGAGCCCTTCAGACTCATGTTTCTAACTGCTGACTACTTTTTATTCACTTGCCATAACAGCAAGAATGCAACTAACTGATATAATTAGCCAGTGTCAGTGAACAAGTGGCTACATGTGTCAGAGAAGATATAATACAACCAGTTGTAGTGCCAGTTACAGAGTTTTAAGGGCACATTAAAGTCAATGAAAATGAATAAGGAAACCATTCAATTTAGTCTTATTGTGCTCCGTCCAAGAAACAGCATTAAATCATATCTCCGTACTTCCCGAGTGCTAATAAAGTGAGCATCATTCAAGGTCTAATGGACGACATATTCAAACTGAGCCAAAGAGTCCATGTTTAAGAGTCGTCTATATTTCTACGAGAATCAGGAGCGAGATGGATGGATGGTTCTTTTAATATATTTTTAAAAAACTCTACTTCTGCCTTTCTGATCTATATCTGCTTTACTGTGGTACATAATTGATAAAAACAAAGATAAGTGTACAAAAATCTAGATACGTCAAACTATCATTTGTTTTTTTATTTAAGAATGCTCATGTGTAATAAGAAGCCCTTCATAAGAAAGGGCAAATGTATAAGGAGATGGACATCTATTATTATTAGCCCGGAAGAATCCATAAAATACTGACCCTAAATTAAACATGAAACAGTAAGGGTCTAGCTTAGGGACTGTAATTAATTAGATGAAAAACTCTTTGATCATGTTTATGCTTAGAAGGGAATAATAGTGTGGGGGGCAAAAGATAGTGTAAGTAAAAGACTGGGGATTGAATAAGATGACCCATTAATTAGCACTGAATAACAGATGAATTATTGTAATTTAATTCAGTCATCCTACAAAGAAATAATTACTGTTGCATGTATAATGTAGAGAGGGGGAAATGTATTGTGATCTCCGAGGCACTGATCTTGTCAATATATTCATCAGTGGTGAGGGCTTGGCCTCAATTAGCCTTCAAACAGGGTATTTGATTGTGAGGTTCAATGTATTTAATATTCGTCAACATTCAATTAGCATGCTAATCTTACCTGTAACAGTAGACCACGGTGGTTGCAAATCTAATGAATGGATGAAACAGAAAGATAAACTATCTATAAAGTAAATGTGATACAACTGGTGAACGCAGATGCTCAAACAGATGTTAAAATCAAAGAGCAATGATTATTCACCTACCTTTTTAAAAGCCACGTTTCAGTTCTGAGCGAGCGATGGGATATTTTGAGCAGATATTTTAGCAGTAAACACGCAAATAAATTTACTGAGCATATACTTTCTCCTTTAAATATAATTTATGTGCCTGCAAAAACTATTTCTTCTGTGCCCAAAATGCCACACTGCATGCTCAGGATTGAGGCACGAATATAAATCCATACAAACACTGGGATGCAATCAATTAGTAATGGTTGTAGCTTAAACATACTGTATCCCTAAATGTTTTCCTCTGTTCACTCAGTTTGTTCAGTGAGCTTTAAATTAGGAGAAATGTAACCACATCTGCAACTACACGGAACAATTTCAGTCAGTTTATGATTGTAAGGCTGCAAAAAAAGTCTTCACAAAAAATGTTCTTAGAGAGCAGCCAGGGACGTTTTGAAGCTTGTCATTAAATTCAAACTGATGCATGTTCTCGCAACTCTCCCATGAACACTGACATCTTATATCAGTATGATTCAGTATTTCCTACATTTAATGGCCTCTCGTGCATTTACTGTCTTGACACTGTATCTTATTTCTTCTGTGTTCAATTTTGTGCCTCTTTTTTATACCAGATGGACATATTTTATTCTGCATAAAAGAAATTTAGATTTGCATTGTTTACTGGGTTGTGAAAACTACTGAATTATGTGCATATTCAAAAACACCAAACTAAGACTTTGAAAACGTCTCATCAATTGTTCAGAATTGAGACACAAATATAAATCTCATATGTCTGAATGAAAACATTGAGCTGCAAGGGAGAAATAAAACCCTCCTGATGAGTAAACAAGCAGTATAATATCTGTGTTACAGTCTAATTGCATATGAATGCTATTCCTGGGTGTACAATAGTGTATTTTCACTGAGCAGGAGCCTAGGCTTATGATAGGACCCCCCCCCATGGAGCTGAGTGGGAACTAGATGTGGGAGCCATGCTCTGCTCTATTACAGCGCTGCTGCAGCTCTGTGTGCTCAGCTTTTGGCAGCAGTGTTTGTTAACGGGACCTCAGTCAGCTACTGGCAGGGCCACACATCTACCAGCTAATAAAAATGTAACAAACATAATGGGGAAAATTTAAATCAGCAAGCTCAACATAAGAGACATCAAGGTTTGACACCTTGTAGCGCCCCCCGCACTGCCTTAATGAAAACGTGAGGAGACTCCTAAAAACAAAATAGCTCTGCAACATTCACAAGTGCTGTGTTGGTGTTTTTTTTTTTTTGCAGGAATGTGTATCATGACATCCAGGAGGGCTCCAGAAAGTCTCTCGCTGTTGACACTATTAGCCACTTTAACAGGGAAAGACAGTTTGCTTTTGAAATGCACAAGTAATCTTCTGCAGGATGCCAAATCAAACTGAAACTTCTCACATATAAATAAATATAAACAAACTACAAAGACATTATTCATAATGACTAGGAGACATCTGACAAGATTTATTTAATACATGTTCAAATCTGCTTTCTCAGATATGTTTCTTAATCATCTATATCTGCTCCCTGGAGTGCTTCTTTCTCCCACTTTCAAATGTAGGAACTGTTTTAGGAAAATAGCTTATGGCTTCAATGCCAATGAAACAACAAGGCATTTTCTTAGTCTTTCATCGCATATTCTCCCCTGCAGAAGCACCCCAGTGGCAGCTGATTCTGTGCCTCTTTATAGCCAGCGATGGCAGCTCTCAAATGAGATTACAATATAATACAATACAATATTATAATGAATCAGATACAAGTGTGACCACTGAGTTGATCTGTGTATTGTGGTCTTATGAGAAGACCACAATATACATGTTCTTGTCAGTTTCTCAACCTGGGTTGTTGTTATTCATTAATTTCCACAAAGTATTAGTTTATTGGGACTTTTTACCACAGTTGACATGCCTCCAGCCATGAGTGGCCAGCAGCTACAAGCTTGGAGCTGAGACATCATGTTCACCCCTCACTTGTTTATCTGACTACCCGTAAGTTTAAAGCAGACTTTCCCAAACTTCCTTGCTGCAGACCGGTACTGAGACACAGAGCATTTCCTACTGGCTGCAAGGAAACAATATGATTCTGCAAAAAAAAAAAAAGGCTTAATGATACTTATATAACTTTATAAGTTATCATAGACTAATCTGCAGTAATTATCTTGAACTAAGCACATTCTGTGTTGCATTATACCTCATAATTCCCCAAAATATTTATGGATATGACTTACCAGATTTTAAATAAAAATAGGTTATCAAGGTAGGCCACTAAATGTTTGTATTTTTTATCTAGTAAAAAACTAAAAGGAAATACAGAGCACATAAAGTTAAGTCTTGATGTCTGTTTAGAAACTCATAAAATCCAGAGAATCCTCTCATATCAAAGCTTACTTGTGTTTTGGGAGAATAAACAGAGCAAGATCATACCTGAGCCAAAAAAAAAAACGTATATGATTTGCTGACAAGCATGTAGCCTCGTACAACCAGGACATGTGTCCTAATGTTATCTTCCAGTGTTCGTACTAAAGTGGTGTCAAGAAGACTTAAACTCTGGAATTACAAACCCTCTGAAATGGTCAGCACTGCTGAAATGGTCGGAAAGCCCTGGTTTAGAGAACACACTTGTTTGCTTGGTCATTCTGTTGCTGTGCCAGGTCAGAAATGAAGAGCAATTCAGAGAAATGTGTTTGTGTGAAAATGGTCACTTGTACCATATGTGTCACCACAGTTAGTGTAATACAGTAGGAGCAATGATATTCTGTGCAATTCTTTCCAAACAGCATGCAACCAAAAGTAAATAAAAATATCCCTCTGGTTTAAATATTTAAAATCCCAGCTGTAAAAACAGCATCTTTGTTGGTATAAATGTCTGTGTTGAAATGCCTGTAAAGTTAGATCAAAGTGGAAACACATTTGAACCTTCTGAGGACAAAACATTTCTATTCTATCCCAGCCCTGCTGATATTTTAGGCCTTTGCTTCTTGCATACATTAGTCGCTGTTGTCCATCAGCACACATAATGAAGCGTAATGGTGGATAATTTGTTCACTGATGCACTGCCTTTTAAAGATGATTCCATCACAGTAGCTCATACAGTGCTTTTGGTATTCACAGTGTGAGCTCAGCACTCCTGTACACACATGCAAACACATGTGCACAAACTATTCTGCGCACATACAAACAAACACACACGGACACACACATGCATACACAATGAGATTGCAAAAGGCTGACAGTTTTACTGAAATCTGTTTGCAAACAAACGTTTGGTAGAATGTTCTCCACGGGAGGCAAACGATTAAACAAACTGCATGCAGAGGACCAGCAGTGTTGAAACACACGGACAGTCATGGAAGCATACACACAACACACTTGCATCTGCCACACATCTGCATCACACACAAGGACACACAAAGAGCATGTTAACCCATCCACATCCTTTTATTACACACAGATGTATAAAAAGTAGATGAAAGTACAACCACAGCAATAACAGCTGCACTGATGACAACACTGAATTTTGTGTAATTGCAACCAATTTTAGTCCAATCTTTCCCATTTGAGCGCCTTTTAAAGGCAAGGCAAATGACACCCAAGGGAGCAAGATCAAACAAAGAATTCTTAGGGGGCAATTGTAAGAACTAAATATATGGCCTCAAGCTGGAAATGATCATTGATCATGACACACTTGATATTGCAAAATAAAAGTGCTGCACAGATGTAATACTGTGATGAAGATGCAAAGCTCTTACTGTAAGGCATAAAACAGCAGGAATTTTAACTTTCTGCAAATCTTTAAATCAGCACTATATGTGCAACAAAGGTTTTCAGTGTTTTTTGGGGGTTTTTTTGTATGTGTGTGTGTGTGTGTGTGTGTGTGTGTGTGTGTGGCTGAGCACAGTCAGAGAGGATAATGTACATGTAATGACCCTCACTGTACAGTGAGTCCTGCTGTATGGCAGCACTGCACCAAGACAGAAAATAGAGCAATTTCCTTTTGTGCTCTGGGTTTTCATTTTTTATGCCACTGGAGACTGCAAGAGGAAAATATCTTTTAAAAATCATTTCCTTCATTGCATTTGATTTGCATATGAACCATCTAATGCTGAGAGATAATAATGAATTATCAATGACATATAACAATCTAAATTGCTCACACAGTGATACCAGAAAACATATTATAATAATGACTCCAGCATATACATTACTTGCATATTAAATTTAATGGCATTAAAGTCCTAAGTGCCTTTTCGATGTCTTCCCCTTCATTCGACTCCCTTGCAACACTGCAGAATCTGCTGGTGTGCAGAAATGTCTTTATTCTTTGAAGCTATTACAAGGAGTAACTCCTGCTCATGATAAAACAGCCCTACAGTAGACTATGATTTGATACTGTTTCTCATCCAGCACAACAAAGCAGAGAAATATCAAAGCAGGAGTACAGCAAAGGACTACATGTAGAATTGCACCACAGAACACACTGCAATCAAAGAGTTAATCTTGCCTAATCCAGTTTTGTTCAAAATAAATTACATCAAGATGATGTTGTTTGATATTGAAAACACATTTCTAAATCATCATCTAGATGTTATATATTTTATGATTTCCAGTGTCTTTAGTAGCTCTATGGAAACTACAAAATTCACATCACCTTGTAATTAAATGTCCAAAGGCTTGTATATAAAAATGAAACATCTGTTGTATGTATGTGATAAACTGCTTGATAATGTAATGACAGTTTGAGACAAATAAAAATTGCATAAAGTATAATGCAAGTGGAGGCAAATGCACCGTAGGCGGCGCCGATTTAGGCGTAGACATGTCGGCATGGGTTCAAGGTTTTTCAGCTTTAGTGAAAATGTGTATTATGACTCCAATTAACGGACATACAGAGATAAGAAGGAGGAAAATAGGGAAAGAAGTGTGCATTGTTGAGATGAATCAGAGGCTAATCTGTAACAACCCTGTTTCCTAGAAATTACATTTATATACTAACAATTTGTTTTCCCAGTTACGTACGTGACAAACTGTCTCCATTATGTTCACATGAGATGTTTTTTTGAGTAAATAAAGCGTTATATTTATGCATCAAGTCATATGAGTCATATGGAGGTGGTCAGAGTGAATGCTGGATGTACAAAGCTCAGGAGGACTCTGATACCATAGACTGGGGTCAGGTCAGGTTGAGGCAAAAAAAACCCCAAACCCCCCCCCCCCCCCCCCCCCAAAAAAAAAAAACATGTTGTTTAAAGGTTTGGGAAAGGTTTTAGCTGGAGGTAAATGATAATAAAGTGAACACGTTGTGTGTCATGCTTCAAGTACCTCTTGACTTTTTAATATCTAAGACAATAATTTTTCTCTAACCTTAACCAAGTGCTTTGAGTTCCTAAACACAACTATAAAAAAACATTAATAATGCTGTAGTTGATAGAGTGGATATTTTATTGTAAGAGAAGATATTTTAGGGAAAACAAATTAAACATACTGTGTAAGTGAGTGAGCATTTTGCAGAGATATGCTCAGTACGAATAGTTTGACACTTGGCAGATATCGTATATTCATTAAAAACCTTTCCTCACTGTGTTGATGAAGCATCTCTCTCAGAACGCAAACATAAGTTCTAGAAAACAAGGTTGGGTCAGACACACAGATCCTGACACATCATTTTTTATTTAATAAAACATTTTTTATGATGTTAAGGATGTGTGTTTTATGTCAAGCAATGTGTCCCACATCTGCTTTAAAATCCTGTGTTAAGCCCTGCAGGATTTGTCCATTATCACTCGAAAATGCTACAACTTTCCTTTTGAGGTAATAATTAATTAGCTAATTTGACTATAATCAAGCCACTACTACATCATTATCAGCTGTTGCACATGTGCACTGTATGATGAAAACAGGTGTAAGTGATGTCCAGCCTTTATAGATATGGTCTGCTGTATGCAAATAAAGTAGCACTCTCAGAATGTGCTCACTGCAGGCAGCTGTAGAAAACAAGTAAACAAAACTCACTAGAATGCAACCAAACTGGTTTAAAATATGTTATTAGTGTATGTTATTCAGAGATAGCCCCTCTCTGTCTATGTGAATTTCTGCTACTGTCTCCCATAATCACCGTGTCACACTGAGGCACCGCTCTTCACAGAGAAATAAGATGAAAGGTAACAAACACACAGACATTAGATCATACCAAGGTCCAAGGACATATGACTTCCTGAAATGGATTGTCATCCAATGGGCAACCGCAGCTAGGGTAAGGTAACAGGATAATAACAAATGCTGTCACAGTTCATTAAAAAGAAAAAAAGAGAAATAAGAGATAGCTTGTATCATTGAATTAAAATAAGTTTGACTTATAAACATTTGCTGAACATTGTCACTCTTATTCCAAAGTACCTTACACTATCAGGGACATGTTTTTGAACACTGGTGATCCCTCCACCCCCAATTTTCACCTTAGTGTCATGCAGGTTGTGGTGATGATGCATCTTTAAAAATGTAAAAATAAACATTCTTAACTACAAACCTAATAATCTCTGTTATATAATTTAATTTATACAGATTTCTCCTTCAACTCACATCTAAATCATGTCTCTCCAGTGAATGATGGCATATCAAAGGCAGAGCAGACAGGAAATGGAAATGTACTCATATGTTAGGATGACTCATGATAGTGACTAAAAGCAGCATCTATTTAATGCCCCACACCAAAATCCCTCTTAAATATGAGGAAAGTAAACTAAAATAAGAAAAACTTTTCTGTTTCTGAGTGACACAGCCTATTAACGCAGAGGAGGTCAAATCAAATCAGAGCCCATCAAATTAAAAGTAACATGTCAAGACAGAATATACCCCAGCAATGCGTACCACGCTGGGCATCCACAAAGCAATAAATTGGTCGGATGATTGGCTATTAAAAATATGTGAAATTAGCTTTCATTGCATAACATCTATCACAGCATGAGCCTTTCAGTATAATGGATGAGACGAAGGTGAAAACTGACTTGTAGAAGAGGGAAAAATTACTGAAAGGCTCAGTGGCCATTTTAATTTCTTTTTAAATGTACTGTTTTTCATCCACTTGTATAAAAAAAGTGAGGATTTTAACAGATATGTTGTTTACACGCTGAATACGGTGAAAAACTACGAAATGGAAAATGAGGAATTCGGCCTTGGATTTTGTTATTAAACCAAACTGGGGATCTAATAAACATTTAAAACTAAAGTAGTGAAAGGTCTGTTTGACAGATTTCACAGGATCATAAGCTCATCCTGCATTCAGGGCTACACAGCCAACAATGGCTGACACAGAAGTGTGTAGTACACAGATGATAATGATGTTGTGAATATAGAGATCAAAGTCTTCTCGCTCTGGTGATTAAGCGTCCTAACAAATGCATGTATGAGGACAGCCTTATCACCTAGGACCACACAGAGGCCTTTCCATATCTGTCGCTCTCAGATGGCCAACCTGCGCCTGCCATGTGCTACGCTGCCAAATAAAAGCACCACAGGCATTGCCTCTGTGGCCAGCCTGGCCTGCTCATTTGACTGATGAAAGAAACCATTCAGAGTTGCTCAATTTAGAAAAAGAAAAAGTTTTGAATGTCTTATCACTTCAGGACAACTAGTTCTAATTAAATGAAGCACAGGGAGGATAGAAATCTGGCAAATTTGTTTGGCTTGTTAAAACTTCACAGCTTTTGTGAACTTGTTTACCTTGCCTCCAATTTTCAGCCTAAAGCACACACACTGTGTGTCTTTATTGTTAGCTAGGAAAATGATCTTCATTAGTACACAACTGGAAAAAGGAAACAAGAGTGGATGGGCTTTACATAAACATTAATATGTCTCATTTTGAAATTGCGTCTGTGCTTTTCACCTTGCCCAAGCAGGAAACACTCCTATTCAGCATACAGCTTGTTTTCCCTTACGCGGGTTGACAAATTGGTTTGACCCCTTATTGCAGCATCTCGTAAGGTTTATAAATGTTCTGAACCAGTGTGATTAAGATCGGCTTCAGTCATTACACTAATGGACATGCATTTTAATTAATGACATCCTCATTTGCATTGCATGTTAATTATCTAAATCATTTTGTCTCATCTGTTCACTGTAATTACTACCTATCAGCAGCTTCACTGAATCAAGCCATTTCCATGAGATAACCCTTCTCTCCCTCTATCGCGCCATGGAAGACGTGCTTGGTTATATGACTGAAGTTATGATGTTTAAGGTAGCAAGATAAAAACAAACAAAGAACTTTATAATCACGTTACTATGGAAATGGCTCTAAATTTTTACAAAGCACAAAGAACATGTATATAATATACACCACAAGTTTGGTATTGTTGTTCTGTTGATATGTTGATATAAAGTCACAAAGCATGATATTCTCAGAGTCAAGGATGTGATGGTGGTACATGTTAACAATACACGTTAAGAATATTTGCGGAGGACTGGTTGTTGTTCCCTGTGAGAATGTACAAGTACATATACTGTATGTGAAGGCTTCTTTTTATATGATTTTATATGAAATGCTTGACGAAGGACGCTTCCGTGAACTTTGCGCAGCTATTGAAAACATTTAAGTGTTGCAGGGCTGATTTCGTGACAATGACTCATCACTTATTCTCCTACGCACCTGTCTGAATACAACTGATGATAAAGATCACTTTTCCAACTTTCTTTGTGATCAGTCTTTTTGAATGCCTATAAAGTCCATCAAACAATAAAGGTGTTATCATTCACCTGTGTTTTATTTTAGTCAGGAGACTTCACAATTGATAATGTTTTGATCAATAGTCTCAATGCAGCATTGCAAGAATTACTGTTCACCTTGTTTAACAGAGAGCATTTCTGAGCAAATCAATATTTTATAACCACTCAGTTATCTGACTGCAATAAGAAAAATTACGTCAATGAGAAAAAAATGTCTGTTCATAATGAAACAGAATATAAGTGACCATGGAGAACAGGAAGGGATAGAACAGATGTTTAGTGTGTGCTAACAGAAATTTAAAAAAAACAAAACAAACAAAAAAAAAAAAACGTGGTGTGTACATAAATCTTTAAGGACAAATACAGAATATGAAATAATATACAGCTGTCAGACACTGGCTACAGACTTCTACTGTCTGACCCTGGCAGAGAAAGTCTACAGTCAGACATGACATGGAAGAATAAAAAGTAATGCGTTCTTACCTGAGAGTAAACATCTCCACAGGAGAGTAGGCTGACACTGTGATAAAAGCAGAGACGGTTTCCCTCTGTCTCATGGGTGTGGCTGGCACCATGACCATAAAGTTATTATCCAGCCTGTGTTCAGCGAGGGGGGGAGGAGTGGGGTTCTGGTAGAGCCTCACACCGCCGATCCTCTTCAGAGGTGTGGAGGTATAGGACCCAAACAGCCCTTCCTGGCTTGAGCGGATGAAGCTTTCCTTCCTGGCCTCCTCTGAATGGCACTCCCCTGCTTCCATGGACTGTAGCATATAGTAGAGCTCCACTGGGGTGCCCTCAGACACTTCGAGGTTCCTCTGGCGTCCTGGCACTACGCTGGGTGGGCTGAACCAGCTAGCCAACGGCTCCAGCTCAGCCACACACAGCCCCAGCTCCCCCTTCAGCTGGCAAGTGCCACGCACCTCCTGGGTCTCATGGAAAGCAAACATGTGCACGCAGGGCAGCTTGTCGATGGCACTGTAATCGTCCCAGTCTCTGCCTGCAACATAGAACAGAACCTGGACTTTTGGCTTAGCCAGGTGAATCCTGTTATTCATGATAAAAGTCTGCACCTTCCAGTTGAAGGTAAAAACAGAGGAAGCAGGAAAGGTGCCTGGGCTCTGTAGGAGCTCCAAAGGGACAGGCTGCTCCACAGACAGAGGCCCATAGCTAGCGTTCAGTGAGGGCAAACTTCTGGCCTGGTAGATGAAGAAGGGCTCAGTCCGCGACAATAGGCTAGAGTTCCTCATGAAGTCCTGGTTGGTTTCCTTCAGGAAGAACGACAAGTCAGCGTTGAGCACCTGGTAGTTGACAGGCAGGTATGTGGGGATGGAGGAATATCTCGGTAATCCCTCTAAGACTCGACAGTTGGCTACTGCAAAAGAGAAGAGAAGAGTTGAATCAGGACAAGCTTTCAGTGAAACTAGAAGCTAGTAGCCAGTGACAGCCATTTGAAGCAGTAAAATCCCTCTATGTTGACCTCTGGTGCTCTTTACTGATCGTATTGCGTTACATTCATTCATTTGTCACGTATGTTTTCATGCCCTTAATCATCTCTGACTTTGTCCATACACTGTGTACTGTTGTTGGCAATGGACATTAGGTTGTGAGAATGTTGCAGGTTAGTTCCCTGAGTGTTTACCTAGTGTAACTGTGAAAAGTATAAAACACAACAAACAGAAGGCCCACACATCTGGAATGATGATTGTGACTAATATATTTTCCATTGCCTGGTCCTCCAAGACATTGCATTCTAATTAGAGTTGAAACAATTAACATTAACCAAAACCAAAACCAAAATGTTGAAGCTGGAACCAAGTATGTTCACTGCTTCCAGCTTCTCAAATTAGAAATTGCTCCACATCATGAATTAAATTTTGAGGGTGTTGTGGTGTAATATCATCATATAGTATCAGTTATGGCTGGGTATCAAAAGCCATGGCTGGATCAATTTGTTACGGGGCCCCAGGGGAAAAAATTTGCTGTGGGACCCCTTTTGACCACCCACTCTGTGCATTGTTTATGTACCAACCAATACTTCTATGATGGAATAATACTACATAGCCCCAAGGTTTCTGAGAATTTGTATTCAAATTAATACTGTTTTGGAGCTGACTGAAATGTGTCCACACCAAGTGTCAAAAATGGTCAACCATTAAATGTTGGCACTGAATCCTTGGCATTTGTAATCCTGTTTACTTATTCTTTGATCAAATAATTCCTGATTCTAATCACAACTTTGACAATTTTATTGTATTTAGGCAAAGTTCTTGCATGTCTTCTTGTGCAACATTTGAGAATTTTTGCTTTTGAGGGGGAAAAACATGTCTATATTTCTCAAAATAAGGTATTAAAAGAAAGTGGTTGGTTGGTTTTTGTATCACATTTATATTTGTATAAGTTCTGATACCCTGGTATCCCAGTGTTGCATACTGAAGGTTTACAGCCACTTCAACATGTGTATTATAGCAGTGAGTGGACTAAGAATAGTGAAGTAGGCTGGGACAAAACACAATATTTCACAATTCAGGAGTTTTCAGTCATGTTTAGATGTATAGACAACTGGTATGACTATTAAATCAACTAAATATGTAATCATAATTAAAAATTTTGCCAAAATTAGCCCATTTAGCCCAATTACAATACAGCCCACTGTACATTTTTGCCCTCCAATGTTCAAGAGCAAAAAAAATCATGTGCTGGTACAACAGACTGGCAGTTCCTTTGTTATCACCTATGGCCCCATTGGTTAAGGAACTGCACAGCACACACACACAAAAAAAGATTTTAATCACAATGAGAGTGGGCTTTGACCTTCTTCTCAAGAGCAGTCTGCTGTGTGATTATACTCCCACACCACACTTCCATCTTCATGCTAGCTGCCAGAGGATTTCTTTCCTCTCATCACCTGTGTAAATCAATGTCCTGACGGTTTACAAATCATACAGGGCTTTGTGAGTCATGGTGGCCCTCTTGACCTCATTGCTGTCCCACTGAAGGATGCAAGGGTGCAGGCGAGCTGCAACCCTCAACCCACAGGTGCAGCATCACTGCTACTCAGAGCATCAGTTAGCTGATTCAGAGTAAACACCCTGATTCAGACTCTGGCTTTATTCGACAGGGAACATAGACTTGTGAGCAACAGAGTACCACAGAGCAATTTGTATTTTTCCTGAACAAGCAGGAGTTCTGTGCTGTTTGTTGGGATGAGGTATTGTTGTGTACGCAGTGTTACGCTGCTGACAAATGAAAAGCTTGATAGTCCAGCAAGAGCAAAGCAAGACAGAACAGTCAGGAACAAAGTCATCCTCTGGTCTCTGGGTAGTAATGTTACCACTGTCATGTATCAAGTAAAGCCAAAGCAAGTGCTCTCTCCACAGGCTTGAGCACCTCACTCTCTGTGTTGTAATGTGATTTATTGTCTTCACAGCTGACATAAAGGATTAAAATGTGCTCATATTTGTGCTTATACACACAAGCTGGAAAATAAGATTGCAGGCTTAGACTACTGCTCACTCCTTATCAGTAAATAATGAAATAAATGCATTACATTGTGCAGCAACAAGAGGCAATTTTAATATTTTTGGTTACAAAGAAATAAAACAATTACATTTTGAGGGCAAAAACTCTTTTATCTGTGTGAACCAGAATATCCACTATTCAGGATGTGACCCCCGAAAAATTGTATTACAACTGTAATGAAATTCTTAAAGGTTGGATGATTTTGTTAAAACTCTGCAAGGCTGCTCTGATCATATTTTATAACAACAAACTAAAAAAAGAAAACATGAATACAGACAAAATGAATGAGTTTCCAACTGTTTGCAATTACAATGCAAGGCCCTCCTGTTTAATAAAATCATTCTTCTGGAATTTGTGTGGGCTATCTGCAGCTGTGACCCCTATTACTGTCCCCAACGTTCTGACCACCAGCAATTTTACAGCTATGCATCAGAAACCAGACATGATGCGACTAGATATTTGGATGACACTATTACAACCTTTCAGGTAGATTCAGTGGGGCGTATAAGCATCCATATTACAAAACCTTATTCAAAACTATATAGAATTTCCTCTGGTTATAGTGTCCCTTAGGTCAGTTATCACTGTATATAAGCAGCATGCTATAATAATGGTGTACAGCAAAATTATCTTTGTTAAGGGAGTTAAACATTTTGGGAAATATGCTTGTTTGCTTTCCCTCCATGAGAGTTAGATGAGAGGATTGATATTGCTCTCATTTCTGTGCAGTAAATATAAAGCTACGATATATCCAGCGGGAGGCTGGTTTAGCATAAAAAGGGATTAGAATTTGAAATTCAGTAATTACATTACAGTTACTGATCCCAGTACCACTCTGTTGTGTCGACAATGCAATTGCCAATTGACTGGTAAGCCTACATTCAGGAATCTCTTGGTTTGGTTCAGAGTGGGAGAGTGTGTGAGCTCCATTTCTAAACGTTAATACATAAGATGTGTGAATATTTTGGTGTGGAAGATTTGGAGTTGTTTAAAGACACATTTGATGGAGCTGTGCTGAGTAACAAAAGTAAAGTAACAAGTAATGTATGCAATTACTTTTACTGTTGAGAAATTGATCATAATTTCAAAGTAACCTGCCTAAAATTGGTAGTCTACTATTAGAATTTACAGTATTTAATACCTTTAGTTTTTATCAGCAGTCACCACCATATCAGATCCAGTCTCAAGTCAACCTTTCTCAACTACAAAAACCTGTCACAATGAGTTGTGTGATAGTATCAAATGTCAATTGTCTTAGCAACAATAAGTGTATTAATAACTGCAGTTGTACTGTAGTAGTTGATGTATTAATAAGGAATGTTAAAGTATACCACATTTGCTTATCATATTTCTTTAACAAAAGGGGGAAGATGAGGGATTAAGGAATACACATTACTTCCAACTGGCAGAGAAATGCAGAGACAAAAGAAAAATAATGATAATTCAACTGAGAAAAATGTCTATTTCAGCATACACTTCATGATGCACATCATGTATAATTAAATTTCCCTATTGTGTGGCATTAAATTGTAAAAGGATAGCCAGCATTATGCTGAGCCAGATAAATTCAAATGTTTAAATCTCTTCATTTCCAAGTTTTAATAAAAAGGATTTTTCCCCTCTCTATATGGAAATGCTGCCGAGGCTGTGTTTTCCTCATGAAACAGCTGTCAGGACCTCTCGCTGATGAGACCTCAGTGATTGCAGCACACCACAAATACTGAGAGTGTATGTCGGCACATAAGTGATTATTGTAAGGTTTTAGCCACACTAGCTGGGTTGCACTAGGGATTATAATGTCAGTCAGTCAATCTGTGTAATCTGTGTATTTTAACAATTATTGGATGGGTAGCCTTGAAATATAGTACCGATATTCATGTTCCCCACAACATGAATTGTAATCACTTTGGTGATCTCCCAATTTTATCTCTGGTGCCAATATTAGTTAAAATAATGTGTACAATACTTTGGTTTATGACCAAATACCTGCAAAACTAATGATATTCCCATCAGCCTCAGCTGTACTTTGTGTTTACTGCTAATTAACAAATGTTAGCATGCTAACACTCTACACATAGTTCAAACCACCACTGTGCCTTAAACCTACCTATAACCTATAAAACCTAACTAAGATATGTTGTATTTGGATGACGTGTAAGGACTTCACACATTCTGTAAATATAGTCCCACTAGGACTTAACATGCAGAGACTTTATTACTGGCCAGAACACAGCTCTGCTAAGGAAGTTACAGGTTAATCACTGAGGTCAAAGGCACACTGGCAGTATTAAATGAGGGACGGGCAGGGTGTCTACTTCACATTTACTTGCTGTGACCAGATTTTCCCAGCAAGATTTCACACAATCTTAAAATCTTTTGGAGTAAATGTGTAATCTCTGTTAGCACTGGTCTATTGTAAGTTTAATCTAGATTCTAAAGCAGTATGCAAGCATACAGCATGTAATAGCCTTGCAAAATATTTTAGTTCCAATTAGTTTGGTTGTCACTTAAAAATATCTGATGCCACTCTTGCACATACAGTCAATTTAAGATTTCCAGTTTCTGAGGTGGCCATTCAGAAGTTTTCTGTCAGGCAAGGCTAGGCAGAGGTGTTCAGGGAGAAAGGCATGTCCCAGATGAGTGCTAACTAGCCAAGCAACACCCCTCCTATACCAAGCCTCATACAGGCTCACTCATCCTACCACTGGGGCTCCACGCAAGGTTATGTAGAGCTGGAATAGGATTGGCAGAGCGAAGATCAGCCTTCACACTCACAGAGGCCGAGTAAATGAACAGCCACAATAGAGGACACCAGGGAAGGAGCGACCACGTTCCTGCTGTCCACTCTTGTAATAATATGGGTGGACACAGAAGTGAATGGCTGTCTAGGTGGCTGGCTGGTCGGTTGCCCGTGTTTCTGCTTCATCACACACGTCAAGACAGACAAGAAATAAGGAACAAGGACAGAAAGCTCAATAGGAAGTAGCAGAAGTAAATGAGAAGCAACAATGCAATAGAGAAGTAATAGAGAAAAGGTTGCGTGGTGTTTCTGTAATTCCTGGGGATTCAGATTTTTTTTAATGATCACTCATGCAAGGTTTACATATGAAACACTGGCAGTCTGGATGTGTTTTTCTAGGAACATGCAGATCATATTACAAAGCTGACAGAGAAACGCTCTTTGTCAAGGTCTACGATTACACTCCCTTTGACCCTCATCCTGACTCTGAATCATTCTCAGCTTTGCCATGAATGCCAAACAGGACAGTCTTAAACATGAGGGATGAGAGAAAGCTCTCTAGTCCCATTGAATTACCCACATCATATTTCTCACCATGTTCAATTAATAGGGGCTATTGAATTTGTGACCATGCGTCAAGAATAATAAATACAATATTTCCTTCAAGGATCATTTGTGGATGATTTATGCTTTTGAGTCACCAAGAAATTCAAGAAAGAGGGACTGGAAAAAGAATCAATACATGACACAGTATGGTATTACTTCATGCCATCCTCCATAGAAAAGGAATCATTCAGGCAGATAGAGGTCTGTGGAGTCCGCCTGGCTGATAAGTAAGAGTCATGAAGGAGGAGGGTGCCGCCATAAATGAAAACTTTTTAAAGGGGAATATGCTACGCAGGTGACTCTTCTTTATCTCTGACATGTGTTGAATTCAATGTGCAATTATTGCTCTTGATTAAGGGTCAGTTTAAATTAATCTGTGCGTGTGCGTGTGTGTGTGAGTGCTGGCGGGTGACTGAGGGACCTGCTGGGGATGTTTGTTGCTTTGCCTCTAATGGATGGCCACATTTAAGACGCTAAGAGCTAATAAAGAGTAATGGGCCTGTGGCTTCACTGGGGAGGAGGAAGAGCTATTTTGAGTTCATGAGAGAAAGCATCATCTCGGGGATTAAAGAGTATCGACCGATGAAGAGTAAACACTGCAATGCCTTGCCGCTGGCCTATTTGGTAAATCCGCGGATAGAGAAGACGAACCCAAATAGGCGTCACTGTTAGTGGCTGGGCGGGTCAGTGGGGAAGTCATTAAGGGATGCTGAGAAGGGCCTCCAGGTGCTGTGAGGAGGCCTGATATGTCTGGAACAGTGTTATCACAGCAGGGGACTGCAGAGTGAGTGGCAAGAACCCTGGGCATTCTGAGTATCCTGCGGGCAGAGAACAACACATCCTTTGTGCCTTCCAGTGCACATGGCTGGAGGGGAAAGGGGCTGAGAGCTTTTGGCTTGGGCTGGGTGGGATGAGACAAGCACATATCTGTGTGCCAATCAGTATTCCCATGGCCCCTCCGGACTTTGCTAAAACATAAACTGGGTTTCTTAACGAATCTCTTCCCCTCACACTGGCCTTTATGGCAAAACGATATCGTAAATCAGGCTCAATACAGAGGCATTCGCAAGGCAGAGTCAGTTGGCCTCTGTGTGATAGTGCAAGGATATTTAATGGTGAGTGAGCTCTGTTAGGACACGGGAACAAGTGGACACAAATCCAACAAGACTTATTGGCACTACAGAAGAGAGCTCAGATTGGTTAGAAATTATATTACAATTACACAGCAAATAGGATTAAGGGTAGGATTACATCACTATTGATAATAATCAGTGTATCACAGAAAAAGTAGACATTCATATCAGTAAGTTCTTATTGTGACATGTTACTGTAATTTCTATGTTCTAATACTCTATCATAGTTCATAGTTGATCACCAGGAAATCATATTAACACTACACCAAATCAAGGAACCGAAGAAAATCAAATTAACCAAATGTTCAACACAAGCAAGGAAGATTGATTAAGAATGGTAACGCCTGTCTGTGATTTTGCTGCTCAAAAATGAAGTGTTGTCCCTGTCTGACTGAGTGTGAGGAGTACAAGGCTGATAATGGAAATGGGTGTGAATCAAGCCATAACATGTTTTTCTCCTCTTGGGGTCAGGATGCATTAATAAAAACTCTCCCAAACCAAGCAAATGCAACTTTGCAGTTCAAGTATGCATCAACTAAAAACAGTCTCACAGTAAACTTTTCTTACCTAGAATATGTTTAAGCCAAAATTGCGAGGCTTCTCGAGGGATGCTGAGGAGCCAGGGGATGATAGCAGTGAAATCCTTAAGTTAATTAAATCAGTTTATATAGTCGGTACGGAGGGAAGATTTTCCCCCAAATCCCTTTATTTATAGCAAGGTGTGAAAAACAGAGCTACTGTAGTAAATGAAAGACTTCTGTAGCACAGTGTCTGTGCATTCTTAAGTGCCTCCTTATCCAACCCTGCACCCTCCCCAAATCTACTGGTAAACCTCTCCCCAAGGTCACACACATATAGGATGATAAATTCAGCCTGAAGCTCTCCTGACAAGACTGTATTCCTATACATGCAGCCACAATGCAATGAATCATGGCTATGCTATGTTTATGAATCTATTATAGTTCTTTTCTAAGCTTTCTTTTCTATGTTCTACAGCATCTGACCATAGGGTGATTGGCAATGAGTGAACGATAATTATGCTGATAATTGACCTTGACTGGCTAATACCTTGCAGTACTTGTAGACTATAAATGCTTAATATGGATGTCTTCATTTGAAAATTAATGATGCAGACAAATTGAAAAGCAAAATTTGGAGGCGGTACAAACGCATTCAGAATCATTACAAATATGTGAATGGAGAGACACAGGTGCAGATTCACTCTAGGCTGTGCAAACTGAGGTAAAGATCCGTCTGCTTAAATTGCAACTGTTTCAAGTTGAGCAAGAAATTCATCGTTTTCCCAGGTTACACCATACCACTTCATTAATGCACAAAGACAGCAGCCAAAAGGAAAGGGTCTGGTGGAGAATAAATGAAACAACTGATGAGTTCCTTGTAAGTTATAAAATCAGTCTGTCTCAGCTGCCAGTCAAACAAATACACAGACAGATTTGGTAGGTTGTTACTGATATGGCTGTACTGTTTTTGAACTGTCATGCTAATGGAAAAATGGCTGTTTTTGGTGAATAAACATGGACTGCCAAAGCATTTGAGTGGTTAAATCCACACGAATACAGACAAAATGTGTTTGTATCTGAATGGTTGCACTTGAAAACAATAGATTGCTTTGGACCATTTTTCTTGTTGGTACATTCAAGTCCACACTGTACATTCACACTGAAAGAGTAACAAGATTAAGTCCAAGATGACAGTATGCATACTAAATCTGCTTGAATTTTGACTGGTATTGTGGACTTAATTGTCCAACAAGGCAATGCACAGCAGAAATGGAGGAGATGCTTATAACTGAAAAAAAAAAAACCCAACTAATTTTAGATGTTGGTCAGAAGACTCCAGGAGCATAAAATATTGAATCTCGAATGACATTTTGCTTTCTCTTTGGTAAGTTTATAATTAGAAATTGATATTGCAATAGTCAGACATCAAATTACATCAGTGCACATCTTGTATCATTTCCTGTCCGTATAAAATGGTTTGTTCTCTGCTAAAATGGTATATTCTGAAGGTTGGCACGTAGTGTACACTTAGATAAAGTGGGATACAGCTATGAAGGCACAAGCTACTGTGTGTCATCAGAAAATTTAACCAATTAAACCAAACACAGACATCGTACAAATGTCAATTTAGTGGCATCATAAAGTTCTCTGTCCAGCAACCAACACTGTAGTCTCTGGTGTCTATATGTTTTTGGCATGATTGGCATGGTACAGGTTGGAAATTCATCAGATTGGTGTCACCTCAGGTTAAGTCATGCTTCCAGTGGGTTTTTTATTTTTACACTATTTTCAACTGTCTTAACAAATCTATATATATAAATTCCATGAACTAGAATATAAGACAGACAGTTAACCTACCAGAGCATATCAATATATAGAAGTATATAGTAGTAGAATAAACAACACAGTTTTATTATATTGCTTTTGAAAATACTTTGGTAAATATTATGCTTATCCTCATTATTTTTAGTATTTTGTACAACAATAGAAAGAGATAGCACAGATGATGTTGACTCTGTACTTGCCTTCTCATCTTTGAAAACAGGTCAAGGTCCTTCCTTACTCAGTGCTGCACATTCTGTACTAAACTGTACCGGGGGACAAAATAAATAAACACGTACAGTACAAAGAAACACTAAATTAATTTGACAATGACATATGGAGGTAGGTAATCCGTAGCTTCTAAATGCAGAACAAATATCCCAACGGGTTGTGTACATCAATACATACGGCAAGGTCAGTGATAGTCACTGGTAATGTATAATTTGAAATTGTTAATCCTTTGGGCCTATAAAAATACAATGTTTCTTTCCCTCTGTAGCCCCACATTGCCTTGTTCCTTTCTGAGGAGAGATTTTATTGTGGCTCCAGATGGACTGGCTTTAAATTTGCAGTTTAACCTAAAACTGGTGAGAGTAGGAAATAACTCCATGAACAAGTAGCTCTATTTTGAGCCAGGGAAAGAAAGCTATTAAAGCAGGGGGGAGAGAAATGCTGTTATTTCAGACTAGATTAGAGCGGAAGGCGGTCTGCTTTCACACTACTGACGAAATATGTTAGTTTTAAAGAAATATTTCCAACTAGCAACACAGGGCACATTTTTTTTCAAGGCACTCCCGTCCGGCTTCCAAGATGGACTTTCTTCCGGTGATTGACAACATCTCACTCCGTGCTCAGGCAAATTCGTCTGTAGGAATCCTAGAAGACTACACAATTCCTCTTGGGCCAGCTATACAAGCTTTTTAATGTGTTCAAAAAATAGGCAAGAAAACAGAAGCTAATTATAATTTTAGTTCTACAAACATTTCTTGGATGCAGAGCTGCTCTGCAGGCAGAAAAAAAAAATCTCTCACTGAGTTAATCCTCAATAGGCCAAGCTAACGAACCACATTTTTTACAGGCTGACTAATGTTAGACTGAACCCTAGTGAAAAGCAGAGAAGGGAGGGGGCAGCCAACATTATGAAACCTTATTATGAATACTCTTACTGTGAAAAAGAGAAAAGGGAATGCAGTCTAGCCATATTAAATTATCTATGTTAGCTGGTACACCTAGTTTAACTATCATCTCAGCCGTGATGTGCAGCTGGTTGCTAGCTATTATTTAAAGATAATAAATGCTGTTGTTACGCACAAGAAAGAAAGGTCACTCTTTCTTACCTGAGATCCTTCAATGTCATTGCACAGTATAATTTCATTGTCTCAGCAATATTTATCATTGTAGCATTCGCTAAACCCCTCCTCACAGTAATTGCCTAATCATAGCTTTAGCAACCGTAACTATTACCTGCAACTAGTAACTAACATTACTTACAAAGCCAAGGAGTATATTATCAGCTAACTACATTATTATGTTGGGTTACAGATTACTTTACAAAAAAGCCCCAATCATGACCGACACATCCATTGTGTGGGAGCCAAGATGCTACTATGATAGAGTTTAGTAGCAACTCACTGTTAGCAGCTCTGTTCTGCTCTTTATTTGGTTCGGAGACCTTTACACTCTGTCAGCTCCAGCCAAACCCATAACCTGAGACAGTATATATTTCCCAAACTTAATATTTATTACCTACATCAAGGACCAACTGTTTCAAAAATGTACAATGAGTTTCAAGTGGTAAATCTGCCACTGTTAAACTGCATGTGTGCCATGCTAGATTGGAAAACTTGACAGGCGTATCAACAGTAACTGAAGGGGATGGGGCTTAGCAAAGGAGGCGTCAATTAGCTAATACGCTGTCCATTGGCTGCGTCCTTAAATTTAATTGACTCCGCCCATGTAGATTAAACTCAATCAGTGATATTTTCTACACATCCAAAATAGATCCAAAAATAAACTTCAAAGCAATTTGTGATGTGTAGCAGTGTTACTGCTGAGAGCAAAGACCTCTGGCCTTTTTAGCTGTCTCCACACATCTTTCACATGCTCTGTCAATACTCTGGAAGACAGTAAATACTCAGCTGGGACAGTATGGTATCATCTATTGCTGATGAACTTTTTATTGCTCCAGTGGAGTGCCTCAGCCTTCAAAAGACAGCTGAGGTTACAGGTGTAAAATATGTCTGACTGTATAACTTTGACACAGCTGCTTCCCTTCATAAATTAGGTTGTGCAATGAAAATATACTATAAAACACAATCATATTAAAAAAAAAATACTGTATGCCTACCGTGCACAAGGGAAGACAGCTGTTAATATTTGAGTAAAAGGTGTATCAACTTGACCTCCAAGAATATTTCCTTTTTACATTTAGTGGCCTTTTGGGGCTGTCGGCAGAATTTGTAATTTGGTTCCCTTGCTCCAAACCAAAGAATGCAGCATTTCAGGTAAGTGCATTGAGGGTTCACACTGCCATTTTCATAAACAAGCCAAGCATGAAATCACATGGACTGACAGGTAACCTGCTTATTGGATGATTCTGGTGACTTGTCATTCTTTGTAAGCAGCGCTACAAAAACCCATTGGGAAAAAACAAAACAAACCTTATTCACGAGACTGACAGAAAGTCATTCGACACTTTACTAAAGTGCTAGAAGGCTTTATTTTCTCTGGGGATTTCAACAATGAGCTAATGAAGAAAAAGTTTGATATGAGCTTTAGTTGAACGAGCAACTGGACATCATGCATCATAAATTTAAAGAATGATATGATAAAGGAAATTGTTGCTGTGATCAGAGTAAATCAGGTGAATTTGTCTGGATTAGCTTTCAAAGATGTCACATATTAAAGGGAACATATCCTGCTTTTTGTGATTTTCTGTCATTTATATACTGTTATAATGTTGATCGTCTATGTAAACATGGTCAAAGTTCGAAAACATGATTGTATGTAAAGATGCCGCCTTCATGTCAAAAGCCACTGCTTCAGCCTGCTCTAACCGCTCCATTCACAAAGTTAACTCTACTGCCCCATCAAATTTACATCAGATTATTCTCTCATGCCCACAAACAGCTGTCTGTTCTGTAGCCTTTGTTGCTAAGGTTGTTCTACGGATTGTTCACGTTGTCCACTGACATATTTTAGATCAGATTTGGGCTCCATCATGTACAGATGTATTTGAGAAGTTTTTTTTTCAAGTAAAGAATGAGAAAAAGAAGCAAAGTCCGATTACTATTGCTTGTTTACATTGCCTCCAGATCTGGTGGAAGTCTGCCGAGGAGCAGCTTCAGGGAACAAGCCAATCAGAACAGAGTGGGCTAAACAGGAGGGAGGCCTTAAAGAGACAGGAGCTAAACAGCCCGTTTGAGACAAAGGCTGAACTGAGGGGCTGCATTATGTGCATTATATGTCCTCTTTAATATTTAATATCAATAAAACCTTGGTCGTTGGTCAATGCCGCCTTCTAAAAACACACCACACCAGGGTGTGTATGAAAATGGATAAAGCCCAACCTTTTCTGGTGGTTTTAATGTGGGTTATTTGGCCAGCACCGGGGTTGAAATTAGCACCATTCAGCCTAAATGAACCAGATTAAATTGGAAAAGGCACATGATTTTGTTCAAACAGTACCAAAAAGGTTAGAATTGTTTCTGATTTGTGCAGCTTTTATTCAGGTGAAGGCATCATTTGTACCAGTGTTTGGGAAGAGGCAAAAAGGAGACAGAACATCTTATGTTGAGTTTATGGAAAAACGTGCTGCACTGGCTCAGTCATAGTACTATACCATTAATATTATTAAACCTCACTTTATCACCGGGATCCTGGTTTTCATGGTATCACCAATGCCAAGTTGTTACAGCATTGCTCTATTTCTACAAGAGATATACCAAAAATGAATCACAAGTTCACTTCCCCTTTCCCTCTGTGAAATTGTGTGCGACTCCAGATCTCTTATCAAATAATTGATAGAATGCCCCTATATAATATGCTTTCAGGTTTTATGTACTTTGTATGCTTTTGTGTGAGAGAGGATCTGTACTTATGTTTTTAGTTTTGCAGTATTTGTCTCAGAGGTGAGTCCATGTTTACTGTACCATATCGTGGGAACAGAAAATTCTTCCTCACTTCTCATCTGTCATCATTCACAGGAACCTGCTGTCTCAGAGATCAACTCCACCTCTCTCTGCTGGTCAGCTCACAATATATTTCGAGACAAATTTCTCATTCGGACAAAAGTTACCTTCTTGACATGCAGGTCAGACCATGCACGTTTCTTTGGCTGAATCACACTGGCTTCCATCTCTGAAAAGACCAGATAAGTACAACACCTGAAATGCTGAGTTGTTTTATAGGTCCCTCATCCTTATCACACTGTACTTTTTCTCACTGCTTTTCCATGTCCTTTGGCGCAGATATTGTTGAACTGGTCATGCTTACCTCAAGAATGCCGGGTAGCACTGTTACTCCTCTGTCAAAGCAATATATTCTTGTGTTAGTTCCAGATAGGCTGTAAAAAGTGCAACCCAACAGAGAAATCCAATGTATGGGCTGATTTTGGAAAGTACCAACTGGCAAAAAGCTTGCTGTTTCTTCACTCTCGCTGGCTAAATTAGCCATCCTACACATGGCATGTGCAATTAAGGATGGAGGACAGATTACATCACTCTGGATTTCAGCGATTGCCACAGTCCCAGAACATCTAATTACAGGGCCTTCACACAACAATCTTCAAGGTTCTCTGAGAATGCACAAAAACAACATGAAACAAGACAGCAATAGTAAAAAATGCAGCCCAGCAGGGCAAAGAACCACGTGCCAAGTGCTTGTTTGCACTTATCTCAGGCTTGTGCATGAGAATAGTTAGCATGTCCTCTGAGCAAATCATATCAAGGCCCCCATCATTGTCAGTGGATCTGTGCCAGAAGTGGAGGAGGCTAGAGTGAAATGTGAGAGGGCAACTGCTTGCTACTGTTTCAACACAAAAAATAATTTCAGCACATCACTGGGATTACTGTGAATCAAAAACACACGATGGAGCGGAGGTAGTCGTGTCACACTGGGGTAAAGTACTTCTGTGTATCACTCTGCTAAAAATAATTCTGAGCCAAAAAAGACTCAAATCAAATTTTAATATTGTGTGGGTTTTGACACGTGGTACTTGCCGCATACAAAGCGCCATATGAATTATATGCTGACAAAATGCATATATCATTATTCAAATACATACAGCTCTATACTATCTATACTATACTGCTGTAGGAAAAGAAATGCTGTTGGGCTTTTAATTAATGCTGAGATAACCTTAGTTTTACTCATCACCTTCAATGCATTCGAACGCCTGCTTCCAGACAACAATTATAACATTTAACCCATGTCAGTAAGCACCCTTTAACTTGATCTAATGGGATGGCATATAAATAGCACACTACTTTTAAGGACATTTCACATGTCAGGTCTACGCATTTTCAGCTTTTCACATGTCATGTAATGCCGTTGGTTGGAAATGCGTCACTTCCCCATCAATCAAATGTAACTACAGGTCATTTTTAGCAACTGAATTTACAACCTAAATGGTGTGAAATGCCACAGGAAAAGAAAAAAATACATTGTCATAACATGTGAAATGACTTAAAAAATTGGTGTGTTATTCATACGCCTTTTGGTGATACTAGCCTGCACCCTTGGGTCTGGCAGCTGGTATACTGTAAGTTATTGCTGTTTTTTATTTATTTATTGTGTTAATTGTTACTTTTTCCTTGTTTCTCTTAAATCATTTTCTCATGTCATCTTGCATGGTGGTGCGTTTTTATGGCGCTTTATAACCTTCTTTTTGTTTGTTTGATTCTTAGAAAAAGTACTACATGAATAAAATGACTGATATAGCCTAGCTAATCCAAATTATAAATCTGAGCAGGTGTAAAAGACAGCACTAACAGACAGCATTAACATCCTTATACAGTTTTATTCCCAATTTGAATTAAACTGTAATATTTTTTTAGGATAATCCTTCGTTATCATTGGGGTCATTCCGCTCAGCTTAGTGTGGCTCCTTCCAATTTGTGTGAAATTGAGGGCCTCAGGGTTAAGAGGAGAATCTGCAGGAGCAGATAGTGGTTCAGAGAGAGCTGTAGTAGGAATGTGTTAACTGCCAGGGCTGGCCCTCCTGGCCTGGGTGACACCACTGAGCACCACATGGCCAATGACTCACTATTGCCACGCTGTCTATGTTGTGACTGGACAAATCTAATCCTCCCTCATCATCAGCTCAGTGTCCCCTAGTGTAAGAGAAACAAAGCAGCATGAACGCTCCAGGCTGCCAAAAGCTGAGGACTGGAGGCTGCTGGACAGCAAGGGCAAGATGACAGCGTGAAAACATCTCACTGCTAAGCACACATGTATGTGCGCATTGAACTGCACAGAAACTGAATAAATATCAGGACAATGTTTTTTTAGATCCAGGGTGTTAGAGTGCTTTCACATACTTTTGTGCTCTTTGTCTATGAACACAGTCACGCCGACTCAGTGAGTTCACTCAAGGGAGTTCATTAAGTTAGAAGCACTCCTGCCAGACTAACTTATACCCTGATTGTACTCTGAGGTGGCCATTACTCTCACGCTGATGATTAGAAGCTGGTGATTGTGTCAAGACTGATTGTTGATACGCATACACTGGCATTCCAATAACACCAAATACCATCTAGCCAATGGTCAAAGTGTAATTCAGGCTATTTATAATTAACTGAGTTATAGTGAATGAACAAATGATTATTCTACAGAGGTATTTCTGTTGAGTATCGGCTCTAAAATCAAAGCAATACTTACAATGTTGCTCTCGACTGCCCACTAAAGCCTTATTAGAATGAATATTAATAAAAACACTGTATATTAATAAAAACACTGCCATTAGTTTGAACAGAAAACAAACCTCAGTCAAAAGTTAGCCCCCACAGAGCTAAAATTTTAATCTGTGTCATGCTGATGTAAATCCCAGAGCTGCCTCACTAACAATAAATATGTTGATTTAATAGTGTTTCCTTTTTATATCCAAAAGTTTTATATTAGGGTAACGCTTTTTGTTTCAAATGATAAAATGTGCTGTGTCAGAGGCACCTTTCCATCTGCCATAATTCATTCTTTATGCAACTGTACATCAGTTTGCTGTCACAGCTGAGAGGACACAACAAACTCTTCGGTCTTGTTCCGGCTACAGCAGACAATAGTGATTATTCACAAACAGAACAGACTGCTCAAGGGAAAGAACTAATATATTTCAAAATTAAAATTCAATGGTAGTTTTAAGGCTGCTGTTCAGCATTCTACTGCATGAGCACACCACTCTGAATCACAAAGAGGCGCACGACTCCCATTTTAACATAATCTCGACAATCAATCAGCCACACCACAAAGAAGTCAATGGGCCTTGACAATATGTACCTGTCAGATCATTGCCTCTAATGCATTAGGCTCTAATGTGTCTGATAGACAGAAACAGCTCCGCACACAACCAAGTGCTCCACTCTCTCAGATGCAGTGACAGCCTTTTGTCCAGCCACCTGTCTATGATTACTCAAATCAAAAATGCATAACGAATTGGATTTATAGATGCATCTCCACTGACAGGAAGGAAGCAATATCTAAGAAACTGCATATAAAAAGCTATAGTGTAACAGGCTGAAAACAGAAAATAGACATTTGCAATACAAAATGATTCTTTATAGACTGTGTAAACTACGTTTACTGTGTTGAGATTTTAATTTCTTGTTAAAGTTTTTGAAAAAATACTCATCTTATTTTTGTCCTCATGTTAGTACTTGCAGGGAAGTCACAATAGTTACAGGCAAATAAAGTTCTTCAGTGTATTCATATTGTTTAAGCCTTAATGCAGCTTATATTACATAAATATCTAATATTGTGGGATGCAGTCTTAGCAGTTTTTGTTTCCAGAGAAAGCTCCCAGGCTAATGACATTTTATTAATGTATTGAAGTAATAAAAACATAATCCACTTCTTAGTCTGGTGGCTTTTTTTTAATATCCCATAATTCAGTAGCTTTCACATCACAGTAAACAGTGCATATCTATTTTTATCCATCCTCCTTTAACGCCGAGTAAAAATGTTTCGCTGTAATAAAACGAGAAACAAAAATTTACAGTAAAGAAATTGGTTACAATATAATGAGAGTAAATGCATGTTATTTGCAAGAAATACTGCATCATATCTCAACACTGTTAAGATGGACTGTGTGCACAGGAGAACCTGGGATGAGTTTCTTTGCAGTTTCTTTAAAATTGTTCTGTATCGTTGGGATGTAGTTGCATTAGTCCTGATGTATTACAGATCACTAAGCAAATTGAGAAAACAGAAGAAAACATGAAGGCATATGTTTAAGAGCTGAAATTGTTACTAATGAACAGCATTACAGTGTTTTTACTCTCTCCTGAGTGAGCAGGAGTCTGGTAGTGTCAGTTCTTGTGTCACACAAATATTACATCATTTGGCATAAAGATTGCACTCGATTCTGCATTAAGAGGTGGTCACATCAAGATGTAGTCATGTCAACCAGAGAACTGTTGCTCAAATTCAAATCCCTGATTCTACTGACTGACTCTACTCTGACTCTACTGATACCACAACACTTTGGGGTTTTTATTGAAATGTGTTAATTTTGCTGATCTCCTGACTTTTCATTTAGCGTCATCATCAAGTGAAAATTTTAACTTGTCCAATACTTTGGTTTATGACCAAATACTGGTAAAAAATAATGACATTCCCATCAGCCTCAGCTGTACCCTATGTTTAGTGCTATTGAGTAAATGTTAGCATACTAACATGATGAACTACAGTGAGGAACATGGTAAACATTATGCCTGCTAAAATAAGCATGTTGTCATTATAATTTTGAGCATGTTAGCATGCTGACATTAGCATTTAGCTCTAAGTACAATCTCAGATAGCATAGCTGTTCATTTTTTCAAAGTAAAAGAAGTGCCTCTTAATTCTGATAAAAAATATTCCTCTAGAAACTTTCATCTAATCTGTTAAGTCACCTTTTTAAAACTTTATTCTACCATGTGTTTTTGATTAATTGATTTCTTTACGTTACAATATGATTCTGAACATTGTGCAGCCTGATGCGAGATGCTGCTTTCCCTCTGCTGCACCACACCTAGTCGACGCAGCGTGGCTGGAGCATACGGTCTGGCTGTGAACTCCCCGACAGATTTATGAGGAGGAGGTCTTCTGTACAGACACAACTATCAACTGATGAGAGAGTGCACAAATACTGCATCAGCATGCTTGTCAATTATTACAATGACCCACCCTCCCCTTCCCAGGCTGACACACACCTTCACCAGCTCTCCCTTTAAAGCTTTTACACAGATTTCATTCATTCACCTTCCCTGATCATGAAATTTGATTAAATTGAGTGTAAGATTACGGCTCTTATAAAGAGCCAATTAACATAGGGCAGATGTGCTTTGTGGAAATATTACAGGACATTATACTGATGATATATGAATTTATGAGGGCAAAAACTCTCTTTTGACTCAGTGATTGGAGAGCTAGAATGTATGCCTCCCACATGCACTTTAAGTATAATGAGTATGAACGAGCAGTACAAGGGATTTAGATGAGATTCCACCTACTCAGTGTGTTTCATAAAATGGTCATTAAACAAACAAAGACACACAGATTGACATATAAACCTATAGTATTAAACATTTGTGATGGTTAGTAATTAAGCAGCGAGGAAGTTCAAACCCCAGCTTATACCATGCTACTACTGAGCTTCAGCAATTCTCTTTTCCTCTCTCTTTCGACAAGGAGAAACTATGGAAAAGCCCGGCCAAATTGGATTTAGGAGAAGTGAAAAATCTGCCTCTTTTTATCAGTGTCCTCGGTCACAAATCTCAGAAGTGCACCACAGTGTGCTCAAAGCACAGCTGTAAGATAGCCTTGATAAAAAATACCACCAAGACGGGGATTTCTTCTGCTCTTTTCATGTTTTCTGATCCGTAAATAAACACCATAACTGAGTTAAAGCCTAGAAACAAGCAAAATGGCATTACAGGTCTTTGTCCAATTAAGCTCAGTTAAGACTAAGAGACTAATTTGAATCCTAACAGCCATAGACTCCTGATACAAGCATAATTGATGAGCTGTCAATGATTTGAAAAAGAATTTAGGATAGGGGTTGTCAATGAGGCTTCCTAGACTTGATTAAAAATCTTCCAGTGGAATGAAAAAATATGATGAGGAGTAGAGTCCAAATTGAAATATCCACAGGCCTTTTGGTTGAGTAATGCTATTGTTAATTTTGATTTGACATTGTACAACCTAAATAAATGAGACACTGACGTATGTCAGGGTGTATACAAACACATTTTACACAATAAATGTGACAAAGCATAACGACAAAAATGATCAGTCTACCAATATCAGATGGATGTTTTTGCACAGTTGAGATGTTGAACTGAAGGCACAGTTGTCCTCATACAGATCAACTTATACAGCTGTCTTTTAGTTAATTGATTTGAGACATGTTTCCCTGTGCAGTAAGTTTTAAAAACACACCATTTTCTGCACATGCAGTATATCACCTCTCCCTCTCATTTCTCAGTCCTTGCTCACTCAAGGACATGAGTTGCAAGGCTTAAAGGACTGCCAGGGACAAAGAAGAGAAGCTGGATATGTGCCACATCACAGGGGGTAGGCTACAGGACCACAGCAGTGGATCTTTCTGAAGACAAATACAGATAAAAACTCTCCACTAAGTGAGAGTCTAAGAATCTCATAAAACATCCAACAGGACGAGCTGCATTCCTTGACGGGGATATAGTCGCATAAGGACAGACACATGGCTGAGACAAGAGACAGCATGGGCTGTGTGCTTAGTACTTAAAGATGTAGACTGAGGGCTATCCTTGCTTGATCCCCTTTTGGATCTTGTTAAGCTCATGGATAAGATGAAGGGAGGGAAGATTGGATATTCCTCTCAGGAATCCCACTGAGGCATCTCACTGGAACGCACCTAGGGGCTTCAATTAATAGAAGAGAGGACAGAAGGTTTTAAAATATAGGAAATAAGGCCAGTTCTCTGAAAACGGGAAAAAGAACTTCAGTCTATCACTTTATAACATATATATGTCTGCAAACTCACTGGCCTGATAATATTTTTGCTTTTCAAAACAAAGGTTATAGTCAGAATCGCACCAGAAATTTTCCCTCCCTAATTACGGCTTCATTATGCTGTGCAGGCATTTTTCTAGCATGGATTTGATCCTCTCATTTCCTGGAGTGTGTTATCAATTTTCATCACTATTCACAGTGAGAATCTGTGTCCTGCAGCTTTATGGCACACAATGCTCAATTAGGATCATACTGTGTATGGTTACTGAGAAGGCCTTGGCATATGGCAAACATCATTACTGAACACTTCAAGCCAGTGAGTCAGCACTCGTAATAGAGGCGCTGTCAAATAAAGCTTCCTCTGAGCTCCAAGAAAGATGCGTCATCAAGGTGTACATGCACAATCAACCCGTAAGATTCAGTCTGAGTGTTCAGCATTGTGAATGAACATCTGGAAAACCGATGACCTTTTGATCCGTAGGGAATCAGTGCAGGTGTTTCGTTTATTTTGACCATAAATTATACATGATTGGCTGAAGGCTTTCATAAGAATACAAAAAGATGATTCTTGGTCTCCTCCTAAAGTAAAAAGGGCAAGAGAAGTGACGGTAGTGACCGAATAGCAACGATGTCGTTCAACTGTAGTTGACATTAAATTGATTATTTGCAACTGCACAGCTAAACTGATCATTTTATTTATAGATGCAACATGAAAAGTTCCCTCAAAAGCTGCTAAATCCAGATATTGTCTGGTGAAAATATTGGTAATAGTGAACAAGACAAATCTTTAGTTTAAACCTTTTTCCCACAAGACAGAAGAAGGGAATCATTAGCCAGACCACCAGCTGCCCTCAGATCTGTACATTCTGGCTGCACGGCTGTACTGTATGTCAGCCAAACTAAATGCTGCTCTCCTCCTTGTGGCTCCAAATGACTGAAGCAAAGTCATGAACACAGAAACTGAAATGAACATTGTCATGGTTTCAGCAGGAATCATGTTTTCTCCCATAACATGCAGTGATGCTATTATTGTGTTACTGACATGTAGTGATTTGAGCTATATGAAGATCTCTCACCACTGCACGTCTCAGTAATTTTTCCCATAAAATAATTATGGGCTTTGCAATGAATTTTGATGAAACAACTTGACAAGCCAAGAGGTAATAAAACCCCAAAGCTTCTGTTGCACACAAGAATCCCTGTCATATTGAAATATTCATGAAATAAATGTTTTTTAAGGCCAGAGCTGCTCTGGTTATGTTGTACAGGTGCAAAGCCACAGAGCACTGACTGCACTGAGTTCCACATAACATATAACGCATGACTGAACAGACAGGAACTCTAATTATGGTCAGACAGTGTTACCAGATGACATTGTATTCATATAGGCTATTGTATGAATTATAGCACCCTCACAGGATGTTACTGCCCTTCATCTCAGTGTTTGTCGGGTTGGATTTGTTCCCCTGTTCTTTGTAAGAACATGTCCTTAGTTGAAAGAGTGGACCAGAAGACACACAAGCAAATAGGCTGAAATTGTGCTTACCTCCCAAAAGTAACACCACCGACTGAAGCGCAAGGATATGCAACATGTTTCTTTGAGCCGTCAGGAAAACAAGAATCTCCCAAAAAAATTGTATGGAAGCCGAAATGGCTTAAATCAAAGACAAAATCCTACTTGATGCATCTTTAGTTAAAAATAAAAAATAAAAAAAGACACACACAAACGGGAAAAGCATCTTTTCTGGTAAAATGTCAGCCCCATCCAGTTATATACAAACGCTAAAAAATCATAGTGTGTGTGAAAAATGTTTTGCAAGCCTTTTAACTAGTGTCCCATCTACTTGCTTGTCGGTGTTTTGTCTGGAAAATTCAGGAATTGAAGAGAAGGAACTTGCGCGCAGCTTTATCACTCTTTCCAGCATTTTTGGAAGCGAAAACGATTCAGGCGCCTGGTAAAATGTTTAAGATCTCGGTGATTTTTTTGTCGTGATACATTTTCACTAAGCTCATGAACGAATTCCAAAAGCAATTTATCCAAATAACAGCCAAATTAAAAGCGTATTTAATCCCTTCTCCTCAGATCAGTTTGTCAACTCTGTATCCTTCGCATCACCAAGCTCCTGAAGTTGGCTGCTGTGTAGTGCGTAAAGTCCTGCACTTCGGGACGAATGAGCAGTTCCCGCCCGGCATCGTGTATGGAAAAGACGTAAAAGTAGAGAAGTTCAAGTCGCAATATAGGTCAGCATAAATCCACACCCAGGCAACCTTGACGTTTTGTGAAGTCCTGATGAGCGCAACTCCAGCAACACCCGGCAGCCGAGGAACGCGCAGTGCTCTGCCTCCGGAGCCAAATGTTCAGCTGCCACCTCCAATTAGGCTTTGGTACCAGGTGGTTCAAATACTCTGCGAAAGTCCGATTTCAGCCCTTTATCTTTCCATGTTTATGTAGGTAGAGCACAGGCTACAGTTTCAGTGAAGCTTACGCATTGTCAGCCCGTCCAATGCGCGTCGAGAGAGAGAAGAAAGCCTACAGCTGTGACAATAACTGGCACTGGCACACATTGGGAGGCGTGTGACGCTCCAGCAACACATACATAGGTGGTGAGACGGACAACATAAACATTTGATCAAACAACTTATGAGTTGAATTCACACTCAACTCGAAACATATACTTCTAAATACTGTAGCCTATATCTCCAGATAGGATTGTCAGAGCGTCTTTTTACCAAAGTAATACCTTCACATCTTTACTGAATGTCATAGTTTACTATCGACTCTATCACCCTTTAAAGAATAACTTTAAAAGTTGTTTATATAGTTGTTAGGACATCCATCCGTCCATTTGATTGCGTGATTGAGCCACTTGGAAGGCACTAGCGACCCCGTGTGGCATCGCAATTGAACTGAAAAGAACTGTCCTGCTCAGGTGTGGAGGTGATGGATAAGAGGTAATAGACATTTAACACTGTGGACACCATTAGAAAATGATGATTAAGGGAACTGACTTCAGAAATATCACCAGTTTGATGAAAGCATGTTAATGGATATCTTAATTGTGCCAGGTTATTCTGAGGGAGATGCAATATGCAGTATGGTCAGGTGTATTTGTAGGGCTCAACACTGAGCTTTTATTGCATTTTCACACAGTTTCCACGGGGACATCTTCATTCATTCATTCACTCATCAATTCATCTTACTCTCCATACATATTCCTATACAGGGCCTTGAGGGACAAAGGTCTATTTCCAACATTTCCAATATGTTCTAGCAGACTACATTGTAAGATTACATGGTTAATACTGCCATCGACAAACTATGGCTTATTTCATACCTGACCATATATAGTGACCTTGGTTATGTTTGCAGTTTGCTTGAAATCATTCATAAAAACAAAAGTGTTGTTGCTGATGAATTATTTAAAACTGAAACAGGAAATGAAATGAAATAATTACTGTAATCTGATAACTGATTAAACTGTGAGCCAAACTGATTTTTCCCCCCTGTGCGGTCCAGATGGTGTTGTGAAGGAAAGATAAAGGAGGATCCATGAACACTAAATACAGAAATATCAGATGAGTCACCCACGGCCTAATCATTCTTTTCCCGATGATCTGCTTCATCGCTCTGCTTGGGTTCCTGTGCTGTGATCAGTGTAAAGTAAGGACCTCCCGGTAGTTCAGTTCACAGAAGAGATAGTCATGCCGTTTTGAGATGAAATTAATGTAATTAATACTTGATAAGATTTTTCTAAGGAAGGCAATGTTTATTAATGAAAAGTGAATTACACAGTAAGCTGCCAAATACTAATATAATCGTTTTAATTTTGTAGAACTGAAGTTGTATGTGTACACAATACAATAATACTTTATGTGGAGATTAAATGTGTTTTCTGACAACAAGAACACTACACGCTGCTTACAGCAAAAGCAGTTTTATGTATGAAATTCATGCCACATGCTGTCAGTGAGTTAATAATATATGTCAAATATCGCTTTAAGCACAGGAAGCTGTAAACTACATATGGTATCACAACCTGTACTTTTACTCTTTATGAGGTGTATGCAGCAGGTATATCTGAAAAGCCCTGGCAAAGACAAAGGAAATCACCTATACTAGAGTGTTCAGGTGCTACTTTAGTTGCTTGTTGTGAAGATTGCAAGGAGTCTGAAATTGGCTTGACCACTAAATCATACAGCTACTGCATTTGTCCTAATTTTAACACGTCTTTTCTGGTTGACTTTAAATTCCATTTTTTGCCTCAAGAAGCGAAGCCTTTTGCTTCCTCCCCAATGTGTGCAATTTGATCCTGGAAACAAATTCACTCTTGTACAGCTGGAAAAAGCATTAGAGGTGGGGGGACAAAAGTGTTGATGTAGAGCAGTCACTTCCCGAGCTGTAATGGAAGACTGGAACATCACTCACACAAAGGCTGGTAGCCGTCCAAAAGTAGCCCCTCTAGAGCCCGACAGGCAGACAAATCCCTTGAAGCCCATGCTACACTGAAGTCCATTCAACTGCTGGAAATCAGAGAGAGCACCAGACACAGTCCAAGTGGCTTAGGTTACATCGTCTGTGGCTGCAAGTCATTAAAAAAAAGTAGCTGAACTCCTTTCAGTTCTGCACATGGGAAGTCCATTTTCCAGGCCAAATTACTGAGACATTGGCTGCTGTAAAAACACACACACCATCCATCTCCCTCCCATGGATGATAGACACATATATACATTCCGAAATACCAGGGTTAAACAAAACAGGCAGAGCAATTCGAGGCGATATTTAAAGAGATATTGAGGGGTGAAAAATACAGGTGATTGTGTCTTGACAGATGTGGCGTTTAGATCTGCAGACCTCTCCAAGGACAGATCTTGAGACTTTGATGTCTGGAGAAAGGTCTCAAGTCTTTGATGTGTTGAAAAAGATCTGGAAGCTTTCATGCCTTGAAAATAGACCGAAGACTGAAATGCCAGACTCATGAAGATACAACAAACTGTATTTCCACTTTCAGGCAACTATTAAGGTATTTTTGCATGTTCACTTTGGAACGTTCAGTCGTTTAGTTTCCTGCAAGAGTGCAGATTTTTATTTTTGTCAATGTGTGTAGCATCTGTTGGATATTCAGACATTAAGAATACCAAATGAATAGGTGCAAGCACAACAGAGGCTGCCTTTTTGAAGTTTCCCTTTGTCACCCTATGACCTTCAGGAAGTCTCTGGGGTATATACTATCCTACCCTCTATATTATACATAATGAATTGTCCCTTGTGTCTTCTTTTGGGTGGTATCCTTCATCCATGACCTTAACCAGCCTCAGTAGCTTGTCCTCCAGTCAGTTGGTAGACAGGAGGCCCAAATTCATCACCACCTTTCATTCTCCTCCCCTGGCCTATCTGATCTATGATAGCATTAATAATAACCGCTGCAGAATGCCCTGTCGCCCTCTGTGCCTTGCCCACTCCCGGTCTGTGCAGATTACCACCAGCTATTCACAGCCCATTAAAACTGTATTTACTTATCGGCCTCTCTGGGGCCGTCACTCTGTTTTTAAGACTGATGCCCAGAGGGAAGGCAAAGAGTGACCTTCCTATAGCCTACAGTGCAGTAAGTCACTGGTCCCACATGATTTCTCTTTTATTTTGCACCCTAAACTCTACTGAAAGCAATGTTTGTGCCTTTCAATGACAAGACATAAAGAGTTTAACAACTCTGTAAATAGAACATGTCAAAAAAGGATATTTCCTTAAAGCAGCTATGAGTAACATCTTTATATTAACAATGGATCATATGAGTACTTTTATGTAAATGGAGTCACTCATAGTGATGAGCCCACAGACGATTATCAATTTTCCCCTCAGCTCTACAGAATGTTATAGTGTCTTTCAGCCCATTGTTTTGGTTTAAGGGGTCCGCAAATTTTTAAAAAAAAAAAACTTTTGGTTCACCCTCACCGCTCCCACAGTGTCGTTTTCAGTCACAGCAGGCAGCTGTTTCCAGCACTAAAGCTCTATAAACCAACTGTTCGCTACTTGTCCAGCTCCAAACGACAAACAAGCAAAATTAGTTACTAGCTTGCAGCAGTTAATTTTGCATCTAAAGAGCCAGATATTTCCCTCAGGAGTTGGTGGAGACCAAACATAGAGCTAAAAGAAGAGTGAATATTGGACTTACATTTGCCAAGTGGCCAGCAACACGACTCCAAATGAATGCTAATGTTGCTCCCTGTCTGTTCGATGTGTAAATTTGCGAACAACTGTATGCTAACAAGTTCACCATATTAACTTAAAACTGCCCCCAAGAGGCCAAAAAACTGTTATTGCAGCTTTAATTTAGTAAGCCATTGATATGCTGACTGTTACTACAGCTACAGATATATTATCATGCAGAAATGCTTATATAAGGCAAATGTCCTAGTGCTGCCAAGTTATAAAGTGACCACACAAGTTTTTTAATGCATTACTTGCTTAAGAGTATGTTAGCGGAAGCAAAGAGTTTCCTATAGTTGTGGTTGGGTTGACTAGAAATGTGTCATTATTTTAGACTGACAGTTGAATAAATGGGACAAGGTGAACTCTCCTCATTCTTCCTTACACAGACAGTTATTTCTTATCAGCTGGAATGTGTCATGGTCTACTTTGGGTGTGCTTAACTTCCCCTGACCTTTAAAGGGGCTGATTATTTCCACCCACAATCTTCACTCAGCAATACGCTGCCAGCACAAAAGGATATTAGGCCCAGACCTGCTGGTCTGATAATTCCAGCTCTCGGTATGGAACTGAGGGAACCCAAACCACAATGCTCTGCCACTCTATTATCATTTCTCTGCCTTCACCTTCACCTCACCATTGGTATTCTATCACCTTTCACCTCAGAGTGTGCAGCTTTTTCTAGAGCCGAAGAGTTCTGTGTGTGTGTTCTGTTTTTTATCACATCTTAAAAGTACTTCGTATCCACGGTAATTAACTTCTCCTTTATGCATCACCCTCCCGGGACAAATTACGCAGCTTTGCATAGCCCAGAATGCTTTGCAGCTGTGTAAATCTCCTTGGTGTTGGGAGACTCCCATGCCTCCAGCTCCCCTGACAGCACTATTTGATAAAAATAGAGGGAATCCAAAGGGGACCAACAGGTCTAAATGTTTAATAGATTTTTATTTTACTTGTGGTAATCTCGTAATCAGAGGTTCGGAGGGTCACATCTATCACTCAGGGAACAAATAAAAGTCTTATTGTGTCCTGCTTTCTTTCACCTCAAGAGGAAATGCGAACCAGATAAATGATGGCCTTGTTTCAAAAGAGGCTCAATCTATTGCCAACGATTTGTGGCCAACAAAGTAATTTCGATACCATTCTTTGTATTGATAGATGGGGCCTAAATTTAATAAAGAGCCTATTTACTCGTAAGGGGTATAGGGGTATAGGAATGGAACTACAGTTATCTTCCCTCTTTTTTCCCCTTTTTGCCTCCATCCTCCAATCCAGCTCAAAATTAGATGGCAAGAAAAGAACATACAGTGCAAAGGCTGATATTTTTGACAAAGCTTTGTCCTTACCTACCACCATTACTCTTTGATAGCTATAATCCCAGTGAGTTGTTTCCTCACACAAATTACTGTATCAATGTGAAATGTGTGTGACATTGTGGGTTTGTTTTTTGTTAGTGGTGTTGAATTTTAAGCTTAACAGAAGAGTAGAAAACAGTAAACCAGCTTGGTAGTTCAAGTTATTTGAACTTTCCTCTATTTCTTCAGAGAGACAAGATATCACAGTGGCTTAGAGGATTTTTGCAAAAACAGAGGCAAACATGTTTTGATGACCACAGGCACTTGAACTGCAACGCTTTGTGAACGACATTGACACTCTCTGTGCCACAGTGATGTTCATAAACTTTCTCCAGAACCTGCATTAATGCTGAGCTTTCAGCCTGGGAGGGGACCCAGCAGCTAAAATGAGCAGTTTCTTTTTTTCTTTTTTCATGGCCAAACATTGGATGTGTCGTGCAACCTGCTGTTACTGTTGTCTGACAAGAAACAATATGCTCTTGTGACCACATGGTGGAAAAGGTACAAATTAACTAAAATCAAAAGAGATCGCCTGCTTCACCGAGGAACCTTGACAGGTGTGCACAAAGACTTAAGAACTAATCACTGGCAGATTATTAACAGGAGAAGTAAACTAGATTATTCATGAGCACATGGCTCGAAAATCGAGGGTAAATTGAGTGTCGTTGGAAAATGGCAAAAGAGACCTCAGTTACTTTAGAGGGATTCTGAGCAGAATGCTTTATTGATCGGGTGACTTGGATGTGAAAACAATAATTGTTTCTAAAGTCACAAAATTAGAATCAATCAAACCTTTATTAAATTACTGCATTCTGTTTTCCACTTCAGCAGAGGAGAACTCAGTATTCTCTCAGTGTTGTTTGTTTGTGTTTCTGCCCATATCCACATTTACATGATGGATTATGTATGCTTTCATGCATGTGTAAAACTGCACTCATGCAGGTGCTGTATAATAACAGATGTGTACTACTGATTCCAAGCTCAGAGAGCTGGTCTGTAGGCCTGTGCAGCACTGCTGCCACCTAAAGACAGAGTTGGAATCAGCATCCATACATAATACTGTAAACATGGCACAACAATGTCAGCTTAATTTTCCTCCATAATATACTCAGTTTTCAAATTATGAAGCCATCCAACCTTATTTACTATTTAGTGACTTATATAATTTGAAGACATCTTACTCAAGAGAATCTCTGGTTTGCATGTCTTATCGGTACATTGTAGTTACAGTATGAGCATCATATGAAGTGCTATTGCTATAGTAACCAAAACAGCTGCAAACAGAATGGGCATGTTTCAGATTTTATTGTTATTAAATGTCACTTATTTGAAGCAATTTCACAAATGCCTACTTGGTTTGGCAACTTTTATCTCCACCCTCAAACCTCACTGTCCAAACATAACATATTAAACACATCCTCTTTATTTTCATACAATTCACCATTTAAACAAGATGAATTTTATGTAATTGACTGGTGGTCTTGCATTCTTGGAAATGATATGTCATTTTAACTTGTTTGTCTTTCTTAGTAAGACATTTGCATTACTTTCATGATACAGTATGTCAGTCACAACATATGCTGTGTTAAAATGCACTGTCAATGTCTTGTGTTATGTTCAAAATCAGACACACAGATGTGTTAAAGTGACATCTTTTGTAAGTGTGTTCTCCTCAACGGTTCTCAAAGTGAGCCATCTGTCACCACACCCAGACACGGCAGGGTTTTTTTTTTTTTTTTGCTAAACAGGACAAAGGCGACTGTTGGCAGCCAGATGCTGTCAGCATAATGGAGTAGTTGTCAAAAGCTGCTGTCTCAGACTAATGCGCCATATGGACAAAAGTAATTTTTTAAACACTGTGTTGGTGGTGAAATATTTTGTTGGTCACATTTTTCCAGTAAGAACATTTAACTGAAATCACAATGCCAAATGCTAATCAATAACTTCCAATCTGGAAGAAACGGACATTATGAAAATGTCAGTCTGTTAGTGCAGTTTGCCAAATACATGACAAAACATGTCAGTTACAAAGAGTTTATTGTAATTATAATCTATAAAATTGGGAGAAAAAAAGAATACAAATTAATTACTGACATTCATTGTCAGATGCATGTTCATAGTTTACAATTGGGATTTCTATTTAAAAGGACACCTGTTACTCACCTGTTTGTGAGTGACCTGCAATTATCAAAGATTATCATCACGATTTCAGCTGTGTAGTTTAGGGTCCTATACTTTGTGCTGCACTGCCAGATGGCGTTGAATTTTTCATGTGCCATAGACACTTTGTCACTTCCTCACAGGGGTTAGGGTTCAACTACCGACAGGAAGTAGTAGACAGCTGAGTAAATATTCACATTATTATGACTTATAGGTACAATTATAAAGTAATGGGAGTTACAATATTTTTCCACTACATATTTTATTTTAGATACAAATAATTTACACATTTTGAAAAGAAAAACTGGCATACCCTGGTGTTCCCAAAGTTCAATAGAAAGCTGCTGGTCACTTGGAAAAAAGAAAAAAACAAAACACTTCTGCATCCAGCATCCCAATATGTAACGACTATCATAGTACATTAAAAACTAGAGAAACACCACAGATGTTTATTTGCCTACTTATTTATCAGCGATTCTTTTTTTAAAGTTGTAAGCTGGACACATCTCGCTTAGTGCAGGAGGTTTCAACTGTTGAAGGACAGCGCGTAAAGAGGAACCTTTGTTAGCTCATTGTGTTCTTAAGGGGAATGAAAACACTGTCGGCGTGACAGACACTTCCTGTTTTGAAGAAAACGACTGGCGTGAGTATCTGAGTGAATTTTAACCAACATGCTTTGCCTGTCGCTTTTCCCAAATACTTTCATTAACGAATTATAAAAAAAAGCTAGTAAATGAGTGAAAATGTTAGCCACTAATGCTAGCTTGGACTGACACGTTGAACATTTGCCTGCTAGCTAAAAATGTAACTTTTTTCTTAAAACTTAACGAGCAAAGTCGAACTCGCAGAACTGATTTAACGCTAAATACAATGATTAGGATAATAAGATATCATTTTAAGCGTTGCAAAGCGTCTATGTTAACAAGTTGGCGAGGAGTGACGCCCTTTTTCTGAGGACATTTGTCAGCTGAACGCTACAGATTACGTTTTAAACAAGTTGAGCTGAGATGAAACTCCTGATATGACCCGCAGTCTCTCAGACATTAACACACCCTCAGTTCTTACTTTGTTCATTTGTTTTGCGGGTTTTAGGATATTAACTTAAGAGTGCTGTGAAGATCGGAGGAGCCATGCCTTTCCTCCATGGGTTTCGAAGAATCATCTATGAGTATCAGCCGCTGGTGGATGCTGTAATGTCTGTTATTGGGCTGAAGGAAGGACAAGGTAGTCACGATGACAGGTAATACTGAAGCCGGAATCAATTGTTTAATATAACTGAGTCGCTTTAGTAAGCAGTTTTTGTACCAGAGAGCATAATAATTAAGTTTTGCTGAGGTAATTTTTATTTGATAATTGACTGTGACAAAACTAACTTTGCCTAATAATTCACAACTGGAAAATTTAGCTCAGTTATAACGGTCAGTTGTTTGTTGCACTACAGAATTATAACCACCTCCACTGCAGAATGCACAAACAATGAGATAAATGATAGAAACACTGGTGTCATTTTGTACAGTTTGAATGAAACATGGCTACTTTCTGCTCTTGTGTCCAGAGTCAGAAGTCCTGAGGATGAGAGCGGTCTGTCTAGATCTCTGGTGGAGCTTCTGGAGCGAGAGTCCCAGTCAGAAGTGTTTTTGGAAGGCATCAGCTACGCTCTGTTCAAGGTGGCAGAACGGGGACTGGTGTACGCAGCTGAAATCCTTCTACGCTTCGGAGCTGATCTAAACTTTGAAGGTGAGAAATAAAAAGGGAGATTCAAATACTGTTAGTTAAGTGTTTTGTTTTTTTCCCTCCCCCACGATCTTTAAGTGAAATTGTCTGTGAAAACCTGAAATCCACTATATTTAGCACCTGCTCCTGTGTCAGCAGGTGAATTACTTGGAAATGTACTTTAAATTTACAAAGAGCACATAATGACAGATTGCATTATGAAACAGGAGTTGAACCGCTTTTCTCACACACAGGAAGTTGTCATTCATATACACTTGAAGGAATAGGTCTTCCTTTTAGCGAACTGCAGTGGAAAGTGCAGCATGTCTTGCTGCTGCGATAAAACCTGCCAGGGCTCAGCCAAACCCAGCTGTGGTGACCTCTGGTGGTTGCGAAAATTTCTCTCCCCTGGGACATAATTTGGGGACCTGGTAGAAACTGATTTCTCAATCTTTCACATTTCTTAAATGCCTCTTTCCAGAAAGTCAACACTGACAAATGCTCCCACATAGCATGCAGCAATGTTCGGGTTTCTCCATTATTCCCCAAGTATTTGTCATCCTTTGCCTTCACATTTAAAATGATGTGCCAGCTATCAGACGAGCTCTGTGCTGAAGCATGAGAATATATAGTTGTGATTCTGTAAATGGGGCAGTGCACACAATAGTCTTTGCAGTTTATATTCTTTAACTTTGAGTGAATGTGTCAGTAATACATGGATGTATGCTGTAAGTGAAAATCAGTTTGTGTGCCACTTGAAAATCATAGTTTGGTATAGGCGTTATGTCAAACTAAGATATCAACTAGTGTTTAGTATCTGCTTTTAAGAAAGCTCAACACACAGAAATTTAAAAAACACAAGCAAATTCAATAGATATGTATTTAATTGTCAGTAGAGCTGCAACAATTAATTGATTAGTTGATTGACAGAAAATTAATCGCCAATTATTTTGATAATTAATTAATCATTGTCACTCATTTTTTAAGGAAGCATGCCCAATTTCTCTGGTTCCAGCTTCTTAAATGTGATTATTTTCTGGGCTTATTAAACTGAATATGTTTGGGTTGTGAACTGTTAGTTGGGACAAAACAAGTTTAGGATGCATCTTGGGCTTTGAGAAACATTTTTCACTATTTTTATGACATTTTATAGACCAAACAACAAATTAGTTGAGAAAATAATCAACAGATTAATCGATAATGAAGATAATCATTAGTTGCGGCCTCTAACTGTCAACGCATACACTCCGCAAATAGAGAACAGAACAGAAACACTATAAAACACGCACACATCCAAACTGAGCTACAACACAACATACATATTTTATAGGGACATAAATTACTTAAACATACAAAAAACTAATACCTGCAATCAATCTCTAATAAAAATGTCACGAATATAATTTTTTTCTGCCAGTGAAGCAGCGCTCATTTTTCACCTCTTTGCCTCCCTAATGTGCAGACACCTTTATCTCAGATGCTCCCTGCTAGGAAACTAAAGTATTGCTTCACACTTGTCACTTGCATCAGTTTGTCTGTCATGATGTAACTCGATCCTTTTGATGTCTGCAAATAGCAGTGTTTTTGTTATTGAGTGTCCTCTCAGTAATATTTAGTATGTTTCTAAGGACGTTTTCACATTAGGGACCCAGGCCCGGATCCAAGTACACTTGACCCCAAAGTCCAGTTCGTTTGATTAGTGTGAACACTGGTCTACTTGAAAAGGTGTATTCGGGTACGGTTCACATCAGGTGTGAAAACTACTTAAATGCAGCTGGTGAAGGTTTTTTCTCTGTTTGCTTTGCATTGTGCTCTTTCAAGTCATCAGTGCCAACATGCCAGAATACACTATGTACACTGTATGCCACTTTTACAAAGTTATAAACCTTTGCTCACACACTTAAAGAAGATGTAGAATTAGCAAGAAAACCTCATCTATCTCATTAATATTTCATTTCTATGTGGATGTTTGTTTTCATCCCCCAGACCCAGTGTCTTACTACAATCCACTACATATAGCAGTTTTGAGGAACAGGCCGAACATGGTGAGGCTGCTGGTCGGGCACGGAGCAGACATTGAAAAGAGGGACAGGGTGAGGCAATGAAAATGAAACAGAATGAAGAAATATGTATGCACTCACTTGTTCACACCTTGTCCTTCTTGCTTTCTTACGAGTTTGTGGAGATGAATATATTGTATCTATTACTTGGTAGATCCATGAGAGCAGTCCTTTGGATCTTTCCAGTGAGGAGTCAGAGAGACTGCCCTGCCTGCTCACCCTGCTGGACCTGGGTGCTGACGTGAATGCAAGGGATAAACATGGTAAATTTATGTTTGCCAGCCTAATATAAAATGTTGATTTGATTCATTTGTTTAGGAAAGTGACTGTTTTGGTCTTGTCTCCAAAGGAAAAACACCTTTGCTCCATGCCTTGGCAAGCAGCGATGGACTCACTGTACACAACACAGGAAACATCCAGCTACTACTTGAGAGAGGTACCGACTGTGAAACAGCCATCATCTTCACTTTGCCTTCTTGTCCACTTTCGGTCGTTCAAAAACTTTTTCAAGCAGCATCACAGCTATCCCGCTACATTCAGAAACATAGTGTTGCTATGCTACCTGCTCACCCGTACGCGTTTTGAGATCAAAGTAAACTGTCGGCTGTTAGGATAAAATATGCATGTAAAGTTTATAACTCAACTGGAAATGGAGCAGAACCAATCCTGTGATCGAGGCATGAAGAAACTAATTTTTAACTTCAGGATGTTAAAGACAGAAAGTCTGTCTTCTAGCACAGTACTACAGTATCAGCAATCTCCTCAGTCCAAATATTTAAATATATATAATATTCCTCATTACAAGAAAGACACTTTTTTTTTTTTTTTTTTTTTTTACTGCTTTTTTCCACCAGAACCAGTTCTGTCATAGTGAACTTTCTCCGGGTGTAATGAGGGAGATATTTTATTCAGCCAAGTGTTGAATAAAATGTCTTTCCAAAATAGGTGGAAAGACAGATTTCCATTTCTTCAGGATCCCAACACATTTCTGTACATTAAAAGGCAGCCTCCAAACAGTCAAAAGAACCAAATTGCCATACTCATACATCTTTCTGCCATAAATATAAGAAACCCAATGGAAGATGTACCCCCCCAGTATTTAAGAAATAATGGACTACAGTAAATAAAAAGATGAGCATGTCACAGTCATAATGTTTTCTGTAGTTAAACTAAGACTTTATTTAACTCAACTTTGAGTATGTTAGTTTAAGTAGGTCAGTAGTGACTGTGGAAAAATCTTTGAAAAAAGACACAAATTAGTAGTCTTCTGTTGGTCTGGAGGTTTGTCAAGTGAGAAAATGACCTTGATGATGTCATAGTGATGTCATCAGGGTATCACAACTTTGACTTGGAAACACATTTTGAAGAAAAAGCCGGGGTAATAAAGCAGAGGTGTGTAGTTGAAAGACATGGACGTTTACCAGGCACATAGGGTCTAATAAAAGATGCTTTCGAGTTGCATTATGGGAAAAGTAGGAACCAGGTTTTTTTATAGGGACTGGGAACTAAAAGTCAGGATATCTCATTGCCTGCTGCTTTGAATTTGACATTGTACCTCCATAAAGTTGGGGACAGTAGGGAGAGACTTAAAAAGATTTTTTTTAAAAAGAACTATTAAATTACTGGAGTGCCCTTTGAATGTTTAGCTCAAGTGCTTATTTTGTCTGACCACCAGTCAAAAACCAGAAAGCGTTCCGTTTACAATGACATGAGACACAGGAAAGCAGTGGAGGCTAATTTTAAAAACTGCAACCAGCAAATGCTCCTTAGTTTTGTTAATTTCATAAATGATAAATGATTACTCTAGTGTCAAAAGAGTAATTGACAAATGTGATCTATTGACTATTGGTCACAGATGCGGTTCTGAGTGATTCCCTCCTCTGTACAGGTGCTGACGTGAATGCTGCCACTGTAGATGGTGAAACTGTTGAGTCCTCACTGGTGTTTCTGGTTAAGGAGGCTCTTGAGGCCAATGCGGAGGATGCTGCTGAGATCGGCAACTTCTGCTTGAAAACCACACAGCTCCTGCTGGCCCACGGTGTGGACCCCAGCTGCTGTCTGAATGATGATGGCGAACCCTCCCTGACCCAGACGAGCCTGGAGCACTTTGACCTTCTCTTCCCTCTGGCTGTGCTCTTGATCCAGAGTGGAGCCTCTTTGGTTTGCACCTATCACGGCGACTCCTGTTGGTCGGGTGACAGCCTCCTTTTCCAGCGGCTCCAAACAGCCCTGCCGCAGTGCTCTGATCAAAGTCACGCCTCTGAGCTCCTGGAGCAGGCTGAGGTGTTGCTTGACTTAGCGAGGGTCAACGTCCCCACATTGAACTTGCCTTCCAGACTGGAGCTCCCTGCGGCAGGGCAGGACCCTCACCCGTATGCTCAGGCTCTGCTTGACCTGCACAGCCGGGTAGTAGAGCGTGACACAAGTCCTCCTGCTCTGCGATGCCTTTGCAGGGCATTCATAAGGAGCCACCTACAGCCCTGGCCATTGGAAGACAGAGTCAAAGCTTTGCCATTACCAGACAGACTGAAAGACTTTCTTCTTCCTGAACACACATACACCCCAAAGCCTGGCTGGGACTGCTTCAAGCCCCAGCATAGCCAGCGCTGATGATACACACTACTGTCATTTTTGTTGCTGTTGTACCTTCAATTTGAAATGAAAGACTGAACAGGCCTCTAATAATTTTTGTAAAACATCTGTGCACTTATCCTTAAATGCAACTTCAACTGAACAAACCACTGAGGCCTTTGTTAAATCCTTATCCTGTGTTGTCTGTGCCAAATTTACAGACACGTGTGTGTATGTTTACTACAAGATTCAAAGTTGTGTCTGTGCAATCAGCCTTTGAGTCATCACTGTTGTGATTAAACAGCTGCACAGCTGGCTGAACCATATTGTGTAAAAGAAAGTTGCAGTACAAACTGAAAGCCACCAGATGGCAGTGTTGCTCTTGCATATTAGAAGCAGCTCAGATGTCAGGGTCAAAGATTTAGTTATTCACAGTGCAGCCCATTGAATTTGTTTCAAGCGCAGTAGAACCCATTTATATTTTATCTCCTCAACATGATGTGATGGTGATATATTGTGGAATTTGTGTATCATCTTGCTTTGCATGAAGGTGGACAAATAAAACATGCGTGTGTTGCCAATAGTGTCCTGATAGCTTGACATTATTTTCTGTTTGTCAACAGATTTCTGTTTTATAGCTGACCAGGTAGTGGCAGTGCAGCGCTTCATATCACTTTGTTACACTCACTGGCTACCTGTTATAGGGGAATAATGTAAATGGTGCTATACATTTACCCCTAGGTTGTGTTCATACATCAAACATCAGTGGAGTCTATGCTAAAATAAAGAATAAAATGTTCAAATTTGTAGACTACAACACTGCAGAAAGAGTGTGCCTGTAGACGTTTTGACATGTTTTTTACTGTGACATAATGTAGCTGCAGTGGCTGCTGGCGTGGAAAGTTTTACCAAGCATTCTTAATGCTTATGTTTAAATTCAGATGAATTTAGGGCCCCTTTCTTCCCCGTCTTTCACTCCCTCACATTTTCAAAAACCCCATTCTGTGCATCCCGTCTTCACAAATAATCACTAATAAACAAACGATGCTTACAGGAAACGTACTGTGATCGTATGGGAACACCATAGGGTACATATGTGTTTGCGTCCATGTGTGTGTGACAAGCAAACTAAATAGGACATTGTGTTATACAACTAACCCCTTCCTGACATTGCTGAAGCTGGAGTGGCTCCAAGGCTTGCAGGCGCTCCAGCTCCTCTTGGTTATCTAGGTCACAGCCTCTGAGGAGAAGAGCCTCAGCAGCAGCAGCAGCCCTGCATGACACACGCTTCACTCTCCTGTCTGTCTGAATCTCCCTGCATACTCTTGACAAAACCTCAACACTGGCCCTGGTCGAATGAGGGAGGGAGGGAGGGAGGGAGGGGGTTGCAGGAGGCAGAACAGTGGAGGGAAAAAAAGCCTCCACTTTAAAGATACAGAGACAACATATGTGGACTGGTTGTGGGAGCACTCATGGAGGACACATGGAAATGGAAATGGCAATGTTGGATTACATTTATACAATACACACGCTGTAAGAACAGAATCCACCCAACCAACAATCACACAATGATGTAGAAAAAAAAGCAGCCTTCTTCCATAGACTCCAATCCCTGCTTGTAGAAGCTGATAGAATAGAGATAGTGGGGGGAGGGCTAAGCCAGTACTCTCCATCCAGCATTTATTGGAAAACAGTGCGAGTGAAGCTTGGTACTGAAATTAGTTATTGATCTATTCTCTCCCTGAAGCCCATGGGTCTTTCCCACCACACCTGCTCATTCTCTCATAGCCTTTTCTTTCACTGCAACCCGTTGTTTCTTTCAACCTTCGCTTCGAGCTTCGACGTGTTTTTGCTTGTTTTGTAGTTCTTTTAGTTTCTTCAAATCATCTTTTTTTTCATACAGGAGAGTTGATTCCAAAATGAGATCCTACTAATAATGTGACATCAATTTGAAAGTTTTATATTTAAAAATCTTAATGTTTTTTGGAGGAGCAGCAAACACTTTTTCATGCTTTATGGTCTACAAAGTAATCACAATCATTCCCAAATTCACCCTTAGCGATTTGATATGAAACAAACCCTCATGCATGCTATGTTGTCCTCTTTATTTAAGATTAATTCTTTGAATTAGTTTTATGTAAACTCTTCCCACATTAAACCATGTGCATGTTATTTTCCATTCACCATTCTTCTTCACCCCTGGCTCCATCTTCTCTGTTTTCATCCAATCATCTTCAGCACCACAGACTAAAGAATATGGAAGCCTGGTTCATGAACTTAATAATAACATACAGTACACGCGCATTTAACAGCACATAGTAGATTAAATGTTTTGAAGGATACGCCCACAAAACTTTAATTTAATTTGATTGATTCAAACTAGAAATTCATTTTATTGATATAAACTCAGAAAAGTTAGAGGTACTAGTCTCATGAGCAACATAGAAATGAACTTCTTTCAAGAAATACTGAACTGCATTTTTCCTCCCGGTGTACCATGAGCATAAACCCAGAGAATAAAGCTTTTTTTTTCCATCTTTTTTTTTCTTATTTCTTCTTTAGTTAACAAATGCTAATTTGAAATGAACTAGAATTACAAATGAATACTGTTTTTTGTTTGTTTATGTTGATGCTTGTTAGCTGAGTTCCTAGCCTGGCCGTAACCTTTTCATTCACCACCACGTCACCAACTGAGAGACATTGTAGTCTTTTCCAGGCCTTTTCTTCTAGAGCGCAGCCCGTGCAGAATGTCTATCTCCTTGTCTTTCACTAGACATTGTCTAGACACAGGATAATTGCAGACATCACTGAACACTCAGCTGCTGCCTGAAACCTCATGGGAGTTGAGGTGGACTTTGAGAGAAATGGCCAGCAGTCAGTGAAGGGGGTCATGCCGCTCACACCCCTTTTAGATATTGTGTTTATGCGCTTGTGTCGTATACATCTACGAACTCTACAGTATGTGTTCGCTGGTGTGAAGGCAAGCGTGGAATTGAGCGTGTGTGGGAGAGAGGGAAAGCAAGAGGGAAAGGGAGCATAGACGTTGAAACACACAGTACCAAGTGTTCATAACCGCAGATGTGGTGACTTCATCAGAAAAAAATGTACCCCGTCCTTTTGCTCTGCTTGTGTTGATGGAGTGCACCAAAATTAATGGCTGCTAATACTAAGACGAATAAAAGGACATTTTTGCTGGATGTCAATACAATTTGTACTTATGTTGGTTTACAGACAGCATATTTTATCTCCCATAAGATTATTGTTGATTACTGAATGTGGAGCTTTGACTGAGTGTGTGTGTGTGTGTGTGTGTTGTGGGGGGTGTTGGTTGGTCTCTGAGCTCTGAGAGATGGTCACAGGTCGCCGGGTTCACCCAGGGCATAGGACTAATCTCAGTGGGGGTGGATTGGATGCAGGATAACTGAATCCTGTTGGGACAGGCCACCTTCACCCTCTACTCCAGGTGTTGGTTCCTGCTTTAGATTGATACAAACTGACTCTTGTGCATAGCCTGTACAGTTTCATTCAGCTTTAAGCTGTAAGATCATATTTATGTGTGTTCTCTTATTCACCAAGGGGGAAATATGTTGACATTTAAGGATTTAATCACTTTATTTTTCTACTTTTTTCCTGTTTTTTATCACTGTCTTAGCAATGATATCTCTTAGATGTTATATTGGTTACATACCAAGCCCGAATGTGTTTTACCACATGCTGGTAGTTTTTTGTTACATTTAAGTGCCTTTTTTTTCTAAATCTCTCTGAAAAGAAAATATCTCCAACAAGTAAGCATATTGCTACGTACAAGTATTAACACAAATCTGTTTTTGCCCTTTGAGAGGGGGATGATTCGAAAGTGTAGCGCACCAAAAAGTTACAGTTCCATACTCCAACTCCTATTTTAGAAGCACACAAATCCACCACCCTCTACACTTCTACAACTGACGCCATTTCACAGAAATTCCAGACAACTGGCGCCTGAGCTCTGCCTCCAAGAAGGACATGATGAATAGGACACACCCTTGGTATGCTAGTGAATGGTAGAATATATGGCACACTGCAGTGTTATAGCCTAGATTCATTACACTCTCTCGTCCTAGCTTCTAGCTCTTTTCAGTGTCGTTTTCTCTGCATTTCTCTCCTGCGCTTCATGCTGCTCGCCTATTTTTAAAGCCTGAATTTGAGTGAAATGCACTGAGGCACCAGTAAGGCGAGCTACAGCTCTTTCCAGCGCTGGTTCCTGATCCACCTCTTTGTTGTGGTCTATGCATGCCTGCTCTAGTCACATGACTGCGTTTCTATGGCAACTCGGGTTTGAGTAATCATTTGCGTTACGACCTTTATTCCCTTGAGGAAAGGGGAGGGGGAGGTTAGACTGAGCCTGTAGAAAGAGGGAGCAAGAGGAAAGAGAAAAGACAGGCAGAAGGGGAGCGGCGTAGAGGCACAGGGAAAGAAAATAGGCAAAAACAACGGCTGCAGAGGGAAAATATAGTTGTTCTTTGCCTTCATATTTTATATTTTAAGTCTCTCTCTTCGTATGGAACGCCTGCGCCTCACCATATGCAGCATTTGGAGAAAAAAAGACAAAGGCCTGCCACTAAACACTGGGTTGTGTGCCTCAGTTACACCATAATATCTTTTGTGACTCACTCAGTGACTGGAACAGGCGAGTGAGTTTGGTTGGAGAGGCAGCAGGCATGTATGTTTCATAAGGGCCTCCACACACACACACACACACACACACACACACACACACACACACACACACACACACACACTCACACACCTCCCCTTCATTTCTTCTCGGAGGAAAAGCAGCACTGTGCCACATGTGCAAGTCTCAGCAGAAACAGATTCTGTATGTTCCTGTTTCTTGCTCTCCCGGCTGCGTTGTCATGGTTACCGAGCTAGTCCACCAAGGCACGCAGCTCCTCTCTCTCTCTCTCTCTCTCTCTCTCTCTCTCCCTCTCCCTCTCTCTCTCTCTCTCACACACACACACACTCTCTCTCTCTCTCTCTCTCTGTCTCCCTCTCTCTCCACCGTTGGGTGATTCAACCCATCAGTTGGGTTGTGTCATCTCCTAGATGGAGTTTCTAGCTCTCACATCTTCTAAATGGAGTTTTTCAGCTTGGGCTTGTATTCCAATTGGGTTGTAGCTTGAAAAAATGGAATAATTGTGTATACGTGTGTGTGGGTGGGTGGGGTAAATGGGTGGGTGTTGTGGGTTTTTTTTTTTTTTTTTTTTACTAGCAGTGGGGGGATCCAGCATTGACAGGAGGTGGGCTCGACTGGGGGGCTGGTGATAGACACTATGGGGGTTGTGAGGCTGTGGTGGTGGTGGTGGTGATGGTGGTGCTGGCTGCTTCCAGGTGCCTGTGACTGGGGCTGAATATGAATGAGGGGCCCCGGTTCTCCAGAGATGGCGGCTGGGGAGAGAGCTGCTAAAACCAGAGACCAGTGGAGCCTGGCTGGTTGAGAGGCCCCCACAAGCTGCTGACAGGAGCTGGAGCTAGCCATCACGTTAATTAGCGTTTTTACTCTAGCAGCGCTGAATAGGGGGAGTGGGTTAGAGGGATGTGGGGGTGGTATATGACTCATAGACACAGTATGGTTTATTCATGATGGAGGAAGGGGATGTGTGTGTGTGTGTGTGTGTGTGTGTGTGTGCGTGCATGTGTTGCCTTAGTAGATCACTGATTGGCACCAAGCCAAGATATTATTATGTCTTGAACATAACACTGGGCATTCATTGTTATTTTGATGTGAGCTTTTTTCTTATTATTTTACAATACACATCTGAAATGAATTCCTTTTATTTGAAACTAGATCTTCCCCGTGATTTTGTAATACATACATAACAGTAAATTTTCCAGCACACATGGTAACATAAAGACAATACTAGCCACAGAACAGGAGAAATTTGCCACATACAGTACCTGTCAAAGTTTGGACACACCTTCCCCTTCACTTCAATGAGAAAGAGTGTCCAAACTTTTGACTGATACTGTATGTTGTTCATTTATTTCTGTTTCTGCTGTTACAGGGACGTTATTGATCTCAGGCTTTTGAGGCCTGTCTGGGAAGCATCAGACTGATGAAATGGGTTAAGGGTACCTCTCTCATAAGTGACCTGACCTTGTCTCCTCTGCCTCAGCCCCTGACAGTGATCCTCAACCCCTGAGGGATGCATGGGATCAATAGATCGGTCTTTTACCCGCACCAATCACCCAGGACTCCCCATCCGAGTTGAGAGCTGAGGAGAGGAGTCGCTGCAATAAATAGAACATTCCAGAAGAAGCGTCTCCTCCTCAGCTCGTTGGCTTGTTCTGCTCTTCATGCCAGAGCAGGGATATGAGGGCTTGTTGTGTGTTTGTTTGTGTGTGTGTATAAGAGGGTGTGGGGGGGTTATATTACAGCTATGCTATTGTCTAATTGTCTCCTCTTATCATTAGTGACAACCATGACCTCTGTTATTGGCATATCTGCATTCTGCCTGCACTGCAGAGCCTCCACCACACTACTCGCAGCGTTTTTCTCCCAAGAGCGGCAGGGCCCATGCCTCATAAATACAAACACAATCTCTCCTACACCTCCTGACTGCAGGACAGGACTCCACACATATCTGCCCGTGGAGCGCAGCCCATTTGCATACATATTAAAGTGACGCCTCAGAAAAAAGGAAGAGAGAGAAAGAGGGGAGGAGGGGAGGAGGAGGAGGAGGAGGAGGGGGGGAGAGAGAGAGCGGGTATATGCAAACAAGGCTTTCATCTAATATGCAAGAACCGGCATTGCTCTGGCATAAATCTGCATCTGAGCTCAGGCAAAGAGAGTGGAGCCCATTTGACAGTAAATGGGCTAGGGATTGCTGTCAGATGCACAGGAGAATACTGTGTTACCCCACAGAGAACAGGGCCATTGATCAGTATGTCATGTCACATATAGCAAGAACTACATGGTAACAATAGCACATGCTAAGTAAAACCTATGGATAAAATTAGAGGGAAAAGAGGATGCATAGAGGAGAGTACGTTAGGAATAGTTGGGAAATATGGAATACATAAAGGAGTAGTCAGACATTTTGAAAAATACAGTTATTCGGTTTCTTGCCAAGAGTTAAATTTTGATGAATGATGAAAGATATAATGTGTTAATTAGCGAGTTTTAGCTGGCAGGTGGATTTTGTTACCTTTGGACAGAGCCAGGCTAGCTATTTCCCTCTGTTTCCATTCTTAATGCTATGCTAAGCTAACTAGCTGCTAGCTGTAGCGTCACCATAAACGCGTACATAAAAGTCGTATCAATCTTCTCATCTCTCTCTCAAGAAGAAAGGGAATAATCAGACACATCCCAAAATGTCAAACTTTTACTTGAAAAAGACAACATGCGTTCCAAAAGTATACTGTATGTAATGCGGCATGATCCCATCAACTTGTACTGAAAAGTGTGTACAGTCCTCAAACCAGCAGAACATTTCTAAAACATTTTTGCACAAGCAAAAGTAGAGCGCATGATGGCAGTGCTAAAGCAAGAAGGGGAAAAAAAGTGCACTAGTGAAACTTTACTTACTGTCTTCAGAAAAACTGGAGCACTGCCATGAGCTCTGGGTTTCCCCTAACTCTGTGAGTATTTCATGTTGGACACCCTTGAACTCCCTTTCCTGTTTTCCTGCCTGAGCATGTCGCATTGGAGCACGCCATTCTGTCTGTACAGGTGATCTTACGCACAGGAAATGGAAACTCTGAATGTGCATGTGTTGTCTTGCGTATGTGTGTGCCTTGTTTGTGCGTGCGTGTGAGAGAGTGCTGGAATATGAGGGGGGGGTGGGGGGAGAGGGGTGGGGGGTTGGGGGTTGAAACAGGATATGTTGGGAATAACACAAAGCACAAAAAGTGTCACATGATCTGAAACACAGTGTTGATTTATTTGGCTTCAGAAAGAATCTGTTGCATGTGGTTTGGAGGAGAGAATGTTTTCCTTCTTTGCTCTCAGTGTGCTCAGACACAACACATGGAAACATTTTCTGAGAGGCCATGGGTCTGTGAAAAAAAAAAAAGAAAAAAAAAAAAAAAGCTCCAGACATTTTATTTCTTTCTCCCTCTTTTCATAGCTTTTTGGGTTCTTTTTTTTTTGTAACTGATTGAATTACATACATCTGCTTGCCATATGTAGAAATAGCCCCCTAATGAATATTTGTGATGCACTCGGGGTTGTGACGAGCAATTAGTAGATACAGTATGTTAATAGTTTGTTTTAACAGGAATCAACTATTAGAGTGGCATACCAAGTGGTGGGCTCATCCCTGATTCCACGCAAGTGTGGCAGGGATATATCAATGAACATCCTATTTACAGCCTCGATTTCAGTCTGTAATAAATACACTTCCACTCACATGAGACAGCTGCATGTCTGCTCTATTGTCTGCCATAAATATGCTGGAAGGGTTGGTTAAATATTGATAACACCAATTTTCTGCAACCCCCCACCCCCCTTCCACCCACCCCACGCACCCTCTCTCTCCATCACCACCACACACACAAACACGTACACACACACATCACACACACACATACCAAACCCCTCCTTCTTTCTCTCCCTCTATCTCGCGGTTATTTCACCCTCACAGTAACCTTGCTTATGCATATTGCATATGTAAATAAAGCACCCCGCCTCTGAAGTAATTGTGTGCATCTTCTACGGAGCTGCATATCTCAGCTCTGTGTTTAAGAGGACACATTATGGAAAGACTGAATTCTCTTTGTTTGTAGAGATTTTTTTCTTTAAGGACTCATTCGCCAACTCAAAAACAATACATTTCTTAATAAGCAAAGCACCATAAGTGTAATTTTTACAACTCTCCGTTTTAGAGTTAGGGAGGAGTGGGTTATGGGCGGGGCTGAGTCCCTTATCCAGGATTTCAGTCAGTTAATGTTGCACTTAAAGTAATTTATTAACACAAAGAGTTTGAATTGACTGACTTATAATACTTAGGATGTTTAGAAACATAGTTTAAGTGTAAAAAAAAAAAAAAAGGTTAGATGAGGATGAGTTGGATTATCACACTAGCATCTTCTGTTACCAATTTTTTTGTTCATTTCAGCTCATAACACATGTATTACTTAGCTAATTAGTAATTTAACAGGGAAATATGAAATCATTATTATATCATTATCATTATCATTATATCATCATTTATTGTTTTTGTTGGAGTTGCTAAGATATATTTCTGATCTCAAACAAACAAATAAAAAGTATTTCCACCACTTGAGTTTTGTGACTACTGCCTCATTTCAATGTGTTCACTTGTTGTCCTTAAAAAATAGAAAAGTTTTCGCCTGCAGGCGTTTCAACTTATGCAGAAATGAGGTCTGTGGTTCAGGTAAGTGTTAAAATATTTCAATTTTTGTTTTGCAACATTACACCTGCTAATATCTCAAACTATGAAATTTAAAGCTGTATAATGTTAACTCTCTCTTTATACTTTTATTATTTATTATTTCTTCTATGGTGAAACAAATGTACAGTAACAGTCAAAAGTTTGGACACACTTTCTCATTCAAGTGAATGGGAAGGTGTGTCCAAACTTTTGACTGCTACTTTATATACAGTACATTTGTATGTATAAGAGTGTTCTCTTCTTAAACAACATGTGTAAATATCCCAAGTCCTCATTCACTAGAGCACTTAGTTTCTTTTTTTTTCTCTAAAAAAAATACTGCAGGAGTTTCATGGTAACTTTCAGCAGGGATGTCCTAAAACAAGGATTTGTTTGGCCAAATTCAGATAGAGGTGATTCCAGCACAGTTATACCACCTAAAATATACTCTGAACTTACACTCTTAAATTTTCAGGTTTTGTGAAGTTTTAGTTGTTAGTTAACTCGATCCTGCTGAGGCTGTAATGGGGGAGGTTCAAAGATGTTTCTACATTTTTGTTTCACCTTATTTAGATATATGGAGCAGTAAACATATCAGAAACACCTTACAATATAACGTAATCCAATAGCCTCATATATCATCATATATTTGTATGAATCAGTACCTCTTTAATACCATGTTATCAACAATCCACAATTATAACTTTTAGATTAGTAGAAATTATTACAGAACTGTTTTATTGGATTGCTTTATATTACAACACTTCTGGTCACTTCTGTAACAGTACACTACCATACTATACTATATCATACTATACTATTCTATACTATACTATACTATACTATACTATACTATACTATACTATACTATACTATACTATTCTATTACTACTAAATCCAAGTTGCAGTCATAGTCATAGTTTCAGTTTCATTTGGTGTCAGTAATAACAGAGTTACAATGTAGCAGTATGGAGAGAAAGTAAATAAAAAAGAACAAACCACTGGAAAAGATTAATAATAATAATATTAATAATAATGGTGTCGGTGGTGTTATCTTCCCTCAGTTTTTATGTGCAAACATTCAATTTTATACACAACATTCAACTTGATACTTACCTTCCCAACAATGGCAATATACTTTAGTATACTACATATACTATACTATATAAATAAGAGTAACCAGTACATGTATGTTGTAAAGATAAATATTATTAATTTGATTTTACAAAGTTTCATGAATATTTAATGTTCAATGAGAGTTAAAAGATCAACAATTACAGTTATCTGAAAATGTAGGTGTACCTTTTTTGCAGTTTTTGCAGTTTATAGGTTTGGGCATTGCATATTTTTAGGCTAGAGGTGTAAATTAATCATAGATTAGAATAGAATAGAATAAACTTTATTGTCCAGCCGAGGAGGAGCAGAAAAATTGTCCTTGGCCTCACCCAAACATGTCCACAAGATAAAGATGTCACATTAACGGAGCAAAGATCTCTCAGTTGTACAACATCAGTGCATTCATACCCATAGTGAAGAGCTACACTCCCATATTTAAGTTTACTGTAGTTTTTTGACCACATTAATTGCATTTGGGATAAAAGAACCCTTGTAGATCTTTTTCTTTGCCGGGAGTTTTTCTATAGCATCACCCTGAGGGGAGCAACTCAAACTCAGAGTGGAGGGGATGTGTTTTGTCATTGATGATTGACAGGGCTTTCATGTGTACCACTGTGCTGTAAAGGTCATCTAATGACTTCTGTTGGCGGTCTACTGTCTTCTCTGTTGTCTTAACAATCCTGGTCAACTTGTTCCTGTTTACTTAAGTCAAGTGGCCATGTCAGACAGAGATATATTAAAAACAAGGAAGCTCTCATAGGTTTGTGTGTTTTAGTTGATGAACAGTACATGACATATGCAGTTTTGTTGTAAATAGCCACACAATAATCATACTTATGATTTGTTGACTGTATTTATGATATTAACATAGAGCAATTTTAAACACAATTTAACCTTAATTGATCTTTTGTATTGCAAGTGATCTGTATTAATAGTAGTAAAAGACTAGTCAAATGAATACCCTTAATATCTCCATTAATATCATATGTCTTTGAACCAGCAAAGCTTTCACTTTCATATTCCACAAGTCAACACGAGTGACTGCAAGTGTAGCAATGCTTTCAAAACTGGTAGGTCCATTTGACATTCTGTCTGACCTTTGGTTCTTCCTCTTCTCACAGATTGTAGGTTGTGGTTTCTCTCCAGTGATGCTCAATAAAATCTGCTCTACAGTTGTTGTTGTTTTGTTTTTTTCATTGTGACATTTTGGCACCTTCTCCTTACTTTTTTGTGTTAACATTTTCCCTCTAGTATTAGATACCTCTAATTCATCACTTAATTCAAAACATAATATACAAAACTGTACACTTTTATCCTTTTTGCTCTAAAGGTGAAATGTAATCCCCACTTGAATATTTAGGTTTTTTATGTATGTTGTTATAATAATTAGAAATATATTTATGATTATTAGAAAAAACACAGCAATGGGTTTCCAAATATGTAGTTTTGTGCCAAACATCACTTTCATTTTATACTACTACATTATACAATATACTGTAATATACACTAAATTGTACTAAACAGCATCGGATCTTACAAAACTATAGTCTTTACCAAATCTCTACCCTTTACACTGCTGGCATTAAGGCAGTGCTAATAATCAAGAACATTATTTAATTATTACTTAGATCGAGTGATTGTAATATAGGAATACTGTAAATAGCATGGAGAAAAGCATCTATCCATCAGATCAAGCCACTGTTAAGTCATAAGAACATCATTACATTTAGTTGCGATCAGCTTTCCTATACCTGTTTTTATTACTTTAGACACAAAATTTACTTCAAAAGTTCAACATCTTCCTTACTTAATATAATTAAGCCTGCTTTGTAAAAACAAGCTAATTTATTCATTAGTGCTATACTGTACTATACTATACTACAAAGTGCTGAACCATACCATACACTACAAAGCTATGCCATACCATTATGTACCATAAAACATGATATCAATCTGTTCTTTGCCCTTTAAACTAAATTCCTGAGAGTGCACATATGTCAGGCTCCAATTTACACTATTATCAAAGCATGATAACCATAATAGTGGCTGTCCTCCTGATTTACCTATTTGGCAGGAAATCAAAGTCATATCCAGGTGTTCGGTATGATGTCAGCCATCTGTGTGTGTACACACAAACAGATGTGGGGCACGGATGACAGATAATCTCTCTGCAAAGAGCTTTTACCTCGTGACAATATTTCTATTATCAGAGGCAGTCATAATGACATCATTGTCAGCTTCAGACAGTACATTCATAATTTACTGTATATGTATGTGTATGTGCAGTATGTGCTTGTGTGTGTAACTAAATTGGCTTTTGAGGGAATATGTTAGTGAGTACAGGATATACTGTAGTTATAGTATACTTAAAGTATAGTGTAGCATAGTATATAGTGTGTTATAGTATTGTATAGCAGTGAATAGAACTAGATTCCCTTTCTCTTCCCCTCTGTTTGACTTTGGGGTTAGGGTTGGGGTTTATGCCTCTTGGATAGAAGCACTGAAGCTGAGAAGCCTCAGACGCTGTGTGCTTCATGGAACAGCCATCCAGAGGATCTGAGGAAAGTGGAAAATGTTGACATTTTCAAATGCAAGTGCCAAAGTTGTCTGGTTTTCACCCTATTAACTTGTTTATTCTCCATTACTTATATTCTACTTTTCCTGTCTAGTTTTACATTGTGGTGCTGACTTATTTTATTTTGGCTTTTAGAATACATCTGTCATTTATCGCTCTAGAAAGCTGTTTGAAGTTGAATTTGAATTGTAGCTCCATTAATAAGTTTGATATCTTATATATATCTCCTATATATTCTGTTATATCCTGTTCTACTCCATTCTATTATATACCAGTCTCCACAACACTCTATTCTATTCTATTCCATCTATTATACTCTGTTCTATTCTATTGTATTACACTCTGTTCTATCCCACTATTTTTTATTCTGTTCTATTCTATTGCTTTCCATTAGATTCTATTCTGTTTTTCTTTTCTTTTCTTCCTCTCCACTATATCCTGTTCTGTTCTGCTCCATTCTATTCTACTTTACTAGTCTCCACTCAATCCATTCTATTCTATTCCTCTCCACTATATTCTATTCTGTTCTATTCTATATGGACAGTAAAGTCTGCTGATTTTTGTCCGCACTGAGATTTAAAAAGCCCAGAACACATTTAGTGAAATGCAGCATGCCTGCTCCTACGTGCATTCTGAATGAGGCTAGTAGTGATATTTGCGTATAACAGAAGCACCGCCTCCCTCCCATTGGACAATGTCTATGTGAGGGCGTGGCAAGGAAAGATGAGAGTTGCAAATCCATGCCCTTACTGGGAAGACATGGAGCGCTATGGACACAGTCTACACGAATCAAGTAGGAATCTCAACTAAAGACATACATATTTCTTCAGTTAGGAAACAAACGATTTGAGAGACTGAAAGGAAAGAAAGGGTGGCCCGGTTGAGGATGGAGTGTGCATTTGACGCACAGAATCTGATCTCCATTTCTTTGAGGAAAATCCAAAGCTCCAGGACGCAGAGAGGAGGCATCAAGCTCCACAAGAACTTGCTGGTAACGTACGTTCTGAGAAACGCCAGGCAGTTTTATATGAGCAAAAACTTGTCGCAAACGCAGAGGACGCATCAGTATGAGGATGTAGCTGCAGTCCGTGAAAAGCAAGAATACCTTGAATTGACTGGGAGCTTTACAGAGTTGGCCGATGACTTCTACTGCAACTTTACTGGGGTTGAGTCGGACACTTGGCACTGCGGAGCGCACCAGCCCAACGGCCAGCCTGCAGAGCTGGCGCACCAAGACGCATCTGCCTGCGCAATGGTTTCTCCAAGTGACTCTGAGCTCATGGTTTCGGCAGCCTGTTGGAGTTGTGCAGACAAATCCTCCTGGGAGTTACCTATCCCAAACACACAAGCCAACCAAAAGACTGTCCTGGACCTGGACACGCATGTGGTGACTACTGTCACGAATGGATACTTCCACTCAGACTGTTGCGCGCAGCCCAAACAGCCGCAGGGCGCGCAGTGCTACACTAAAAAGCGAAAGATGGACACAAGTTATCATATTGTTGATCCAGAGTTTTATTTGCCAGACTTTGGGCCAGTGCCATGTAAAAGGATGAGGACTGATGATGACACACACTCAGACTCAGACCAGTTGGACACCACAAACATCTCCAACCTGATCTCGGTGCTGGGTTCAGGTGGACTATCTGAGTTTGTGGGTTGGCAGCAGACGGACCTTGAGCAAATATTCGCCGTTCAAACAATTTGTTTAAAACATACACTGTTAACAGGCAGCGGTTGGACCAGAGCAATCGAAGCATTTTGATTTGTATGATTGTTTTTCTTTGTATCGTTTTATTTTATTGCTTTCAAATAAACCTCGACACGACTGCAGTTCTCTCTATGCTCTGTTATTGAAACATGTTGATGAAATGTGATTATATAGAGAAATCATGTCCACTTCACATTTGCACACTCACATGTGTAGTGCCAATTGATATCATTTCTTCACACAGTATGAATTAATTGTTCTTTAGATCTTATTTTCTGGTGATTCGTTTGGGCTGCTGGAGTCTGTCTTTGGTTTGTATTTCCTTAAGAAATAAGTTAACGCTGTTTCTCTGGAAAGATGTTGGACGAGCTCCATCATGTGGCTCGTACAGATCTGTACAGCCTCATGCACCAGATCAACGCAGAATGTTATTTTGTAAATGTATTATTTATATCAGGGCCTGCTTTCATTTATCAATAAAACTGAAATAATTAAACATCACTGATGTATTGGCTTTAAACTGAATCTCTCCTGGTGACTTATAACACTATAGTGAAGTGTGTAATAGTGAGTATATCATATATTTACATATAGGGTTTATAATGACCTTGTCGTGTTTTTTATTCCATAGGTAGACTATAATTTTAAGATTATGAATATCATATAGACTTGACCTAATGTATGACTCTACTATAACTAAAACTAAAACATAACCTAGTTATTAATAGTTGTTATGGATCACTGGAATCCATTTTCCTCTAGCTAATAAAATAAATAGGATAATGATATGAGGCAGCCTTTATTTCTACAAAATGTTTGTGAAATACTTGTGAAACAGCATGCACGCATGTACAGGACCAAACTCTGCTTGGAAAAACAAGACTTTAAAGAGCTCGCAGTTGTCTTGTCTCGGTGGGTCCGAGGGGGGGCGGGCAGCTGAGAATAGACAGTGCGCTTGTCCTTGAGACATGACTGCCCGAAGGTTTTCCATCTATAAAGACTTATGCGCGTCTATCTGACAAGATGTTGAGTGTTTTTGTCAGAGCCGTGGTGAGTGTGTTGTTTTTCAGTCTAAATGTGTTTTTAAGTGCGTAATAACAGTCGCCACGTTTGGTTTTATAGCGTCAGATCAGGCTGTGTGAAGGGGGTGGGGCGCTTGTGCAGGACAGCAACAATGTGACAATATTAGGTTAAAATGTAACTCATGCCTCAACGCTGTTGGCTGGCAAAATGTCCTGCACGTTATTTGTTATGGCAAACTATTCGTTTTCAGCGTTTAGCAGCGTGTCGTTGTGCTAGTTTGCATAGCGTTAGCTAGCTTTAGCCGATAGCATAACGTTGACGTTAGCTTAACCTTAATGCTACTGACTGGGGCACCCGCAGACCCCAGACGTAAACTTTATCTCACAGGTGCTTTATTCTATTCCGGCAACTTTTCATCACGGTGTCAGTCAGTTTGTTCCTAATAACTTCATATCATTTTTTCTGTCTGTCTTAATTAACGCTTTTTATAAAAAAAACAATGTATTGGGGTCGCGGGGACCCCAGTCAAAAGCACCTAATTCCGCCTCTGCAATTTTAATAGATGGAACTATTTATTGAGTTCATGTTTGCCATGGGACCCAATTTAAAGTGCCACACACTATCGGGGTACGGGGCTGGGGCACTCTGTTAAAAGGCTTTGTGGAGAGATTGTACTTCGGATAAATGCTGCAATTTGTATCAAAGAAAAGTATATATTTTCATTTTACACAATATACAAATTAACTGTAACTTTCATAAAATAATAATAATCTGTTTCATCAGATGACATTAATTACATAACTAATAATGTTTTGAGAAGAAATAAGTCAACATTTTGCTAAGTTGGTTGTTTCTTACAGCAATTTATTCTTGGGGTCCACAGGGGCCCAAGTCGGTAGTCCCTGTATGTTAAATATGTTGGTAGGATGAGGGTTAAGATGTTGGTAAATGGTATATGGGCTGCATTTATATAGCACCTCTTTAGTCTTCTGACTACTCAAAGCACTTTAATACTACATGCCACATTCACCCATTAACACACATATTCACATGTTGATGGCAGAGGCTGCCATGCAAGGTGCCAACATGCTCAACAGGAGGAGTCTAATCAGTCACACACAAACACTCAAACAATTTGGGATTCAGTATCTTGCCCAAGGACACTTCGACATGCAGACTCTAGGATCTGGGGATTGAACCGACGAACCCACTCTACCCCTTGAGCCTGTAGGATGAGGGTTAATATGTTAGTAGGACGAGGGTTAATGTGCATGCTACAAAAAGGACCCAGGAAACAGCACGACACTAGTAGTTTTATTCGCTTCAAAGCCCCCTTAGGTTGATCATTCTCTCTTCTTTTTTAAAAAATGTATAGTTTATAGTGCAATACAAGTAACTGATATGAAAATGAGCAACATATGACAGAGCACAAGACTATAGGGAAAACTAGACTCAAACAAACCGAAATAAAAAGAGAGAAAAAAGACAAAACAGCAGCAACAATAACAAGAATGACGAAAGGGCAAACAAACAAACGAAAAAGACATCATGTTTGGCTTAGATTTTATTATTGTAGCACGCATGTGTTAAGGTAGGTGTGTTTGTATGGGTGGGTTTTCTGTGTGAAAGATATAGAGGAAATCATTCTCTTTATATTCACTGCTGTGTCATGCTTTGCTAAAAACAACACACAACAATGTTTTTATACTAATTTTCATAACAGTTTTACTTTAAAAACATCTACTAGAAGTTCTGTATTGCATTCAGACTTTCTTGACATTAATTAAATTTATATGACCGTAAGTGATAATGACTTATATTACTGCTGCAGAATTTATGCATATTCCTGCTGCTGCTGAGTTCATAAATAATCATCTAAAATTGGATTAAAGTTCTTCCAAATGTTTTTTGAAATTTTACCATCGTATCGGATCAACTATTTAATTGATAACCACACAGATAGATTTCTTGCTTTCATGTCTGTTTATTTTAGCTTTCATTCCAAAGGTTCGACTGTGTCAACCTTCTATTTATAAGCTGGCAGAGGTTACACCAGCGGGTACAACAAATAGTATGACTCCTTCACTTAGTTGTTTTGGTGTCAGTTACACTGACCAAGTCATCTTACTGTCTTTGTGAATAATTTGAAATGTTGTTTACAGCACTAAATCCACTTCTTACTTGAACCCATGTACACTTAATCATTTACTATCCAAGGCTTCTGTTGCACACACTTCATATTTAACAACATGTTGACACTGGCTTTATGAGTCAGCATCATTCAACTCTGTGGTTCAATTCATCTTCTGATTCAACTAGTGAGATATTGAGATTAAATGTCAGTCATTACACTATCATATCACAGCAGTGAGCTTGCAGTATTGCCACCTAGTCAGTTGCAATATTTGATCAAAGTTATAAATCATAGTTGTAAATGTTAGGCTTCCTTTAGTAATATTTTGTTTATGTGATATTCAATCATAGTGCTGAATATCACAGATGTCCTAATCTAACCAACATGTTTTCCAGCTGCGGCCAGGCATGGTGAAGCCATGTCGCCTACTCAGACCAGTAACACAGATCCCAGAGAGGTCCCTGGTTCATCAGGAGGGTTTACCTAAGCTGCCTGTGCCACCCTTGAAGCAGACCTTTGAGCGCTACCTGGCCATGCTGGAGCCTATCGTAAGCGAGGAGGAGCTGGAACACACACGGCAGCTGGTGGAAGAGTTCCTCAAGGGTGGTGTTGGGGAAAGGCTGCAGAGAGGCCTGGAGCGTCGGGCCCGAAAGACAGACAACTGGGTAGATATTTGGTTTTATTTAGCTTTTATGTAGCAGGGTGGACACACTCAGCATAAAGGTCAGGTATGAATCAAGCTCCTCCATAATTAAATGCACCATGGAAGGTTTCAATTTCAATTTCTTTATACCAGTGGAGGAAGTTATTTGAGTATTTGCCTGACACTTCAAACTCAACTAAAGCATGAATTCACACTTATAGAAATAATAGAAATATTTGCATGGTGACTTAATGTGAAGTTCATTTCAGGAAGTAGTCTGGATCTTTCGGTGTATTGTATGTATTTGTAGTATTTGTTTGCAATGCAAATCTCTCACTACTACTGTTTTCTACTGTGTTTACGCAGCTATCAGAATGGTGGATGCAAACAGCTTATCTAGATTGCCGCATGCCGGTGGCAGTCTACACCAGCCCTGGTGTTGTCCTGCCACGCATGCACTTCCACGATCGCCAAGGACAGATGAGGTGAGAAACCAGGAAGCACATCTAGAAACTGCCACAGTTACTAAGCTGTTCCTATTAAACACATTTCTACATTCATGAAAAAGAAGAGTTGGTACTTTTAATGTACGCTTTAAAATACCTGCAGTGTTATGTTGTTCCCACAATATCTGCTAAACCTGAATAGTCACTTAATAAGCACATTAATAAAGTTGTTCCCAGAAGTGATTAGTTTCTGTTGAAGTACAGTAAAAACAAGCTCATATGAAGCTGGAGTTTCAAGCCGACCCTTGCACAGGCTTCCCTCTGCATGCTGGCTATTTAAAGCACTGTGGCGGCTCATAGCATTGCTCAGCTGTTTTTGACTACTGCGACCTATGGGATATGCCGTCAACATAGTGGCCCCATGGAGAAATACTCCAGCAAAGCCAGTTTTAAGTGTGCGGGTACAGTGGGCTGTTATAATGTTAGAATGTGTCAGCCAGTAGCACTTTTAGGTAATGTGGGACGACATTTGCTTGAAAGTGTCTCCAGTCAGAGCTGATTACTTTTTTTTTCTCTTCTCAGTGACATCAGTAAAGCAGAGAATGATCATGTTTGTCTGTAACACAGCAATGTCTCTTCTGCAGGTTTGCTGCCAAACTGATCGCTGGAGTTTTGGAATTTAAAAAAATGATTGACACGTGAGTTTGACTAAGAATAAACCAAATATCATACTGTTATAACAAAAAGCTTGCGATCATCATGATTTGCATTTAATTTATGAAACTGTGTCACAGTGAGACTCTGCCTATAGAGTATTTGAGTAAGAAGCCACTGTGTATGGACCAGTATTACCAAATCCTGTCCTCCTGTCGTATCCCTGGACCAAAGAGAGATATTGTTGTAAATCAGTCCATCGGGAAAACACCTCCCACCCACATCACTGTGGTCCACAACTTCCAGGTACTCTAGGTGGCACTGCTGTTCTCCCCTTTCTTTTACTTCTCAATATTTCAGTTAAATATTTTAACAGAAACTCATTTTACAACGTCATTATTGGTGCAATGGCGAGAAAAGAACAGTGGACCTATGCTAAATGATCCTGTCTGGCTTTTCTCTCCCAGTTCTTTGTCTTGGATGTGTACAACAGCGATGGCACTCCGCTGACAGTGGATCAGATTTACATGCAGCTGGAGAAGATCTGGAACTCTTCTTTGCAGACCAACAAGGAGCCTATTGGCATCCTAACATCACAGCACCGCAACACTTGGGGAAAAGCCTATAACAATCTGATCAAGGGTGAGGAGACAAGACACAAAAATGGAGCAGAGAGCCCAGCTAGATTTATTCTCTAACTCGAAATGGTATATCAGTGTCAAAAATCATCATAAAGGCCTTGGTAAATAGTTCATTTTGCATTTTTTCTCCTCAGATAAGACGAATAAAGAGTCAGTCCGTGCCATCCAGAAAAGCATCTTCACAGTGTGTTTGGATGCTCCAATGCCACGGGTGTCAGATGAGCTGTACCAGAGCCGTGTGGCTGCCCAGATGCTGCATGGAGGAGGGGCTCGCTGGAACAGTGGCAACCGCTGGTTTGATAAGACTATACAGGTAAGTTTGAGTCAAACGAACTTTACGTTTAAAATAATAAACAGGACTGTGGTAATGGTTGAGAATTTGAATGTATTTGTAAATCATCCTCAGTTCATTGTCGGTGAAGACGGTACATGTGGACTGGTGTATGAACATGCGCCTGCTGAGGGACCACCCATTGTGTTTCTCATTGATTATGTTGTTAAATTCATGTAAGTTTAATATCCATTTTTAGATGATTATTTTCTCAATTTTTTAAATGAACTGGAGTTGAGTTTTTAACATTTTCTCAACAGGCAAAGGACTGAAATAGTCCGCTCCCCCATGATTCCTCTGTCCATGCCTCAGAAACTTCGTTTTAACATTACACCTGAGGTCAAGAGAGACATTGAGAAAGCCAAACAAAATATGAACATGTATGTCAAGTGCAGTTGTGATTATTATTATTATTATTATCATTATTATTATTGTTTCTGCTTTGATGTCAGACATTTGGAGTAACTTACTCCTTTCTTTGTTTCATTAGGATGGTACATGACTTGGACGTCAATGTGCTTATGTTCTCTCATTTTGGAAAAAATGTGCCAAAACAACACAAGCTGAGTCCGGATGCCTTTGTGCAAATGGCTCTTCAACTTGCCTACTTCAGGTAAGAAATCCCTTTTATAGTCAGAAATGATGGTGCACATAGCCATCGAGTGTACTTTCATTCATATATTGTGTATACTGTTTTTGCATTGTAGGATGTATAATATGTGCTGCTCTACCTATGAGAGTGCATCATTACGAATGTTCAAATATGGGCGAACAGATGCAATCCGTGTAACTACTGTACAGTCATCTAAATTCGTCCACGCAATGCAAGACCCAGCTAAACAGGTACTGTTAAACCATTAGGAGTTGACAGTAAATGTAAAGTATACAGCATGTAAGCTGTCTGACTGAACACTTAATGTCACCAACAGAACACAGAGAGGCTGGAACTGCTGCAGAACGCTGTTCAGACACATAAGGACAACACATACGATGTGAGGACTGGTGTTCATCAACATATAAATCCTTTTTTTACATCATCTGATTCATCTCAGTTTGACACATTCAACTTCCCTTTTTTAGGCCATCCATGGACAAGCCATAGACAGACACCTTCTCGGGCTGAGGATGCAGGGTATTGAAGACCTGACCTCTCTGCCTGAGATATTCATGGATACCTCTTTTGCTGTGGCTCACCACTATAATCTCTCCACCAGCCAGGTATATTTATATACAAAAATCAACATTCTATTATTACTGAGCAAATGATTCTTTTTTCATCATATTTGTTTGCTTGCGTATTTGCCCTCATCTCTCCCGTCTCTGTGTCCAGGTTGGCTCCAAGACAGACTGTGTGATGTGCTTTGGTCCAATGGTGCCAGATGGCTATGGAGTGTGTTACAATCCCATGGATGAGCACATCAACATCGCCATCACGGCCTTCAACAGCTGTGAGGAGACTAATGCTGCCAAGTTTGCCCAAGCTGTAGAGGATGCTCTGTTGGACATGAGAGCTCTCCTGGAAGACACAGCTACAGCCAAGCAGTGATCCTACACAGTAGCATGGTATGGTGTTTGTGTCCCACCGGGATGTATTTGAGCTGGAACTGAACCGGTGCCGGAGTTGTGGCAGAATGCCACGCTGGCATAGACGCACAATGTACTGAGTGTGTTTGAACTGAGGGAAAACCTGTTATGGAAAGGTTCTAAGGAGTGAAATGTGTGACTGTGAATGCACTGCCTTTGAGATGAAAAACAATTCTCTATGATGCTAATTCTATATTTTAATATATTGTGTTATATATATATATATATATATAAAAACCACTACATGAACATAATCTGCTAATTGTATGTTTTGTTTGTTTGTTTGTTTATACCCTTGCAGGTCATTGTGCAGTTTTCAGAATGATAATGTCATTCTTGACTTAAAGATTGAATTAAGAGTGCTTTAATTTGTTTATCATTTATTTCAGGTCAACATAATTAGTACATACAGGTATGAAAACGAAGTCTCTTTTTCTACTTTTCTATTCAACAGAATAGAAGCGAATGGCTTCATGGTATTTATTTTATGTTAAAAAACTCAAGTATGTTTCTACTGAAGAAACTTCAAAAGTTTGCATCCAAACCACCTCAAAATTGTTCATATTTAGTATCAAGGACGTATAAAGGAATATTCAGCTCTGAAGCTCCCTTTGGAATATAGGTAATCTCCATGAAATTCAATCTCCGCCATATTTCCAGAGGAGTGCCACTGAAACAGCTGCTGGCCTTTAAACACGTTGGTCTTCAAGACATCTATGTCCCGGATCTGAACAAGACACACAAGACAAGATGTTGCTGTAATTATTACACTGGCACCTTTTTTTAATCCCACAAGATTATTGGAACAACAGCACATGTTAAAAAAGCTTGTTGGCACCATAATGTATGTAGACTGGAAGTTGGTGGCGTTGAATACTAATCCTATGTGTAGCGCTTGGATTCTGATCTTCACTGAAGGCGGGGCGTTGATGAGGACTCGACAGGTGTGGTTTGTGCTGGATGTTGTCGGATTCTCGAATTCACCGCTGGGAGAAAACAGCTGCATGTCACAATCTGTAGGGCAGAGACATAAAGTTCATCTCATCCTTGGTAAATACAGAGGTAGACACAATATCATGAACACCTGTACAGTCAAATGCAATCCAATTTGATAGTCCAGAAACGGATACTACAGTTGTGATACTAAAACTGTTGAGTTTGTGTCAGCTGTGGAGTCAACTCTAGTAAGTTTTTAGTCTTTAGTTTGTTGGTTTGCATTTTAGTGTAAGGTGTGGATAAAATATTGTCCCCTGCAAATTCATAAGGGAAATGAAGGGAAACAAAATAACAGCACAATACAACAAAATCCAACACAACTGTACAACCAATAAAAAAAAAAAACATAGCCTACAATTGAGCAGAATCAGTGGCAAACTCAACAAAATAAGAACATTTTATGCTTCACATTATTTTTGCCTTCAATGTATTTGTTGTATGTGTTTGTATTGGATCGCATTATACTGTGCAAATATTCACAATATAGTGTACATCCTCCATAGATTCAAACTTCAGTCTTTATGTTGTAATATGCTCTGACATTGGGCACAATTCCCATATAGTTGCACTCATTTTAAATAGCAAGTGATTATTTTATTATTTTATTATCATTAGTCACCATCCTATCTTGAGATATTATGGAATACATTTTGGATATACACCATCAGATGTCTTACCCTGATGATGAGTCTTCTTCGTGTTTTTTTGAGAGTTGTAGGTGAGTACAACCCCGTCCCCAGGTGTGAGCAGATGCTGACGCACGAGCAGGACGTTGGTTCTGGTGGTCAGCTCACTACCTGCTACCTGCTCGCACCTTCTCACTAATGCCAGTCGGTCATAAAATGCCACATACTCCTCTGTAGGGAACACATTCACACTGTTGCAGGCATTCATTTTGCTTTAATACTCATGGAAAAGGAAATCCTTTACATATTGGATAATGCTCACTCTTTCTGCAGTTCAAGGAGCTGGACTCTACTTTGATGTGAATGACCTCATCCAGGGGTCGACCTATGGATACTGTGCAGCGGCCAGTTACGTCTTTCAAGTCCACTGTGCCTGATTGTTCCAGGAGTAGCCGTCCACATGCACCTGATAAAGAGCATACACACTGTAATGATTATACTGCAGCTGCCTTCAGCTCTTAATGAGAATGGGTAAAGAGTCAGAATGTTTGTGCCTACTAACTGGGTTTGGGTGTCACAGTGTTTGTTGTTGTGGTCTGCGGATATGTGATTTTCTCTGTTGGACTTGGAGTAATATGGCCTGCGCGGTGCTGTGGTGTATCTTTGTGGCTTGGGGTGGGAGACGGGAGAGGTCTCTCTGTACGTACAGCAGGGGTGACATCTGAGGTAGAAGGTATGTCTCTGCAGCTGCCCATGTAGCAACCCTGGATGGTGATGGGCTTAGGCATGTGCATACAAAGCAGAGGGCTGAGGGGTTCAGGCTTAGAGGGGCCCATGCAGGACACAGCTCTGGACTGGATCCCGTATCCGCAGGGCACTGAGCACTGGAGAGCATGAAAAAACAGTGATATCAGCGACAATATGCGTAAACAGTATTCATACACATGTCAAATAACTGAATGTTCAAGTAATACATTATTTAAAGTCCCCATCCACTCAAAAATCTCTTTTGCCTGTTTTAGCTTCTCTGTGTAGAATGATGTATGTACAGAGTTTGACACTAAAACTGTTTTTACATGAGTCTGCTGAAGGAGAAAAGTAGTTTGGAGCCAATCATGGGCCAGTATTCAACTAGAACAAATCTGATGTGGAACTTGAAACCTCCAGTACATATACACTGAGAAATTGACTTTTTGGTGAAGTAGGAGACATCTTGTGACCAGCTGTTAAACTTTTGAAATGAGAGATACTTGCATATTCATAGATTCTGGAATTGTTAATGAATTGGAGTAGATGTAATTTTAAGGATTTTAACGTGGTAATTACACTTTTATATGGAAAAACCATATTGGAGAAAAATTATTATTCAAAGTTAAGTATATTATAACCGTCTTAAAACATGTCTGGCGGTGATCTTTAAGCACAGAGGTGTATGTCTGGGGTCAAGGAAGGAAGTTGGTAGTAATGTGGTTTGAAAGAAACTGCTCCTAAATGACCATACCAGTATGTTACAAGTTTTAGCTCCTTGAATCATTCCTTTTATACATAAACATACACACACACACACACGTACATATATATATATATATATATATATATTTATATATATATTTCTGACCATTTTCAAATGCACTCCCAAGTGTTTTAATGTTATTTTTCCTACATTTCTTTGCATCTGATTTGAAAAGTCTGCTCTACATTACCTCACAACAATAATAGAGCTTTGACCACAATTTTGCAAACGCAATGTTTGCTATGATGGATTATATAACTCAAGGAAGAAGAGTCTGCAAATAATAATAATAATTTTTATACTTTACAAACATGAATGGACACCAACCTGGAATGGTAGAGAAGTACATTCAAAATTTTAAAACATGGTAGCATGATTTACAAAATGATTACCTGTGATATAAAGTAGACATGACCTGAAATACAGTAAAAGGGCTAAAACGTGTAAAATCACAGATATGGCCTTTAAAGTGGGATCTTGAGTTAGTAATTAACACTAATATTCCACACAAATGTAAAGAATATTACTTGTACTATCACTAGTAATGATGCAGCAATGTTTTAACAATTTTTTATTTGCTTGTATTTTCATTCAGCATTTTCTACTCATTTGTCTTTGTCCGTGTGTTCTGCTGTTTGTTTTTAACTAATCTAATCAGTTCTTCATATTCCAATCCATTTTGTGAAATGTACCTGGCTCCACGGCTTCACCTCCCATCTGAAGGTGCAGACCTGCACCAGGCAAGGCACTGTGGTGGCCGGTTTGACAGCTGCATGGCAGGTTTCCTCTGGCACCACGCTCTCTTTGCTGTGGACGAACTGGACACAAGACACAGTCCTCTGAGCTACACCCAGGTCACAAGACACAGAGCAGGGCGATGTCCTCAGAACCTTCCACCTGGACAAAGGACAGTGATGGTGAGAGGATTTTTGCCTTTGCAAAAACTGAAATGTGTCTTTCTGTTTGAGTTACCTTGCTGGGCAACTGTGGGTGTTACATGACACTACTGCTGTGGGTTTGGGAAAGTCACTGCACTGTGCATCCTCCACCACCTCCTCCTCCCCCTCTTCTGTCTCTCCAGCGCAGTACAGCACCCGCTTGGCAACCCCTCCTCCACACGTTACACTGCAGACTCCTAGCTTAGAGCGCCACCTGGTTGTCAAAAATATCATTCTGCCATCATTTTTCAGATGCTTATTATATTCAACAACATAACTTCTTTCTCAAAATGGATATATTGTAGACTACAGGCAAATATCATATCTACTACATTACATTATACACAAACACTGTATGTTAAATTTTTTATGGTGTGTCTCACATGAGAGGGCAGGGAGACGTGTTGCAGGTCTCAGACTGAGGGGGAGGTTTGGTAGAAGCATCACAGTGGAAGTCAGGCACCCCCAGTCTGGTCTGGTGGTCCACACAGGAAAACCACACCTGCAGGGTTCCTAAACAAGCATCAGACTTTGGGTGACCTTATCTGATGAAGACATGCTGTTTCTGACTGAAGGTGGGTGTATGTCTCCACTTACCATTGCCACAGGTCTTTGAGCACTGGCTGATAACGGGACTCCAGACATACACGGGAGCTTGTCTAGAGCGTGGCAACAAACCAGACTTTGGACCAGGCTGGTCCTGCTGAAGAAAAACAATGTTTAGACATCACATTTTGAAATAAGAATGAGATTTGAGTCTTTTTCCACTTTACCGTTCCCTTCGACTCCCATCCAATGGGACAAACGTCTACCACACAGCGCACAGAATCGGGTGGTTTTATTTGATTTGAACAGAAGCCTTGATCCACTTCAACATCCTGACCCTCCTCTGACCGGACACATGACACAACGCGTTTGGCCTCTCCTGGCCCGCACACTGCTGAACATTCCCCTGGCTCTGACACACGCCATCTGTGAGCAAACATAAGTGGGTTTTCACATAAAAACCTTTTTCCAAAATGCAAATAATGTTAGTGTTGAAATTGAGGCAGCAGGACAGGAGGTTATTTGATCCTCACAAATGCAGTCTTGGTGATCAATAAATACTAATTAATAAACTAGATTTTATACCTGGCTGGACAGAGTTGAAGATTACATTTTTCAACAGCATTTGGAGCTGAATCAGGAGGGCATTCAGAATCTGGAACCTTCAGAACATCGGCTCCCTGTTTCTGAACACATCCTACAGGACGCACTCTCTCCCCTCCACCACAGGAGGCACTACAGGGGCCAAACATGCCTGTCTCCCACCTGTAAAACAGTAAAATATTTTTGTATGTCCCTTTGTGCAGAGGTGTATGTGTATGTCAGTGCTACAGAACCTAACCTAGGTGGACAGGGTGGGAGCTGACAGGTTATTTGAAGTGGTACGGCTGGAGGAGATGTATCACAGTTATGTTCCTCCAAATGGTCATTGGTGTCTCTGTCTACACAGACATATATGTGCTTCTGTACACCTGTAAGAAAAGGTAATATGAGCAGAAACCACAGCTCGGTTTAGGAACACCGCTTCTTTCTTTTTTGTGCTTTTCTGTATGACTTGATGTGAATAACAATTACATACCCGATCCACATGAGACAGAGCAGGGTGTTGTGAAGACAACCCATTTGCCTTTAGGTGTGATGTCTTTCGTGTAATTTCTGGTAGGAACATGGAACTGGTAGCTAATGTTTGGATTTGTTTTCTCTCCATATTCTTTTCCATATTTGCGATAAACCTGGCAAGAGAAAACTAGTTCTAAATGTCAGATATTGCACATAAAGTCTTCCACATCAAATTTCTGACTATTTTTTCTCAAAAGTTATATGTGAAATATTTTTGTTATATTATTTATTTTATTATATTTGTACAATATGTATTTTTTCTATTCAAAATTCTTGTCTATCCTGACCTGTATATTTATCTCCTGTTGCACCGGTCCAGGCAGCAGCAACTCCTCCATCTCAGGCAAAAGGTCAGGGGTCAGGTGCAGGCGGTACTCTAGCCGGTTATCATCCAGTAGGGATGGGTAGGTCATATTGAGTGCCATGCTTTCCATTCCGGACACAATGAACCGATCCCCAGTTGTTACAGCTGTGGACGCAAATGGCAAAAACAATTCAGAATTTTGGCCCTGTTAATTCTGTTGTAAAACCTAAACCTGAAGTGATGCCACTCACCCATATGAGTGAACAGAGGTGCCCTGTTCACAATATGAACCTGTGTGGCATTCACTGGCAGAGTGAGAAAGGTGGTGTACTCTGAAAGAGAAAGCATTGAGTTATCACAGAATGAATAGAGGACAATACATGTACATGTATTAAATAGTGAAGTGTCCATATTTTTGCTTGATAAAAGTGAATGAATTTTCCACCATTGAATGTGTACAATAAAAATATGCTGTTGTTTACTACCTTTGGCCTGACCACCAGTGTAGGAGTCAGAAGTCAAACTGCAAGATGATCCATCTCCGCCACACACCCCGCACACATCCCTCACTTTCCCAGAGTGCAGCACACCATCGCAGCCAAACAGCTGATCAGAGACAACCGGTTTGTTTTAAAACATGAACTATATAACAGTAACATTTCATCTGTTCTCTGGTGTGTGTTTCATCTAGTTTAGTCATCTCTACCTGGCATTTCCCTCTGAGACAAGCAGCAGTAGAGCCAAACGGAGGCGGGCTGTCTGACTCACAACGAGTTCCATCCACAAACTGAGAGCCGCGGCTCACTATGAAGTTTTCTCCATCCGACTGGCACATATACCTGCACTGCTCATCCCCTGGTTATGACAAGAGCAGTCCACAGGAAAGAATGTTTTCAGAAATATAGGTTTTCAGATGGAAAATGTTTTGTTTTTTCTGTAGGCCCACCTTGTACAAAGCCTATGGCAGGGATCCAGGTGTAGAAGGAGGCAGTGTTTGGTATCAGGTAGAGAGGATGGCGGTCTGTTTGAGAACACTGCTCTGACATGAAATCCAACTGGGTGTTCTCACATGGCTACAACAACACAGGTGGTAAAAACACAGATTTTTAAAAACTCACAGGTTTGCACCCACAGCTGCAAACCGCTGTAATGACTTTCAGGGTTTTGTATTTCTCTTCACCTAAAACTGATCATAGTTTTACTTTAAACTTCCTTTTCTGTATATTGCGAGTCATCCCATTAAAGCTAATATGTGTTGAGGTTGTTTTTATGGGAGCATCACATTTGGAACTACGAACAAAATCAGCCACTGAGTAAATAGTATTGACCTACTGTATGGAGGCTCACTGTAAACATAGCCGGTGAGAACTCACTTGTTGGTGACAAAGTTCAGCCCCAATATCCGGACCCTCGCAATCATTCCCTCCAAAAGCAGGTCTAAAAATTAGACATGACAGATAGTTTTGTGGTAAAACTTTATCATGTGTCATCTTCAGCACTGTGTCTGACTATGACGGATGTTTGCATGACATCTGTTACCTTGGGTTGGTGCATTGGCGTGTGCGGTGAGTGACTCCCCCACCACATGTCCGTGAGCAGGGGGAGAATTCAGACCAGCTAGACCACGAGCCATGCACCACCACCGCAGAGGAGCTGAGCTCGTCTGGGGACACACAGCGCCCTTTTAAACACCACTGCAAAAGAGGGGATTGCACCTTGTGAGAAACATGCTTGGGCCTAGTAAATAATGACAATGTCAATGATTGCACCAAAATTGCTCAATAGTCATAGAGCAGTACTTGATTTGGTGCACACTCTGTCCCATCCAGCAGTGGAACCAGGAGGCGTTTGCAGGAGCTGTCATCATTAGGGTTAATGTGACAGGACAGAACACGACAAGCCGGCTAATGGAGAAGGAAACAAATGTTTAAAACATGACTACAGATGTAATAACATGCTGTATGTATTGCCACCTTGTGGTATCAAGCTGTAATAACAGGTGATTTACCAAGTCCGGATTGGTGAAAGAGCAGGCTCTTGCAGTGCTTCCAAAAGCTATTCGACACTGGTCATCAACTCCATAGTACAGACCAGGCTTCCAGTCCTGTAGGGTGCCTCCCAGGGCAGGAAGGTCTTTAACACATTCAGCTTTCCCTTCACTGGGAACACAAGTGCATGTAATATCTCATTCCCAATTCCACAGACATTAAACACATAACATTATAACTATAATATTACACACTGATAGATTTACAGAATGATTCTTTGATGGTAATTACAGATGATGCACAAATAAAAGGACAATTCTTTGTCTCAAAAGTAACAGCAAGAAATACTATATTCAACTGGTGCACCACATAATATAATGCATTTCTTTGTTTCTCATAAGCTTTGAAAAGTATAGACGGTGTTGGAGTTTGAGAGTGACTAAATTAGCCAGTGATGCAAGTTAACCAGTGAGGTAAGTGATGTCATACTGAAGACACTGAGCCTTTGTGTCAACAGCAGCTCAGGGAGAAAAAAGGAAAATAGTCCAGTCCAATGTGTATTTTAACATGTAATGCAGTTTTAAAGAATTTCAAATCCAAAACCAAATATGACATTGGACATTCTCAAAATGTAAAACAGGAATCAGTTCCATCACCCTAAGAGGAAAACATTAAGATATGACTTATAGATGAAATGCCCTTTCAACAGTGCCCGATCTGCATGATGAATGAGAGACATTTTCAAGCCCAGCTGCTCTGAACAGGTTGGCCCACCTGAAGAATGTGAGCAGCTGTTGTCTGCTGCACGGCGACCAGGTCAGATCCACACTGTTGTAGCCCCCATCAGAGGCCATCATGAACCCACTCCTGCTGCAGGTGTTTCCCACTCCATCATGGTTGATTCCAAAACTTGGTAAAATTAAGTAAAAAATAAGTTGAACCTCACTTATTATAAACATTTAAAGTTTCCTCTATTCAGACACATATAAAGCATTCGTAATCAAGATTTTATGCAGTGATTTTTGCTTGATTGGTGATATTTAGGATTATGAAGGTTTGCTATTTCTTATTTCCCAATCTTTATCTTGTTTTGCAGTCTGTTTTAGAGTACGCAATGTACTTGTTCTTGCTCTAATTGATGAATAAATGACTAAATAATAAATACATTTGCAGATTACAGAATTTCCACTCACTTGCCCATTTAAATTTGAAGACCTGGTGTTTTCTGTCAATTAGGGTCTAGTATTGCAACTCTAAAGACTCAATATACTACTATAGTAATTCAGTATACTATATCTAACTGAAAAATGTCATGCAATCTTACGCATTTCTTATTAATGTCCTGAGGAGAAGGCAAAAACAAATAAATAATGTTTAAATTTTCCCATACTGTAAAGCATAAAACAGATATGGGTGTTTCTGTGGTCACACTTGTTTGACTTTACTTTACCTGTGGCCAATTTCATGAGCGATAGTGATCCCCAGGTCAAACCCCGTGTCCTCCGTGATCACACAGCTCCATTCACTGGAGCAAGCCCCACCCAGCTGTGCTACTCCTCTGACCTGCTTGTTCCCATTAGGCAACACCAGGTCATACCTGTGTGTGATGGAAGACACATTTATTATAAAACACTTTTTGTTTATCTGTAAAATTTGAAAGATGTAATTATAGTACAGAAGCTACATGCAGCAAACCTTGTGATGTACAAAAGAAGATCAGCATGTAGTGGGTCTGTATCGTTAGAGGGGTTTATCCTTCTGCCCCAGTCGCACACACTTCTAAGAGAAGAGGTGATGTTGGTAGACATTTGGATCTCTGGCTAGAAAAGGGAACACAGGGGCTGTAAATAAATCCGAATGATCATCCAATGGACTCCTCTCTAATCTTCTATCCACCATTTTTATCTCATCCATTTGAAGAGTAAGCTTAAATCCCACACAATCAGGTTCTTGTCAACTGAACATTCACTGTAACAAGGAGCTGCTGACCTCTGGCTCTGACAGGATGATCATGCGGACCAGGTGCACCCTCATGTTGGCGCCCAGCGTCATGTCTCTCAACAGCTCTGAGGCCTGGGTGGAAATTGGAATACAAGTAAGATTAATACATTTCAGGATGTTCAGTGTGTAAGAGGGCTATAGTATGACAGCGCACTCTCTGTGGCTGGTTATGTAAACATTTCAACATACATCAGATTTTGCCCTCTCACTTGTGTTGCTTTTTACTTGCCCTCATTATTTATTGATTACTTCTCATTGCAGCCTTACAATGCTGTTAATAGTTTCTATCTATACTTCAATTTACTACCCAAGCATGTTTGAGGTTTTCATACACACTCATGGCAATCAATCCAGAAAACCATCATTGACTATTTACTGTAATGTCTGTGCTCACACTTACAATGTTGAGGTTGGTGAGGATGTATCGTTCTGTGTCCTGCTTGTGGACCTGCTGGACATCAGGTCCTACCACCACCAGCATTTCCAGATGGGTGATATCAGGTAACAGAGCCGACCGACGCTGCCGACCACTCTCTGTGAACAAAGAGAAGACACAGTACAGAGCAGAACAGAGAGCAGAGCAGCTGCTTATGTATATATTGTTTTGTAGTTAAAAATGTACCTCAACTATTTTTACAGCTCAGCCATAGACACTCATACCTGAGGCATCAGGAGAAGAACCCGGATAAGAAACTATGTCCATTTGACTGTAAGAGTGATGAAAAAGCTGTGGAATGACACAATTACACCATTTTTAGGTCCTTTATAAACAATTGTGTTGGACCTGTAACTAAATTTATGTGGCCCAAACACTGAATGAAAATACAAACATATTTTAAGGTTTTTGTTTTTTAGTAGTCATCATGTAAATCCAGTAAAACATGGTTATGACTCTCTGCAGGTTAGTGTGTTTTCACAAGATGATAAACAGTTTAGAGCTGGAGAGTTCAATGTACTTTGCAGAAGTCCCGAGCAGTGAAATCACTAACCGCAGTGCTCCTGTTCACCCGCAGCTTTCCTCCTACTTCGTCCAATGGAGATCTCATTAGAGCGGCGAAGCCAGGCCGCAGCAGCAGCAGACAGAGGAGAGTCATAAAACCCATGTTTCCCCTCTTCCTGTGCGTCTACCTGATCTGCTTTAGCACTAGGACAATATATGATACTCCTACTCAGCAGGACGGGACCCAGCCGAGAGGATAAGAGCAACATGTGTTTAGGTAAACAGTAGGGACAAAGTTGATGAGTGACACACGTCATTTGCTGTGGGACCAAGAGGCCAGCTCTCATTGGTTGACTTTTTCGTGTGTGTGTGTTTGTGTGTACTATGACTAGTTTGTGTAATTTCTTGCCTTTCATCACTGAGCAAACTATTAAAAGACTTTTTGTATTTGAAATACTTTGATGATGAGAGAGAATCGGTGATTGCAGCTGCATGCTTGAATTAGTAACCAAAATCCACCTTTTGGATCCCATATTTATATTTAGTCCTTTCACAGCTGCAATCACTGATGAATTAATCCTTATTATCATAAAAACAACTAGTGTGTTGTTGCCTTTTGTAGCCATTAGAGGGCAGACACGATCCTGTAGATGGACTTACATAGAGACACTGGAGAAATAATCAGCACACACCTTTCACAAGAGTGTAACAAAATCACATCCCTTGTGTCCACACAGACATAAAACTTCATCTAATGCTAAGTTTCTTACCGTTGTATGTAGTGCAGGGGATACACAGTGGAAATGGGGCTAACAATAACAAAATTAAAGTGTGAACTGAAAAGTTTTCTTTTTCTTCCTGGGGACCCCCCCGATCCAATTTTTAGTAGTGATTTTAAACATTTTCTTATGATTTATCCAAGCTTTTCTACTTTCTGTGCATTTGATGATACAAATAGAGTAAAACTGGGCTCTACAGATTGTGTCCTACTTCTACAACAATGCTGGCTGGCTCTGTTAGTCTAGTTTTATTGCTTAATAGGCAACATGTCCCCCCTGTTCCCAATCAACACTCAGTATGATAATGATATATCATATCAGCACCCAGCAACAGGCAGATTTTTTTTTTTTAAACCTTTCAGATAAAATGTTGTTTCACCATACTGGGAAAAAGTGATTTCCTCTCCTCCTGTTCATTCCCTTCCTTCCTGAGGGGGTATAGTTTATCTCCATAAAGCTAGGATTCAAGCCCCATCTGCTATTAGTCTGCCAGATATCTGTCTGTTGTCAGTCTGAATTAACAGCTGGGTGTCACAGGCATTCCACCAGCATCGCTGCTCCACTAAAACCTCACTGCCCTGCTGGATTTACTGAGCACAACAGACTGTGATAAGCACTGTTGGATCCTCATACCCATGTCTGTTCAGAGGAGGTTAGGCATTGTATATTTATGATGTCTTAAATTATATATATCTAGCCATATGGGATATTCGAGTGGGCACAACAGATGATGCCTCGGGAAAATGTTTGGTTGCAAGAAGGAGGAAGTTCTTTGTGGAATTAAGTTCATCACAGAAAACTGATTATCTTTGTTGCTCTGTTAGATGGAAAGAAGTTTTGTTGTCCCTGCAATGATTTTGGGAATTGCTTCTCATATAAATGTGAAAATCTATCAGGAATATCATTTCAAATATGCCAAATAGTATGTTACTTGTTACCATCTTAGACAGACATGTGGCTAACTAGATTTTATATTGTGAAGACCAACCTCTCAGTGTTTCATTTTGAGATGCATATATGTAGAGTGGCTCTGGCTTGTATCTTGTTCATCTGCTGCTCTTTGTAGCTCTCTCCATCTGTCACACTGTTGTTAAAAGATTCATGTGTGCAAAAACTATAAATGTTCACCTTCTTGTTTATGACAGCCCATCATCTGAACTCTTTATCTTTAACTGTATGGATGATAAGCGTTGATGCTTGGATAATTTTTATGAATTTTTATTTACGAGGATATTCATTTCAATAGGTGGCATGGAAATCTTGCTTACTAGGCACAGATGTGTCAGGCTGAGTCACAACCAGTAAAATAACCAAATCTCTTATTGGCTTGACCGTGCTATTTTTAATCTTGGCAGTAATCACTTATTATAACCAGAGGACATTGCTTAAATCCAGCACACTTTCCATGTCTGACTCATGGAAGCTTTTTGTTCGAAGTTAGGTATGTGACTATTTATAAAACTGTCATTGTGATGGATCAGATGTTGAATCAAAGTTACAGCCATACATAAAAATATCACCACTAAATGGCCTCGTAACATCAGTTTTTCAAATATATGGATGTTTCTCTAAATCATTATGTTCTTTGTTTATATATGAGCGACTCTCTCTGCAAGTTGTATTCTAAGAAACTCAAGAATATTTCCTCCTGGTGATGGACTTTCTTGTGGGTTTTTTTCTGCTAATTAAGACAAATACTGTGTTGATGGTATATTGTCAGCCCTGAGATGATGACTTTCCAGCCTGTAGTGCAATACTGTGGTAGCTGACGCTCAGTGGCACAACAAAATACACACACATTTTCCAGGCAGTGGTTTTCTTCCAGCTGTTTTAGCATATGTCAGCATATCACAGTGATGCAAAGACGCTGCAGGGGCATTTAATGATGCCCCTGCACTGATGATGACTTAATGATCATGGTGTGTGGTTTCTGATAAATGTACAAATATCTGCATAAGTAATTACACATAATCGTTTTCAGGGGAAGTGCTTTTGTAATGTGCATTTTGATAGGAAGGAGAGAGATGATTGTGTCAATGATGATGCTCTGCATTAGTCCGCAAATGAAAGTCCACACTTTCTAATTTAAAAGACTTTCAGATGCTAAGCATAAAACAAATGGGAGTTAGTAGCAACCGTGAAATGTTTCATTCTTGATGTCTCTGTTTCTAGAAACACTGTTTTGTGATCTATAAGAATGAGTTGACCTAAAATGTGTTGCATTTTCTTTTTTTCATCGGTGACACAGCTAAAAAAAAAGAATATAAACTATGTCCTAAGGCGATTATCATTTAAAACACACTAAAATAAAAGTCAATCATACTTAGAGAAATGCCTTAATTGATGCCCTTGCTATTCAAAACACCCAAATTTGTGTGTAGTGAAAGGTTAATGTCTAAAGTTAAGTAAGAATTTATGTAGTCAAGCTCTATATTGGACTAAGTGGTTTGTGGTAAACTGTGTTCCGCAAATAACACGAGTAATCAATTCACACAGCCAGAGTCGAACTTAACTTCTGTTTCTAAATAGAATCAAGCTTTTACTCAAGCTCCACCTGCTCTCAGATCTACAGCATGAAAAGATTAGTAAATCTTGCATTAATTTAGCCCATTTTAACATGGCCTGTTTCTCCTGTGCTCAGCCTTGTTGCCCCTATTCCTATGAGACTACTGTAACTGCAGCTGACTGCAATAAGGGACTGCGGGGAAGGGCACTGAATACTAAACTGGCCGAGTCACAGCCTACATTTAGATCCAACCCTCTCATGAATGGGCAGAAAACTCCTATTGGGCTATAGATTGATGATGTGGCGGTTGTTAATGAACAAATCCTATGACTGAACATCTGTTGGCAGGCTGCTGAAACGACCAGAATTTTAATAAGCTGCACATGAAAAGGTCTTACTGCAAAGTTTGCAACCGACCACGAGCAACATGAGTAACGAGCATGAGTAAAAAATGTGATAAATTGAGACTCGTGGGAAAATGACTCGTCCTTGCCTCCTGCTTGTAGCCTAATAAGCAATCAATACATGTGAAGATTGAAGAACATTAATCATTTGCTTTAAACCATTCAGCTCCTTACCTCCCTTCTCCTCTAGCAAGTTGTATATCTGAAATCACTTTTCTGCATTGCCATGTTGCACTGTTTCTCACTTGACCCTGTGCTCTCCAGATCAGTAATTATAGTGGGCTATGTTTGGATGTTTGGATGGACTCAACCTGAATTTTCCTGCTATACTCTCTCCATTTGACATCCTACTCTGAACCTTTGAGACTTATTTTCTAGGACTTACAAGAGGTTCAACAAATTCTGTATCGTCCCAAATGCATTGTAAAATGATATAGCCTATGCGTAAATAACTATTATAGCAATATTTCAAAGCAAAACTTTGAAATAACAGAAAATTACTGAAAGGCACTCTTCAGTTTTCCAGAGAATATCAGTCTAATTGTCATGAAGACTGTGGTGTCTCTTCTGTGGCTCTTCAGGGAGCTTTTTAAAATTCTGCCAAAATCTCAAAACTGGGCTGGAGACTTCATTTTTTTTAACATCAAGTCTGTTTCACAAACTGTGTTACACCCTGTGTGTTGAAAGACATTTAACAGACAGGGTGTAACAAAACATGCTACTGTTGCATCATGGGAATGCTAGGATTTCTGGAGCTTGACCCTTACCAAGGACTAAAAGTCAAGATACACTATATTGGCCTCTGCTGCATCAGTTTTGGTCAGTTTTGGAAAATTGGTCTCATTTGAGTCCACATAACTTATGAAAAGTGTATTGCTAAATTGCTTTGTATTTTAATAACATGTCATAAAAAATAACAGTAAATTGCTAACTACCCCAATCATTAGAGATAAAACACATTAAATGGACATACTCAATGCCCTACAATAATCTAGTGATTAATTACTGGAGTTTTGACATGAAGCCATTAATATCCATAAAAATATTGCTGTATAATGAGCCTGTAAAACAAGGCTTCAAATGCATCATAAAATTAATTACACACAGTGGTACAGTGATTGCCTTATTACAAAGAATGCCCACTCATAATATAACAAACAAAAAGCAGCTATTTATAAGACCTTCAAGGGCATAGGTTTGGTTTTAACCTTGGTAGGGACCTTTTTTGTCGGACGGCCAAGATAATTGTGTATGCGTAGTTGCTCTCTATCACTCTTTTCTCTTTCATAGGCACATGTGCACACACACACACATTAACAGCCTGACTCTGCTAAATGTTTACTTTGCTGAATATGCATTTGCTGACTTGCCTGAACCATTGTATCATGATTTTTTCTCTGATTTTTGCATTTTATTTTATTGATAGACTACTTAAGTATAAATCAGAGACCAAAAGTAATATTTTAAAATAACATATCATAGACTGTCACAATAAATGTTACAATAAAATAAATGTATAGTAACCTGTAGGTAATGTGCTGCTCTGTAACTAGCTGCTGTAAGGTTTTCAAATCTCACCTGAGATTCTGTCCTTCTTTTAAATCATCTCAGAAACTTCTATTTGTAATATTTTTCATTCAGGTCCTGAACTTTTGGCTAGATCTCTCACTATGACCCCAGAGCTCACCTGAGAGGCTGCAACTCACCTGTCTGTGTATCTCTGTGCTGCTCAGGCTGCTGCTGACAGGATTTTCATAACGAAATGATGCCTGACAGTCATAAATCAGTTGGACAAGCTGTGGCTAATGTAGCTTATAAATAATGTCTTCATATTTTAATGACACACATTCAATAATAACTCTCCTCTTGATCCACTCAAGGAGAAAAGGAGAGATAGCATTAAATAGTAAATATTTCTCCCACTAATTTCAAAGATTGATTACAGAACCTTCTTATTAACTAAGCTTAACTATTACTGACACATTGGTTCTTCTTTAAAAAAGGACCAGCTGTCTTAATTTGCTTTTGGGAGGATTTTTTTTTTTACCAATAGTAATAAAGTTGTTTAATTAAACAGCATGTCTGAGCAACAATCACACATTAGCTTACAACACCTAATTAAATATATTATCAAATGATCTTAGTTTGATCCAGTGAAGTCGTTTTCAGTCCTGTGACATTTGAAACGTTTAAACTATAAATACTAACTGCTTCAGATTCTCCACCTCACTGACTCCACTGCTGCTGCTGCTGCTGCTGTCGGGCTGCTACTAGTCAACAATGCACAGCTTGAAGTTGAAGGTTGCCAGATCATCAGGTCGAGTATCCCCCATACCCTGCTCTTTCACTCCTTATAATAATGGCGCACTTTTTTGCGGAAAACACACACATCTGGCAACTCTGCAGAACATTACGTGTAGTTACACGTTAGATTGTTTGAGATCGGTTAAAATAATGGTAGGGACATTCCAACAACACCTTGATATTGGTTGGGTCATGTCCCTACTGTCTATACCCAAATCTACGCCCATGCTTGAACCCTATTTAAGCCATCTTTAAAACAGTATCTCAGCCAGTAACATTGGCGACATATCTTCCTCTAAACTCTCTCCCGAAAATGCAGTGCGGGTGAAAAAGTGAGTTTATATGAATTAGACAGTCAAGTTTGTGTCCGAGATGACACGTATAAAGGCCGTTCAAGCATACAAAGAGTTAGTGTATGACCAACGCTGCCGCGACGTCAGTGTCTCTCCTCTCAAGCACTGACTGAGCTGAGCTGGTCGGAGCCAGCAGCAACGTCACTCCCTGACGGCGGCATCAGAGCAGCACGGACGGCCATCCGCGCAGCAGCGAGTCGCTCCGGAACTCGGCGGCGGAGGAGGAGGAGGAAGACAACGTTGGACAGCGGCTTCTGTGCTTTGTTTGGGGGGTTGACTGGACGGCTGTGCTTTCCACTTCTCCTGCTCTGGTAAACCTTTCAGTCGCTTTATAAGGAAGAGCTTTTATTCATTTTCATGTGTATTTTCGGTTTAGTTTTTTTTTTTTTTTTTAAAGTCAACTAGCTACAAGGAACAGCATGGGTACCAAATGTTGCGCGTACAATGACTAGCAAGCTTCTCGCACTGTAGCCGTTGTACTGTAGCCATAAACTGTGTGTTGCTATGGCATTGCCAGGCAACATCCCACCTGCTGCCGCCGCGACTGCATGCGTTTCTCCCATAACAGCTATGACTACATGAAACAAAGCGCTTTTTCACGTGCGTTAATTCAGCCATTCATTTAATATTCATTTAGCTTTAAGTTGTGCTGTTTTTTTCTTCCCTTTCTTCCCTCTTGCTCCACATTCTGCTATGCTTGTTGGCTACTCTCAGCAGCTTTGGCAGACTCTAGAAAGGTCGTTGTGTGTTTTTGAGTATTTTTCCAGTCAAGAGTGTGTGGCCCTAGGTGACAACACAGTCAGTTTCTACTAAAACACAGCACATGCTTGTCATTCCCTTTGTAATGTTGTCTGTCTGTATTCTGTTTATTTTCATAGTCATATCCAGGACCACAAGGCTTGAGTGTACAGAAGATGATGATTACCAGTGTGGCATCCCTCAGAAGGACATCACTGGCCATGGACACAGAGACCAGATGTTTGCAGTGAAGGTGCCTATTACACATTGTATCTTTCCCTATTCTGTGGCTCAAACAGCTGCTGTGGTTAGGCATCAGTGCATGCCAGCACCAGGCCCATGATACAAAGAAATTCCATTATCCTTCATCTCCTGTCTGCTGCGACAGAGAGGAGGAAATCACCATAGCATGCTGTCGTGAGGACAGGAAGGAGGGAGAATTATGAGTCAGAATGGAGGAGAAAAGAAAACTGTCACTCTTCAAATCCGCCTATAAGCTTGGTAGACAACTCACATGCTTATTTTAAGAGCAAGACCAGATCTCTTTTTTCGCTGTTCATTTGGCATCTATAATTGTACAACTATGTAGAAACCCGGTTTCTTTTTGCTTTCCATAAATTATTACTGGAACCTTTTTTTTACTTTTTCTTGAACTGTTATGTCTATCTAAATTCCAGGGATTAGACTTAACACTTTGAGTGAGAACAGAGTGCATGAGGGTGCATCCAAGGCGAGCTCTGTTCATTGTATTTTAGTTTACACACCTCCTTATCTCAGCTGTCAAGAGGGAGGATTCTTTTCTACAGTAACTTACCCAGAGCAATAGAGATAGTGGTGGGAAAGGAGGGGTGGGAGGAGTGAGAAGAACAGAGGATGACTGTGAGGGAGTGAGCGTGCTTAACCCAGCCACTGAGTGACTCTTGTATCCAAGGACGAAGGTAGCAACGCATCCAAACGCCACTCTTCGCCCACGGACTGCTGTGAAGAAATGAGGCGGACACATAGGCACTCAGCGCTCTTATAGACTCAACAACCTGCCGGCCTTTCATCTCAGGGCCCCTGGAGTTTGACTCGTCTGTCTGGAGCGCCAGGGCTGATGAGTGAGCAGATCATGACCACAGCTAGAGTGAACTACACAGAACGATAGACTCACTTAGCTTGAATGGGAGCTGCATTTTCTTTTTTCTCCAAACCAAACCAAAACAAAACAAAAGCGTGTTTCTACCAATTTCACCGGTGTCATTGCTCTTAAACCGGCCTACGTTTATGTGTGTTTTTGGCAGAGGAGCAGACTGGAGAGGGGGTAGTGACAGGTGCTGCGTGCCAAGGTGGATTTGAAGGTGTGGAGGAGAGCTGAAGATCATGGGTAAATCAAACAGCAAGCTCAAGCCAGAGGTGGTGGAGGAGTTGACAAGGAAAACCTACTGTGAGTGTCTTCAGATCTTTTTCTTTTTGCTCGTCTTTAGAAAGGAATCGTGCAGAAACTCTTTGCAGCTAGCCTGTATGCCAATTCGGGAACATCCTGGCCAAAGTTAAAAGTCATCATCATGTGAATTATAAACAGTATGTGACAGGAATGCATAATATTAATTTTACTGCTGTGGTTTTCAAATCATATTTTCCACCCACTGTGTTCCAAACAGGCTGTACAGTAAATGGTCCTGCCTGCTGGTACTATATGTATATTGGGATTCCACACCAGTTTCTCATTATCGACGGAACAGAGCTACAACTAAATGTCAGCTGGGAATCAGCTCCCCGTTTGATCTTAATTTACATTTAAATGTTGTGTAGCAAATTGCAATTGGTTAAGGTCTGGCAAAAGTTGTAATCAGCATCTTTAAGTCACGCTGAAGGGATTTATGAATATGGAGATGCTGAGTTTGTATCAGCTATCAAGCTGCAGGTTTTATAGATAGATGTGCAATTCATGGACCCCCTGTATATGTAAATATGTTTATATGAATACAGAGATAGATGGATATAGAATATAAAGAGAGTCTAAATTGATACATGCTAGGCTTTACATGCCTCAATTATAAATGGCACTCCTGCACAGAGACTGACAGAAATGAGGGGATCATGGGAGGAAACGACCAAAGTCGAAAGCTATTGAGTCTGTCCGTTCACAACATTGCAAGTGCACGCATTCATCTTGCTCCTGTTGTCCTGTTATCAGGACATCACAGATTGAAAGCATTCAGTCTTCTCACCCTGCCAGTGCAAGCTTATTAATAATAATCTCCTGCTGAACAAAAAAAATAAAAAGATTTGTTCCCCCACAGTTTTCAATCAAATTTGAACAGAGATCACATGGATAATTACCAGAACAATGTCTGCTTGAAAAACACTATATTAATCATTTGTGTGTTATTTCTGGAGCCCAGCATTATTATTATTTGAGCAGTACAGTGTGCAGGTGTGGGTGGGAGTTGACATCCATTGGCTGCTTAATGACAGTGTTATTTGTGTGGTGGGTTTCTCCACAGCAGAACCAAGGAAGGCTGTTGTGGCAGGAAATTGCTGTGGAGGAAGATTGGGCTTCGTGCTGGGCTGGGCTGCTTGCTGCTGTCCTTTACACTCACTCTCTCTCTCTCTCTGTCTCTCTCTCTGTGTCTCTCTCTCTCGGTGTCTCTCTCTCTTACCCTTTCACCCTGTCTCTCTCGCTCCATCCCCTAATTGCCCTCTTTGAGCAGGGAATGGAATAGTATAATTAGGATCTTATCTGGTTAGCATCACTGAGAGGGGTACCAAGCTTTCTCTCTCAGTGTGATCATTCTCCCTCGTTGTTATTTTTTTGACTGAGACACTATCATTTCTGCTTTCCTTCATCTTGTTGCCTCTCTCTCTCTCTCTCTCTCTCTCACTCTTGCCCTCCCATGAGAAGCTTTGTCTGCCATTTTAATCGTCGCTTTCTTTTGGTTCTTGACAGATTGGGGACTTAGTAAATTTCTCTGCCTATGTGTCTATTTGTTTCAGTGGTAAAAGAAGTAGGTTTCTTTTTTTCCTCGCAGATAATGCCCGCTGTGTCGACAACTAACAAGGCCAGGCCAGAAATAAGGCCTGTTAGTTCAACAGAATATCTTTATATGTCTGTCTTCTGCTTTGTAGCAGGTTTGAAAATGCAGAGACATCTTCATAAGTAAATCATTATGACATTGTACGCTCAATAAAACACTTTTCCTGGCCAAAGACAATATCAAGCTGTGCAAAGACTCGGTAACTAGCCAGTGTTTTCCCTTCTCTAAGTGAAAACAGTGGAAAAGACTTGCCTCACCTATGCTTGAAAAAATCCCATTTCAACCCAGGAATGGTTTTCCAAATGAGTGCTCTGGTATCACATGGAAAGACCAGCAGTCGTATTAAAATCTCTGTAGGTGAAGGCTAGGCCTGGGTAGTAGTATGACAATTTGTAAGTTGTTAAAGCCATGAAAAGGCTTGCAGTGACAGAGCGCAAGCTGGATGTGTTCTAGCAAACCCTGCAGGGCCAACCGGCTGAGTGGATCCTGCACTCTCCTGCATGGGCTGATTGCATTATTGCCCATTGCCTCTTGACTGAGTTATGTCATAATTTTTTATTAAATCGTAGCCATGGTAAATTGCCTCAATTTTTGACTTCATTGACTTTCGAGGCCAATTTAATGGTAGCTTGGCTTGGCTGACAGTCGTGAGATTGACCCTGACATTTAGTGCCAGGCAACGGGTCACATGATGGGTTTCTCTGTGAAACGCCGAGCAGTACAAATTGAGGCCGAGATGAATGCGGGCGAGGTCTACCTGACTTGGCCTCCTTATTGATAGCCTCTGTATGATTCTCTCCTGCAATGTGAGGGTGTTGGTTAATAGTAATTGAATTCTTATTTGTGGCAAGTAAATGTTTAGCTTTAGTTCGTTTTCTCCGGATGTAGACTATGCCTTTGTAGTATGACTGCGAGCTGCTCAACAGGTAAACATTACAGTAGAAGAAGTTATCGATTAACTAACCAGCTGTTTGTGGTTTTGCTTTGCCGCAGGCCCAACAGAGGTGGTAGTAGACGGAGCAGCAGGAATTCAGAAAGTCTCTCTCAAAGGACTACCTGGTTAAACTAATGCTATTGATTTCACCCCCTGTTTTCATTAGTAATCCCAGAGGCTGAAAATTGCTTCGGTTACTTGAGAGAAAGTAAAGAGCAGAGCCATGAGGGATTGGTTGATTAGATACTGGTAGATGATGGTGCTTGTGTGGGCTTGATAACACATCCTGTCTTCTAAACTATTCTCTTTCTTAAATCGGTGGCTGACCTTCATTCCCTCAGCCTTTCTTGTCTTTTTGCAGTTCCCTGGGGTTTACTCCCACTTGTTCTGTACTTACTGGCCTGGATAAATCATTGCTCTTCACCCCCTTTGATAATATACTAGAATCGATGGATTGTACACTAAACTAAACATGGCTAATTTCTTTTAATTGCATGGTGATATTGTTGAACAGTTTTGGTCAAGTGAGAAGATATGTGTTAGAAAGGATTGAGCCAGGATGATAAATGATGCTACTACTTGGCTCCTCTGTGTATCCAAAAGTAAGCTACTTTTTTTCTAGGGCAACCAAAGTTTTCATCTAAGCTAATGCCACTTTTTTTTTTTATTTCTCTTACAGTTACAGAGAAAGAGGTGCAGCAGTGGTAAGTGTGTGCATTCATTTTTAATGAGAATTTTTCCATTCTTGATGTGAGGCTAGTCAAAAGACGAGCATTTGTGATTTTACCGGCGACGCTCGTAAGAAACAGGGGGCCTTATCTTGACCCACTTGCAAAACCCACTTTGATGTGTTTCGCCCAGGATTTAGTTTCAGAAATCCATGAATGGTGTATTTACAATTGGTTTGATAGTTAATTTGAAGCCATCTCCTTCACACAACCCTGAAGACAGATGAGTTCTGAAAATAGAACGACTTTGAAGCCTTACTGAGACCGAATGGCTTTCAAACCTGATAACACTGATACAAACATTTCCATGATGCATTCCTCAACAACATTTTTGCTCTATTTGTAAAAGGGATGTATGATAACAGAAGAATGCGGGGGTATAAGGTTGTTTCACTTCCAAGCACTTAATGACTACATGGCCACAGAGCCTCCACAAAGCTGGCGATTAGTAATCCTCCCTGTCATATTCTCTACCTATTAGTCAGTGTGACCCACACCTGCATCATCTTGCAGAGGTCTATCTTTTGTCTGATCTCAGCCTGTACTTAAAGTGTTGTAACATGTACTTACACATATCAAAATGAAACACATTCATGAAGCAGAGATACCTCAGGCCAGGATAAGTCACACTACACGGTGAGAGTGATCATCGCCGTTAAGGTGTGAATTTTTGAGTGTTTTTCTGAAGTCACAGTTTGACAGCCAAGGGCACGAGGATAAGAAACGATGCATCTTCATTACAGAGATGATTCAAGCATGAGCGTAGTCATTGCTTTTGTTCGCTGCATGGTGCTGCTGGGCTATTGTTTCTTTGGAAATGAAAAACAAAGAGTAGTGTATATCGAAAAAGGAGAGCACTGTAATAAAGTGATCACTCTTCCATGTTCATGTGCACTTCAGTTCTCCTGCTTTGGTTTTGCATTTCACAACCTAATTCTGCATGCATGAAAAGAGCTCCGCCTCGGGAGCTAGTCGCTGCTCATGTCTCCAGTTAGGGGGTTTACCGGGGGGGGGGCTAAGGAGCCAGGGCACATTCACAGCCACACAGTAACAGCAGCAGCATTAGATATCATTGGGCATCGGCAGGTCCGGTGCCTCGGAGCTGGCCTGTCTCTGGGGCTGCCTGAGTGCACTGGGGTGGAATACCCCCCCGCTGCCCCGGCTGCTCACCATCACTCTCACTGTCTTTCACAGGAAACTTTGCATGATTCCTCACTTGAAGATCAGCAGCAATCAACACGGCTGAGTGTGAGGGATGAGAGGGAATTTTACCAGGGGAAATGCCAGATGGCGTGTAATTAGAGCAAAGGCACAGACACAGAAGAATTAGCAGGGTTAGATAAATGCCTGTGTTGTGCATTAAATTTGTTCCCCTTTCTAATTCTCCTCTAAGGGAACATCATTAGTATGCTCGAGGCTCACCTGAAATCAATAACAAAATGCCATAGCGCAGTGATGTTCCTGCCAGCTAGGCAGGAGCAAGAGAAACATCCTTAGCAAGCCACCATGGTAGATGCCAAGGAGAAGGAGCCAGTGCCAGTAATGAATACTTTATCTTCATGCTGGCTCCCCAGTGTGGTCTGATGCACAATGTCACGTCTGCTATGTCCCTACAAGTACTGCATGTAGTTGCATTGTTACACTATTTCAAGTACTATCTGACTGTGTATGTGTCTTAGCACCAGTGTCATCAAGTCAGATTTCTTGTACATGATGTGTTCCTGGCAAATGAAGGTGATTCTGATCATGGCTCTTATGATTTGCTGACACTGGGCGAACTTGACACTGGTACACTGCCTTTGTACTGTACCAATGTACTGTACATATATATGTGTTCTGCTTATGTAACTCTGCTGATACTCTGTTAAATGCAGTAGTCGGCCTTAGTTGTCCAATAAAGCAAACTCATGTGACTATTGACTGGCTAGAGGAATAATAACATTTCAGTGAAATAATTTAGTAAATCAAAACTCAAAGTACATTTTGAAGACTTTGACTAGAGCCTAACCAATACTAGATTTTTTAAATTTGAGAATTTATAAAAATCCAATAACAATATAGCAGCTATTTGTTTTTTAACTTAGGCACATAACAAAGAAATGGTTTTGACAAGGATCCCATAAATTTGGTTGAAAACTGTAAAATAACAGCTGTAAACAATTACAACAAATGACACAAATATGTAATAGGCCCAAACTTTGCTGAACTATTATGAACATTAGGTGAAGTAGTGTATGTTGTGGCCAAGCCTGTATTATGAACAGGAAACAATTATTTGATAGTTGAAATAACCTGTCACTAAAAACTTTACACAAAATAAATGCAGAGACCAACTGCTTAATCAGTTTCACATGCGGTAAGTCCAGGGACTCTTAAGGTGCTCTTGAAGTGGAAAAGAATGGTCACAGAGAAGTAGTCAAAGGGAAAAGCTATATTAAAAGCTTTTATTTAGTCAGACGTAATGGTTTCTGCTTCATAATGGTTCAATTTCTGCCCTATAAACATATACTCTCATTGCAATATATCTGTAAGTAGATACTGTACGTGAGTATTGGAGTATCAATTTAATTCTAGTTTTTCTGTGATAAACTAAAATTGTCTGATTATGAAATTATTGAATACGAGCAAAGGAGACACCACTTACTTAGCAGATGAAAGTATTTATTGTGGATGATAGGATTTTTCAGTGACAGCAGCCTTTCATGTGCTTTGGCTGAACCTGTGGCACCAAGAGAAAGGTCTCTTTATTGGGAACTCTAGTGCACATATACTGTATAGATAGATACAACCTTAATGTATGCAATATTATACTGTATTCTTAAATATGCATACAGCTATACGGTATGTTACAATACAACTGAACCTTTTTATATTGCTGGATATGATATAGTTGCACATTAAAAAACGACTAAAGAATTCAGGTGAAATGGGTTGGCTTTGGATTATGATACACATTGTGTGTTCTGCACTTTGAATACCAATTCTGCATTATAGCGCGTGAGGCTTTCATTCCCCTGCATATGCAGCAGATAATTCAAATGTGAGAATTACATGCTTCTACTCCCTTCTCGCTTCTCTTCTTGCTGAACTTTTCCCAGCTGCTCCTCAAACAGATTCTCTTTCTCTTTGACTATATGGGGCTTGCTTCATTATCTCCGAGGCAGATTAAAAGTAAAGAGTTTAAGAGGAGTGAGGAGCCAGCGTGTGAGTGGAAAATATCTGTCCTGGCCTTCATTCTTCATCAGAACACTCTCTCTGGCCTTAATTACAGCCCAGCCTTATTTCGAGCAGCCTTAACTGAATCACAGATGAACACGCAGTGCTCCCTTGTGTGAACTTGCATCATTTTTGCTGTTGATCAAGAGCAAAAGCTTTTTGCAATGCTTTTTATAACTACAGTGTTATTATTTCCCTGCTATTTCCTCCTTTATTTTTGTAAAGGCTAGCACTCTCTTACTTGCTCCTTGACCTATTACAGTTTAGTTAGACTCTGAGGCTGATGTGTTCCTTTATGGATATATACAAGGAAACTGCCTACCTTTGAGTGACTGCACTTGAAATTGCTTATGAAATGCTTCTATATTTAGGCTAATAGAGATGTTAAGTCGCTCTCTTGATATGCCATTTCCAGGGGCGAGAGGAAACTCTCAGACTTATCTATCAGCCACGCATATTATCAAAAGAGGACTAGAGAGTAATTTGATTAGAGTTAACCACTCTGGGCTTGCTATTGGATTAGGTCGATTGTCTTATCTGTGAATGAGACAAATAGCTTTGCACTTTACCTTTTTGATCTAGCCCTCTCTTTCAAACTGAATCAGTAATGCCTACTGTAGAAGTGAAGAGGTGACTCCAGTTCATCATCATTGCTCACTAGTTTGTCTTTACATTTGTATATTTGTTAACTCTTTAAATGATTCTCTATATCTGTGTTGTTGTTTTTTTCTTGTCAGGTACAAAGGCTTCATTAAAGATTGTCCAAGTGGGCAGCTCGATGCTGTGGGCTTTCAGAAGATATATAAGCAGTTCTTTCCTTTTGGAGATCCAACGAAGTTTGCCTCTTTTGTCTTCAATGTATTTGATGAAAATAAGGTTTGTAATAAAATGAATATGCTCTGTTATCTTATTATTATTATTAGGCACAGTATAATCTACCTTTGTTACTTCAAAAAGAATAGTTTGAGACTGGTTGGTTTTCTGGAACCAGATTTGGAAAGTTATGTTAAAAATGAGTGTCTTTAAAGCTTTTGAGGCTGCAGCTTCCTCTGAAGATCTTTTTCAGTCTTATTCAGTTCAAGCCAGTGTGTGAAAACAACAGCTCCTTCTTTCAGTCAGAGCTTTGCACAGAATAAAAGGGCAACATGGTATAAAAATCATATTAATTTTGCTGCTGTTATTATTCCAGAGCCCTTTTTACTTTTTTTAGAACTGCAGTTCTGTATAATCAAAATATGTAATAAGGACATGTTATATACATTTGTGTACCCTACAAATGATTCTATGTGTAATTATTGCTCTATTTTTGTTCTTTGTATAACAGAATTCTTCTATGTTTTGCACATTTTGGAGGACTTTAAAATCAATCTCTGCCTGAAAATTGTCAGTCGGTATTTCCACAGCACAGATTATTCTGTCCTCAAAAATTGGTACTTTGTAAACAAAGAACAGAGTCGTAGCTTAATTGTAACCCTCGCTTTCATGCCAGAAACGAGCTTTTAGTGTGGTTGCCAATTTTTTCAAAAGGTCCACATGTATTTTTTAGAATGAAGCTCTTCCTTGTATCTGCTATGTGGGCGCATCCTCAAAGGACTTGAGGATATGAACATAAAGCAAGTTTTAACAAGGCCAAACTGTACAAGCGGGATATGTCAAAAATAATTCACCACATTGCAGTTGTACAAGATAATTCAAATTGTGTTTTGGAAGACCAACTGTAGATGAGCAGCTCCTGGGATGCTGATGAGCCCCTGGAGGTTTATTGACTTTGGTTAAGAGGCTTTGTGTCAGGAAGATCAGACAACCCCTCTGTCTGATGTTTATCTATGACCTTCATTAGCGTTAGGCACCCCGTAGTTAGAGAATGCATTGATCTTAACAGTTTTTATGACTTATGTAATCAGCAATGCATGACTTCAGCTTTGTCTGGCTGGTCAGATGTCTGGTTGAGATAAAGTCACCCGACCCTAAGGCCAACGAAGAGTGCTTGACTTTTCATCTGATAGAAGAGCTGTGGCTGGACTCATAGCGCTTACATTAAGGGAAGTGTTGTAGCAGAATGTCGGAAAAACCTGGTGAGAATATGAACTAACAAGAGGCTGATGGCTCCACTACCAGGACGCTCATTTATATGCATTGCTTGTTGTCCACAAGCTGTTGTTTTCACTTGTCATATGAATGTTATTTCTTGCCTGCAGTGCTAAAGTTTGATGTTAGTAAGTCTCATGAAGTCACTTGAGGCTGGAGGCCATAACTTGATGAGTTAGTCTGAATTAGCAGCGTTTGAGCCACTTTGTGCTTTCGATTTAAATTTGATTGTTATCCATGTTAGCAGATGTTTTTATCCACTGCACAATGCATGGCTGCACAGTACAACGCTGAAGGCCACAACTTTGGGAGGATAATTGGAAATTTTGAGCTGCTATGGTGAGATTTTGCATTCTAACAAAGCTGAGAAGAAATAAATGTCAAAAAATAGTATTTTCTACCTTGTTGGACAGAATTGTCTGCCAAGCCTATTCTTGATGTCGAATCATTGGAAAAATGATTTATAGAATATACAGTGGTTGAATGTTTGTGTGCTTTAACTTTTAGACTATGAGCCAGTAGCATCCATCTTCCTAATGACCAGAGGTGACATATTTCTGCCTCAGGAGAGAGCCAGGTGCAGGGCAAAAATAGCAGCTGACTTGGAGCAAATGTCTGGCCCCATTTTCAGCAGAATGGAGCAAGGACATCTTGAAAGAAAAGCAAGGAGTTCATGAAAGTAAAGCTACAGCAAGTGCGAAGTTCGATGCTCATCTTGTCTCTGGGCCATTTCCTCTCTCTTTCTCTCCCTTTGCCTCTCTGTAGGATGGACGCATCGAGTTCTCTGAGTTCATCCAGGCCTTGTCAGTGACTTCTCGGGGGACTCTGGATGAGAAGCTGAGATGTAAGAAGATGCACCCTCCACCCCTATTTTTGACATTCAAATGACAGGATTCAGGATTGACTGCTATGCATTGCATATGAAAGAGGACTGGTTGGCTCCTAGAGCACAGCAAATAAAAGATTATTTGCAAGATACAGCAGGTTCCTGCGTGCTGGGGGTCATGACCCAACGTGTTGCCAACCTTTTTTTCAAAATAGAACACCTTAGAAAAACTTGTAACTTTAACTTTTAGCTTTATCCATAGTTCGAAACTTTTGACAAAGTGAGGTCATTATTTAAATCCAGAATCACTGCTTTCACCGTTTGAATCAGATCCAAAGAAACAAAATACTGTGCTTTGTAATCCATTTAAAGATATAATTGAATATAATCATTTGTTTTACCTTTTGAGGTCACAGTAACTTTCTGATCTTACTAAGAGCTGTAGTAAAACCCATATATTTTAACATCTCTCTCTATACAGGGGCTTTTAAATTATACGACCTTGATAATGATGGCTACATCACCCGCGATGAGATGTTGAACATTGTAGATGCCATATATCAGATGGTGGTAAGTTTTCATCAGACACTTGAACCTGAATTGTTTGAATGTTGCAAAGTGTAATGATTTGATATTTTAGGGGAACACTGTGGAGCTGCCTGAAGAAGAAAACACCCCAGAAAAGCGAGTGGACCGTATCTTTGCGATGATGGACAAGGTTAGTATTTAAATATCTTAATACATAAAGATGATGCAGTATTGATGTTACTTTCTACAGTGTATCAGTTAACTTTTCCAGACGCTGGTATAAGAGCCGAAATGATTACTAGTTTATCATTGAACTGAATGTGCCTTTGTTGTCACCCTTGAGGCTTTGACATGGACATTGTTAAGTTTAGGGCTGTTAGCTGTAGCCATCGCAGCGTCACTAACACTGCCTGCAGTCTATAAACATCATATATAGTCTCCTCCACCACTAGTCCTTGGTGCTAATGCCCATTCCCTCAGCTCCAGGAATCTACTCTGCTTTACTGAAAGATAAGATGCAGCCTGCATGGGCTTTTTTGTCAGCCCACTACTGCCAGATCAGCCCGCTGAACTAGCTGTGCAGCACAGCAGCACTTAGTGACTTGTGTTGGCAAAGAGTGGCCACCATCCAAGTGCACCGAACCAAGATCAGTCCAACAGCACTGAACAGAAGTAACATGATTTTGCTGGAAGAGCCTCTTTTGCCCCCTGCTGGTGCCTCTGTGTGAAAGCATTAATGGGCTTCAGTTTCATTCTGTCTCATATTCTTCTTCCAGAATGCAGATGGGAAGCTGACTCTGCAGGAGTTTCAGGAGGGCTCAAAGGCAGACCCCTCTATTGTTCAAGCATTGTCACTCTATGATGGACTTGTGTAGGAATGTAAGGTGAGTGGGTTATTAATGAGCATGTACCTGCATATTCCTGAGCTTGCATGATTTTCAGTCCCAGGTTTGACTCAAAGATAATATTGTGTAATTCTCATTTCATCCGAGCAAAGAATAAAAGAAAGGAAATTCAGTCTGTGGGCTGAAACCAAAGTGAAGAACCTTCTTTCTGCTCTCAGTTTGTTCTTATGAATTATTCAAATGGCCCACTTGTTTGCTGGCAATCAAATAGTCTTGCAGTGCTGAGTGAAGAGCGAGACAGCCCTCTCCTCTCACTGCCTACTGTAATGCACCGGCCGCTGCCAATTGTTGCTGACATCCTGCTCAGTGTTTTGTCAACTGTGAAGTGAGCTTGTGAATACATATTTTGATCATGCAGTAGCACTGTTTAGCGATTATTCCACATGCTCTGAAAACACCCAGGTATCATGACACCACTCACTGTCGTCTATTCAATGGTGATCATTCTCAAACCTTCTCAGATGGATCCAGCGGAGCATCCTCCTGCGCGTAACACGCCAATCCAGCACCATCACACCTGTAACGGAAGGAGGCCACACGGTCTCCCATTTAACTTGCTCACTCAGAAGTGGACTGCCAACTTTTGTCGCACGACATTTGTGTCAGTAGCTGTTTGTCTACATTTCCACTAAGGATTGTGAACAAATCTATATCTTCTGATGTGATGGAGAATTCAAACCCTCAGTCATTTATCCGTGCTTCTGCAGCTATGTGGCACCGCGTACACTGTTTAGTGTTGTGGACTGTGTAGCATCTCTGCAAGCGCAGTGTTGTGGTTTCACCATGGACAGACAAAGGAACCGAATTCCCTCAGAGTGTTAGTGTGTGTGTTGTTCACATACTGTAATCCAGGGGATGCACATGAACTGCTCAGAGGAACTGTGCTGCTGCTTCATCACCACATGGAGAGACTAAACCCGGAAGAATCTGGAAAAATGTGTTATAACGTGAACACTAACTTAATTACAAAGCAGTATAGTGTATATTGTATAATGTAAATATAATGGTAATTTATTTTCTGCTTTGCTGCATTTATGGGAATTTCCTCATAAATATGGAATGAAGTTTTATTTTTATCAAAGTTGTTGAAATGTATTGCACTGTATTTTTCATTATTATTGTGGGATTGTTTTTGTTTTTTTCTCACGTTCGGAGGTTTCCTTTCCTGAGAAAACAGGGTTTTTATTTGAAGAAGAGTGTCGAAGGAGCCGGGAGTTTTCTATGGATTATTTTACTATGTTTGCAGTCTGTGCATCCTATTGTGTTTTCACTTCCTCGTTAGCACGAGCGTCTAGTGTCTGCGGTGTTGCACTGCCACATCCTGAATGACATGACCAAGCAACACAGCCAATTCTCCCAGCTTACATCTGAATTGAGGCTCATTATTTCTTTTGAGAGCATCGTACTCCACCCTCAGCACACACAAAGCCCTGGTCATTGAGAGGCACAAACAGACATCAATTCTGGTTGTAAAGCTTTTGCGAGCTCTGTGGTTGCAATTGTCCACTTTGTATTTGTCCTGTGTGAGGCCAGAGCATGTGATGATACCTTTTTATCATTCTTGATTATTTTAGTTAGAGCATTAAGATGTTTTATCTGCTTCACTGATTTTAGGCCTTATGCAAATGATAATTTACTAAATGATAAATGTCATTTACCTGTTGATTAACAGTATAAGAGCACAGAATAAAATGCATTTAAGTGACTAACTTTTCTATTGCTTGTATTCTTAGTCTTTGTATAAGATATGGATAGAATATATGTGTTTGATTTTTTTTTTTTTTTTACATACTAGTTTTGGATCATTTTAAGAAGCTGCTTTTTAATGCATAAGTGGACTGTTGCTCGAATGTCTATTTGTAAAATGTTGATCCTTCACAATGACTTTCAAGTTTCAAGAAAATAATCCAAGACTGCACACATCCTCTTGCATTGTATGTCAAATTTACTACATTATCAATCCAGTATTGCACTGAGATACTCCACTATGAAGAGACACTGTTATGTTGAGCTTTAGTGCCTGTTATGTTTTAAAACACAGAATCTTACTTGCCAACTTGCTCTGTGGTGTAAGCTTGCACTGTATGGATGTATAATGTACAATGAACTGCATAAAATGGTGATGTCTAGGCATTGATGGGTGGGTTAATGAGGCTCGGTGGCTTTTGTGTGGAAGCGGCTGGGTCTGTCTGTTCGCCGGGCCTGCTCAGACCTGCTCTCTGTTCTCTTCTCATCAAGAACAAGTAATATCAAGCGGAGAAGGTCAGAAAGGCCAGAGCTTTGCCCGGAGACTGTTCTGTCTTTTGGGTACATCCTTGATTTATTTATTCTTAGATGTTTTCAAATGTAGAAACTAAGTGCAGTAAAAGATAAGTGGTTCTTGTCAGAGAATTATTCTGGGCCTCTAAAACCTTTGGAAGAAGACACTGAATTATTTACATTCAGAAGATCACGGCTGCCTTCTTTCGGGAGGTCTGATCTCCCTGGACTAGATTTGATTTATCATGGCCAGACAAGTGCATATGAATAATGTTTAATGATAAATTACACACAGTGTTTCTATCTAGATCAGCAATAAAGTAAAAGAGGACATTTCTGTGTGGCATGTAAAGCTATTCCTCCCATTCATATGGCAAGGGGATATTTCTCAGGGTGGGCTATGTATAAAATTAGATTGGTGTCAGCTGAATATAAACGATGGCTATTTATAAAAACGAGGCTGTTGCTGAGACAATGTTCTGGCCATGTCCAAAATACAGGCTCCAGACTCTGTTGGTAATGTGCGTAAAGCTGTTAAAAACCGCGTCTCTAGGGGCCCACCGCGATTACGGAGAAAATCGAATCGGAGGGGAAAGTTGGATAGGGTTAAAGCTTGGAAATCACAGTGGGGTCGAGTTACACACTCTCTCACACGCACGCACACACACACAAAAAAAAATCAGGTTGGGTCTCGGGAACCTTTTAATACCCATCTCCGCCCCCGTTTGAAGCGTCAGAGCACCAGCTCTCCAGGGGCTCTCCAACACAGAGCCAGTCCACACGTTCCTCCAAACTTTACGCACGGATGTACTGCTGTGGAAGTATTTTACACTGGATTTTGATGTGTTCCAGTTGAGGCGCATTGTTCCAGATTTCTTTCTTGCCGTTTGGAAACAATCCCAGACTTGTTTGAGTTGCTCTGAAATCAAAACTTTTTAAAACTTAAATTTCAAGTTTTCTCTTTTATTTGATTCGCCTCATTCCAGCAGACAGATGCAGTAAATTTAAAAAAAAAAATGAACGGTGTCTTATTAAAGTGCCTAGTTTTGGCGCTCTGTATCAGCGCGCACAGGCTCTTGGCAGTCCCCCGTGTTGAGGAGGATGATGGATCCGGTGACAGCGCCTCGACCCTGGCCTTTGTGTTCGATGTTACCGGCTCCATGTACGACGATCTGAAACAGGTGATAGAGGGCGCCTCACGGATCTTGGAGAAGACCCTCAACCGGAGGACCAGACCCATCAAAAACTTTGTTCTGGTGCCGTTTCATGACCCAGGTACTTTTTGATCAAACAAACTATGTTCTTGAAACAATCAGACACATTTTTGTTACTCTGTTAGTCTTACATGTTGAATGTTCTTTGCCAATTAATGCACATAATTAATATTTATTGGATATTTAACAAATCAGCCAAAGTTGCCACTATGTGACCATGCCTGTGCAACACAGCATCCTACAGGCTTCTGTTTTTTTGCATTATCACAAACTTCACATGACAACATTGTGGGTTACATTGCCCCTGATATGATAGTGTTCCCTGTGGCTGTCATTTACACTATTATACTTGAAAAGATCACTGAAACAAGTTGCAGCAAATGTCACATCTTGTTATACATGTTGTAGCCCATAGCTGCTTCTTAAAGAGGTTTGTGGAGCAGCACAAGAACTCTAACTGATAGAAGACTACTCAAGCAGACAGACGCACTGTATGAAATTTCAAAGTGAGGAGGTAGGGGGACAGGTAAGGCTCCTCGCCCCCTGCATCTGCCCTCCTATATGGGAAAACTGGAGCTTGAAAATAAGAGTGCTCTAATGGGGGAGGGTGTTTGAGCACTGATGAGAAGCATATGCTGTCTGCTTGTGTGTAATTACCCCAATCACCCCCCACCCCACCCTACCCCACTCACCCTCCCCACCCCTCCCTCTCCTCCATCCTACCCTCCGGAAAACCCTCACAGCCCCCAGTTTAGCCAGCCAGGGGGGATGGTGGGCTTCACTAACACCACACATTTTGTCTGTGTTTAATGTGCCCTGCCCTTGGGGACCTTGTAAACTTCCAAGATTGCAAAGAAGCTGTGGTGGCTGACAAAGAGGCGTGACAGGGCTGTCAGTGTTTTACAGGCACTCATGAGACGAGGACTTGAAAGCTGTTCTCTGTTGGAAAATAGATTGAGAATGAGTTAGAAATGTCATCAGCTTGACACATGTCTGCAAGGTCTGTGTCATTAGTCTCACAAAGATACTTTGAAATGGTATTTGACAGTCTGAATAACAAACAGACACATAAGTCACAAGGCTCCACCCTACCTGATGCGCGTCTTCTCTATAATAACTATAATGAAAAGCTTGTTTTATGGCCAGCAATGTTTTCTAGCAAAAACAGTGTGTTCTCTGTCTTTTGTACAATGTTTACTGTTCCATCGATTGGCCCCAGAAGGCGTCCAAGTAAGTGCCAAGCTCTGACAGACTCTTATCCATCATGCTGGGGTCTGCTGCGGCTTGAGAGCAGAGGAAGTTGCCGAGTAGAACATGCTGACTACAGCTGCAGAAAATGATTATTCTGCCATCATCCAAACTTTGGCAAAATTTCAAGGATTTGTGTAAAACAAAACCTGTACACTGTAATTTTGTCAGTACGTGAATCTAACCTCTATTGTTTTATGGCGTGTGTGATTGATATTCATGTCTAACACAACAACTGCAGGGCATCACTGTGGTCCTCCTAGATTAGGCTGTTGCTTGTTAGGAATTTTGATACTGTAGATGACTTTTCTCTTCACAGATTCTGGACTCCCTGAGGGGGGACAGCTAAATCCTTTGTTCTGATTTATTTGTTTTGTTTTGTTTGAAGTTAGACCTAAGCCCTTATTAGGATGTGAGTAATATTCTTAGGTGTACACCTCTGTATAGCAACCAGAAATGCTCAGGTTAGCTAATTCAATTTTGTTCACTTTAGTTTCTGTTTGGCATCTTTGATGACATACATTTCCAACCTTGCAGATATTGGCCCTGTGTCCGTCACCACTGACCCCAAAAAGTTCCAGCAGGATCTGCAAGAACTGTTTGTCCAGGTGGGAAACAGAACATATGAATGAATTATTCTATAGAACTGGGACCACTGTTTTGTTCCACACTAATCCAGACTATTAACTATGTAACTTTTAACAGACAAGGTCACAAGGGACTTTATTTGATAATGGTAAATGCTATAACATTGTGTAACAGTAGTGCAATTAGAGGGGAGGCAATGGTGTGTTTTTTTCAAATTTAAAAGATATATTGTTGTATTGCTTCTTTCAAAAATTACATAGTGTTGCTTTAATGAGTACCATGTTTTAAATATTTATATGTAATGTTTGCCCTAAATGGAAACTCAATCCCAAAAGCTGAACCATAACAGTTATTCAAGTATGAAATAAGTCTGAATGAAGTTTAGAGTTGATTTCTTCCAGCAGTATTTGATGAGGTACATGTGTGATTCTGTCACCCAGGGTGGGGGCGACTGCCCTGAGATGAGTATAGGAGCCATAAAGAAAGCCTTGGAGGTTTCTCTGCCTGGATCCTTCATCTATGTCTTTACCGATGCCAGGGCCAAAGACTACCGCCTCAAAAGAGATGTTCTCCAGCTGATACAGCTTCGCCAATCACAGGTGAAGTCCCAAAAACTGTGCAGGGTTGTGTGGATGTCACAGATCACGGCTAGACTCATATACTGTATACTGTATATACTGACTGATATTATACTGTATACACTTTATAGTATATCTCATGTTGGCCTTTTACTAAATGTAAAATATCAGTGTCATCCATTGCCTATATGATCACATGATACATAACGTATAAAAACATACAATCTATTTAGATTTATAAAAACTTTTGGAATTGATCATTCCTTGAAATGCCTTTGAAAGTCGATATTACTACTGAATACTGTAGGCGTTGCTTAAAGAAGTTGTTCAACCAACTTTTAATTACAAGTCACAATAGGTCTGCAGTGTTTTTGAGTATCTCTCATTTATCTCATCACATGATGTAACAAAAGAAATACAATGGCATGCTGTGAAAAATCTACATTCCAATGAAGTTCCCCAGTGCTCAGCTGAACTGGGGGAAAGTTTCTTCAAAGTTGCTCAGTCTCAGGCTCTATGTGACAATGAGCATTAGCGTCACTTTGGAGCCAACTGAAAGGGAGTCTGTAGAAAGCAAACACTGAACACCATTAATCCTCTTAACTTTCCTGCCCTCTTCGTTCTCAGGTGGTATTTGTGTTGACTGGAGACTGTGGGGACCGCTCTCAGCCTGGCTACAGAGCCTATGAGGAGATCGCTGCCACCTCCTCTGGGCAAATCTTTCACCTGGACAAGCAGCAGGTTAATGAGGTGAGAGAATGACAGTAGGACATTGCAATTTAAATGAGATCACTGCAGTGACTGTTACTTTCCTCAAACCCTTATATCCACAATAAATGATTTCCTTAAGTAGAATTTAGTGGTTTATATAAATATGAAAAGAGTCATATCTCAAGATAAGCAGGAGCAAAAAAACAACAAACCATGTTTGACTCATTGATGTAATAATAGCAATTTCATTCAGTGCAGTCAAATGATTCCAAAGCTGATATTAAACTTCCTGGTCATATGATACGGATGAGTGACTCTTTTATATCGGAAGCAGCATGTAACACAAGCCCTGTCTAAGAAGCCAAAGACAGCGGGACTCACTTCCCAGGCAGACGTAAAAGAAGCCAGAGTTTCCTCTGGAAGAGACACTGGTATCCTGCATGTCAACACAGGAGATGGCTGGGCAGCGTGGAGCTGGAGCCAGCAGCTCTGTGCACTGGTGGCCCACTGAACCTCTGAACTCTAATGTGTTTGTGTGTGTGTAGGTCTGTTTCCTGTCAAGTCATGCTTGCATGTAGCTAAACATACAATGCCTGTGTGTGGGGCAGCTCAGTTCATTATCACTCAATAATCCTGCCAGCTGTTTAAGGAGTGTTTGAATGTCATTTTTGTGTTGCAGTAGTATAAAGGAATAGGAGACTAAATTTACTCTAGCCCTCACATTCAACCCCAGATGGCTTTTGCTAAACTAGCCTGTAGTATCTTGACATGTTCTTAGTGTACTGTTACATGTAAACATCTGCATACTCAGGACTACTTTTTCTTGGATCCACATTGAATGTATGTCAGTCCTTTTTAGACCTATGTGATTATAGCTCTTGGATGGCATGCTTTTACCAAATTAATGCAAATCCTTTAATCCTTAAAAACCTCAGAAGTACTACAAATCTAACCAAAATATTCCCTCTTAATAGCAGTTTAATAAAGTGCAGCCAAATCAAATATACAGGGTCTTTTTGTGGTCTCCGGCGAGGAGGGGTGGGGAGGGGAGTGGAGGGAAAACAGACTGCTTATTTTACTCTCTAATCCCAGGATATGATCTGTCATGGCTTCCCTCCTTCCAACACAGCTGCCCAGTGGAGTTGGCTCCAACTCCTCACACAACAGCTCATTGTCAGCTCTACGTATCACATTCTTTACACACTTTAAATTTGACTGGTTACAATCGACGAGAGGATCTGCTAACAAGACCGTTTACAAGAGAACCCTACTAATGTTCTGTCGAACTTGGACCATGATCTGTGCTCTTCATGGCGATGATGCCATCCTTAGTCATCAGTAGCCTGGAGCACTGATCAAAAATGAGGGCTGTGAAGCTTTAGCCTCCAGATAATGTCTGCTGTGATGTCAGCTTTCCGGGCTTTAAAGAATCATGTAATTAAGATGTAGTTTTTTCTGCACAGGATCTGGCCAGTTGTTGTGTGTTTTCACTCAGCATTCTGTTCATACACTTAAGGTCCTTGAAGAGTCATTTATAAAATTGTCCTTGTGGTTTTCTCATTAGATGGATGCAGTAGTGGGCTGGTAACAGTTGTTAGACATAAAATAAAACCAAAGTAACATTTATCTTTAGTCGTCTTCCTCAGTGTGCTAAACAAAGGCTCCATCTATGGTAAAACTGCTTCTCTCAAATACAGGTGGACTCAGCAGGTGTGTCAAAACTCCCACTGAGAAGGAGTAGGGGGTCCATCTGGGACTGATTCGCTCTAATAACCTTGATTTGTAGTGGGACATCTTCCTGCAAATGTTGGCGGTTGTGGTGTTTAAACCTGGGTAAGGACTAAGCTGACCCCTGCCCACTGGGAGGTCTGGAGTCATGCTGTTCTGCTTAAACCACAGCACAAGCACCTATTTCTTTTGCTGCTCAGATCATCTAAAAGGAAGCAGGTAATGTACCTGGCAAAGTGAGAGCAATACAGTATTGCCCCAGGCCTTAGCTAACCCTTCTTCTTTGGCCCATCTGTCACGCGTCTATGAATAGCAGAGGGGGGTCCTTCCTGTAACAGCCCTGTAAGCCCGTTCAACTGAGACACGCCGGATGATGTTTCACAGGACTTTAGATCCTCTGCATTCCCTGTGGCTGAGACAGGGAGTGGCTGCAGAGCTCAGCATGCTCCCCAAGACCCACTATTTTCTGGACAGCAGCAGTCATCCCATCTCTGTGCTCCACTTCCTTTTATCTGAGGTCTGAAGCCAGACTAATGCCCACTCCTCTCTGCTCTCTTGCATAAGCAATAGACACTATCCTGGGGCAGATATAGGTCACTTCTTAGCAGTTTCCTGCTCTGCTGGTGATGGCTGCACATGTGGCAGACATTACAGCTGTTTCCAGTTGTAAAATGGCAAGAGGAACCAGCTGCTGTCAGCACCCAGCGGACCCAAAAGACAAAAAGTGGAGGCCTGATAATTAAATTATCAAAGGCTTTCCTTGTTTTAGTCTTTGCCCATTTTTGTAAATGTCTTAAAACATGTTGCCGATGTCTCTAAGAGCCCGCTGAAGAAATGCTCTATGTTTGTACATGCTCTTCCTTCTAATGGGCTTCACCATTGGTTTACCCTATGAGGCTCCACCTTGGCACCCGAGAAAGCTCTTTGCACTCACCACTCAATCGGGGGGTAGCAACCATGCAGCACCCTCACCCTATAAAGCGCCAGCGCATTCGCTGCTCATCTCCCTTTTTCACTCAGCCACCTTGAGAACGGATCATCACCTATGAACGTGTTTCACCATCTGGTGTTGCAGAAGAAGTCATGTCTACTAGCAAACCCTGCGTCTCATGTGCCTCTGCTATGCTCCCGGCAGATGTGCACGAATCCTGTTTCTGCTGCCTGGGTTAGTGACATCAGGCTGAGGTTGACTCTTGCTCTGCCCGGACATCCAGACCCTGATTGACCGGCTGGAAAGCATCAGAGGAGCTGGGCTTGCATCTCTGTCACCAGCACCAGCAGCACCAGCACCAGCAGCAGAATCACCAACGTCATCACCATGGGGAGAGGTCCAGCATCAGGTCCACTGCCAGTGCAAGCCATCCTGGGTCTGCCCAGCCATTCCCACCTCCCATTGCGAACCTGGCCACGGCGGGGGTGTCGGACCTGTCCGTACTGCTGCCTCCAGCCAGAGGCAGCAACCATTTTACAATAAAGGGCATTTCTCCACTCATTACATAGCTCTAAAGAGAAATTATTCTAGCACTACACACTCTGACACACAGGTTGTTTCAGACATTAGCACTGATAGACATCAGAGGCGTCCCACCTGGACCAGACGGGATGTTCCCTTGTCCTCCACAGGTGAGGTGAATAAAGGGAAGACGCTACGTGACGCTCACTCTTCCTCAGCCTCCACACCATGAGCAGGGCTCCCACACCCTGTGATAGCAGCTAATTGGCTATTCATGTCTCATTGGCTAGCTAATTGCCACCATTCCTCATGAGCGGTGCTGCTCATACAGCATTTACCGCTAATCACGCTGTTCTGACCCACGGTGGTGGGTGAGTAAGTGGCTCAAGGTTGAGCCGCTAACCCCTCCAGAACCCACTGTTAGCACTGGTAGCTGCCACCATTACAGCTTCACTTTGTTGTGGGAATGTAGCTCCCACCCTCTGGTTCCCCCTCAGGTCGCCCTAGTGAAGCAGCCCCAGGATGAACAGCTGTTCCCTCCCAAACCCACTGATAATTACAGCCATGATAAGTTATTATGGATCCCATTGCTTTTCTTGGCAAGACATGCCCTGCGTAGCATTCAAGCACTAGGATTGGCCAGGCGTCCATGCTCACGCTGCTAGTCTGCTATTAACTCTTTTCCCAGCTATTAACTCTTTAAATCTGAAGGACCATTATTTAACAGTTTGAGTCAAGCATAGAGACTGTACAGTTAGGCATACAGGTAGGCAATAGCAGGTTAGCGGCACGAGCATGGACGCCTGGCCAATCCTAGTGCTTGAATGCTATGCAGGGTGTGTCTTGCCAAGAAAAGTCGTGGCATCCATAACAACACTGCCATGATGGCCTGGCCACCTCTGTGTTTACATGTGACATCAGAGGTGGGAGCGGACTACAGGCTATCCCAACTAGTCTTGTGGCTCTGAAGGAAGATGGTGGCCAAAACATGATGGCAGCAGAGCAACTTTCCAGGCAAAATAGCCCGCAGCTAGTGAAGATGAGTGTTTTCTCTTCACCGAGTGTGTGCGGTAGGCCTAAGTGAGAGGTGAGGGCTTAACCTAGCCCCAAAAAGAAGTTTTCTCCGCCATCATACAGCTCATCGGGGATGAAGTGAGGGATGCGTCAGCATCACTGATAACCTTGGCTGCCTTTCAGCACTTTCTGCAGGGGACCCACTCCATCCTGGGGCAGGAGAGTCAGGATGGACGGGCCTGTTCTAGTTCTCCCCGCCAAACCCATTGCCCTGCCACTCACAGACTGTCACCTGATGTGGGTGCAGCTCTGCGGCCCTCTCTTCACCTGGCTGGACAGAACTCTGCGGTGGGGCTACACACTGCCATTCTGCCACCAACACCCTCCATTCAGTGGCATACTTCAGACCTCTCTCTCCTTCCCCACCAAGAGGGCAGCCTTGGAGGAGGAAATAGCTGCATATCTGCAGTTCTCCACTTAGAGGCACGCACAAGCTTCTTCTCCCCGTATTTCTTGGTGCCCAAGAAATCAGGGGACATGAGACCAATACTGGTGCGTCCTGAATGGCCACATAACACAGAGACCATTTTGCATGCTGATGGTCAGACAGCTTCTGAAATGCATCGAGCCAGATGACCACGTACCAACACGTACTTCCATGTCCCCATTCTGCCGTGCCACAGGAAGTACCTGCACTTCATGGTGGGAGGACAGATCTTCCAATACTGCCACCTCCCATTCGGATACTCTCTGGCCCCGTGCACATTCTCTAAATGTGTGAAGATGGTGCTGGCCCCGCTCAGGGAGAGGGGCGTGAGAATCTTGACCTAAATAGACGACTGGCTGATTCTCGCCATATCCAGGCAGGAGGAGGAAGCTCATACAGCTGTTCATCCAGCATATTACGCAGCTGGGCTTCACCATCAACCCCAGCAAGGGTGCCCTGCAGCCTGAGCCAGCAGATGCCCTACCTCGGGTTGCACTTCGACTCCCACGCTATGACTGCACAACTGTCAGAGGCTGACCTGATGTGTGAGGTCCGCAGCCTTGGTGCCGGTGGGAAGCGTCATGTCCCTCCTCAGGATGATGTCAGCAGCCCACCCGGTGGTGTGCCTGGGGCTGCTCCACATGAGAAATCGCCAATGCTGGTTTGCACAGCTCCAACTGCACACAAACCAGAAAAAAGCAGTGCAAGCTCCGTATCCTCGCACTGGCATGGAGAGACATGGTGTTCTGGGACTCACCCAGCCACCTCTTTGAGGGTTGTGGCTGGGATGCATCCTCATTATGTCTAGGTCTTCACGGACACCTCCCTGGCCAGTTGGGGCAGGACCCTCGGCCAGACTAGTGTGGGAGGCATGTGGTAGAGCTCCCCCTGCCACATCAACCTGTTGGAGCTCACAGCAATCCAGAAGGTGTTGCACCTCTTCGCCTCATAGCTGAGTGGGAAGCACATCATGGTGGTGTCCGTCCAGGTTCCCAGACCTGGTTAGAATAGCGGTGTTGGTCTGTGGATCCTCTCGCATCCAATTCTGGGACAACGCCTCATGGTCTGGAGGATGAGAGGGAGGGTGAGACTGAGTGGCTTGGGTCTCCCAGCCGCGGTGGCCTCTACGAGTGATCAGTGGTGATAAGGGGTTGGTGGAACTACATCCATATCTGTCCTTATGGCCCAAGGTCATCACCTCCTTGTTCAGGTTGAGGGTCAATCACCTGAGGGCTTTTTTCCTCCCTCCTCACACTGATGAGGAGGAGGAGTGTCTTCACACCCTGTTCCCTGTCTACGCACTCTGCTGTTATGTGGAACATAAGGTGATTTTCAGGAAGTCTGATGGGTTGTTCTTTTGCCACAGGGGTCAGGCTCAGGGGGCCCCTTTGTCTGTGCAATGGCTCGCTCACTGAATCTGTGATGTGATCCACTGAAGTTATGAGGCAGTGGGTTGCCCTCCACCAGGGGGTCCGAGGGCACACTCCACCAGAGGTACTGGGTCCTCTACAGTGCTGTTCAGGGGTGTCTGTTTGGTGTCTCATTCAGTGCTTGTTGCACTGTCTGGGGGGGACCTTGTTTGGAGCAGACTGAGGTGTCTTGGCAAGCGTCCAGGTTGTTGCTGGCTTTCTGTAGTCCGGTGCGAGACCCTCAGGCAGGTGGTGCTTGACTGCTGGGCTGCTGCTGTTTCTTGGTTATGACTGGGTTTGGACTAGTGTCGGTTAGGGCCCAGCTGGGAATACATCTCATCCCTAATTGCCTTTGCCTTAGGTTTTAACCAATAGTGAATCCTGTTAGAGGGCTGAGCACGTATGACATAGAAATAGTAGTTGCCTGAAAGTAACTCCAGTTCAATGAGTATGTGTGTAGCCCTCTAACTACAAGCCCAGCTGGTCCCAGTTGTTGTTGCTGAATTCCAAAGGGAGATGAACAGCGAGTGTGCTGCGCTTTATAGGGGGAGGGTGCTGTATGGTTGGTAACCCTCGATTGGGCAGTGAGTGCAAAGATCTTTCTCAGGTGCCAGGGTAGAGCCTCACAGGGCAAACCAATAGTGAAGCCTGTTAGAGGGCTATGGACATACTCATAGAACTGGACTGACATGCAGATAACTACAGTTTTTCAGTTTTTTTCATTACACGAGCAGCTCAGCCATAATGCCTCTCTGAGGTCAAAACAAATAGTAGACAGCAGTTGCTTGTTAAGCATTTGGAAGATGGAAGACATTTGGTCCATTGTGGCCACTGAAATGAGACTCTGTGAAATGTCAGTGGGTTTTGCTGCTTCTGTTTTCATTTTAGTGAAAACAAAAGGAAAACTGTATTCTTAGTCAATAACATGATAATGATTATAACCAAAGGGTCAAGCACCTGTCTAAACTGAAATTCTATATCATCAGATATATCTCTGGAGAGCCACCAAGGGATATTATAGTCTAAGTGATGACTGTTTTTGCCATTAAATATAATCAAACTGTCTACTATTATTTCAGACTTTGGGTAATCTTTGCTCTGAGTGGTGGAATGTCTCATTTAAGAAGTGAGCCTCTTCATCTGGCCTCTTAAGCTTAAACAGTTCAACAGAAAAGTGAGAAACAGTATCTCTGTCCATTACTGATCCCGCACATGAGTCAGGTTGATACTGTGTAATATACAATTAAAGTGTATTTCTGAAACAAAGGCACATCCCCCCACATCCACCACTGCTTTCTATTCTGAGGAAGTCTTATGATTCATGAAAGCTGTGTTGCAGGAGGGAGACTGCTGCATGACAGACTTCCACTGTGAGAGACACTCTTCTGGGAATACATGCTTGAGAGTGCAGAAAACTGCATGTTATCAGTTTGACAGTTGAGCTGTTTCACTTTTCCTTTGTTTAGGCAAAATCCCTCTGAGGAATACTTTTGCAATGAAAGAATAGTCCAAAGATAAAGACCAGCTCGCTGCTTGGGAAAGGGGGGGGGGGTGCTTTTGGAGAAAGGTCACAGTCACGTCCTTCCTGTCCTCGTCCTGTCTTTCTAAGTTAAGAGGGGATCTCTGACAGTTTGATGGTTTCCAGCCTCATCTACCAGCGAATGTGTCTCCCCTAGTGTGAGATGTCGCTCCGTTACAGTTCATTGATGGCGTTTTGTCTGCTCCTGCTAGGTTTTAAAGTGGGTAGAAGAGACAGTTCAGGCCCTAAAGGTCCACCTGCTGTCGTCCAACCATGACAGTGCCCAGGAAAACCAATGGGAAGTGCCCTTTGACCCCAGCCTCCGAGAGGTCACCGTGTCGCTCAGTGGACCGGCACCACAAATCGAGCTCAGCGATCCCCTCGGTAGACAACACATTAATTCTGTTTTCTTTCTTCCATATTACCTAACAATACTATTAGTCCCCCACACAGGGGATGACATGTATTTCACATTAAAAAGTTACTCCCTCATTTACTTCTTTTAGGTCGTGTAGTTGGTGTGGATCAGGGCCTTAAAGAGCTGTTGAACATTCCCAACTCTGCTCGTGTTGTCAACCTGAAGTTTCCCAGACCTGGAGCCTGGAAACTGAAGGTACTGCTCTGGTGAATAATTCATAATTATAGCTTTCTCACTATTTTATGGCAGTGGGCTCATGCTTTTGCTTCCTTCCTAAAGGTGAGCTGCAGTGGACGCCATACTCTGAGGGTCACAGGAGTCAGCAATCTAGACTTCCGGGCTGGCTTTTCAAGTGTACCTGTTTCAGAGTTCAACCACACCAGGGAGAGGCCAATAAAAGGTGCTTTTCATGTCTCTGTCAGTGTCTTGAATGTCATTTGACTGAGACCACATGCAGATGAAGACTTCATGATGGCTTTTCTTTGTCTTTCAGGACTTCCAGCCCATGTTTTGCTGAAATGCACAGGCCTGAAGCCTCCAGGACAGCTGAGTCATGTGGAGCTGATGTCTGGCTCAGGGCGCTCTCTGCGCACGATCACGGTGCCTCTGCCCTCTGACCTCGGCCAGCAAGGGCTGTGGAGTCTCCCGGAGTTCCGCACCCCCTCCCAGAGCTTCTTCATCAAGGTAACCGGCAAAGACGAGGAGGGCTACCGCTTCCAGAGGCTATCCAGTGTCTCGTACACCAACATTGTTCCAGGCAAGACAACTTCTCCCCTCAGACACATCTCCAAAGCCACTCTGCCATGTCTTTTGCACCTCATCAATCTCTCTCGTGACCTGTAACCTGTTTCCTCCCTTGTGTAGATCCCCCAGCTGTGAGCATGCCTGATGTGGTGAAGGGCTTCTACATGCAGCCCGCTGCAATTGGCTGCTCGGTGGAGAGTGACATTCCCTTCAGGCTAAGATTCATCAGAGGTGGGATTACCCTGGGAGAGGAAAAGTTCTTTCAGTGAGTCTTTCCTCTGTTTACACTAAGTAACATTTGGCTCTCCCACCTTCAAATGCTGCAGCTTCATGTGCCCATTACCTGCTGTAATAAACACTAATTAGGTCACTCACTATATGTTGTGCACTCTTAGCAGTAAGGACGTCTGTAAAGCATTAGTGCTGGTTGATGCTTGTATTTTATTGTCTCATCTGTCAGGAAACAGGTATACACAGTCAATTTTAACAACATTACATATTCGATTGTGTCATGTTGAAAAATTAACAAAGCACCTATTCTTTCTTGGTGTTGACACTCTGCTTTGAATTACATTCATGAAATGGAGCTGACTTGTGGTGAAAACTATTCCCAGTGTGTATGTGCCAGAGATACGTGTTGAATTTGACATAAAATATTATTGTGTGGCTATTGTCATGCTCAACAAATGAAACAAGTGTGTCTTTGTATCAGGACTTCTGCCAAGGCATCATGGGAGATTGCCCACACTTCAGCTGAGGATGAAGGCCTATATGAGTGCATAGCACAGAGCAGTGCGGGACAGGGACATGCCTTAACCCAGTTGACTGTCAGAGGTTTGTCACACACACACAAACAACATGCGAGCGCATACACTTCCTCAGTCATTGTATATGCATATATATCACAGTCATGGCAAAGCTTTGAAATCAGTTCCAGACATTTTTTATCACAGATTCATGGCTAAAACATCAACTTGCTTCAAAGTATGCCAGCATAAACATTTGTATTAAAAGTAAACTATTTCTGCAATGTTTGTTCACCGCTGATAACACCAGTTTTATGTTTTGGTTGTTTCTCCACTAAAACAGAGCCTCCTCCGGTTCTAAAGCCAGCAGTGAATGTGACTTCCTCAGTGGGAGGCATGGCTGTGCTGTCCTGTCAGGTGGAGGGCTCCATGCGCCACAACCTGACCTGGCATCGAGCGGGTCATACCATCCGAGCCCGCACAGGGAGGGTGAAGCTGCTGTCCGACTCATCCCTGCAGATCAGCGGGGTGCGGACTCAAGATGCTGGAGAGTACCACTGTGTGGCCACCAACACCCACGGAGACACCAGAATCACCGTGTGGCTTCTCGTCCCAGGTACAGTAGGATGAAACCCCACTGGTCATCTGCTTAAACACTTAACTCACCGGGGCCTCATGGCTCCTCTCAGGCCCCCGTCATCTGGTTTCCATTATTGGCTTAACCTCCCCACAGTCGGATTGAGCCACTTCCTTGTCAGAAAATGTTTCTCATCAGCCACAGTTGATGCTTGTAGAAAATTGAGGCCTCTATTGTGGGCATGGCGTCAGATGATTGTGATGAATTTCAAAAATAGCAAATGTGAAACTTGTCCTCACTATGGTCCGCCAGTTGTAATCTCACACATGGAGTACTGCTAACTGCTTTGTAGCCCACGTCAGTGATGTTTACTGTTGTTAAACTTGTTATGGGAAGTTATAAATGACATCATGCAGCAGTGACAAAACCCTGAGTCATCGTCAGCCTTTTGCCTGTGCTTCACTCCAACTGTAGAGGCTCCGTCTGTGGTAGTTCACCCCCAGCGCCAGGCTTTCTCCCGAGGGGATGAGATCCGCCTCGTCTGCTCAGCGTCCGGCTCCCCCCCTCCCCAACTTTTCTGGAGCCATGGAAACATGTTCCTCACTAATCAGCCGAGGTAAGGGAACTCTCAGCCCACTCAACACCTCTGGCACAGAGGACTCTGAGAATCATTACTTTCCACTTTAACTACATGCGCGAATGCCACATCTTGTTTGCTTCATTTTGGAGATTTACATCTATTGATGTAAAATCTTTTTTCTCAGGCCACAAGGACTTTATGTGTCTGTGTAAATGCATATTCAAAGAAACATCTGTCTCATGATGCCCAAGAACAGCAGAAAGGTTTAGAGATGAATTTAATTTTTACATCTGCACATGCAATCATGAAGAGCCAACAAACATGAATTCTGTTGATTGCGTGATACAGGTTTAGTCTACACCAACCTGGAGTTCTGACCATTAGAGGGGCTCTCCCAGAGGATGCTGGGAGCTACACATGTCTAGCAACCAATGAGGCTGGGACTGCCTCTCAGTCTGTGTCACTCACATATGCAGGTGAGTCAACATATTGCTGCAGATTTCAGGCTGACATTTGCCCGAACTGTTCTTCTTACCACGTCTCATTTACATTTTTTAAAATTTCTGTTCAGAGTAATAATTTATGCAAGCATTAATTTTCAGACTTCAAATAAGGCAACACATTTTGCTTGTCTGTGTTGCTTCTATTTCTTTCAATTTGAATAAATCTGTGAATAATATCCTGCATGAGTTGTGCACTTGCTTTGAGTGAGTGTGGCCACATGTTGGCCTGTCTCACACAATAGGATATTTCTCTCATTGTTTTGTGAGTGCTGACAGTTGTAGGCCTGAAGTTTCAGTCACGGCTGTCAGTTAGTGGTTGACACAAACCTCAACACTGATGGACTGTGGCAGCCTCTTCCTGGGGCGTGCTGGTATTATACACACTTTTGTCTCTGAATGTCATTTTTAACAACATTGATCTGTCAAGGCAGCGAGAGCCTTGTAAGATACTGTAGATCATCTAATCCTGTCAGCTCAGCTGTCTGCCTGCTCTAAAAGCATCTATCCCTGCTCTCTTGAAACAGAATGTGTGTGAAATGTAAGCATAGTTTTTATAATTACTGCAGATTTTTCTGCAGCTTTTGCTGGCCAATAATACTTTACTATTATTTCAACATATAGTAGAATTGCATACAAATGTTCTGTAAGATAAGAATCCTTTAAAAAATTCAAAGTTGAACTGCATCTTAAGATTTCCATTTTTTCCTTCAGAGGTGCCTAGAATAACAGTGGTACAGCAGGTTGTGCTTGTAGCTGTTGGGGGTGATGCTACCCTGGAGTGCCAAGCCGAAGGCATTCCCTCGCCTCTTGTCCACTGGTTCAAAGGTAAGTTAAGGTCAAACACAGTGCGTACATGAATATGACATGTCAGAGACCAGCAGGCTTATTTTGTTTGTATTTGCAGGTGAGCTTGAGGTGGGCTCTGCTCCTTTTGTTGAGCAGGATGTACACCGCGGGACTCTACACATTCGAGGGGTGCAGGAAGTGGATGCTGGTCAGTACAACTGTGTGGCCAGCAGCCCTGCCGGAACCTCGTCTGGCACTGTCAGTGTGGAGGTTGGAGGTGAGAGCGTCTGCATACTAAGATGTTACACAGAGCTTATTTTTTCTCTTTTCTCTTCCATTTAAACAAAGGAAAATTCATCTTTTACCACTCTCCCCTCCACAGCGGGCCCATTGTTCTCTGAGGCACCAGTTGATGTAACGGCCAACGTAGGGGAGAACATCACCCTCCCCTGCGTTGCCCGAGGCTTCCCGCAGCCAACAGTGACCTGGCGTAGACAGGACGGCAGGCAGATTCTTACAAGGACAGACAGCCACAGTCGAACAATGCAGCTAGAGAACGGACTCCTTCTAATCCAGAGTGAGTTATTCACGGAGCACTATAACAACACTGAGCTTTGGTCTGCACTGCTGGCTAATACAACTTCATGGTTGCCTTTCACTGACTGGCATGACTGAAATTTTCTCAGTGATTATACATAGAACAGGTGCAGCCTTTCATATCAAATTCAAAACATTTTCTTTAGAGAGTTGCAACAAGATATCATTGCCATTACTAAGTTAGATAGCTCTCACTAAGACACTAAGTATCCATTGTTCATTCATTTCTCTTTCACTGTGTTTTCATCAGGCTGAAGGGAATTTAAGTTGTGAACTCTGGAGGCCTTCCCGCCTGCAATATGTTTAATCTTAGCCACTGAAGGAGATCCTTTGTGCTCCTTCTAAATGACTAAATGTTTATAGTGTGCCTAATATTATATTGGAGAGGAACAGACATATTTGCATGGGCTGCTTCTGTCACTGTTTCCATTTATGAATGCCGTCTGACCTAATTAGCTCAATCTGTTGCAGAGGGCTTTATTTTTTGTTTTTGTCTTACCAAACATGTCTGTCCATAGTGTGTCACTCACAAACTTCCATCTTCCCTCACCCTCCTGCTCCTCACTTTTTGCTTTAATGCTTAATGTCTTGTCATCACCCACTTAAACATCAGCCTAACTATCTAAACACAAGAATTGAATCATATGTTGATCTTCCAACATGTGATGTTCAGAGAATTTACTGAGCAGGACATGTGTGTCAGCAGGCTAGCAGCTGGGCCAAACCTATTAATCCCGTTATTTTCTATTTTTAACTCCTAATTACAGCGCAGTCAAACCAATAATACCACTTGTTATTGAGCAGATGACTTAACTGCTGCTAGTGTGGACTAATTCTTCTAGATAAACTGGTCTGTTTCTCAATGTGTAGAGATATTGCTCATCTCAGCGGTATAGAGTGTGTTGGATGTCTGTAGATGAAGTGTCCTCATTGATGTTTTACTGTGTGTTTGACTTCAGGTGTCTGGCTGGATGATGAAGGGCTGTACATCTGCGAGGCAAAGAACCCGTTTGGAACCATCAAAACTGAAGCCAGAGTTAGTGTCACTGGACTGGGTAGGCTTGTTTAGGCTCTTTTATATCTCTGCACTAGCACATAGTTTAGAAGCAATGGCAGCAACTTCAAAGCTGAGTTTGGCCTTTAAATTCTTTCATGCGTTCCTGCTGTTAGTATTTCTGTCTTTACTTTGCATGTTTCTGCAGAGCCCCCTCTCTTGGCCCAAGGTCCCCCGATCATCACCACTGGTATCGGCCAGTCCCTGAGTATTCCTTGCATGCTGTTGGATGGAATACCTCTTCCAGAAAGACACTGGTCCCAAAATGGAAAACCTGTAAGCCTGGCTGGTAATTAACTCTTGAATATGGATCATTTTATCGATAATCTCCACGTTTCTGTGTGACAGCAGTCCTTTTTTTCCCTTTGCACAGGTTCAGCTGAATGGGCGAATGTTCCTGAGGAGTGATGGTAGTTTGTACATTGAAAGAACCGTCCCAGAAGATGCTGGGACATATGTCTGCACTGCGGTGAATGTAGCAGGCTCCACGAACATCACAGTCAGCCTGGAGGTCCATGGTAAGTCCACACTGTCCAACACTGGCAGGTTTAGACAGTCAGGAAAACAATGTGCTGACTAAGCGTGGAAAACAATAATACGTCAATGACTTGACCACCTGCTGTCATCATAGTGAGAGGGTTCAATTTACTGCATGCTTTGATGAATGGGGTCATTTTGTTCATGGGAGAGTAATGACAGACAGGCCAGATTATGGTTCATCATCGGTTAGTAATGAAGAAATGCCTGGAGCGCTGATACTGCTGGCTAGCTAAGGCCAGCGATAATGCTGTGGGCCCGCTTCTTCACGGCCAGTCAGACAGCTGTGTTTTGTGACCTACTTCCTTCACAGTGCCCCCTGAGATCAACGCTGGTCCTTACCACTACATAGCCAACGAGGGTGTAGCCATCACACTATCATGTGAGGCTAGCGGAGTTCCCAAGCCAGCTATTGCCTGGTCCAAGGTAAGGATGTCACAATCGCAGACCAAATTTACTTTTCTCTATGATTATTTGGCTGTATCTCATGAATCCATGCATGACTAATGGGTTAGTTCTGATTCCCACGACATCCTACACAGAAGATCACACTTGGCGTCCATTCATCTGAAAATGAATCATCATTAAGACATTAAGCAAAGATCAGTATACAGTCCTGCAATGGTGATGGGATCTAGATTTTTCATATGGTGCTCAGTGCAACTTTGAGCCAAACAAGTTGTCAGCACGCTCTCAATGTAATCAACACTAGCATAATGGTGCTTGACTGTAAAAGAGTATTCATCTTCATCTAATAATGCATTCTCGTCAGTCATGTCCTTAAGAAATATTCATAAATAAAAAAAGGTAATCAACTTAATGTGAATTTTAAGGCTCTAATGAATTACTTAATATTCCTTAAGATTCCTTTCTTATTGATATAATTAAATACGATTATTTTTATGGATACATTATCTTCTAATAATTATCTAATTAAAGTTTCTCTTCCTCAGTCCAGTTTGGCCTTATTTTTCTCTGATTTGTAAGAATATTATTAGAACACTCTAAAAACACCACCAACAATAACATTTTGCATTGCAATCAAGATTTGATTAACCTGACCAGGAAGGATGTAACCATGGCAACTTTACCATACTGCAGCTTGACTGTGAGAAATCACTCAGTTTTTTATTATACCCCAGGAAGCTATTTAAAACCTTTCTCACAGCACCTTCTAATACAAAACTTCAGTAATCATATCTTGAGGAGAAAACCTTCAAGCTTGTTGCACCAGGCCAAAGACAACATCATTTACCCACCCAGGAACCTTATCTTCAGACTGCATGTGTCATACTACACATCTGCCTAGTTTTCACAGACATTGTGTTAAAATTACAGCAGAAATGCTATAAATAATGCAGAGGTAGTCAGAGGATGTTATGACACAATATGATCCTGTCAGGCACAATCAAATGCCTTTTCTATAAACTGTTGTCATCCCTAATAGTCATTTATAGAAGAGCACAAACTTTGCTCATGAAAAAATAAACACAGCAAAATAAACACATTACATAGTCAGCATTGCTAAGTTGGGTCAACATGCTGTTGTTTCCTACATATTGTTGATGTGAGCCAAATTTTTCTTCTTTGCTTTTTCCCCAAACATTTTCAGAGTAGTGCTCTAGTCAAGTAAATTTATTTTCTTGTCAGATAAAAGTGAATCTGTAAAAGCAATTTTATGTTCAAAGCAAGTGCGTGTGCAGCAGGCTGCATTCTTGTGTGCGCCTATTTGAGATAGAGAGTGAGCTAAAGGGGAGCTCTGTAATTATATCAGACATCAAAGGTTGGGCTGTAAACCTTAAACTAAGCTTAGAGTCCCTACGCTCTTGTGTGGACAGCTTTTATCTACAGTATATTCTGGTCTAATGCCTGCCGTTCCTCCAGGGGAGGCAGCCTCTGCCCGGGAACCGCGCCTCTCTCCAGTCTGACCCTGATGGATACCTCCACATCCCCCACCCCACCGCCGATGATGCAGGCATTTACATATGCACTGCCACCAGCTCTGTGGGCTATGCTAGCCGAGAAATCAAGCTCAGTGTTAACAGTAAGGCAAATAAATGTTTGACCACAGTCACCCAAACAGAGCAGTGTTTTCCAGTGTTTGATGTCTGCAGATCATGTTCTGAGTCAAAATGTCTGTATTAGTTGAACAAGAGCCTAGATGATATTCCCTCTGGTTTTCCCTCTTTTACAGCCATGCCCAAGATAATGGGAGTGAGTGGCCATGACAACACAGTGAAAATGGCTGCAGAGGTGGGGACAGAGGTTGTTCTACCTTGTGAGGCCCAGGGGAGTCCCTCTCCACTCGTCACATGGAGCAGAAATGGGCATCCCATACCCCCCGTCACAGCTGGGTAAGAGGAAGTCTTACCTCACTCTGGCAATGATGTAGTAAAATTAGTTAAACATGTAACTAAAGGCAAAAGTTCTCACCATACCTTACCCCTGATTTAACATGTGACTCAGCTTTAATGAGGGACTGGCTGCCATTCAAAGCTGCTGCTAAAGTTTGGAGTTCATTTAGTGATTCCTTTTGAAGGGCAGCTAGGCAGAAGCAGCAACAGCAACAATCTGCCAGAGAGCTGTGTGCGGGCTTCACTTGTCGGCTAAACTGAAGAAGAACATCTGGTCCCAGATGTTCATGTGTGGTCACTCTGGGTGCAGACAGGCGGGCTGTCTCGGGACACAGACTGGATAGATGACAGACAGACTCTTTGGGCCAGACACCAGACCGAATTGGTTTTGGGTATAGAGAAGAATGACGGAGGGAGTTGAAAGCTGTGGTGGTGACTGACTCAGATATAGCATGACTTGCGTGGGGGCCAGGAAGAAGGAAAAGGTGGGGTTGGCGTAGGGGATGCCAGGAAGAGGGGAGGAAAACTAACTGACAGAGGAAGATACAAGCCTTGTCTGCCTGATGTTCGGATTCCCTGGGGTGCTTCAGCAGTAAAACAACATGCTGACTCTTTACTGATGAGAATAACACATCTCTGTGAACAACCCCCACATCAGCCCATGCTTTACATATGTGGGACCTGCGGAAACAAGCAAGCTGTGTAAAGGGAGACTCATTCTCTCCCGCTACACTCTGTGGGTCAGAAGAAATGACCAGGGGGTGCTGATTGTTGAAATAACTTGAATCAGTGGGCGGCCAGATTTCTGCTATAACCATGCATTTAGGTTACTAGCAAAAAGACAGAAGAGGGTTAAGACAAAAGAGCTGTTCTTCACTGGGTCAGTGGATTTGTTCACTCCAGACTCACTCTAATCCTGATGAGGCCAATTTGTCCCAGTTAGTCCTTATGTCAGACTGTGTAAACAGATGACTTGACACCAATGTGGGGACTGATGGATAGGCGAGAGGGGTGTTTCATGTCTTGTGTGCTTTAGCTTGTGTCAGTCGTCAGCACAGCACTGCCGAGCAACAACACTGCAGTCTGACCACAGATTGACCACTGCAGAGACAGTCATTTGGTTCGGATGTTGAATGTTGCTGCCTCTCCTAAGGCTGTTTGAGGAGGTGGGGGAGCCGTATTACACCATATGTGCAGCTGAAATAGAGAGCCCTTTGTGCTTCCAGCTCATTTCCACTTACATGAACATGTTATTGTTATAATTCAGTTGCTTAGGAGACATACTTATCTCAGATAAATCACAGAGGTGTGTTCACATTTGTGTAAATAATAAGTATGCATTTATACAGCTGGATAGCTTCTGGTGCAATTCAAGTTACCACACACCCTTTTAAAGTTGCTGACCTACATTTAACTAATTTTTACCTACATTTAACTGCTGTTGTTTTTGATACAAAGCATATTTTTGGAGTGGAGGTTAGTGTATGTGATCGCCTCCATCTGTCCACTTGTTTGTCTGTGACAAACATCTCAAAAACTAATGATTGGATTGGGATAAACTTTGCTGTCCACATTGTTGTTTCCAAGAGGATGAAACATACACGGTGACCTGCATGACCTTTCATCTAGCACCACCATCAGGCTAACCTTTTGATTTTGAAATGATCTGTTTAGATATAACAAACAGTAGTTGCTGTGCAACATTATTGTTCCCAACAGGAAGAAATCCATTAATTTTGGCAAGCTTCTGACCTTTCCTACAGTGACATCATGAGGTCAAACTTCAGCTACCCTTTCATACTGTAATTACCCCAGACAATGGTAATTGTGAAACTAACAACTCATTGGGGAGATTACTAGACCCTGGCAGAAGTCTGGACTCTGACACTGAATGCTTTCTTGTTCCTAGCTTTCATCCATCACAGATCCATTTATCATTGACAATTTACCATTTTTCTTCAATGCAACCAAACAAAGCAAATGCAAAGACACCATCAACAGCTTTACAATGTATTGCAACTTTTGTTTTGTATTTAGAGCTTACTGACTCATTCTTAAAGTGAAGAAAATATCCTAATTTAAAATCAAAAACACCCTGGACAATTTACAGTATCATTAGGCCCTATTCCTTCCTCCATACTTAAACAATTGTACATATTAACTTACCATTTTACATACTACTGTACCACTTAATCAGTCAGCCTCTGGCAGAAGCCGCACTGGGAATTCACTGTCTCAATCTGTTCATCAACTCATCCTCCTCTACTAAAAATAGTAACAGATGCAAAATTGCATCTGGAAATGTGTCCTCACAGACATACACAACTCTCAAGGTTGATATCAAAATATATATTAGTGTCATATAGTACATAATACTGGCTGCCCAATACTATTGACACTGGACAACCAGTGTAAATATTTTGTGATATTTGTGGTCTTACAGATGTATGCATGTTCTGAGGTGAAAATGGGACACTAGACGAAAATATTACTTCAAAACAGGAACGCCTATTGTCCCAAAACAGGCTGTAGATCTTCAGTGACTCAAAGTGTTGTGTTTTCTCCATCTCTTTGCCCTTGACCCCTAACCACTTCCCAGGTTCACTGTTTTGCCTTCAGGCTCTCTGAAGATCACTGATGTGCGCCTGATTGATAGTAAACTGTACACCTGCACTGCAGAAAACCCAGCAGGCAACATATCCCTAAGCTACAATTTACACATTCAAGGTAAGTCTGTGGGGTTTCATTAGAAAGTCAGAAACCTTAAAACTTCCCTTTTCAAAACACTGTCATGTGAATACATCACTTCTAACTTACAGTATGTAAACTATGTCAGATATGTAAAATATCTAAATAGCTTAACAGATGTTGTAAGATATGTATTTGCTTTGTTTGTTTGTCCTCAGCTAAACCCAGGATTCAGCCGGCACCTTCCCTCCTGAAAGCCCTGATCGGCCAAACAGTGACTCTGCCATGTGTGGTCCAGGGAGAACCAAGCCCTGAGGTCAGTTGGTTTCACAATGGACTTCCTGTTGGGGTCAAGAACACTTTGCCCCTCAGGATCCAGCAGGTCAGTCTTGCTGACCAGGGCACCTACCGATGTGTAGCCAGGAACAGTGCTGGACAGGAGACCTTGGAGATCAAGCTGGAAGTTCTCGGTGAATACCTGCACCTCAGTTCTTCTCTTCCATTGCAGCTCTGATTTTCACCTTAAGAGTAAACAGAAATTAACAAAACCCTGCAATATATACAATATATTTTAAATCATGCTTGCATTGTAAGATTTCTTAGCACTGGTGATTTGAACATTTATATACGCTGACAGTGCCCCAGTTTTAGACTCTCTTCGTCTTTAGAGGTTCATTCCCTTGAGGTACAGTACAGCAGCTCCATGCTGCAAGAGGATAAGCAGTCATGTAAGCCTCTATTAACTTGTATAAGAGGTCTGCCTGTTTTTTCAATGGATTAATTAACGTGTTAATTAGGAATTTGGGGACACACAAGTCAGAACCCCAAGAGTCACTTTATGAGCATAATTTCCCCGTAACGAAAAGATGATCCATTTTCACTAACACTTAGCCTGAGGTTGGTATTAGCTGATTTGAAGTATGCATGTGAGAAGTCTAAAGTCATACACCTACAGCAGACGCTTAGATGCACTAAAAGGCTTCTCCTCACTCACTTCTTTACTGACAATGGAACTGCTATTGATAACACAACCTGTCTGACTAATTCTCATTACACCTTTCACTTCAAGTTCACTTTATCAACTGCCCTTCCACTTTGAACCAGTAGTTCACATGTTTTTTTTATCTTCACAGAGGCCCCATCCTTTGCAGAACCTGGAGATGCCATCATGGAGAAAGTAGCAAACAGCAAGGTCATCATCCCTTGCCCAGCTGAAGGTACAAAATGATTCACACATGAGTCAGCCTTGGACTGACAGAAAAGAACTGGGCAGTGAAAGGTTTGGTGTTCAGATGAAACACAATTCACAGTGTGACTGAAACCCTAAAATTGAAGCAGTGTTGTCTTTTATTTAGGATTGTCTTTATGATGTAGCAAAAGAAAACTCCACTTTAAATGTAGGACAGATATGTGTATTTGTGCACCATCAAAGGAATGTTTCACTGTCACCATAGACTTTTAGTTGTCACGTTGGGGAAAAAAAAACAATTCCTGCCATCATAAAAGGTACAGCTTCTTTTCATCCTGGCACCCAGAGACAAGTTCTTGTCTACATATTTTAACATCTCTGTGCGAACAAGGTAGCATCCGGGAGGGCTGTGGAGAGCTTGCTGTTTTCTCAAAAAGACAGTGAGTGTTGGTGAATGTCTGCAGATGCACTGATGGATACTTACCCTCTGACAGCCCATGCAAACAGGTATTGTTTGTGTGGGGCTGTGCCATGGTAACCAGCTTGGTGAGAGAAGGTGAGGACTGCGTCTAATGTGGAGCAACAGCTGGAACATCAGTCTGCCTGCTGCCTCAGTGAGCCACATCTGCTTTCCTCTGCGTCAGGGCCTGCTGGGAGAGGAATCCTAATTACAGGCTGCTGCTGGCAGATAAAGGACAGAGATGTCTGAGGTGCACCGTGAAGCACAGGAAGAGGAAGGAGAAGCCACACTAGCCCTCAATCCATCCAAGTCATACCTCCTGACAGGCAGGCAGGGAGACTGTACCAAGCCTCAGAGGGCTCACACAGAAATGCTTGATGCTCTTGACACTCAAGAGAGGCAGCCGGCAGCAGGAAACAAGGATCCCCTCATTGTTCTCAAGAGATTTATCTGTATGAGAGAGATAAAACGCACTCTCTACCAGAAAGATATTATTAATTCACCAACAAGCGCATTGCATTTGATAAAGGTAATTATTTGAGAAACACATGGAAGAGATAATCTCAGACTTCGTCAGCCCCGGCAAATAAATTCAAAGTCTACTAATGAGATCTGTTAACATATAAAACAGAACATCTGTATGCATTTCCTCCCAGCAATGAGATAATGAATTTACTTCAGAGCTTCTTAACTATAAACATGTGTTCAGAGAGGCAACAGACGATAACATCACCTTTGGTTGTGCTACATCTGCTGTGGTTATTATTATTTTCTGGATTGGGGAAGGGTGCTGTGTTTGATGTCCCTTCCTCGTCTGTGGTGTTTCTATATGTAACACCTCTGTAAATAGACAGAGCCATGGCATTTGGTTCACTCCACTGTGTTCTCTTTGATTGCTGTTCTGTCCTTGACCTGGGAGTCAACTGTGTTGGGTGCAAGATCCGCCCCTCCACCTTTTCCCAGTTCCACCATTCGCCTCTTGACCATTTCCGGCTCTTTTTCACCCAGTAATCCACAGAACACATCTGTTTCAGGCTCCTGGGTGTACGCATCAGTGCCTTTGAACTGCTTTTTGAACCACCCCTATTCTTACTGCTCAAGACTCTGTTTGGTAATAAATCTTGATGCTAGCATTTTAAATCTTTCATCGTACATTAATTCCAAATACCATATCTTACTTTTTTATGTGACTCTCAAGCTTGCATGCAGAGAGGACTCTAACCATTTTGGCATGGTCTCCCCTGCTGCCCTGACTTTTTCTAGTCTGGGACGCTTGCCCATTAAGTTCTCTTATAGAGGAGCAGAGAGGTGGAAGTAACTTTTCTCTCTGTCAGTAATCAATAAAGCTAACTTTTAACTCACTCCAAAATCTCTTCTTGTTCCTGCACCTGCAGGTTCACCTCATCCCAAGGTACGCTGGTTTAAGAATGGCCTGGAGATACACCCTGAACAATCAGAATTTTCTGTGGCGAGGGATGGCGCTCTTGTAATTAGCAAAGCATCTGCCAGTCACAGTGGGGACTTCAAGTGTGTGGCGACCAATGAGGCAGGCTCTGTGGAGAGAAAGACCAGGCTGAAAGTGAATGGTGAGATTTAATGAAATACCCACAGTTGATAAATGTCACTGTGAAACACTGAAAACACAAATGTTCCTTCTCTCCCCGTGCTGTTTCAGTTCCCCCAGAGATCCAAGATGATGGCGAGTCACTGAACCTCACTGTCACCTTGAAGCAGCCTCTCACTCTTGGCTGCGATGCCTTTGGGATCCCCTCACCAATAATTACCTGGAGTAAAGATGGTCATCCTGTGAGTTTTGTCTTCACATTAACAGTACATGTAAAACTTGTTAACATACAGTATCTTGACTATATCTAGCTGTACAATGCCACCAAGTGGTCATCACTGTAATTACAATGTAACACTATGCAATCATTGTGCTGATTTCTGTATGTCCAGGTGGACAGTCCTGGGGTGTATCTGCAGAATGGGAATAGGCTGCTCAGAATCTATAGAGTCCAGCAAGAACATGCAGGGCAGTTTGCCTGTACAGCTCAAAACTCAGCCGGAGAAGCCCGAAGAGAATATCACATAGTGGTGCAAGGTGAGGTTATTAACCAGCAAGCACACTTATATTTAAGATATATAATAATAGAGTACATGTATTGAGTGTAACAAAACATATAACTGCTCAGGAAAGTACTTACCATAAGCAAACATAAAAGCTCCAAGGAACTTTTAACAGTTTAATTAATGAAACTTGCATTTTGTCAATGACAATTACCTCATTAACAGCTTAACTATCTGGAATGAACACTGTTAACGATGTAATCTGTTCGCTTTTCATTGTCCTTGTTGTGTGTGTACTGTCACAGCTCCGCCAGTGATCTCAGGAACATCCCGGCTGCAGGAGTTAACTGTAGTGCTAGGCCAGGAAGTGGAGTTTCAGTGCAGAGTAAGCGGGAAACCAGCACCCAGGGTGGAATGGAGCCGCGATGGAGAGTAAGCATCACTGTTTATTGATGTGACATTCAGCACTACACACAGGATGTAGTACCCGTTGTATTGATCTGATCTGTCGTTCCTTCCTCTCTCTAGGGTTCTGTCCCGTGACGGAGACCCACATGTGGAGTTTCTGGAAGATGGCCAAGTGTTGAAAGTGAAGTCAGTACGGCTGAGGGACCAGGGGCTATACCAGTGTCTGGCCAGTAACAATGCAGGAACTCAGATGCGCCAGTTCAGACTCACAGTGCAAGGTGTCTACCTTTCCCCTGATTCTATTTGACTACAATAAAGTGTAGACAGCCTAATGGCAAACTGTACAGTAACAACAACATTGGCCTGAATTCAGCATTTGTATTTTCTTTCTATATAGAAAATCAAAAGAAAGAAAAGTACCAAGAAAATAAAAAATCTCTTAGTAATAACCCAATAACCCACTAACTAAAGTGAGTGGGTTTTTTAGTTGATTACTGTTCCAGAAGTGCTGTGGTAGCAGAGTTGTTTTAGGAAAGAGCTGTATTGAACATAATATATTTTTAATTTTTTGGAGGCTTTTTTAGGGTATTTAGGGTCCTTCAGTATAAATCTCACTGGCTGTTACACATTGATGTATTGTCGGTCTTTCTCTCCAGCCCCCCCTACCATCAAGGGCCCCAGTGAGACCTCAGAGGTGTCAGTGGTTCTGGGTTTCCCCACCGTCCTGCCCTGTGATGTTGAGGGCTCACCCACACCCAGTATCACCTGGTTGAAGGACAACCAGCCCATTGTGTCCAGTCCCCAGCTGACATACACCCGTGGTGGGCAGGCTCTACGACTGGGATCAGCACAGGGAGACAGCACTGGCCTCTACACCTGTCGGGCCACTAATCCAGCCGGCACTGCTGTCAAGCACTATTCTCTCAGTGTTCTGGGTAAGACACATTCACACACTTACAAGTTGAAATGGCTTAAACCAAACTTGTAATGATATGTCTGTTGTTCTTAATCAGTCCCACCACAGATAGAAGGTGACTCTACATCCTTGACCTTTGGTGGTCAGGAAGAGAAAGTACGGATCAATGGCAGTTTAACTCTTTCCTGCCTCACTAAAGGTTTCCCTGAGCCCAAGGTTGCATGGTTCAAAGATGGACAGGTTGGTGTATCATCCTTACAAGCTCTGCATGTCTTAAAACCGCAAACATTTCTTTCTCAAGTGGCTTTCACGTGCATGTTCCAGCCTCTATCAGCCTCTACTGGCAACCAGTACGAATTACAACAACCTCAATAGGACTTACATCCGCTTGCACAAGCCACCTCCACTCCAGATTTTGAGCCATGAGTAAGCCGGTTAATTATAGCAAATGACTAAAAGAAGCATAAAGTGAAGAAATGTGATGACGTAAAACACTGTAATAATAGTGCTTTGTTTGTTTTTGGCTTGACCTACAGTATTTTCATGTGCAGCTGAAATATTTTGCCACATCCATCGTTCAGTGTGTGTGTGTGTGTGTTGTATATGTATGTTCTGCAGGGCCTCCATTAGGGAGGATTAAGTGAAGGGATTATATGTTTTATAACATTTAGATTCATGTTTGAATTTTTAAAATGGGGTTGGAGGTGTTATTTTTTTTCAAAACACAATACAGGCTGGAAGTTTTAAAAGCCAGACATTTGAGCACCTGCTAAAGGCATTATGATTGTCTGACCTGTCAAACCCACCATGTCTAACTGCCTCTTAGAAACTCACAGATACTAGGCGCAATATTTCACCTAGATGATATCATCTGATGTTTTATTCATTTATTTATCCTTTAGTTGCTCACCGGAAACTCCCATGCTGGCATTCAGGAAAGTGGCCACTTCCTCCACATAGAGAACGCCATGCTCTCCCATGAAGGGCAGTACACCTGTGTGGTCACTAACTCTGCAGGGGAGGACAAGAGAGACTTTCATGTCACCATTCATGGTGTGTTCAGTTAAATATGTGTATTTATCCTCAGAATTGTGCTTCAAGAAATTTTACTTTAAAAGAAAACATCTAATAAAAAACTTCTTTCTTAATTTTCTGTTAGTTGCAGATGTGATACAAGACTTCTTTTGTAGTATAATTATGATTTATATTTTAGGAATTGAAAATTTTGAAATAATATAAACTGCACTGACAAAAACATGCTCCCCTCTCTAGTTCCTCCAGTCTTCCACCGCGTGACTAACAGGGAAGCAGCCTGGGGTCTGGGACATGAGGATGATGATAACAACGATGACATGGTAGAAAAGCGAGAGGTGGTCCTGGGTCATCCCATCAGCCTGTCCTGTGAGAGTAACGCCATACCCCCACCCAAGCTCAGCTGGTATAAGGATGGCCGAAAGCTCACCACTGCTGATGGAGTGATACTACTTCCAGGTCTTCAGAAACTCCTTCCTGTGTGATCTCATTTAAACCAGACATGTGACTGAGACTTCATATTCATGAGTAAATCTTCTGTTTTGTGGGTTTGTCCCCTCAGGTGGACAGGTGCTACAAATTGCCCGAGTGCAGAAAGAAGATGCTGGAAAGTATACCTGTCAGGCTGTCAATGAGGCAGGAGAGGACCGCATGCACTTTGGACTGGAGGTCCTGGGTAAGCAAGCACATGTGCATATTTTAGTTTTAAATTAAAGGTATGTATTTGGAAATGATACAAAATAATTTCTGACGTCTGTTGTTTCACCTCCTCAGTACCTCCTGTGATCATGGGGGCATCAGAGGAGTTTATGGAGGAAATAGGAGCAGTGGTCAACAGCACTGTGGTCCTCCACTGTGATGTGACTGGGCATCCAGCTCCAGTCATATCCTGGCTGAGAGACAGGCAGCCAATGCACACAGACTCACAGCACTTCATTAGTGAGGATGGGACACAACTCCAGGTGAGCCAGTGATGACATCTAGACAAATACCAGCATACCAATAGATCCAACTGTGACATGCTGTATTGAGGAATAACAATCCAATCCTATCATTCAGTTCCTCAGTGTCCAGGTTTCAGACATGGCGGGGTACCTGTGTGTAGCTGAAAACAAGGTTGGAACAGTTGAGAAGCTCTTCAGTCTGAAAGTGCAAGGTGAGATGAAAAGCCCAAAATCCAAACACTTTTATGATGACGTGCCCTCCACATGCACAATGCAACTGTCGGTTTGTCTTTCAGTGCCTCCTAGGATAATAGGCCAGAAGGAGGAGGAGGTTAGTGTGATCGAGGGCCACATGGTGTCATTGCTCTGTGATGTCCAAGCATACCCTCCCCCAGAGATCACTTGGACCAGAGACGGACAAGTTCTCCAGTTCAGCACTGGTATCCACATTCTGCCAGGTCAGACCTCAGGAACCAGCAATACTCAAATAATTCTTGTTTCTCAACTTTGACCCGATTTAATTAGAAGAATTGCTTTTGTTTGAATCTAATTATGGCACAGATGCTGTAGTACATTTCAAATTTTATATTATTCTTTTATTTTTTAATACTTTAGGTAGCCAGATGCTGCAGTTGCCCCAGGCGAGGCTGGAAGATGCAGGACAATACGTATGCACAGCCACCAACTCAGCTGGCCAGGACCAAAAGAGTATCCTCCTCAGGGTTTATGGTGAGGGAACACATGGTGACCCATCTGCACAATTCAGCTAGATATACAGATGATCAAATCTCAACACAGTGTCTCGACAAAAAAAATTAGTTTTCTGCAAGCCAGCTGTGACCGAGTATGGTTTAGAAGTGAATCATACCAATTTGGAATAATCACACTGAGATCATGCCCTCTTTATATGTACAAACCAACAGTACTGCCCACCCTCAAGCCCCGTCTTGATGCTGAGTCAGACCTGGTGACCCCGCAGGTTGGCTCCTCTGTCACCCTGCGATGCGAGGCCCACGGTGTCCCTGAGCCTGAGGTCACATGGTATAAAAACGGGCTGCAACTGGTTGCTGGGAATGGACTGAAGATGGATCGTCACCAGCTGGAGATCATAGGAGTTCAGGTCAGGAAAAATGTCCTTACATCATACATGCTTGAGGCTGCAAACAAAGCATAAAAGTCTTTTGATGACTCAAACTGTTTTTTTACAGGGCCCACATTGACTTCACTTTCCAGTTTTATACACACTTAACTTATTAAATGTCCAAAGCCCTTTGTGCGTTATTCAGTGTTCACATACTCATCCCATAAAATACACCGACTGGAAACAACTCAGAAAATTGGAGACAGTTGCATACATGTCAAGGCGCCAGCTCACCCTTGCTTTGAGGGAGTATTTTAACCCTATTCCAAGTTATTCCACTTAACTCTTAATTCATGCGTCAGCTGGCAATGCAGGAAGGATCCAAGCCCCCTTTTCACTTACATGCCCACCCTCACCACACTGCCTTCCCTTTTTGGTTCCTAGATGGCCGATGGTGGCACCTACACCTGCAAAGTATCCAATGTGGCTGGTCAGATCGACAGGACATTCAGGCTGACAGTTTATGGTGAGAATACCTCTGCAGTGTTCTCAAAGTAACACTTTGTCCTCAAAAGAGAGTGGTAATAATTTTTCAAATTATAATACAAATATTTTTTCACAGTTCCACCTGTCCTGGATGGGCCTCTCCAGGAGTCTCTAAACTACACCCTGGGCTCCCATGTGGCCCTGCTGTGTGAGGCCTCAGGGGTCCCTGTGCCCAGCATCACCTGGCTCAAAGATGGAACTCCTATCGGTAAGAAGAATGCAATGATAGGAGTAATTTGAATAGTATGAACCTGTCATGTGTGACAGTTGGTATAAGTGAACATGTTTTGCTTTCCAGAGAGCAGTCTACAGTGGCAGTGGTCCATTCGAGGGAACCGGCTTGAGCTGGGACCTCTCACCCTGTCTCATGCTGGGATGTACACCTGTGTGGCCAAGAACAGCGAGGGACAAACACAGAAAGACTACACACTCACAGTGCAGGGTAAAGAGTTATTTGAAATTTGAGCAAAATGAGGGACAGTCACCTTAGAAAATTATACATATCATCAAGAAAAGGAATTATTTTTATTTGCATTTAACAGTAATTTTTACCCTACTCAGTATCGCCTACCATCCTGGACTCTGACCACCCATCCGATGTGAGTGCACCCATGGGAGAGGAGCTGACCTTGGAGTGCAGAGCAACTGGAATCCCCACACCCCTCCTCAGCTGGCTGAAAGATGGAGTGACTTTAGAGGGATCAGACACTCGTCACATTGCGTAAGTCATTCACAGTCCTCATTTAATGCCAGGGTTTAAATGCAGACAGAACTGTATGAAGTAATAGTAATAATAATGTTATTACAATTGTGTATATAATGTATAACTTCATTTTGCACCTTTTGCTCAATGATAGCAGCTCAGTTTGTTTTACAAGCAATAATCAATACTTGTCATTCCCTAAATGTTTGGGAAATTAAATACTAAGCATCAGCAATCAAGCTTATGAGCATGACAGAGCGATCTGTTGACAGACAAATGAAGTCATTTACAGTCCCTTGCCTAATTTCATCATGGGGAGCAGTAAGAACAGCTGTTTTACAGCTGCTCAGCAGTTTATATGGTCACTGAAACTGCACCAGCCAGAGAAAGCAGCAGACAAATGTCTGTCTGTCTGTCTGTGTGTGTGTGTGTTTCTATGTGTGTGACTGTGAGAAAGACGTGGGACGGTGATGATAATGATGATGGGAAAGTAATTTTGAGGTTCAGAGGTAGGGCAGACAAATAATGGAAATCAGTTTATATGGAAAATTTGATGCTGAAATACACTGTATTAATGTGAAAACATGCTGTGTATTTGTAATTTGGCAGTGTGACCCCTGATGGCAGCACGTTAACCTTACTGAGACTGAGTCCTGAGGATTCTGGGACATACACCTGTTTGGCTGTCAGCCCTGCTGGCCAGGAGAGCAAGATCTACACACTCTTTGTGCTAGGTCAGTTTCAACATTTAATTGTGTATCTACTGCCCAAGTTCCATTTCTTTTTCTTTTTTTGTTGATGGTCCAAACTAATGCAACTAATGATTTTTGATTTTTTGACATTCAGTTTACTGTACCAAATTGTGCAAATACAGATCTTCACATGTGAGAACCAGATAACCTTTTAAACTTTTGATTGAAAAACGACTAAAACAACTATTTGATTATCATAATAGTGGTTTAATTTGCTTCATCACAGTCCCACCATCTATCTCTGGTGAGACCACCGTCCCCAGAGAGGTCCAGGTCACTCAGGACAGCGCTGTGACTCTGGAGTGTCACGCAACAGGAAACCCTCCGCCTCAGATCAGCTGGCTGAAGAATGGACAAGCCCTGCTTCTCTCTCCCCGTACACGCCTCCTCTCTGGTAACTCTGTGCTGAGGTCAGTTTAGAATACATAGAGAAAGCTGAATAGAATCATGATCATTCATAAAGATGTTATATATTTACAGGTGAGTTAATGCTGAGTTTCCCCTTTTCTCATGATTTAGGATTTCTCCCGTGCAGCTGTCTGATTCTGGAGTGTACACGTGTGTAGCACGCAGTCGAGCTGGTCTTGCTGAGCTCAACTATGATGTCCAGGTCCAAGGTACCATCATAACACACCACCTACTGTAGTTATAGCATAAATCTAATCCCTAACAGCTGAGTAAACCTGATAAACTGTTTGCTTTGCTGGAGTAGTTGCCTCCAGTCTCACAAAACTCAAACAAATTATAGCACTACCTAACATAACATGGGTCTTTGGTTACAAGAATTTTCCTAGAGTTGATATGGAGCATTTTACAGGGTTTCACAAAGATGTGTGTGTGTGTGTGTATGTACGCTCTGTAGTGCCCCCGGGTGTGGATCATGTTGAACCAGTGGAGCCGGTTACAGTGGTCCAGGGGTCCTTGGTGACGTTAACCTGTGAGGCTCGTGGCGTTCCACCTCCGACACTGACTTGGATGAAGGACAGCCAGCCGCTGTCACTTCATCGCAACCTGCTGCTGGATGGACAGGAGACACGGCTGCAGCTGCCTGACGTGGCCCCTTCAGATGCAGGTCTCTACAGCTGTGTGGCCAGTAACCAGGCTGGAAGCAGCACAAAGAGTTTTAATCTCACCATTCTCGGTAATCCCAAAACCATCTATATATTTAATTAATCTCTAAATTAAAGTCAGTGTAAACTCCTTGAACAATTTAGCCAAAACACTCTTTCTTTCTAATCCAGAGCCTCCAAAGATATCCAGCTCCAGCTCTCCAGAGGAGCGGACCATAGCAGTAAACAGCCCACTGGAGCTGGAGTGCTCTGCTGTAGGAGTCCCACCTCCCACCCTTAGCTGGCTCAAGGATGGTCGCCCTTTGGAACGGAGTGACATTGTTCAGGAGGATGGGCACTTTGTCAGGATTAGCAAAATTCAGGTAAATTACAAACCAACAATAGTCTGATAATTTGCAAAGTTGAAGCTATAGTAGATTTTATTGTAAAAGCCTGCATAAACTAGCTGTAAGCCTGTGCTCCATTCATAATAAGTAATGGTGAACCTTTCTGCGAAGAGAAAACTAAAGTCCAAGGAGATGCACCTCAAAAGAGGGAAACTCAAAATGCATCTTTGCTTTATAAACAAAAAGGTGGATTCTGTTGGCTCAATTGTCATTTTTTGGAAATCCATTCCAGTCCCTGAATGACAGGGAATATTAAGTGCAAAGTTGCCTGTTGCAACTTTAACATGTCAACTCTTTTCATACAAGAACCAAAAGTACATGATATGAAGCTCAAGAATTGGGTTTACCTCTAATTTAACCTTATCTTCATCATAGATATAAAGTAAAAGATGCAAAAAAAGCATAAGAATGGAAAACTGAAGTTTTAACAGCATCAGTCCTTTCAGATACACCAGTGTTATGTAAGAAGCACTCAAGCTGATTAATGTTGTGTCTTTAAAGGTCGAGGATGCGGGTCTGTATACCTGCTTGGCCAGCAGCCCAGCAGGAGAGGATGGAAAAAACCACTGGGTCCGAGTCCAAGGTGACACAAGCTGTTCTTGTGTATTGTTCAAGAGGAAATATATCATGTCTGTGTATGCACAAAAGTAAAAACAGACTTGGTCTGGCAATAGCATTTTCCAGCTGTGGTATCATGCACGCAATGTGACATAATGTACATATAGTGAGTTATATAGTCTATTGATGGATTTCACAGATAGGTTTATTATATACTGTGCAACATTCTTATTCCCATTGTTTGGGTGATTATACTGTATAAATCTATTTATTCACATGAGAATCACCACATACTTTGTATCACATACTTATATCCATCACCTAATAATATATGGTTGTGTTTTAGTCCCACCGACCCTCCTTGGCTCTGGTGATGTGAGGACACTGACAGTGCCAGTTAGTGGACACCTGACCCTGGAGTGCCTGGCTGACAGTGACCCCCCTCCTGATATAGAGTGGTACAAGGATGAGGTCAAAATTCAGGTACAGGGTCAGCAAAAATTCAAAAAACAGATGAACTAAAAGCCATCTCCTCTGACTCACACATGTTGTTTCTTTTCCTTCCATTCATCAGCTGGGTGGTCGTATTCAGCGGCTGGCAGGGGGACAGTACCTGGAGATACAGGAAGTCAGGCCTGAGGACAGCGGCCAGTACAGCTGTGTGGTCACCAACATGGCTGGAAGCAACAGTCTCTTTTTCACAGTGGAGATTCTCTGTAAGTCAGCCTGTCAGTACAACAATACACTGATTGTTAAAAATAGTTCTACATGTTTAACGCAAATGACAACATGGATATACTTTTATACTTCTCTAGTACCACCAGTAATAAAGGAGAGCAGCTCAATGGTGACAGCACATGTTGGCCAGGATGCAGTTTTACCATGTGAAGTTGAGGGTGATTCGTCTCCTACAATCATGTGGAGAAAAGACGGCTTCCTCATAAATCAGGATAACAAGAAGTAGGTCCTAATTTTTTTGGTTTTGCTTCAACACATCTAAAGGGCGATCTGTCCTTTTTTATTTTTAATTGTTCAAACACAAACACAGCTACACACTGTGCTGCAGCTATGAAGTTGGTTTCACTTGTGAAAAGTGAATTTATGGATCACAATAAGGGACCATGAAGTTTAACTACTCTAAAGTCAGCATGCTGTGTATTTCTTTCAGGTACACCATGTTAGCAGAGGGCTCCTTGCGTATACATGAGGTTCAGCTGAGCGATGCTGGTCGCTACTACTGCACTGTGTCAAACCAGGCTGGATCAGATCACCGAGGGATGGATCTTCGGGTGTTTGGTAAATATAGCAAAAGAACTTAAGAGTTAAAGAGATTTTTGTTTTTATTACGCATAGTCCCTGTTCTGATTTCAGCTAAATTTGCTATGCTTAAACACAGAGATACAGTGACTGTAGTCAACATTTCTGAATCTCTTCTGTCTTCTATTAGTGGGTCCTTCAATCAGTCCAGGTTCATTCAATGTGACAGTAACCACAGGGATTAGAGCCGTGCTGAGCTGTGAGACTACAGGTATTCCCCCACCTAAAGTATCCTGGAAAAGGAATGGGACTCCATTAGATATCAGCCATCAGCCTGCTGTGTACAGGTAAAGACAGAGCTACATGTATATGGCTATTGCTTCCTTGAATACACAATAAGCATGCATCACAAATCCCATAGCCATAAGAACTTAAAGCCTGACACAGTCGTGCTCTTCTGTCCAGGTTACTGTCCTCTGGGTCCCTGGTTCTTTTGTCACCATCCAATGAGGATGAAGGTTACTTTGAGTGTACAGCCGTTAATGAAGTTGGAGAGGAGCGCAGGGTCATTGAGGTCAACCTGCAAGGTATTGATTTATATTGAGGTTATTGACTTTAAAGAATGATTTCAAATAATTTAATTGATGAATTTTCTCTTTGCTCTTGTAGTCCCACCATCAATTGAAGATGATGTCACGACAATCACGGCTGTGAAAATGTCTCCGGTGGTGTTGCCTTGTCATGTACAAGGGCGCCCTCAGCCCACTGTCACCTGGACAAAAGGTGGAGCCAAACTGGGCTCCAGAGGAGGAAGTTATCGTGTGCTTCCTACTGGTAAGACAAGGTGTCAAAGGAAGTGTTGTGGCCTTTTCATATAATCATACATCATGGTCTACTGAAATAATAATGCCACAAGGCAAGGAATATAATTCATCATATGTGACATTAAATTATTTATGTTTCTACTTATGTGTATCCAGGAGTGTTGGAGATAACTGCTGCTGTGCCAAGTCATGCTGGCAGGTACACTTGCTCAGCCCGAAACCCAGCTGGAGTGGCTCACAAACATATCACTCTCACTGTGCAAGGTGAACTCTCATGGAGTAGCTGCAAGTCACTGTGTTAACGTTATCTTTTAGAAAACGTCTGGTAAAACATAACAACACATATAACAAAGTATCTGTTCTCCTGTGAACTTAGAGCCCCCAGAGATCAGGCCAATGGCTGAGGAAGTACAAGTTGTGTTGCATCATGGGACGGTTCTGCCCTGTGAGGTTCAAGGATTCCCGAGACCTTCCATCACCTGGCAAAGAGAGGGGGTTCCCATAGCAGCAGGTAACAAAATATAAATACAAGCACAAGTTTTAACATCAATCATAAATGCTGTATCAGACAAATACTGTACTGTAGATGCTGCCACAGACTTGGACACCCTGTATTGTGTGTTTTTTCTCCTAACATTCACAATCACTTTGACAACATCCAATAGTAGATGACTGTGCTCTGTAAAAAAAAAAAAAAAAAAGTACTTAGTTAATTTTTCATCAATGACTGAATAGCAATATTGCCATGCAGTCAGCTTTATCAAACTGTCAAACTGCAAATTTTCATTCTCATGTGAATGTGACTTGTTTTACAGGTCACAGGTTGGCTGTGCTCTCAAATGGAGCCCTGAAGTTTTCTCGTGTCACGCTTGGTGATGCAGGGACCTACCAGTGCCTGGCAAAAAATGAAGCTGGTGTGGCTGTGGGCAGAACCAAACTAGTCCTTCAAGGTAATATGGACTTTTGCTCTCAGAGCGTGTTGGTGGTTAGAGAAAGCACTGCATAATCAGGCTGCTGCAGATTTAATTAACCTAACAACCAATATCTTCACCCTTATCTTGTCCTTCTGTCCTTCACCAGCTGTTCCTGCTGTTGTTGCTGTTTGTTGCTGCTAGTCATGTATATATTGGTGTTGTTGTTGTTGTTGCTGTTGCTGTTCTGCTTCTCTGTGTCCCCCCCCCCCCCCCCCCCCCCCCCCCTCCCCCTTCTCTCTCTCAACCCAACCGGTTAAAGCAGATGGCCGCCCACCTAGAGCCAGGTTCTGCTTGAGGTTTCTTCCCGTTAAAGGGGAGTTTTTCCTTACCGCTGTCGCCAAGTGCTTGCTCATGGGGGAATTGTTGGGTCTCTCTCTTTGTAAATTAAAGATTATGGTCTAGACCTGCTCCATGTGAAAAGTGCCCTGAGATGATTGTTGTTGTGATTTGGCGCTATATAAATAAAATTGAATTGAATTGATGAACGCACATTTAGAGAGATGCTCCATATTGCACCAGTTGCCCAGGAATTGGCTGATTCTCCATGTTTACTCCTTGTGATCAGATTGTGTGTCATGCTAATATTTTAACTGGTCTTAATTGATCCCTGCTATCCATTTTTGACATTTTTGACATTTATACCTGTTCACCTCCTGTTTCTCCAGTTCCACCGGTGCTGAGTGTGCCTCGTGTGGAGTACACTGCTGTGCTGGGCCAGCCAGTCAGCCTGGAGTGTGTCGCTGATGGGCAGCCCCAACCTGAAGTTAACTGGCACAAGGAGAGGAGGCCTCTGGTCGACGGTGCTCATATACACGTCTTTGCCAATGGAACCTTGGCAATTACATCTACCCAGCGCAGTGACGCAGGCCTGTACACATGTACTGCCAAAAATCTTGCCGGCAGAGCCAGCCACGACATGAGACTGGTTATTCAAGGTGAGTTATGGCTCTTTTACAGTTTTTTAAAGACAGACTATAACATGTTCAATTAAAATAATGATGTTGTTGCATTTCAGTCCCACCCATGATTCCTCCTACGCAGACAGAACTATCAGTCATTCAAGGATTTCAGGCGTTGCTGCCCTGTGCTGCTCAGGGTTCACCAGAACCCAGAGTATCATGGGAGAAGGATGGTGCCATTGTGCCCAACTTTCCAGGCAAATTCACTGTCCTGCGATCAGGAGAGCTGATTATCGAGAGGGCTGAGGTGAGCCTAAATAAAGTCCATGGTTTCCTCTGCATTATGAGCTACAATCTCTGTGCGGGATTGGGTCTAAGAATGAGTTCTAATTGATTTCTTCACACAGCCGGGAGATGCTGGTGTGTTCACATGTGTGGCCACCAATGCAGCAGGCTCTGTGAGACAAAACATCCACCTGTCCATCAACATGAGGCCTGTCTTCAAGGAGCTGCCAGGTGATGTCACTCTGAACAAAGGGCAGAGCCTGGCCTTGTCCTGCCACGCTCAGGGAACACCTTCTCCTGTCATCTCCTGGACTGTCAACAACAGTCCCTACCCAGGTATTACCCAGGGCATCACAGCACCTCAGTACTATCTAAGTATTACAGTGACATTGTTACTAAATTCACATGTTATTCAGGATGGCAGCTTCTGCTGATCACAATGATATGAAATAGTAAACAACTTTAGTTTTGTGATATTCAATCTAATATATTGTGAGTTAAAATTGAACCATGTTCTTCCTGATGCAACCATGTTGATTCAGTTGGCACTGATTTATCAAATATGCTCCAGGTGCAACTGTAGATGATGCCGGCAGGAGCTCAGTCATCATTGAGAACATTACTATGACTGATGCCGGTACATACGTGTGTATAGCAGAAAACAGTGTGGGCTCCATCCGAGCGCTCTCATTTGTCCGCATCAGAGGTGAGCTTCTTGACGGGGGACCATAAATGTAACTTTCTACAGATAGTGACATCAACTTGATATTTGCCATTTTATAAATATGTGCTGTTTCTTCAGAGCCTCCAGTGTTGAAAGGTGAAGCCCACATGTCTCAGACAGTCATCCAGGGTGGCTCTGCTGTGCTCGACTGTCCAGTCCATGGAGACCCCAGCCCAGCCCTTCGCTGGCTCCGAAATGGGAAACCAGTTCTCCGCTCCCTCCGGATGCAAACACTTCACAACGGATCCTTGGTCATTTACAGCATCACTGTAAATACAAATTTCACTTTACCCCTTTAGTTCCTTCATGTTGCAGCAGTTACCCTCTCTCTAGACAAGTTTTGTTATACCAAGTCACTCAAGTTTGAATTATTTAGCCCCCTTGAGCAAACTACTTATATCAGCAAATGTTTCTTGTTTTGGAGAACAATGGAACAGTATTCAGCCAAACCAAGCTTCATCTGCAGTCCCCTTGGGTGGAGGAACAGTGTGTGACTGTCCTGCAGCGTCCTGCTCCCACCTAAATCAGATTGGAAGCGCTTCAGTCGGAGAGGCTAACAGCATTAGCAACAGAGGGAGGAGACGAACAGAGAGAGCTGGATGTTCCCAGACTCTGCCCTCCTTTCCTTTGCCCATAACCTTGTTATGTATCTAACTGCTGCTGTAATTGCACAGCCTGCAGCTGAGACTTTCTCACAGACAGATGACTGTCCTTCCCACAGAGCGCTCTAATGTGAAATTTCCTTTCTCTAGCCCAACAATATCTATTATGACAAAGAATTCAATGGGATAAACTCTTGACTGCCCAGTGGAAATTGTCAGTTTTTCTACTATAAAGTCAGCATTCTTTTATCATAAAAATTATATGTGATCTAAGACGCAGTTTTGTCCTGAAGGTTTTTGGCAGAGAGGATAATTGTTCCTCAGAGTGCCAATTAAATCAAACTCTCCTCGTCTACCTGTTTGATCTACAGGCTGCAGATGAAGGGGAATACCAGTGTGTGGCTGAGAGTGAAGCTGGAACAGCTGAGAGGACCATTACTCTCAAGGTTCAGAGTGAGTTATGTCTTTATAATTACACACATTGTAATAGGGAATGAAATTAATAACACATTAGTAACACATTGGACCTCTCACACAGCCTGGCTTCCCTGTCTAAGAACTATTTCAAATAACTAATTTAGCATATTTCTGTCATTTGATGGAAGGTTTGATTTCTCTGTGTCTCTTCTTTGATTTTCTCCTTTTCCTTCTCCCTTAGAGAAGACATTATCGTAAGGTCATTGAGGGTTGTCTTGGTTATATACACACTATTTCTGCAAATGAGCTACTAAGAACCAAAACTTCTCTTCTTTTCTCTGTGACTCAGTCAATGGAGGCTACTCTAACTGGGAGGAGTGGGGCCCCTGTAGTAGTACCTGTGGACAAGGTTTCCAAGAACGGATCAGACTATGCAACAACCCAGAACCAGTCAATGGTGGCCGATCATGCAGCGGCCCCAGTATTGACTCTAGGAAATGTCAAGCCGGTCTCTGTCCAGGTAGGACTGACTTTCTCATTTAATTTGTAGATATGATTTGAAAAGGACATCTCCCATAAATACAACGCAAGCTTATTGGTATGTACAGGGATACGGCATTAAATGTAAATGTATCGACTCATGTGGTGTGGTTGTTGGTGAAAGGTGAAACTCCTCGCAAGACCAGAGGCAGCCTGATAGGAATGGTGAATGAGAGAGAGTTTGGAGTGTCCTTCCTGGAGGCCAACATTACAGATAATATGGAAGAGGGCAGCAGCACTCTGCAGGCCCGCCTAGACAACATCCCTCCCAGTGTGGGTGAGTTGTCGCACATTACATCACCCAGGTTAATGTCTTATTTGCCTGTTTATTTACAACAAAGTCACTAAACACTGTAAGTGATGAAGGTGAATTCAGGTAGAGTGAATTCAGTTTTTGGTTTCTTTTATAACATTTTTTGTGGAATACGCTTTTAATCTTGTAACCTGCACATACTGTATTTCTATTGTGCTGTAACAGGTCAGGAGCTTATTGATGCTGTTCTGTTGTAGGTCCCTTGCTCCGGGTGCTGGTGTCTGTGTTTGCTCCCATCTACTGGACCACTGTGCTGCAGAACGGAGGAGCCAAGAACGGCTACTCCTTCACTCAGGGCCAATTCAGACAAGAGTCTCAGCTGGAGTTTGAGTCTGGTAAGATCAGTTTTATACATGTGTGCACATCATTCATATGTGAAGGTCTTTTATTTTATGGTGATGCAAATCTTAAGAAAGTGGTTGGGAGACAGGCCTGTTGCTCACCTGTTAGGAGATTAAAATACTGATAATAAAATCATGCAGGCAGGTAGATACTTTATTGATGCATTCATACCAACTTTTGTATAAACTATGTTGAGTGACCGCAGAGAAAACTACATACAGACAAACTAAAAAGAAAGGCTTTAGTTTAGAAGTTTTTATGTGACCAGTGATTCCCTCCATGACTACTTTCACTTTTTGTAGTTTTCAAAACAACCAGCAGATGGCATCACTTACTACCACTGACATTCATGAAAGCTATTATTTCTTAACAATGTCAGCATGTTATCTTGTGCTTGTAAATGAATGATGATCTTACCTTTTTTAATCTTTTTAACCAGGGGAGATTCTTCGTTTGACCCATGTTGCCAGAGGTGTGGATTCTGAGGGAGTTTTACTAATTGACATCGTAATTAACGGATTCGTTCCTCCTTCATTATCAACTTCTCATCTGAGCCTACAGGTTTGTTCACTACTGTCATCACAATGTGTATTTAAAAGACCTCAAACATATCTCTCCAGAGAATGTGTCACTGACACACTTGAGCTCTTCTTCAATCTCCCTGACCTGATTTGTTGTCTGTCCCGTAGGAGTTTGACGAGTCATATGTGCAGACGGGCCAAGGGCAGCTGTACTCGTGGTCATCGCAGACCCACCAGAGAGGAGGAAACCCCATGGTGCTGCGCTGCAATCACACCATTATTTATGAGGGCCAGGAGGAGCGCCAGGGCCCTCTGCTCCAGCTGCTGAATGTCTCCGGGATGAACAGCGTTTACAACATGTTCACTCTCACTTTGGACTTCCATATCACTGCCAGCCTTCATATACCAGGTTTCTACAAAAAATAAAACTTCAGCATCACATGCTGGACTTGAATGTTGAAACATGTAACACTGACTGAACTTTTCTATTTGCAGACGGTTATGGAGAAACATGCCCTAAAGGTTTCATTCTTGACACGGCCTCCTACTGTGCTGGTATGCTGCTTTCCCTTTTTCTGCCTCATTTATCTTTTGGCAACATTTATATTTGGGCAGTTGTCACTGTACCAGTTTTATTATTGTGATTAAATGTGTTGTTATTAGATGAGGACGAGTGTGCACTGCAGTCTCCCTGCTCTCACTCATGTAATAACATCATGGGAGGATTTTCCTGTACCTGTCCCTCTGGCTTCACCATCTCCACAGACACCAACACATGCCAAGGTGAGACAAAAACAACACACTCGCTGGAATTTGTGTGATTAATTACCAGACAAACTCTATTAATGTCCCGATGGAAAATATTAAGTAGCAGGTACTATATACAACTTAATCTTTCTTTAAGCCTCTATCCCCGTTCCCCCATGTAACCTCAGCCTTTGGCTAACTACATTTTTAATATCATGCAGATATTGATGAGTGTGCCCAGGGCTCCCACATGTGCCACTACAACCAGCAATGTGTCAACACATTGGGCACATATCGCTGCCAGGCCAAATGTGGACCAGGATTTAAGCCCAGCATCACAGGAACCAGCTGTGAAGGCAAGTCACTGTTAACCAAATGTTGAGCAGATAGTTTAACAGAGATTGAGTTATTCTTTCCCTTTCCCTGTTGAATCAAATTATTTACTCCTGCAGTAATCAATAAAGATAAATGTTGTTTCTTATCTTATACACATTTATACGATTGATGTCCATAGTAGATTGATGAAACCAGATGTGTCAAATCGTGTGTTTCAGATGTGGATGAGTGCCAAGAGTCCGCTCTCTCCCCATGTCAGCATCAGTGTCTCAACACTCTGGGCTCGTACCGTTGCATCTGCCACCCTGGATACCAGCTGTCAGGACACCGCTGCATTGGTCAGTCAGCTAACATAGTTAGACTTCCACAGGTCCGAAAGAGCATACAAAAGTCATGGAAATTCAAATTTTCAAATCAAGGCTTGTTAGATTTATGAAACTGTTTGAAACTAAATAACTGAATTCTGTTTATTGTTTAATAAACCTTATGAGCACATCTGGAACACTTTTTCAGCCAGGGGATAATTGACAATCAATAACAGCTTTGTTGTAATGGTTGCACTTTTACAGACATCAATGAGTGCATGAGAAATGTGTGCCCAGCTCACCAGCAATGCCGTAACACAGAGGGAGGATACCAGTGTTTTGACAGCTGTCCAGCTGGCATGACCAAATCAGAGAATGGAGCCTGCGTGGGTTAGTGACTGTTATACTTTTCTTTTCTTTATTTATTTAGAAGGTGTTAAATGGTAGCATATGAGGAGACATAAATCATTACTACATTCATTTTGAGACATTAGCATGACATTGGAGAGAGAGAACTTCAAAGATGACGACAATGATTCTTTTGTTTTTTTGCCTTCTGGGAAATGACGATATCACCAATGTTGATAACATTGGCAGCCTCCACCAACCGTCTACACTGCATTTGACGTGTAACACCAGGTCAGATTTCCAAGGAAACCTGCTGGATTGCTCAAAGGCACTAAATAGCGAGAGGTCACTGCTTCTCCTTCACAAAGGAAGAAAAGGAAGCTTTTTTAAAAAGACTATTAATTAGAACAAAGAGAACACCTCTGACTGAAGAAACCGAGATCTTTTTTATAACAGGATGTAACAAAGTTTATAGTAATGTGGTCTTAATTTTAAGAAACTCTTTAGTCCTAATAACACCACAAGCATGCGATGGAGGCTTAAAAACATCTTTACCATGGTTCATTTGTTACTATTAAGCGTTTTGGTAATATGGTATCAGTTACATTGATTTTTAAAAATGAAACTCATTTCCAAAATTTGATTAAGTTGATATGCTTTTGTCGACTGCGTATTTTTCAGATATTGACGAGTGTCAGGATGGAAGTCACATGTGTCGCTACACTCAGATCTGTCAGAACACAATCGGAGGTTATGGCTGTGTGTGTCCCAGGGGTTACCGAACCCAGGGAGTGGGCCTCCCATGTCTGGGTAGGACATTTGCTGTGTCTGTTTCATAATACACTGCACTAATGAGAATCTAATGGGGACTAATGAATGAATGAACTAATGGGGACTCATTATAATGAATTAATTAGAGTTTTGTTTTACCTTTCAGACATTGATGAATGCCTTCAGATGCCAAACCCTTGTGCCTACCAGTGCCGCAACGTGCCCGGCAGCTTCAGGTGCTCTTGTCCCCCTGGTACTGTGCTGCTTGGGGATGGGCGTTCTTGTGCGGGGTTGGAGAGAGGACAAACCTTCACCAATGGGACCAGAGTGAGGGCAAGACTTCGTCCACAACTAGTGTCATCTCTAGGCAGGCCAATCCTGTCTCGTTCTCATGGAGTATCCCGCATTACCAGACAGAGCTGCCCTGTAGGATACACCAACAGAGACGGCACATGTGTTGGTGAGTGTGCATCAACAGTAGTTTTACAAATAAGTCATATACAGCATTCAAAAACATCAGCCTTTATTTCAATAAGATTCCTGAGTCTCACATTTACCATCTTGTTATTCTCTGCACAGATGTGGATGAGTGTCTGCTCAGGAAGCCGTGCCAACATGAGTGTCGAAACACAATTGGCAGTTTCCAATGCTCGTGTCCCCAAGGTTACCAGCTGTTACCCAACGGCAGGAGCTGTAAAGGTGAGTTTCACTAAACTGTTCCTAACTACATAACTTTCGTACTTGCTTCTGTTATTACAGCTAACCTCTTATTCCTTTTCTCTACCATTAGACATCGATGAATGTGTAGAACAAGGCATTCAATGTGGACACAATCAGATGTGTTTTAACACCAGAGGAGGATACCAGTGCCTGGATACGCCCTGCCCTGCATCCTACCAGAGTGGCAGAAGTCCAGGGTAAACTGCATGTTCTACATTGTTTAAACACAAACATTAGGCTTAAGATACTGCAGGCATGCAAATATTAGCAGCTAGAAGATATTTTAATGCTGATGTGATGGTGACACTTTCCTCCTTCATGTTGATCTTTTAAAGGACATGCTATAGGCCTTGTTCTCTGGACTGCGCCACAGGAGGCTCTCCTCTGCTCCTGCAGTACAAGCTGCTCACTCTTCCCTCAGGCATACCAGCCAATCACAACGTAGTACGACTGTCAGCTTTCTCAGAGTCAGGTGTCCTACAAGATCGTACATCCTTTACCATACTTGAGCAAGAATCGGAGGTGGGTATGGTGGGCCGTGTATTTGGCATCAGAGACGAAGCAGGCAGGGGAATAATCTTCACACTGCGGGTGCTTGACAGACCAGGACTAGTGCGACTCAAGGTGCAGGCCACCACCATCTCGCTGCAGGGCCGCATTACCTACCAGAGCATCTTCATCATCTACATCTCTATCTCAACGTACCCCTACTGAGCTGCTGTGCTGCTTTACAGATGACTCTGCCTCCCAGTGGCCTCTGGGTGCTTCTTAACCACAAGGCAATTACACCAAAACCCTGTGCCTTGGACACATTAGATCCTGCAAAGAAGCTCTAAAATACAAGATAAAGAGGACATGGTCAATCAGTGGATTTCATGAAGATGTGTACCCTAATCTGTGACTGAAAATATCCAGGATGAGAAGTGACTGACACATGCTGGATGAACTAATTATCTTGTTCATCTTTTGACCAGAAACCTTATCTGGGGAAAATGCCTAGAGTGCCTCTTTCTAATCAATATGTCGTATACAGAAAATGCAGTCTGGAAAAGTGTAATTAATTTGTCAACCAAGCACTGAAGTTATTTACTATCCATCAGAAACGTTAATGTTCTAGTATCATTTAGTATGTGTGTGTGTTAGTTTCAGATGATGAATATCTAATTCTGGGTCATATGTATTCTCATATGAAAATGTGTTTGCAGCCCTCATTTGGAGGTATAAGCCAGTTTTTTCAACAGCAATGAAATTGTATGTTTTGACAAACAATTGCAGGATTTCGGTTTTCCCCCCTTATTTTAATTTATTTAAGCCACTTCAACACGTCACTGGTTCAAACAACCTTCTGTCATGTTTGTAATGACGAACCTGTAACAGTGGCTTGTAGCTATTTATGTTGTGAAAACATAAGTGTGACAGTGTTTTATCTAAAGTGTTTTTGTACTCTTTTATATATTTTTTTTTATCATGTAAAAAAGTTTAAAGGTGCCTTTCTGAATGTACTCGAGTGTCTAAGTGGATACCATTGCCTTCACTGAGGCAGTGATACAACTGGTGCTGCTGTTACAAGTAAAAACAAGAATGTTTTCAGGCAGTTAAGAGACACTGATCACAGAGTTTGACTGCACTTAAGAGTTTGTGCAGTGAGGCGTTAGCTACAAACGCCTTTCCTGCCTTTCCATGACAACATACACAACATTGTCATATTTTCATTTCCACCTTTGGAATAATTTAACAAAATCAATCTTGTGCTGTCAATATACAAACCTGAGGAAGGAAGTTGCATCAGAAGTGCAGTAAAATGTTTGCCCTACTCTTACAGATTGAACAAATAAATCCTTGTTGCTGTAAATGAGTGTCTCATATTTGTAGAAATAAAATGGACAACACTTTTGTAAATGTCTATGTTATTACCCTTCTGCAGTTCTAATTTAACCTTTATTATATTGTAGAACCTGAACTAACATTTGTCAAACAGCATTTTGTAGCTGATAATAATATTTCAACAAAAATGTGCCCCAACATGAGTAAATAACACATTAATCCTAAGATTAGATATCAATCTGACAGTGAACATGAACTGTATGCAAGCAAAATCTTCATGGCATCGTATGAACAAGCTTTTATTATTTTTACTGCAGCTTACTTTAACAGAAACCCAAAATAATCTTTCTCACTCTGTCTGACTATTTTCTCTACTTATATGTGTCGCTTATTGTTATCTGTTTCTTCAGTGTGTTGAGTGAACAATAACATAAATACAGTAGCTCAGCTGCTACTGTGATAAATATAGCATTGCATATTTGTATGCTTTTAAGACTTGTTTGGTAAACTACATTTAATTATTCTAATATTGACAATCGCATCTTTCTTCATCTTCAAAATATCTCGATCTTACTATCATTAATACTCCATCAATACCTTTTTTTTCTGGTATGAGTGAGTCAACAAGTGAAAAACCATGACCCTGTTCATGGATATGAAAATGCACTACAGTAACTACAGTAGTTTAAAGATTACCATAGATTTACTCTGATTGAACCATACTTAACAGTAAACAGTAACAGTGATTTTAGTCATATCAGTAACGGGGGAATGAAGCTGAATTAATGTAAAACTAATAGCTGTATCTAAAGGTAAGAAATCAATCTGAAAACATTTGATATGCTTTGGTAAAAGGTCGAGGAAGGAAGGTGAGGAAACATTGCAGCAGTCCAATCTAATGACAACAAAAGCATGAGTGCACAAACACAAAACATTTGCCTTCAATCAACTAGAAATCGGTCTCGTCTCTGACCTAGTCCTTGCTGCTGCACTCGTAACTTCTACTGGCTGGTCATCACTGAAGGGAGGTGGGGGTTATATGAAACTCCACACCAGATCCATCATCTCCAGTGCAAGGATTTATACTCAGAAAAGCAAGGAACAATAAAAAGAAGGAAAACTGATACTTAAGGGGGAAAAAATACATTACTGTTTCCAAGAACCTGAATCTTGAAGACTTGAAACTGCAGCGAACACAGGTAGTAGAAGTGGGTGATAAAAATGCATGGATGGATAAAATCTGTTGTGGATTATGTATATTGTATATCATAATATTGATATGTTGTGTATCATGATATAGTAATTATCTGGAAATTCAACTGGAGGGAATACTATAACACAGCACTGCTCAGTGATTTACAACACTGCCACAATGCACTACAACTAGAAATCTAAAAGGGGGATAGCTACTACCTTATGAAAAGTATCACAAAATCCATGAACGTTGATAAATTTGGCACAACATGAATAGGTACCATCACTGTTAAGCCTAAAAATAAGACTGAATTCTGATGTTATAAAGTGCCTCAAATCAACAGTCTTTTAAAATGATGTTTTTTGTTCACTTTGGGTACATGTAATCTGGAGTAAATCTATGGTAGTTAGCTCAAGTAATACCTCAGCTGCTCAGCAGATGGAGCAGGTTTTAGATTGTTCTCTAAATTTTTAGACTGACTTTCAGAACTGCTTTGCTTTCAGTGCTGGGTATTGCTGGTCTCTTAGCTGTCATCACTGTCATACATTATGCTGCTGGTTGTGATAACTAAGTTAGACTTAAGGAGAAAAACAAAAATAAAGCAGAGCAGTTCAATCTACTGCTTCAACATTACCCCACTTATAAACAGACACGTGGCTGTTGGCAGAGAAGTGACTACAAAACTGACCTACGTAAACACCTTTATATGGGATTAGTTTACGTTTGGCACCGTTGCCATATAACTGACAAGGTTGAAAAGTTGATGCATCTCATCTGTAATACATTTTTTTGCAGCTCATTTCCTGGATATGAGTAATAGAGAGGGTCAAGGCGGCCTGAGCTGAGCTGAGCTGAGTGTTTGTGATTGTTGACACCGGTGTTGTGTGTGTGTGTGTGTGGGAGGCTGCCTGGGGTTGTTTTGCTTTTTGCTGTTTTGGTGATGTGGTCATCTTGGAAGATAGAAGTTACTGGTCACTGTGAATGGACAGTTGACATCAGTGAGTGGATGTTTACATGGTACTCATTGTTAGTAATTTATCAAACACTGGTCAGCTACCATAGTTTTGACCAGCTGTACAAATGTAAAAACCTCCATCATATGATGCTATCATCACATAACAAAATTAATTTACTAAATATTTAAATCTTTTTTGTAATATAGACCATAAACAGTTTAACATCATTTTTTCCATGGAAGTAATGACCCCAAGAACAACTTCCTGAAAGGCCTGTTTCTAAACAAACAGCTATTAAACGTAATTCTTTTCAACTATGGTACATGTGAAGCTAATTAAAGCAATCTGTGCTGCATCTTTAATATTTCTGAACCATGAGAAATAAGTAAAGCAGCAGTACCATTAAGACTTCAACAGATACATGTAAATAGAACGATTAGTGGTAGCATATAACATTAAAACAACAAAAAAAAGAAAAAAAAAGAAAAAGAAACAACATTACTTTCTGAGAAAAACAGCAGGACTGCACACCAAACTGGAAGCGAGTCATTCATTAAGGTTTCGTAAACTTTCACAAATTCCCAGCAACATGTGCAATATAGTGTAAGGCAGACTTGAGGCCTTTTCCCCTTTACTATAAAACACAAAGCATTAGTGGAAATGAATGCTTAAGGCTGAGCGATGGCTACCAGTACCATCTCCCCTACTGCTTTACACAGTCAGGATGTCAGGAGAAATGGGGACTCGCTGTGCTCCGCTCACTAATGAGCACAACACCACTGCCTGTTAGTAGGTATAAGCAATGGAGCTCAGACCATAACCATCATGAACAAATTAAACCTGCAAACAAAAGAATGCTTCAAGTCAAAGTTTTGTCAAACATTTCACAATGTCCTAGATTCTGCCTGATCTAATGCGCCTTTAGAGGCCAAATCAGTCATTGTTTCCCAGCATCACAAAACACTAAAAACGTAAAACAGCACTAATCAATATTTTTATTATGAACAATGACTCAAATTCGTATGCATGATGGGAAAGGTGTCACTCGTGCCGACTAACCCACAGAGAAATACCACGTAATTCTGTTTATGGAGCTATTTGGCATCTTTCAGCGCATTGTTTTGGCTTTATGGCCCACAACTTTACTGTTTTGGTTCAGTCTCACATTGTTCCCAAACACAGCAGGCAGCTCTTTGTAGCAAAAATGTTCTGCTAAACCTATTGTACACTACCTGCTTTGCACCAGGCAGGAGAGACACATAAAGTGAGCGACAAGGTAACGTGGAGCGTTTGGCAGCTGAAGAGTCAGATATTCCCATCAGGAGTTGGTGAAAATCCAAAACAGAGCTAAAAGGAGAAGTAATGTTGGACTTGGTCGGGTGATAATGTGTTCCGTATCTGCTGGATGCATAAATATGCAGCTGTTTGTGAACACTTTTGACATTAACAACTTTATGAGGTGATAATTTATCAATTTTGTGTGCTGCCAACAATTGGGCCAAAACAATCAATTAATCCAGGTAATCCAACAGTTTATAGTCTAATGCTGGTAAACATATTAGAAGATCAGTCCATCAGTTTATAAGTAATACTGCAGCATGCTACACTTGAGTGTTTTGAATTTGGATGGTGGGTGTCTTTTAAGCATCGCTAATTATCTGTTGTCATGCAACAGCCACAGATAGGCCAAGTTACAACAATACTAACATGATTTTATTAACTTACGTCATAAAATCATTACATGAGGTCAGTTTTTGTTCAACCAAGAAGTTGAATTAAATTTCCCAAATATTTTTCTTTGACACAGCACAAAGACTGAGAAAGAACACAAACTCTTTTTTTCAGCTGGAACCAGTAATGAACATGAGTAATGCCTCAACGACAGAGGCTTATACTGTCTGTAACTTTGTGTGGGAAGGATGAGTAATTATGATGTGGTGACTAAAGTTAATGGTGAAGCAGTAGGGGAGGATGTGGACAGCTTGACAAGGCTCCACAAGCAAGGTCATACAGGACAGTTTTATTTTATTGTCGGATTGTTAAAAATGTCAAGTTTTGAATCATTTCTCTTGCATAGAATCAGTTACTGAAGGTAAAGCGGAGTTTTGAGTACTAGTTAGACTGGTCTATTCCCTTCAACAGTACTACATCCCCTCTGCGTGTGCTTGTGCTCGAGCCCTGCCTCCTTATTAATTCGCACAGGATGAGGCCCGCTTAATGCCAAAAATGTAAATGTAATCAGGCTGCACACTGCAGTTGATGATGTTGGCAACAAGTTTAAAAACCATTAATAGAATTTGCTAGCACACACTTTGTCAACATTACACTCAAGTGTGGAGAGAAATTTATGAAAGTGTAGCGTATTTTCCAGATGACATATTAAGTTTCTCTCCCCATATGGCTGTACTGCCAATAAATGTGATAATCAACGTATGCAGCATGTTCTTACCCAGAGCATTACCCTATGCCCCACTGGAAATTACTTGTGCACAGATGAAAAAGGATGAGATGGTAATATTTACTTGTCGCCATAGCAGCAGTGAAATATACATATATAAAAATCTTAAAAAGTAAGTGAAAAACCACAGAAGTTTGGACCATTCAGAAATGGCACGCAAATGTTCATCTGGGTTAATTTGTGTGTTAAAAACAGAAAGATCATTTGTAATGCATGTGCCCTGACTTTTTACCTTTGTGTTCTCGATTGCACTACTGTATTTTTTTTGTTTGACCAAATATTTGAATATTTGGTCTGAAAATTGGTAGAGGCTCATATCTGGGGCAGAGGTGTCAGAGTGTGCATGAGCTCATGGCAATATGCACAAACTCCTGTACCAACATGAAATACTGCTTAAATGAAGAACTCCCCTCCAAGCTATCGCCCCTCTCAGTGGGGTAATAAAAAACAATCACACTGTGTGGTATATTCCTTGACATCATTCTTTTCAGCCAGCTTGACAATATTTCCTGCACACGTAAGGGAATAGCTTGCCAAAAACATCAATGAGTTTTGGACCGGTGTTAACCTTTTACAGCCCTGTAGAAGACTTAATATGACTGTCTGTAGAATGTGCAGCCAGTGATATCATCACTGACTGTTACTGGGACAATCTCGCTCTGCCAACCATCCTCAATTCTCCCTCATTATAAATACCTGCAGACAGGAGATGCAGAACTAAACCAGCTTGTCGATATGCATGGTAAGACTTTCATGTGTTCTAAACATGTTGGCTGAGATGTAGCTGTTGTGCGAGTACATGCGCCTGGTTGAGTTTTAATGTGAGCCAGACACTGACTTCATCACCACAAAGCTTACCACAGTAGTTCCATCCATCCTGCTTCCCAGTCCGCCAGCCAAGCCCTGCTTCCTTCCATTACTCCCTGGGACTGCAGATGGGGGGAAAAAAGAGACTAGTATCAAATCCTAACATTTTGTAGCAACGGATGGAAAGAGGTAAAAAGACTACCACTACTGAAAAAAGAGAGAGAACCCACACAGCTTTTTGGTTGCATTCCATAAAGTCTCAAAGCTACTGTTTTGGGTTCGGTTTTACAGTTAATATCATTCACATCGGCCCAGGAATTACGGCAGACCCACTGATGCCAGGTTTTCTTTTTCCTCACACTCTCACTTTTTATTCCAAGCAAAATGACTTTGCAGGCTTAAATGCATAAAATCTATTATATAAAAAGGTTCAAGAAAGTTAATGACAATATACTGGTAGCAGTAGTTGCAAATACTGAAGTACATTGAGAAAATTAAGCATACATAACTAGTGTGCAAACTGAATTACATTAAAACCTGAAACTGAATAAAATTATAAACAAAAACAATCTAAAGCTGCTATAATCTATACTTTTATATTGACAATGGCTCAAAATTCTATGTGTAATAAGTAAAGGGTTGCTCATAGTGACGAACCCACACATAATTATCACCCGTCTCTGCAGTTCCCCTCAGCTTTACAGAGTTTTATATAGAATTTGAGCTCACAGTTTTGGTTTTCTGGCCAGCAACTTTAATGTTTTGGTTTGCTCTCACCAAATTTAGTCAACACAGTTTTCAGACGCCAGCTGTTTTCATCAAAATAGCTCTAAAAGCCATCTGTCAGCTACTTGTCCAGTGCACAACAGCAGACAGTCGAAGTTAGCGACTAGCTGGTGAACATAATGAAGCATTTAGCAGCGAAGAGTCAGATATTTCCCCTTGATGTTGGTGGAGAGTAAAACAGAAGTAAAAGGAGAGGGAATATTTCATTAGGTGGACACAAATTGAACAGGGTGAAAATATGTCATGTTGCTTTTACAGCTTGTTTCTGACGCCTCCATGTGACCAAAAAATCAGTTACAGCAGGTTCGAGTAAATGAATAAGCTCCTGATAATATGATCATTGCATCAGCAGCTCTGCAACTTGCCCCTCCACCACCGTGCTAAACATTTGGCAGAGCAAGCAAGTTTGCTGCCCCCTTAGGATATTTCGTGCCTCCTCCATTAGTGGGTCCAAAGCCTCCATTTGCCAGACCTGCAGTTGTTCACTAATCACTCTGCTGAGATTTACTGCCCTGGTGGACAGGTAATTGTCAATCTTGCTCCAGTGATTACTCTCAGACACAACCCATGCTGTGTAGAACTGGTAGTAAAGAAGTACTTTCTCACGCCAAAGCTAGAGGCAGTTGCAGCAAGGTGAGCACCGTAGGCTATCTACAAAAATACCACTGTGGCGACGAGCCACATGCTACACCGCAAGATAAAATAAGACCATGTTATGTAGCAGATAAACTGTTCCATGAATATCATTTTTCAGGTTTAAACTCTCGGGTGGGGTCTTTGTTATAGAGATGCAGCGTCTGAGAATAGCAGTGAAAATCAAGGATCGCTATCTGGGTAAATGGCAAAAGACCTTTCGTAGATATTTCACAGATATCCCAGATTTATGCTGCTTTAAAAGAATAGACCATGCACTGTATGTAAAACAGAGAAAAGACAGAACCCATGCTCTAAACTTGAAAAAACATGAACCACACTTGTGTTCCCTGTTTTCAACCAGATGCCTTGCTAGCCTACGTCTGTAATCACAGAGCAGTAAAATGACTTTTTAAAGTTCAAGTTGTTCCCTTTAAGTGTTGTTGACAGCTGTTCTAGGATCTGTAGACGTTTGTGACACTAGTGTTTCTCATTTTCAAGATAAGATTTAATACACAAATACCTTCAATACATCAACACCAGCAAGTTGAAACTGGCTTAGTACAACACTCCCAACACCTCATTCACAGCTCTGGAATGGCACAGGCAGCAGAGTAGAGATGGAAATATCATAGTCATAAATAGCAGAGAGACACAGAGGTAAAGGGAAAGCCAAAAACGGCCCTGGCAGTGTCTTGATCCTCCCACACAGTGGCTATGGAGTAACTGTGGTCATGACTTTGAATGACCTGTTGAGTAATGATTCGACTCAAGAGGAGATGTCAAATCTCATCAACAGGAGGCTGCATTTCAGATATTAACAAAGATTTTAAATCAATTATAGCAGGTATTGTTCATAATATTGTATACGTATTTATGCTTAAGGATTAGATACAGTAATAATCTTCAAAGATTCTATTTATGCAACATAACAGCTGTAGCTGCAACCGGTTATTTCCAGCTTCTGATAAGAAGTCAGACACTAAACAGATCCACATATCTGTGAAGGGAACATAGAGCGAATTGCAGGCTGACATCACAGGATATACCGTCTATATAACTACAAACACAGAATTACCTCACAACAAAAGAATGAGCCTTTATGGTAAAACTAAAAAGGAGTCCAATAAAGAAATGTTCTACCACTTCTAAGACTTAGTCAGTGTGGTATATTTTTTAGCAGAAATTTTGGAGGAAACCAAAAGACAGCATCCCACGCTATGAACGCTGTTTGTCTTGGCAGAATCATCATTAAGTTATCGTCAGTCCAACATTCACATTTTCTGCTTTGGCTCCGTTTGACAGTTTATGAGTGTCTAGGATGTATTAGATCAGAGTTTTTCTTCCTGGAATTGAGAACGCTAGTGGCTGGCTTCCAGAGAGACGTGACCTCCAGTGGTGTGACCCCAGGAAATGGGGTGGTACTGGGGGTGGGGGGCTGAATGCCATCCATCACAACCAGTAGTGCCCTGCGACATCCTGTGGAGCACTGCTACAGTGTGCTTTCCTCTCAGCACTGACCATTTCATGCTTCTTGAAATCCAATACATACTTATATTTAGCTTGTCCTCTCTACATTCTACAACACAGACTGAGCCAACAAATGCCCATGACTTTAGAATGAGACATAACAATTCATGGCTGTACTGTCCCAGGCAACAAACTGTAACTGCTTTGCTGTTTCTTTGTTGTTGCAAATAACCCTTGGAGATAAGTGACCACAGACATGAGCTGCAAAAAAAAGTAATCATAAATGGAAGTCAGCTGTGGATAATAAATCAAGACACTCAGGAAATGATGTTGGAATTTTATATTTTAAAAAGACCAGCGAATAGCTATGGCTAGTGCCGAGAAGCTTTCATCAACTCTATCATCTATCAGGGTCAGCCCATCAATTGTAAGCACCAGAGGATCATTTGAAAAGGGAGACACACTCTATTGCACAAAGTGTGTAAGCAAGTCCTTTTTACAGCTGCACACAATGTATTTACTGTGTCCCCTTTATACATGTCAAGACACTGCACACTCCAGGTAAAGCCATTTGTTTGATCATATTTGCAGCCACCAGAGCAGCTGAGGAGCAAGCACTTGAGTGAATTACACCTCAATAATTGTGGAACATTTGGCATGTGCAATATGTTATCTGGCAAACTATTCACATCTGTTGGTGAAATCTAAAGTTTTGATCAAAACTTGGATGAGCAGCATCCTTCCAAAACAGAAATTACCACAAATGAGCTGCAGTGTAGGTTTAGGACATACAGTCAGTCATTTAGGGGAACAAAGTCTAGGCTTGGCTTTGCCACCGTGGTTGAGACATGGCAAGCCTTGTACAACCACACACCATACAGGGACTGAAGGGAAAAAAATTTTTTTGTCAGAAACCGAAAACCTTCAACACTGTTCTCATGTAGTTTCAGATGATTTGTCCTAATTTCAGAAAATCAGAGAGGTAGGCATAATTTTCAGAGGGTTGACTCGTTGCCGTATAACAGGTGCTGTGGCACAAAATGTGACTTAAAATATGAATTCCACATAAAATATTCAGCCTCTGCTGTGAGACAAGCCTCAAAAGTAAAAGTAATGTTTTTGACCCTTATAAAAAGGCAAAATCAATAAAATATTAGTCTAATATTTGGAGTTACCTAATCTAGATTCTTGGATCTTCTGGATTGGTCAGAAAATCAAGTTACCACAGATGCATCTTGGGGACAAACAGCTTATATTATTATAATATATTCCAGAGTTAGTCAGTACATCCCAACTTGGTAAATTATATTGTAAGCACTTTTCCTCCCATATCACTGGCTTAGTTTGAAAATCACTGGATCAGAAACTTTGGCAGAGTTGTGAGCACTAGTTAAGCCAGTCTGCCGCAAATCTCACCTTTGCTCAAGCAGCAAAAGCAGACTATGATTCTTATCAGGAGACTTTTAAAAGGTCCAGAGAGACATTGTTCCCCGTTTTACTCATTACTGAGAACAAAACAAAACTGTAAACTGTACGGAATTTACAGCGAAGTAGATTGCCACAAGTCCAAATTGTCATATTTCACACAGAAAACTGGCAGACTTTGATCAGTCTGTAAAACCTGATACAGAACTGTTTTTGCCAAAGCTCGCTGTACCATCTCCGACAACTTTACTACCCTAATTGGTTTTCATTTTGCAATGAAGGCTTTCCTGAAGCAGAGTCTTCTGCATTCTTTTAATATACACCACGGATGCTGACACAAGCCTTGTTCTTTTACAAGCTCCATGCTGGTTAGTACAGAGTTCCAGCTCCAGTAAGGCTGAGAGTAAAGAAATTCAAGCTGATTTTCTGCATGTTTAAAGAAACGGAAAGTTTTAAGTGTAAGACTAAAAACAAACAGGTCAAGTACTCTGACCTGACTTTTACTTTACACTCTGGTACATTCCACTAAAATGACCTCATAGAGGACAGCAAGCCTGGAAAGCAATAAAATCTGTCTCACTGGAGATGACTTTTCCATCAGCTCTCCGGCTTCATTGTTCAGGGCCGAGGTTCAAACGTGCTGTCTGTGACCCCTATGGCAACTCCAAGGATAGGGGCAATAGGTCGTAACAACTTACACTACTTACTGTAGGTATAAACTCTCACATTTTATACTCATAACATTATAGTCACTGCGGGCTAACTTCATAGCGCTCTACAGGTTAAAGATTAGCTACCACATGCCAACAGTTTAGATGCACAGGAAAAGAGAGAAGATTACAAAGCAGTGAGGCTGTTATCTGTCAAAAGAATATTGAGAATGGGAATGCATGAATCACTCTCAAAAACAACAATTCCTATAAAGTGTATTAAGTGTTTTTTGTTAACTTTTGTGAGCAAGAAGTATTAAAAGCAGGCACAAAAAACGTCAGGCTTCAAATCAAAATCTCATGGCACAGACATAGCATATTTCTAGTACTAGCCTTTGTTAACTTTACACAGACCGGCAAGAACATTCTGTTCTTGAGAATTTTTAGGCATTTTAAATTTTTTTATCTACAAAAATGTCTATATTATCCCTGCAACCTACTGCCACTGTTATGACCAAAACTGATATATCACAGCATAGTGTGCATGGACCACATGTATTTTTTCTTGCCTACCTTTAAACAAACAGAAAGTAGAACTTGAGACATATTTTTTTGCATGTTTGCTTATTCACAAAATACATTGACATTAACAACTGCCACTGACATGTTTACAATGCATGAGTGTAGGTCTGGTTTCGTGGGGGGAACACAGTGAAGTCAGGGGTTCTTTTACCACAGGAAGAAAGAAAGAAAAAAACATGTGATTGCTGTTTACTGTATTTACATTTATGTTTGCCTTTATACTAATGTTGACTTTCAGGCTGTGTAAATTCTATATTATAAATGCTCTAACTCTACTGAATATAACTAGGAGCACTTTTGTTTACTTCTCTTGCTTTCACTGAAAGTTAAATTCTAGCATTATTTTAGGAATCTGATGTAAGATCACAATGTCATAAGTCAAACAATTTTTTTTTAACCAGACACATGTGGTGGAGGGAAAAGTAGTTTTTTCCACACTGAACAGTGTTTTTCTTCTGCTCTGGGTAGTGTCTGAAACGCTTCCTCACCGAGGTTTGCTTTGCTTTGGACTGGTGTGTCAGTCCATGGTGTTTTGCATGTGGAAGAAGAAAAGGCACATGCAAAGGAAAAGGAACAGCCAGTCAGACAGCTCATTCTCAGCGATTTCCTCTGACTCTAACTCAGCATGCTGAATATGTCAAACAGCTACTGATAGGGACCATCTAAAGCCAACAACGTTGGACAGACTACAAAAACTACAAGTGATTGTCAGTCAAATGTGGCCAAACTGACTGTCAGCTTGATGTGTAAGAATCCTTACCTCAAAGGAAAAGAGGAAGCTGGGTTTAAGAATGCTTAATAAATCAGGTTGCTACAGAGAGTTGGCAATAACAGGTTATTTAAGTGCCTGGGAATACACTGACTGTGGTTTGTGAAGTAGCTGTAAAACATACAGTAGATAATAATTCATTGATATCACAATAGGGATATTCAGCCAGTGTAGAGGATTGTGTAAGGTTTGATGGCAGAGGTCCAACATTATCTGCGTAATATATAGACATAAGCAGAGAGGATGCAAACTTTGGACTGAATCTAGAGTCAGTAAATTAGCCAATCTGGCCTTGTGCCTAATCACATTAAAGATAAATCTGCTGTAAACATTTAAGGTTGTATGTTGATATAACACTCAACACCATTTACATCATCTGGGCAGACTGGACAGACAGACTAGTGTAATAATGTCTGTCTGGGGCTTTGGCCTTTTAATATGTAATGCTTAGCCCGGCCAGTGGAAATAGCTGACTAAATACTGGCAAAACTGTCAAGACTAAATATTTGCTTGAGGTACATGGACGTTATGACAGACAAACATTAGGTAACTGTTGTTATTCTCTTTTTATTTGAGGTATTTAGACAGAGAGGTAATTTAAAATGAGCATAATGCTCAGAACTTAACATAATCTTCAAGGTAAAGGGTCTCCAGTTGTTTTCTCTGTAATTGAGTAACTCGGTAATTAACAGACTGTGTTCTTCTTCTCTACAAATGGGGCTATAATCAAGTATGGCATCTACCATAAATAGCCACACAAATGAGAGCTAAGGCTTGATTAAGTGTCTGACTACAGCAATGTGCAGAACAAAAAAGCTTTTGAGTGAATATTTAGCAAACCACTACCTTAAGATCATCCAGGCAGGGGTACAGGAACGGGGCTTTTGGAAAAGAAATCTGCCTGATTGCGCTGGAGGAACAGCTAATGTTATAAAGTTTTACTGATGAGACAATTCAATCGACAGGCACCCTATTGTTCCAAAGTGAAACTGGCTGCCAGTTTTACGAAGGGAAACCAATAAAATGTTTCATTTGAATGGTGTTACCGGATGAATGTAACTTTTGAATAGTTTCAGCAGGCATTTTATGTCCCATCGTCGAGTCCTCACCAATGACATGTGACATTAACGATCTGTCAAATGGACAATAATTATGACTAAGTGCTCTGCCACGTGGAGGAAATTAAACAATTGACACTCTCAAATGAGCGCTGCACACACCCATCTGCAGGGAGCCAGTGGCACAGAGGTTTCAGTAGTGAACAGTGCACACTTCAGATTTGACCCCAGTTTCACATTATGTCTTACACAGATGAACATGCATTTGCCAGGGGCTCCAACCAGGAAAGTTGGGGGGAATCAGAATAACTTTCCCAGGCCTTCATTCAAGTGGAACCCAAACAATCAATTACTGCTGTAGTTTTGTCCATGCATCTTCTCTATTCAGCTCAATGATCTAACCAGGTAAATAAAATCCAAGGGTCATCTCTTTCATAATCATGGCTGGAACCGAAGAGGTGGAACTGAAAGACCAGCTTACGTGTACAGAAAGTTTCCAAGGTACATTTCCAAACTAAACAGACAAAGATTGCTGGTGTTCAAAGTGGGAGTGCAGAGCTGGTCTTCTGTTGTAGTCTGACCTTACAGTACAAAGAGCCTGCAGACACTCTGCCAAATTATGAGCTCAACACTGGCCTCTGTGAGCAGCTTGCGCTGAGAGGATACTAACTGTACACATGTGTTTGTTCAGAAGTGTGGGACTATTAAGCTTGTCTAGTTTTCTGATGTGGTCCAGGAAATGCCTCACTGCTCCACTTAAGCCATGTTTAGGTTATAGCTGTAAACATTTTGCAGCCAGATGGTATAAGACCCTTATAAAAATCTTTCCGAAGGCATCTACTCATTAACTATATAACTTGAAATCATATAACGTCACTGTAAGCTGTAGAATCTAATAAACTAAGGAAGATATCGTCAGTTCTCCATCAATAGATCATTTCTGAAAGCCTGATGATATTTAATTATTATTTCAGTCTCCAGCAGACATCGATTCTTTTAATGAATGATCCGTGAAAGATCGAAATAATTCTCTACTTTGGCAGCTGAATGCAGGCGCAACACAATTTGCAACACATTATCTCGTGCAGTGGAAAATACAACTCCCATTCTGTGGTTCCTTTGGTTTTCTCCTGTGAAATTGGGGGTCTGTCTTTGGAGTAAGGGCAGGGAGCATGCTTTAATCTGGAAAATATTACTGGGGGTGGAAGAACATGGGAAACAATAACACAAGGAGGAATCCTCTTCCATCCTCTGGGCTCTGTTATTGGGAGATATGCTTTAGTCTGCAATTTTAGCTCACCACAACTACCCGCTTGGCCCCCATTTTCTGCTACTCTTTTTCCACCTCCCTGTAAAGTGGGGTTTTTGTCTGGGGGTGACCCATGAAGCAGAATGAATGGAAAGCGGCACAGGAAAAGGGCTAATCCATCAGGTAACGGTTTGGGAATTCAGCACTACAATAACTTGGCTTTGCAGTCGTTTCAAAGATGAATGTTCATTCGGCTTTGAGCCTTCAGGTGATTCTACCATCCTTCTACCAGCAGAGTTGTAATAGATGACACTGGTGTGTTATGAGGTTTTGCCGTCCTGCATGGAAAGCCCCGTGGTCAGTCAAGGACTTCCTCTTCACACATGGAGAAGTAATCAAAACACAGAGGCAAATGGAGCAAGTAGGTCTTCCTTCAAAGCAGAATGATTCCCTTCTGTTTTTGACATTGAAACAGCCAAAGCCCTCCGGCGACTGATTAACTACTGTTTTCACAGAGGAAACCATAACAAATGATTTGTAAGCTGTTGTCTAACAAAGATCACCTCAGGGACAGTAAATGGAACATCTAATCTGCATTCTCTTCCTACTGAGATGAATTATGTAAAACACCTCATAAAAAAGGTGAGGCTACTGACGGTGGAAAGTTGTACTACAATACAATTCAAAACAGTCCCGTCTTTAATGTCTTCATGGAAATTATTGAATGCCAGTTGATTGTTTGCATATTTGTGGATGTGGCACAGTCACGAAGGTCCTTACAAGTTTAACAGAGATGATTTGTGCTGCAAATCTGCATATGAAGGAAGTCTGGTTCTGGTAGGCCTATTTTAGGAAGCTACTGTGCACCAAGGTGGCAGAAAAGTACTAAAACAAAACTTTGCTTATTTGAGCAAGAAGGATCCAAGACAAACAGTCTGAAGCTTCAAAGTATAGCTCTACTGGCTGTGTGGTCTGTTTCTCCCTATGTAACCATATTATACTCATAAAAGCTCTTACATACGGCCTTCTAAAGTACGCTGAACATTTAGGTCACTTGATTCACAAATAATACTGAACAAAAATGCTGGCTGGGTGTCCATGCATGAATAATTCTTGGACAGTTACTGCAAGAAGCATGTTGATGCATGTCAACATTATAACCTGGTTAGAATAACTTGGATAAACTTGAAGTCTACCTCAAAACTTAATTAAAACATCACTTATTCCAAAATTAAATGCATAGTTAAGATTGCATTTTGATGTCAGCAAAAATGGCTATTTTTTAGTGCCAGTATTGAGTTTGTTTTCCCTCTACTATATCAAAAGGACCATTTGCACATGCAGTGAAGGTAGCTGGCAGCTGAGCCTTCTGTAAATTGATGCAGGTTTCTCATTCAGTCTGAGAGGGATACCATACTTGGAACAAGAATGTTATGAACATTAGCTTAGTCATAGAAACAGGAATACTCAGTCATAGAGTCTCATATTAACAACTTAACCTTAACTGGTGTATGACCAACTGCCAGTTTTAGGATTTCAGGATTAAAGGAATTTATTGAGCATTGAGCATTTTACAGCAAATTTCATCCGGGAGGGATTCCATTGCTCTTACCAATGAATTACATTCATACAGAACTGACAGTGCTAGGACTAAATCAACTATTTGTCTATCATTTGAGGTCAAATTACCATATTGTAGATGTGAATTACAATGAGAGTCTACAGCCATGCTAGTGGCTCTATGTGGCTGTAAAGAGAGTGACTTGAGCTCAATGCTAACGTCGCTAACGAGCATGCTAACAAGCTCACAATGACAATGCTAACATGCTGATGTTTACCATCTTAGTTTAGGATGTTAGCATGCTAATATTGCTAATTAGCACTAGTACAGCCAAAGCTAATGGGAATGTCTGAATTGGAGAAGGAGGTTGCGCTTCAACAATGAGATTATCAGTGGAGTGCTAAACCCAAGATCCAGTGAGCATGTTCCAAAAATATAAAAAGGTAGCACATCTCAAATTTTCTTTCCAAGGACGACAAAATAATAACATTTCACTTGTTTATTTAGCTCACATCACAATAGAAAAACGCTTATGCGTTTCGGCACAGAGCCTTCTTCCAATGGGAATGTGATTAGTTTAGCAAATATTTAGTCTTAAACCAAAGTTGTGTACAAAATTAAACTTTGACCTGATGATAATGCTGGGTGAAAAGTCAGGTGATTGCAAAAGTCCCCCCTCATCCTAAGGGGGACATGAATATCTGTAGCCTAACAAATCCATAGTTGTTAAGCCAATCTCATAGTGACGCAGCAGAAAAACTGTGATAAAATCATTAGGATTCAACCTCTGGCAACCATGAATGTCTATACAAAATTTCATGGCAATCCATTCAATTCAAATAGGCCAACTACTATCCATGAAACCATGCTGCTAGCATGGCTCAAAACTTTACTTGTGCATCATGCTTCATTTGAAATCTGAATTTCATGAACTAATATATCGTTACAAAACAAACTTGTCCAATTCCCCATGCTCAGAGAGACGCAGCCTAGAAATGCTGGCCCCTTTTGTTCAGATTATGCATCGAACCCAAAAATCCACTGCATGCCAGTCACTTGTTTAATGGTGTGTTTATATGATCCCCATCAACTTGTTAAATGTGGAAATATCATGTGAGCATGTTGTATTTGCCAGGTGTTTGTATTCAGGTGGTCAGCAATCACTGGTAAATATATTAGATGAAAGAGACCAATTAAAAAAGGCATAAAATCCACTGTTATTGTTGGAGGCCTGAATATGTTGTTAATCACTACACAGGATGTTACATCATTTAAACAGTTATACTTCTGCTTTCTTAATATTAATCTGTGATATTTTCCACTGTGTAATAGATGATTATTTTTCTTATATAGTTATTTTCATAGTATTACATTAAGTTGAGGTATCATGGAATTTGCCAACATTTGCCGCTGGGATTAAGTGTTTTGTCAGCTGTTCGAGGTCAATGATCCAGTTGACAACTTGAAAATGTCTGATTTCACAAGTTGTCAAAGCCTATCAAATGCACATCAGTCTTGGTCTGTATGGTGGCAGGAACTCATGGTAGTGGGTATTTGGGAAGAAGGCATTGGCTCAGCCTGCCAGCATTCAGTCCCCAAAAGCTTCACAAAAATAGTTTGTTAAATGCCACACAGCAATGGCCTTTGTTGGTTTTATTTTATTTATTTGTCTCCGTGGGTAACAAATTGAAGGGAAAACCTGAATAATGTGTGTAAAATCACAGTCTCAACCCTACTGAACGCCTATGGTTGATTTTGGACCACCGCGTTAGACAGCACTCCACACCTTCATCAAAACACCTGCATAATCTATGCAGAGGAACACTGAAGCTATTCTGGAGGCTTATGTTGGCTCAACACCCTTAGTGATGTTTTTTTTCCACCCAATACCAGTACACTAAAAAGCCAGGGGCTAAAAGGAATATATTAAAAGGTGTGTTGTAATCCTGAGCCAATTAACAGAGTAACTGATTAGCCTAATATATTTAAAGTCTTTGCAAAACAGTTAAGATTTATTGTTCACATGCAGCAGATTCAATATTTATGGCACGGTCACACAAACACATGGTTTGTTGTAACACGGAGATGGAAAAGGCCACACTTGACTGAATTTGGTCACATAAACTGGAGCGAGTACTCCCTGGGAGTTTCAGGTCAATGGCTTTCACTTGGAAACCTGCTCATTAAGTGAGATTTTTTAAAAATAAAAAGCAAAGATGGATAAAATTGAGAACAAAAGACACAATTCACGGATCAGTTTTGATTAGTGTATTTCCCTTGTTCATTACATAAAGTACTCAAAGATGCCAGGAATCAGATTTTTGATGAAAGCAAGACAAAAGATTCATCCCACCATGCTGTTCTTTTAGAATCATACTGATTGGGGTGCTAAAATTTCAAGTCAAGAGTGACCTATTCTATTTGATGCTAATTGGCAAAGAGAATGATTCTATTATGCGCAGTGGATGCTTTTTATATGCCTTTTATCTATGGAATATTGAATACAGGTGTGCTTGAAACTAAAGTTTTATACTTAGTGTTGTAGATCCTTACTGAAAGTGAAGTTTGGATGTACATTCTTGCGTTTACATCTGTCATGTATACTATTTACAATAAGGTGATAAAGCAAAATGTAATCACTGCACAAAAATCATTTCGGAAAATGTTAAGTGATACCTATACTAGTCCAAGACCAGTCCTCATACATAATGGAAGTATTATTTTTGCACTGCTGTACTTCCTATTGGTTTCCTCACACAGGAAATTATCAAACAGAACTGCTCACACAGGCCTGAGAGTCTATAGAGTCCCATTAAGAACAAAGACATACTGTATTCTCTGATGAGATTATTTGCACCAAAATTTCTCAGTTTAGGTTTTCAACACTTACACTATTCAAATTTTGCAGACTATTTATGATGTCCAGAAATTTATGGTGTCTTCCAAACAATGCCTCTCTAATGCTACTTGGGTCAGTTTCAGGCAGTCTAGTATAACACTATAGTAAGAGTGTTAAAAGTTGGGCTGAGCTGTGGGCTTGGGGGTGTCCCTGCTGCCATCAGTAATTCCATAAAACAGCAGGGAAATGAGCTATGGTCTACCCTGAGCCGGGGTGCCGTGACAATCATTCCCTAGGTTGTCCTTTCCCCAGGACATCAGTCATTAAAGCTAGCAGACCTAAACCTAAATATACAGCTACAGAATGCACCTTGTTCTCCACAGGCCAGTGGCTGACAACAGAGAGAAAGAGGCTCCAGTTCCTGCACTGACCTGATTTTACTCCATTTCATACCTTACTTGGAGGATGACTTGTTCAAAAATTATATTTTTGCCTAATAAATGTCCATGAAGATTTGATGGAGCCAAAAAGATGACATTATAAGAATGACTCCTTCTGCTATAAAAACAAACCTGTCACATAAAGATGTGGGATGACCATATTCACATAACGGAGCCATTAGCTCCAAGTGTGACACGCAGATTCAAACTTTCTCTACTAAGGATGCCCTGTTGGCATCGTAATTTAATGTATTTGTATCACAATTTCAGAACATAGTGTACCAAGAACATTAGGCACCTAGTGGGCAGTACATATTGCATTGAATGTGTCATACGCAGTAGTCTCTACAGTTCAACAGTTTTGTAGGGACTTCTTTGTATTTGCACAAGCGATGGTCATTGAGCAGAAAAAGTAGGTCAAATATGCTGCTGACATAATCCACACAGAGAGTCACAAACTTTGCTGAAAGCTGAGTTTTTTGAAACCTGAACTCTACTACTGACAGCCCCGCCGATGATTGAGCCATACATGTTTTCCATGAAAACTCCGGGACTCTCCTGTATTACTACTCTTTCCTCCCGAGTCTATGACAGGCCATAAGGCTGCCAACCTTGAAATTCAGTCATGTATAATACCCATATAGAACGATAATATTTTCAAGTGTTTCCTATATAAAACAGGCCTTTATTTGTTTTTCTATCCTGCTTCCATGGATCCCAAATCACAGCACCTGTTAAGAAGCCTTTACCTAGCAAGTATGTTCCTTTGGATTCTTTCCAAATGATGTAAAGAAGGCTGTCTTGTAAAACATGTCTGGAAACCATACGGTAAATCTTTGGCATTCCTGACAAATAGGTACTGTAACCTTGATCTTTAAATTCCATGGTACAAGGCATGATGTCAAATGTAATATATGTAGGACACTGAGCTGATTTAATGCTTGTTAACAAACAAGCTGCAAAAGGATGAACAGGAAAATACTCCGAATCTGTAGTATCTCCACAAATACCGGTTAGTCACATACTGCATATGGCCAAATCTGCTTAATGCTGTTTGCAGATCCAGCACTATTAGCAATAAATTGTTAAAATCACTGTGTGATTTACGTTGTGTGAATTTCAGAGGAGGCCACACAGGCTGCTCATGCTTTCAGCATCAGACTAATGGAGTCTGAATGAAATCCTTTTCCTCTGAATTCTCACACGTTCCATATTTACTGGTCTCATTTGGTGGTTTCTGCAACAGTTGGGGTGAGCTTGACAAAATCCTGAGCCAGTCCCATTCTTTCCACTCAGATCATAAAACTCAAAATTTTCCTCCCAACAGAACAGTCCTTGTAGGTCTAGCCACCAGGCACAGTGCGTCCTACACAGCAAGGCCATGGAATAATTAAGCTAACTCTTTCCATGCCACATCACAGAAGAATATAATAATATATTGATTATTTGTTACAGTATAGCCACACAGAATAAATGTGGGAAAAAAAGGCCAATTACAGCAATGATTTACAAAAGTGATTTCACATTTTGAAGAGGCTTGTCAATCAAACATGCAAAACAAACAGCAAGCAACAGTAGGCCAGGGGTGGCAAGGTCAATATAGGTCACCAGAGAACCATCCATCATGGCTGGCAGACAGGGAGACATGCTGGCCTTGTACATACCCGTGTTTAAACAAAGGTCACTATGGTGGTCTCACACAGTTAGGCACTCATATTAAGTACCCACTGACAACCAAAACACAATCTTGTTGTAATGGTCACACGGAGTGAGTTGAATATTGTGGGACATATATCTCAAAAGTGAATTATAGCTTTAGTAGTATGAACAGTCTTCATAGCCAGTAAAAGGCAGAGTAGAACAACACTGCCAGCAAACATTTCAAACTTTTCAACAAATTTGCTTTGGAAATGCAGAGGGAGGAAGGGAGGATAGAAATGCATTCAACATGTTTGTTAGACCTCAAGGATACTCACAATGCGTTTTGGTGAGTAATAGTAGCTAGCCTAGATATTATTAAGGTCAGGGATGGCAAACTATGATTTACTGAATATCTTTATTCATTTTATCATTTTGTACTATCTACCCAATTCTGATCAGGCTTTTATGATTTTATGATATTTTCTTACCACTCAGGTGAACCCTGTTCATCATAGTGAAGTTGAAATTTGTCCAACAGTACGTTATGTTCTTATTCAACTGGTAACGAATTGTACTCAAAACAGAAGCTTTACTCCTTTTAATACCAGATGAACTGGTAAACGACCAGACACCTTTCTCAACATGCGCATTCATTCACCGACATAGAAACCCATCTGTGAAACATTTCCAACATGAATCCACTTTCCATGAGCTCCCCCGTGGTGCAAGCAGCTTTAAAATGCATTGATTGGTTACTATTTCAATATGGGAGGAACATTTTCCCCCTGACATTTTTATGATCCTATGTTCCTCCACCTGCTGAGGATTAGAGATGGAAAGAGAACTAATCATTGCACCAACACCGTGGTTTTGGATGAGACCCAATGAGTCACTCAAACACTCAACAAGATTCAAAAGCAGCTCGACTTCCCGGCCGCTGAGTAAGAGCGCCATTCATCAGTTAGCCACAAAGTCAGCTGCAGTTGTCATTTAATAGAGGAAAGAGCATAAGAATAGCAAGAACAATTGAAAAATACTGTGCCAGTTCTGTATAACATGTGATGCATGGGAGTTAGTGTTGCTTTGATCAAAAGTCTCTTTAAGGGATTAACTTGTCAAATATGTGACCGGTCCTTCAGTCTGGCTTAATCTTAGATGTTATGAAATAAATTTGTCCAGTTCTTTCTGCTCAAGGACCTTCTGCCAGGAACTTTGTCTCATAAACCTGGTTGCACATTTTCGCTGTGTGATCAGGGGAAACATTTAGACAGTTCTATTCATTTTAGGAAGAAATGGAATCAACGTGGAAGAAATCGGTGGCTGGCTGCCTTCAAATATCAAACCACACATGGTCTGAACAAAGAAATCATACATTGATACATGAAACAAATATATTCCTTCATGTAATATCCACAAGGACTATGTTTACTGTAGTGATGAGGCTCTTCATTATACATGTTTAATTCTTGGAAACTGCAGCCAGCTGTTGTTTTCACTGCAGCTGGTTGAATCTTCAGCACTTTGTAATTTACAATATTTTCTTTCAGTTACGTTATTATGTTATGCCCTGAGGATGTTCCAGCAACTGCCATTAGAAAGGTTAAATTCTACCCATTGCAAATACCTTTTCAAATCTTTGGTTAATAGTGCATGGGAACTAAGTGGAAGTATGATTGTTTCATGATTGGAGGATTCCTTGATAAAAAACACATGAATGCAAACTGTATAGCAGTCTGGATTTTAGAGAACACTTTAAAACAATACCATGGAAAATACTGTTTGTATATATAAATAGTTGCACACTGTATGACTTCAACTATTGACTCGTGAACATTTGGAAATTTTAAGTTGCCTTTTAACAGCTGAATAAATGGCTAATCGTGTAATTGCATAGTATTTCACACCTTTCATTAAAGTGATAAAGCTGAAATATTGGTACAAAGTAAATAAGTGGTGCAGTAAATAGAGACATGCAACTCATTCTCATTCACTCATTCTTTCCTTTTACTATTTTATATACATCCCAACATTTTTAGAGTTTATTGTTAACACACATAAAAGTTAGTCACCATCTGTAACATATTTATTGTTTATACAGCACAGGGGAGAATCACAAATCCTGTTCACTGTAAAACAAACTCTATAGCCAAACATAGACATTTATTACACACAAAGCCACAATAAAACATTGAGGTGATTGTTTGCACAGTCTTTTGGGATATACTGTAGCCTATGAGAAACTGTAGCTCGACAAGATGCCTAATTTTTAGTCTGGCTAGTATCTTGGCTCTAGTGATGGAAGTCAGTTGGTCTGTCACTTGGTCAGGTCCACCACTTCCAGACTGCAATTTCTCATCAACTACTGGATGGATTGCCATAAAATGTTGCAAAGACATTCATGATGCCCAGAGGATGAATCCTAGTGACTTTGGTGATCACCTGACTTTTCCTCTACATGAGGTTGGCATGTGGTTTCAAGTGAAATGTCTCAACAACTGTTGGATGAATTGGTACAGACATTCTTTACCCCATCAGTATAAATTGTAATCACTGTAGTGATCCACTGACTTTTGATCTAGTGCCACCATCAGATCAAAATTTCACTTTGACCAATACTTTGGTTTATGATGCTAATTGATTATATCACGATAATGCCCTCGACATGTATAATCTTGATTACAAGAGATTGTGACCAAATACCTGCAAAACTACTACTACTACTACCACTACAAAACTAATAACTTTACCATCAGCCCCCGCTGTACTTTGTGTTTTGTGTAGTAAATGTTAGCATGTTAACATGCTAAACTAAGATGGTGAAGATGGTAAACACATCAGCTTAGCATTGTCATTGTCATGTGAGCATCCTGACGTTAGCATTTAGCTCAAAGCACCACTGTACCTAATTACAATGTCACAGAGCTGCTAGCATGGCTGCAGGCACTCAAGCCCAATTCAAGGTTGACACATCTGTGTACGCGGACAGCTGGAGACTTGCACACAGACAGCAGACATGCACACGCTTCTATACATACTATAATCGTGGGTCTGCAACTGCAGACACATTCCACACATGTGCACTAGAAAACAAGGTGGTGACCTCATAACAGCAAGAGGAAGAGTTTGGTGTATCTGGCTGAACAACAAAAAAAAGTTGTAAGAAGAAAATTGTGTGTGACAGCTTAATGAGAATAGGACCAAGGAAGGGGAATACATTATAAACATACAACACACGAAACAAGTGTCCAGTATGCTTTTCTAGCATATCAGCAGTCAGTGCGGGTACTTTCGAGTAAACTATTAAATATTAAGTAACCTCAGTGGAAAAATGAAACCAAATGACAACATTATTGGCTGGGCAAAAACTATATTACGCTCATTGAAAACAGAAAGACAACACAAAAACAACAGCCAACAGCCAAGGCAACAGTATCCAAAGCCAAGTCTTAGCTTGAGAAATTTATAGAGCATTAGCAGGACTGTCCACACTCTGACATGACAATGTGTTTCATATCCACTTGTCTAATAAGCACATGGACTCAAGTGAGTACACATCTGCCTTTGAAGTTATTACGTAATTATCGCCTAGCAAGATGTAGTTCAAGTGTGCTGCTCTACACAGAGAGATCCAGCAAGATTTAGACATCTCACCTTCAGGATATAAACCAGGGTCAGCAGTTGCTCACCGAGACCTGGTCTAAGTCAAACACCTGAATCTGCTTCCTATCTGTCAGCCTCTTTCCGTCTCTCTCGGGCCAAGTGTTCATACATGCCTAATTAGGATCTGATCAGTGTAACATCAGTAAAACCATCCAGTCCCAGCCAGAAATAGTGGTAGTGGTGGTGAACCAGTGGCCACGGGGCAGGGGGCAGGGGGTTGGAAATTTGAGTAGTTTGTGTGTGTGTGTGTGTGTGTGTGTGTGTGTGTGTGTGTGTGTGTGTGTGTGTGTATGTCTGTGTGTGTGTGTGTGTTGGGCTTGTGTTGTGTATGCTTGTGGATCTCTTTTGTGCCATAGGGAGGAGGGGTTGAGAAAGAAGGCTGTTGCTTTAAACAAGAATGTGTTCATTTTAAGGGAGAGGGGGAGGCCCTGAGCTCAATTTGTCGGCCTACTGAAACACTGCTAGAGGATTTTTCATCATTTAAAAGCACCAAGGAGGGGGAGAGAGAGAGAGAGAGAGGGAGAGAGAGAGAGAGAGAGGTGCAGTTGAGAGAGACAGCCTCTTAGAGCTGTGAGGCAGAAGTGATGGATTCAGCCCACAAAAAAGTGACAGTCTTTTCCTAACGGGCCACAGGCAGTACACAACCTGCCCTGGACTCTCACCATTTATCAGGAAACTACCTCCAACATCTAACTAGAGTTACAATTATTGTCTCTTGACAGTGTTTAAACTTTTTCTAATTGGATTTTTGGAACAATCTCCTAAATGTTTACTGAAGAGTTTCTGACAAGTTGAACTTCTGTTGGGCTAATGACAGTCTTTTAAATCATAGGCTTTAAAACACGTCTACCTCTCCACTGCTGGAATGGACTAAGGTGACAAAGAGTGAGTAACTAGACGGGCAGAGCGCTTAAGGGGGAGAGGAGGACGCAGGGGTGCAGCCGTCACACTTGGGATGACTTTCTACCTGGAGAAACTTCAATCAACTCTGCTGTAGGAGGGCAAGGCAACTGAGGGAGCCTCATCAATACTCTACAATTATCTCGTAAGAATTGTGCAACTTTTGACTTATCTGTTTTATTTATTGGTTCATTAACAAGGACAGTGCACGTTAATGCACTTTTGCGTTATTAAATCATTTGTAACACATACAAAGTGAGCTCAGAACGAGTCAGCCCAGTGATATTTCTTCTTTCAATCTCCTGCACTTCACATAATGTCTTATCTTAAATTCAGCAGGCGTCAAGCAGCATCTATTGTCCGACTCTCTGTTTGTTACCGAAGGGTTACTCTACTCGCTGATGACTAACCAGACAGATGACTCTGATAGACTCGGTCGAGGGGGGTTAATTCAGCGCAGGGTGATGCTGGAGAGCGGGCTCTCTACACTAAGTGCTTCTTCACTACTGATTAAAAAACACTCAGCTTGTCAAAACACAAGACCCTAAAGATGTAAAAAGAAGGCACGTGGGCGGTGAAGATGGTGCGTAGAAGATGATAACAACAAGAGCCTTGTATACATGCTGTCATAAGATATTTCTTTTCTAGCATCTAAAAAGCACTATTCACTTCTAAAAAGGAAATAAGACAACCTGACTATGTCAAGCAGTCTGCAGCTTCAGGATGTTCCCCTGGGCTCAAGAGGACAGTGAAGCAGGCACTTGAATCCTGTCTTTGTTTCTGTTGCCAGGGTAGTGTTTGGATAAGGGGGCTTTGAGGTAGAATGCTGGAACTTATCGAAACAATTCGTGAGACCCCCTGCCTCCCTGTCAGATTCAGATCACAAGTGAGGTACGGAAGAACGCACCAAGAGGCAAGAGACACAGAACGAAACCTAGAATTGAACTAAAACCTGTACTCTCCTGCTCCATGGAGAGTCAAAACAAATACTGTCCTTTAACATCAAACTGAGCCGGTAGTTGAGGCTAATCATGTTCTAAATGTCATGTTACGCGCTTACAAGGATAACATGCTTGAGGAAAAAATTAGGTCACTCTCAAGGTAATGTAATAGTGAAGATTACCATGAGCAAATTGAATTTGACTCTGATCCAACACATATTGGGTATCATGCAGGAGACTCTGCCAGTTCTCAGTAGAGTTGACGCTAATTTGAACATGCAGTACAAAGCCGTCCTGCAAAGTGCCCACTTCTTTTCAGCTACTGACAAATGAGGTGTTGTGTAGTTGTGTTGTGATCTCCTGTTGCAGATGATGATGATGATGTGATTATGAAGCATTCACATAGAAAGTAGGACACCGCAAATGAAATGGGTCAGTACTCAGTAGATGCAGTATGGTTTGTAGGTGCGGCGGGCATAAGGGATGTAGTGGTCCTGCATCTAGAAGGTCTAGCTTTCTCCCTTCTGCCACTGCCATTGACTCTCCATGTGTGTATGGCAGCTCACTCTAATGAGGTGACGAAGAATGTGAGGAATGCCATGCTCATGCTGAAATGAGAGGGGCTGGGGTGAGAGACATCAACCAGTCTGAGAGAGGCTGCCCACCTTCTAATTAATATGTGCTGAGCATTACCAAAAGGCTGGAGCGCAGCACTGGTCAGAGGCACACTGACCTAACCGCTGCACCCACCTATCACACTTGATTTAACATTGAGTAAAGGAGTCGTGTAAACACAGACTTACCACCTGAAGACAGTAAAACCAAAACATTTTAGTGTGAAGCAGACTTGAAGGAATTACTCAAGGGGAGCTGCCAATCAAATTAGGATAGAGTGGTTATTCACTGCACCTCTGTCATTCGTCTTTAGGCCCTGAGCAGTGTAGACATATATGACACTTCTCAACACCAGTTAATCATTGCAGCTATTGGCCAGTCAATAGCAGCCTGTTAAAGTGAACTGATGTTAGTACAATAATGAGCTGTGGCGGCTGTTAACAGTGAAGAAGGAGGAGGAGGTTCTCTGTTGTTCCCTCTGGCAGACTGCGGATGGGTTAATAACAGGCTGTCTCTGGCGGGGCAGATGGGACTCTCTCCGGTCCCTGGGACTGAGCCGAGCCCAGCAAGTGTTGTTATTTGAAAACACGCATTAACGGAAAAAATACTCACAGACACGCACATACCGCATACACTCACACAAACACACATTTCATCACAAGCTGCAGACATTTTTCCCCTCAGCTTTGAAGTGTAGTGAAGCCTAGAGCAGGAGATTCCGGGCTAACGATGTCCAACATGGGACTCCTCCGCAGCAGGGGCAAATCACACAGCATTTCTCAGAGACAGAGCTCATGTTCCAGGGGGAGAAACCGCAGGAGCCACTAGCCAAATACAGTCATCAGCACATTACAAGGGACAGGCTCTGGGCTGCTTTACTATCTTGGTATGAGCTTACTTGTAAGCTATTCCTGATTCATTCAGGACTCGATCTATTTGACTATAAGATTATTTTCAGTGATAATTGAAAATAATTTTTTCTTTGCATAGTGTAAAGAATATTTATGACCCTACATTCACATCAATCAGCATTTGCCAAAGTGACGTCATACAGCCAGGCTTTGTTAGCAGGATTAGTACTATGAAAGACCTCATACTGTGCTGTCAGAAGACAGTTTCATGGTAAATGAAACAGAAACAACACTCCTCTTTGAGGGTTTTTTTTTTTTATTCATAACAGATCTTACGTTCTTCTTTACTGTAGGTGATTTTTTTTCTTGTAAAGGTAAACTATAATATCAATAAGACTGACTTGTTACACAAGTGTCTTTTCTATGTACATTTTTTTTTTTTTTCAGTACGAAGGTGTTTACACATTCTATTCTAGACAGATAAAACCAGAAGGGTCGAATGTGCCAAGGGTCATGTTCTTGGAGAGCGCTGCATTTCTCTTCTCCATGTCTCCAACCTAATGTGCTGGCAGCACGCCCAGATTAACAAGACAAAAACAGTTCTGCTCTCTTCCCAATCTTTGCTGAACATTATTTGGTAGGTTATCTTTCACACAGTGATGAGCTAAAACAATTGTGGGAGGGGAGTACACGGGCGACCCTTACAGGGCTCTTCAAACTCAAGCCAATATAGGCCTCTCCATAATGCTTTCTGATTAGACAGGCCCCTTCTGACTCTTGGGAGGTGTTACACAGGACCCCTCTGTAATCCAATATGCAGCAGCTTTCAATTAAGGTGCCCCGGGAGTTCAAGGCCTTGTTATCCTTACACAGGAGTTACATTCTCCTCACACTCTCCTCAGTGGCATCTGCTCCGCTTTTAATAACAGCACATCATCTCCAAAAACTGCCTGCACTTATTTTTCTAATAAATGTCTACACTTTGGATTGTAGGGCAAACAGCTAAGCATCTAATTTTCATTTTCTTCTAAGGAAAGTAATAAGCTGTGCATGATGGGCCATTTATGGAGAAAGCAGAATTTGAACTTGAGACTGAACTAAAGAGGTAATACCTCAGATGTTATCATATTTAGCATGCTAGATGGCTAAAGAGAGCATTTAGTCAAACAGTCAAAACAGAAACAGACATGAAAAAAAAGGATATAATAATAAATTATGACTATGACTATGTCTGAATGTAACTTATTTCCCTCTTTTGGTAAGGGTTATTGGAAAGGACTGATGCAACAAAATCAATATTTAAAACAGTTTCATGAATAGCATCATCCGGTAGTGTATCAAATTTTCCATAAGCAAAGATGTCCAGGCCTGCAGAGAGGAGCAGATAGGAGTGTTTCTGTCTGTCAAGGACTAACAGTGGCAGTCACCCAAAGAGAACCGGAGCCAGGACTGCAAACTAAGCTAAACACACTCCCCTAACACCAATCTATCTGACTACAGAGATCAGCACATCATTAGACAAAAGAAATATTTTTCTTCGGGGCAGAGAGGGGATTAGTAACATCCAAACAGCATGTACTGTGTACATTTGATAGCAGAAAATGGATTTAAACAAACTGGGATAGCCAGATGTATTTAGTGAGTTACACATAAAAGCCACTGGGAAAAACAGCAGTGTGTTCATGCCAGTATTGATGCAGTATGAACAATGTACAAACCGTGAGATTCTTGATTTATATACATGAATATATGCGTTTCCTATCATGGAAAGTCACAGCAGCCATTGGGGTGCTCAGCGGGGCAAGTGGGCAATTTCCCTGCAGATCTAATCTTATACAGTAGCCCATATTTTCGGAGCTTTAATGGCCTGCAGACGTGCCTAGGTTGAGATGTGTGTGCTCGAGGCTGCCTGCCTGATCGTGACAGGTAATGGAGGATAGGACTAGTGTACCCTGATGGGCAGCTTGCTTCTGGTCTCAATCAGTATAGATGTGAAGGACTCCATTGATGTCCTGTCAAAATGAGCAAAGGAGCCCGATCCTGAGGGCTTGTAACTACAATAGTAAGGGAAAAAATAAGTTAAAGCACGCTCACTGGCTACAGACAGAAGCGAGTCAAAAGTGAGTCAGTGATAACATTTCTCTACAATACAATCATGTTCTCTATTTTCTTCTCCTCAGGCTTTGGTGAGTTGAAAAAAGTCATGGAGCCCCGTTCAATGGTCCTGCTGGGGCTCCTTCTAGTTTATGGACTAGTCTGTGGTGTCCACCAGACTCAGGGGAGTCCGTCCGACAACAGCCGTGGCAGGGAAAGGGCCCAAGAATTTCAGAGTAGTGATGATGGACTAGAGAAAGAGTTTCTCTATACAAGAAGGAGCAAACGTGCTCCAGCTGACCAACCACAGGACAAGTGCTCTTACACTTTCATTGTGCCCCAACAAAAAGTGACAGGAGCTATATGTGTCAACTCCAAGGAGCCAGAGGCCATGCTGGAGAATCGGGTCAACAAGCAGGAGCTAGAGCTGCTAAATGTGGAGCTACAGAAACAGAAGAGGCAGATTGAGACCCTTCAGCAATTGGTAGAGGTGGATGGAGGCATCGTCAATGAGGTCAAGCTTCTGAGGAAGGAGAGCCGAAACATGAACTCCAGAGTCACCCAGTTGTACATGCAGCTGCTCCATGAGATCATCAGGAAGAGAGACAATGCCCTAGAGTTGGCTCAGATGGAGAACAAGATCCTGAACCAAACCTCTGAGATGCAACAGCTAACCAGTCGATACAAAGACCTAGAGCACAAGTACCAGCACCTGGCCTCTCTGGCCACTAACCAATCAGCTCTTATTGTCCTGTTGGAAGAGCAGTGCCAGAGTCGTCCTCCCCCCCGTCATCATGTCCCTGTCCCCCAGCCGCGGCCTCAGCCACCTCCACCATCACCACCTCTCAACAAGCCTTACCAGCCACCAGTCCTTCCACGTGCTAACAACCCAATCAGCAACGAGATCCAGAGCGACCAGAAGTCTCTACCACCTGTCCTTCCAACGATGCCTGCTGGCACACACAGCCCGTCCACCACTGATAAGCCCTCTGGTGAGTCTAACAAAGTCCATTTCTATTTTTCTATTTTTGACGCATTCTTTCCAAACACACCAGTTGCCATCACTAATCCTGGTCACAAACAAAGTATTGTGTGTTTGACGTAGCTACTGTATATTTTAACTTCTGAATCATTAATCATATAACAACACCAAGCATGCATTCTTCCAGTCATAGCAAATTTAAATAAGTTCTACTCAAGTCCCACACATTCCCAAATGGCTCTCGGTGAGCACAGAAACGCTGTTGTCTACAGCCTTTTGGAGATGCATATCATGTAATTGCCATGATTCAACCCACACAACAACACAAAGTATATTAGCGAGGTAAATACATGTGCCTAAATGGATAGTTGGATCCGAGCCCAATGTTCTCTTGAACACATGTTAGTTGAGGATAAAGCTTTAAAATTGATGTGAAGGCTGTTTTTGTGGTATCAGTTCCAGTGAATAATCTATTGCCATTCCCTTTCATTAGAAGACGTCTGTTTTAAAATGGTGGAAAAAAGAACAAATCATTCCCAACATGACTACTTGGAGGTTTTTCCATTGATATTTTGTGTGATTGCTTGCCATTTTCACTAAGCTACATGTGAACAGTAGCCTTTGTATGGAATGTTTGAAAGGAGGCAAGTAATTTCCTGCCCACAGCCACGCAACTAACACCCTAAAAGTTACATAAACCCTTAACACGAAGAGAGAACTCCACACAATGCAGGAATAGAGGGAAGAAGAGAGAATCTTGACAGGAATGAGCAACGGAGAGAGACAAAGGGATGGAGTTTTAAAAAAGGGGGGCGGAGGGGTTGAAATACGAACAGAAAGAGATACTGAGAGTCAATGATGTCATTTGTTCCATCTGCACCAGGCAAGAATCAGTCATATGTTCCACCAAAGCAGCAGACTTTATCAGGCAGAACAGGGCAGGGCAGGGCAGCTCTCTGGCTTGTATCTGCTCAACAGAGACATTCCTGAGAGTAAATGGATGGCACAGAGTGGGTAGAGAGAGATATCACCACAGAATAATTAAACAAAACCAAAAACAACCTTTTTACCAACGGAAGAACTTCTTGCTGATCACATAATTAAAACATTTTACTGTTATATGCTTGGATTGTCAGCTGAGCAAGACCTTTTAACATATGTACAATAACTAAGGTGCTTTGTTTTGTCTTCCATATACTTCTTCTGTAATTTTCAGAATTTATCTTGCAAACTGTTGACACTCCCCACCTCTGCGCCTCTATGTGACCCCCTAATGTATTCTTTTTGCATTTGTCTTCGTTGTGTCCGAGCACTTTGTAGACTGGGCCAGTTGGAAAACCATACAAGTGTGAAATCTTGAGAATTTAAACACTTTCACAGCCAATTGAAACAGGGGAGACAGTTGACCCATTAGTGTTTTTCCATATCTACTGGGGTCAGAAATTTAGGGCGCCGATTTGCACCATAAAATCTAATAAAATAACCTGAGCGTGCACAGAACCTACAAAGCCTTTGAAGCATGAATTCTACTACTGCTGAATACAGTAGGGTTGATACTGCATTACTTTATGGTCGCTCTTCTTAGACAAACTGTCAAATTAGGCCTTTTTTTCAGCTGCAAACAGATAACACATGTTTATAAGCATACAGTAGAGGCTATCATGTTACTTCACATAACTTATTATAATACTGGAAAAAAAATCTAGCAGACTTCTTGGCAATGGAGTGCAGCTTATGACAAGGTTTTACAAGCTGTTCTTAAACTAATTTAGTTCCGACAATCCACATGATCTAAGGCCTAGATGGGTATGCCTCCACTGAAAATGATGTGTCTGTCTAATATAAAACACAGAAACCTAAGTGAAAGTAAGTAAAATAATAGCCCTGCACTGTAAAGCATTACAGATGATCGAAAGTTTTTGCTACTGTTTCATCATTCAATAGTCAGGATTCCCTTTGCCCTCATGCCAGTGTTTCTTTTGGCTGCACAGCCTGTAGCCATTTCCCTTCTGAGAGGAGCAGCCAAAGTCAATTTTACTGTTAAAATGAGAAGCGCTCCTGTTGAAAAATGGGATTCCCTATGTCAAGAGTATAAAAACTCTCTGTGGTACCATTTCCTTTTGTTAATTTTTGAGACACTGTTGTACTAAAGGGTATAGCAGGGGTTTAATGGACAGAATTTTACATGCTTTACAAGTTGCCTTATTTTCTACTCAGGTCCATTTAAGGATTGTCTGCAGGCTCTGGAAGATGGCCACACTAACAGTGGCATGTACCTGGTGAAGCCAGAGAATGCCAACCGACTTATGCAGGTGTGGTGTGACCAGAGACACGACCCAGGTGGCTGGACCGTGATCCAGAGGAGGGTGGACGGCTCTGTCAACTTTTTCAGGAACTGGGAGACATACAAGGTGCAACAACCTCACACCAAATCAAGGACCTCATAGTTTAGAGGGAAACTGGTGGCTTATGTAGGTTGTTATGACACTGACCAGATGTGAACAAGTAATGAATAGGTAATTGTTAAGCTTTCAGAGTGTTTAAAGTAGTACCTGTTTGAATCACTGCCACAGCCTTATGACTCATTAATTCCAGCTACATCTGTTGGTCTTTGTGAGGTGATTTCACATGAAAAAAAGAATGTTGTAATACTGGACTTAAATGTCACAAGAGTTGTTTGTGTAAACATTTCTGATGCTCAGGAAAAACCTTATTTTCTAAATACTACGTCAAAAGTTGACTGTTTGCCAACAATTCACAGAGGCCCTGATTAAATCTTAGCTAAGTGCAACAATAGAGATCTTTCCAAGACTTTTGCGAAAGCCTTTAAACCACACGAGATCTGAAATTACATTTGTATGCTCATCAGAAGGGGTGTTTCCATGATTCAAAGCATGTGTATGTTAGGGAATACCACAAACCAACTCAAAGTATGACCGGAGCCATAACAAAGCAGTAAGACAGCATCCAGTATGTCGGATTTCTATATGCATGGTATCCTGCTGTGTTTCAATAAGAAAATAATAGTGGAAATCTGGACACCCGATGCTAGCCATAAACTTGACTCAGAGGGTCCATTTATTATAATGTTCCTTGGCGATAAACAACCCCACAGAAGAGCTAAAGTCATAATTACCTCCAGAGCATAACCAGTGACCCTGAATCATCCACCAGACATCCAAACTAAATGTTCAAAGAGTATTCAGAGAGGATTTTCTAATTATACCAATAATGTTTTCTTTTTTATCGTTGCACTTCACAGCAAGGTTTTGGCAATATTGACGGCGAGTACTGGCTAGGTCTGGAGAACATCTACTGGCTGACTAACCAGGCAAACTACAAACTGCTGGTCACGCTAGAAGACTGGTCCGGCAGGAAGGTGTTTGCTGAGTATGCCAGCTTCAGAGTGGAGCCTGAAGCTGACTTCTACAAGCTACGGGTGGGTCGTTACCATGGCAACGCTGGTGACTCCCTCACCTGGCATAACGGCAAACAGTTCACAACACTGGACAGAGACCATGATGCCTATACAGGTAGAAATCATAACGTTACAAAGTGCTCAAATGAAATGTCTGCAATCTAAAAGCAATTTATGGTTGTGTACACACTGTGACTGTCTTTTTGTTTGTTTTTTTAAATCTTTCTAGGTAATTGTGCCCACTACCAGAAGGGAGGCTGGTGGTACAACTCTTGTGCCCATTCTAACTTGAATGGAGTTTGGTACAGAGGAGGACACTATCGTAGCCGCTACCAAGATGGAGTCTACTGGGCTGAGTTCAGAGGAGGAGCCTATTCTTTAAAGAAAGTGGTCATGATGATCCGTCCAAACCCAAACACCTTCCACTAGGCATCACAAAAACAAATGCCATATCTCTCACAAAACAAAAAACTTTACAGGTTCTAAAATCCATGTCATCACCACCATACCAAGCCAGGTGACTAAAAGGAAGACGATGTTGAAAGTGCAATATCAAAACATCAGGCCAATATTTTGGTACCTCCTGACAAAGAATTTGTGCACTGTTATCTAGCTGTCTGTACCATTTTCCCTTTTACATATGACTCAGTAAAGATGTGCTCATTGCTCAGGAGTTGTGTACACTGTCTCTGGATACTGATAGTGCCTTATTTTGATCTGTGTGAGATAGAAAATGACATTTTAATTTGACATGAAAATGACAGATTACAATCATTCAGTTATGTAGCTTTGAGGTAGGAACCCTACAATATGTATTTAGTATATACTGTATGTATAGTACTTTGCAGTTACAAGCAAATGACGATGACACAGGAAACGTATCCAAAGTGACTGTCTTTTAATTTCATTCTAAATACATTTTTTTTCAAAATGTGTAATTTATAGGAACATTTGCAGGCTTGCTACAGGGCTGATATTCTGGTCAATTATAATAAAATATACTATACAAAATATTGACATTTTCTTTTCTAACATAAAACCCACAGTTTTGCAAAAACAAATCGTAACTGTCAATACCAATACTTGACTTTATGAACTGTTTGTTTATGCAACATTTAAGATCTACCAAAAGTTTGAAGAGATACTCTCTCTTCAAAGTCCTGTTTTTGTTGTTTTTTTTAAGTACTTGTTTTGAAATCATCCATTGCTTGAACAGGTATCAACCAATTTGCTTGTATGAATCAAGCACTGTATTTACTGTATAAATTTAGTGGTTTGTTGATGTCAATAGATCCAACACATTGCGTTTGTACATAAGATATTTGTAATATAATGTATTAAAACCTATTATGTCATTATTAAGTTGCAATAAAACATGTACAGCTAATGTCTTTTTCTTATGTGCCTCTAGTTAACAAGCAGTCACAACAACCGACTCTAAGGTAACTGAACTATTTTCTACACTGACACAACATTGATATAAATATATCAAGGAAACTGAAATGAATCAACCTTAAGAGTGTTTATGACTGCATGTCATGTTTGGATTTCAATAAAAAGTTTACACAGATCTCTGTCAAGACATCTTGACATTGGCCATGTGGACATAGCCTGTAATAAACATATCAGGTTTATAGCAGTGTTTTATTAAAACAAGTCTACAGCTCCACTAGCAGCTCTGTGACACTGTACTTAGGTACACTAAATGCTGCCGTCAGCATGGCAATGTGCTCACAATTAATTTGCACTAAACACAAAGTATAGCTGAGGCTGATGGAAATATTATAAGTATTTCAGTATTTCAGTTCTTTTACATATGACGGTATAAACTGTGTAAATATTGCGCCAACTCTACCACTTTACTGTGAGGACATTACTCACGGTAGTAAACTCATTTGACAGTACAATTACACTTTAATAACAACTGCCATGAAATGATGATGACTTTTGGCTAATGTTATATTGTCATGACTCTAAAACAGTGTCAACATTATATTGAAAGTGACAATATTAACCAAATGACACTTGTAGAGTACAGAGCAGAGTGTAGCATGGACATAACGTGTGTGGCCACGGTGCCAGTTGTCAGAGCTAATCAGCTGTATGTAGCTACTGTTGGGCCTTCTGTGTCTCCATTGGCAAGGTGGTGTAGATAATTGGCATGGCTGTTAGTACAGTTGGGGTGTCACCGAATTAAACACACTTCAGAGTCATTGCTTTACATCATGGTTGAGGGTGGGGGGAGTGTGGGGGAGGGGTCAATGATGTCATGTAGTGCAATACCTTGGTTTTTCGCTTTAAAGGACCAGTGTGTAGAATTTAGTGGCATCTAGCGGAACAAACTTGGCAGAAATGGAATATAATATTCATGTATGTTTTAATTAGTGTACATTCACCTGAAAATAAGAATTGTTGTGTGTGTGTTGTGTTTCTGTTACCTTAGAATGAGCTATTTATATCTACATAGGGAGTGGGTCCTCTTCCACGGACGCTACCATGTTGCACCGCCATGTTTCTACAGTAGCCGAGAAAGACAAACCAAACACTGGCTCTAGAGAGGGCCTTTCGCATTTCGTGGCCATCGTAGGTTTTCCTAAATGCTTCATTTGGTTGCAAACTGCAACCTCACTGCTAGATGCTACTAAATCTTACACACTGGCCCTTTAACTAAAGTAGCTAAAAATGTAAGAATTTGAATGGAAAACAAAAGTGACACAATGAAAAGTTTTAAGTGCAGAAAATAATGACATGCCTCATGAAAAGTTATATTACGGTAAGTGTTACCCCTTATCATAATGACCGCAAGTTATGACAACTCATTGCAGAAAACTATCAAGCTCCATGTATAGATTTAGCACACCAGGGAATGATGAATGAAATGTGACAGGCTTGTTAAACTAATGCATCCAGCAGTCCCATCCAGTGACAGCAGAAACCACCTTTACTTCACTTTGTGTCAATGAGATTTCCAAAGACAGCTGGAAAATGAAGCAAGAATGACTTCACAGTGCAATGAACAAAGCTCTATTAATGTCCTATTTTCTGACCTGGCTTGAGTTGGAGAAGGTTTAGACAGTTTTGCATTTGAAATGAATGTATGTTTGAATTCCTGTGACTGACAACTTTAAAGACAATCTGGGATTGTCTAAAGAGACCAATTATCAACAGAGCAAAACATGACGTGTGCTATTTAAAATCCCTTGCTCCATATAAAAGTCAACTTACCATGTTAGCATTTTGCACTGCCAAAGTAAAGATGGATGCTTATGTGACAGTAGCCAAAACACTTGTCCTACATTATACTGACAAACATTGGCTTCTCAAACCGGCTCATAATTCAAAAGCTAAAAAGCATTCTTCTCTATGACAAAGAGGCTCTGGACAGGACAAAGGAAGACATTCATCACTTAAACTGTTACTCTTGTCAGCTTTGTTTTTTACTAAAGAGTGATGGGACAGTAAAATGCACTTTGCTCCAAAATCTATTTTTTATAGCAATTTCTTCTTAAAAGCAGTTTATGTCTGCTTTGTCAATTCACCTAATCGTGGTAAAACAGAGGACGATGTTTCATCGTCTCCATAAACAAAGACGACAGACTCTTTGGATGCCGTGTATGTCTGAGGACTCACCACGATGGAAAACCTTCAGTAAGGGTGGCCTGTGCAGCCCCCACTCTTCAACCAACGTGGAAAACCATGATCTGACATAGTGCTAACTCAGCACAAAGAGAACCGCATTTCCTGAGCCTTCAAACCTGAACCTTCAAACTGCCCCGTATTGTTGTTTCACATCTGTAAAAGTCCATGTCTTTGTACTTTTAATAGAACCATTTTACCTTTCCTGTACTCTATCAAATCCCCTTTCACTCCAATTTTTTGGTAAATTTAGTCGTACCAGCAGAAACCACCGTACAAATTTTTCACTGGGAGCTTTAACCACCCACATTTCATGCTTAAAAACAACAAAATGACATACCACATAATGTATAAATTACTGTTACCCATTATAATATGATGAATTAATTAGGGTAGACATTAAGGATTAAAAAAAAAAATGTGACTCTTGGATAACTACTACAACTCCTATTTAAAAAGCATTCAGAGCTTACAACATCCTTGAATTTGAGATGTCAGCACTTGTGTTCAGGATATGGTTAGTATTTTGACATCTAGCACTAAGAAAGGACTGTGTAGGGTTGGGGAGGAGGGGACTTTTTCACTATATCTTTTTCCCATTTTCCAGTGGTTAATGAACCAGGCTCATTTTAAAATATTTTCCTGCAAGAAGTCAGTAAAACTGGGAAATAAAATTAAATAAGATAATGATCAGTGAAGTGCAATTATTAGGATCCACTGAGACTAACTTCTACATTTAAACAGAATTCTCCCTCCTGTAAAGAGGCAGTCATCAGATCTGCAAAGAAATCCCATCAATCTTTCATCTTTCAAGATATGTCATGTCCTTGTACTCGCTCCATTCTCTTCTTCAGTGTGATCGCTCTGTCATCTGTCGGCCTGTAAAGACATACTGAGGTAACATGCTATAATTTCAGTGTCTGGATCACTTCTTTGTCTCGGTCACATTTATGTAATGGAGCATTCCACTGAGGTGACACAACCTATCATTGCCATTGTCATGCTGCAAGTCAGCAAAAATACAACTCTGAACACTATAACAAATGAAAAAGCTACGCAATAAAAAAGTAACAATCACCTTTTTTCCAAGTCATTTATTCAAACCACTCCCCATTGCTGCTGTAAAATTATTGTGATGCATATGGGAGTTATTAGAGATGCTTAAAAATAGGAACACATAATAATGTGGTGAAGCTTGTCTATGGGAGAATAGTCACTTCATGTTTATTACTTACAAAGTGGAACTATTGAATTCAGGTTTTTTTCCATTTTCTAATCTGCATTTGACCCAATTTCCAACTGTGAAGATGTGCAGCTTCGCTTATAGATTTACAGCTACTTGCCATGAACACTGTTTCATGTTCTTCCAAATACGTTTGTGAGTCTTCTGCAGGGAACTTACAGGAAATCTCTTTGGGATGGACAAATGGAATTTTCCTTAGCACAATGGAAATTGTATTTTGTATGGTATTAGTGTGTCTATTCTACTGTTGCAGCATCCCACCGCTTCAACAAAAACTTTATTAGGAAGATATCTTTACTATTACTGGTACATTTACTTTTTCCTCCATGTGGACCTTGTGATCTTAAAGAGCCAAACTTGGTTCATTCTGTGTTTTCATCCCACAGCTCTCTGTATCAATAATTGCACACAGACACAGTTGCTTTCCAACAAACGTGACAGAAAGACACATGTACAAACCATTTGTTTAATGGATCTATTAGATAAATAATAACAGCCTATTTCAGCCAAAAATATATACACAAGTTTGGCAAATTCTCTTATCACACAGCAGATGAGCATTACAACAACATCAATGTGTAAAACTGTCTTTTGAGGAAAGAAAGCAGAGGTCATCCCCAAAGAAATCATGGAAACGCTATGTTCAGCACTAAAAGCATTAAAAAGACATGTACTGTCATGCAGGACTGGCAACTGAACACAGCCATTCAATACAGGTTCAACATGAGACACAACTGTGGACAACACAAAACGAACACTCCAGTAAAGACAAAAAAAAAAAGCCTTGAGTATGCCAGTTACATCTGAATCTACTGATTCATTAAACCAGGTGCCAGTACAAATTTAGTCAGATATTCCCTCAATCAAGGCCAGAAAGGAGCCCCACACTTGGTCAAAAATATCTTCTTTCTCCATTACTCTGTATGTTACTCGTTCAAATGTAGCCACATTTGTCATCAGCTCAATCCATTCCTTAAAACAACATAGGCTAAATGATTTCCAGTGTCTCAATATTATTCTACATCCTGTTGTTGTGCCAGACGAACTCATAACCTCTTTCGTTCATTCACAATGATGTTGTCTGGTAACAGATCCAGAATACATAAAGCTGGAGATTTAATCAACAGTAATTGAAACAATTTATTCAGGAGAGTAATAACATCCTATCCTCCCATAGGTGCTCTTTTTTTTTCCTTCTTTTTCTTTTTTTTTTTACTGAAATACAACATCTGTACAAGAGTATCAGCTTCTTTCTCACATCTCCAGCAGGTGTCACTGTTCCTTAGTTTTAGTTTGGCTAATTTATTTGGGGTCCAGTAGCTTCTATTAAGCAGTTTATACTGAATAAATTAAGATTGTGCTTCACATGAACAAGTATGCCAAGAGGCAACAAACTTTTTCCATCTGTCCTCTGCAGTTTTTTCACCCACATATTTTTCCCAACTCGTTCTCAACCCTTCCAGTCAGGATGAATGTACATCTCCAGTAAGCACATAAAACTTGGAAGCTCCACCTTATTTATGCCAAGTTATGTGGAACAACTCCTGAATCCTAGTTGGAGGGTCACAATTATTTTTTCTATTGGTCAGAACACAGTGCCTGATCTGTGCAAATTTCCAAAAAATCCTCTTGACTAAGATTATATTCACTCTCGGTTTCATCAAATGACCTCATTCCAGCTTCCCTCACCAAGTCACCAAGAAGATTGATTCCAGATCTGGCCCATTTATCCCACATGATAGTTTTCTTGCCTATCAATGTTTTATTGTTATACCAGACAGAGGCTTTAGGGGTAAGATATGGACTAGCTTCTCTCATCTGGTGAGTCCAAGTTTCTTTGACAAACATACTGGATTCTTAAAAGGTACTAGCCTTCCCATTTGAGTCAGGAAAGCCTCCAAAGAAGCTGAGGCTACTAATTCCTCAATCTTTACCTTACTCAGGTCAGCACCCGATTGAGGGGATTATTCATCTTACATAACTGGGAAAGTGAAAATGTGTAGTGATACAAGTCTATTTTAGACAGCGGTAGACCTCCACTTTCTTTAGCCACATATAATTTAGTACATCTAAAGCTTGGTTTTTTGCTTTCCCACATATAACTATCTATAATAGTGTTATACAATTTCAAAAGGTTAGGTGGAAAAGTTTAAGGTAGCATATATAAAATATAATTAATCTTGGGAGAGATGATCATTTCAACCAAATGAATCCTATCTAATAAAGATATATTCATTTTAGCCCAGGTATGTAGGACAGGCTGAATAGCTTGAATAACTGGAGAGATATCAGTTTGCATTATCATTTTGAAACCCAATGTTAATTTAATCCCTAAATATGTCAAACCTGACAGCATCCCCTTGAATTGCCATGACTCTCTAATGGGGGACATATCTTAGAGAGAAATCAACATTATTCCTACTCTTCCACATAATATGTAATAACCTGCATAGATTGTCAGCTGAATACCTATTCCTGACAAATCCAATTTGGTCTGCGTGTACCAGAGTAGGAAGTACCCTCTCTAATCCAGCTGCAAGTACCTTGGAAATGATCTTTTCCATCTACATTAATTAATGAAATTGGCCAGTAGTTTCCACAATATGTCTCTTCCCTTTTTATTCAGTTAGGTAATAACAGCTGATCTCATACTTGCTGGCAATCTACCTTCCTGTCAGGCGTCCTGGTAGTAGGCGTCCTAATAGCCTTGGAGCAACATCTTCCACACATTTTTTATAGAAATCTAATGGAAATCCATCATTTCCTGGAGACTGACCTAACCTAAGACTATGAATTGCCTGTTTAACTTCTGCTAATGTAATCTCTCCTAATGAGTTTCTTTGTTCCTCAGTTAGAGGAGGAATTTTAAAAGAAGAAAAAAAGTTTGTCAGTTTTTATTCCACCACATTTCCTTGAGATGTGTATAGTTCCTGATAAAATGTCTTAAATACTTCATTAATATCACTTTTCTTTGTAATTAGTTTATTTCTATCAAATATAGAGAGAATGATATTTAAAGTTTGCATCTGTTTCACCCTATGTACTAAAACTTTACCATAATCATAACATTTTTTATTAGTACAGAATAATGCAAGTTCAACTTTTTTGTAAAATGCTGTTTATCTCATGTTTTAATTTATTTAGCTTATTCCATATTTCTTGCTCAGGGTGACGTACGTGCGGTTTCTCAAGTTCTTTGATGTCTTGCTCAAACGTCAATAATTTATCCCTCTCAGCTTTTTTAATCAGAGAGCTATATTGGATAAGACGCCCCCGTACAAAAGCTTTAAAGACATCCCAAGTTATTTCAACGTCATCAATAGAACCCTCATTAATTCCCAAAATTCCTTTATTACTGCTCTGATATATTCACAGCAGCATTCATTATTTAGTAATGAATTATTTAAGCACCACCTCAGTGAACATTTTGTGCTTTCTTTAGCTAATATAGTTATGTCCGCTAAGTTGTGGTCAGTTAAAATTATGTTACCAATTGTAGCACAAAGAATCTGGTTCACCAGAGAACGAGAAAATGATCTATTCTGGAGTAAGTAGAATGTGGGTGAAAGAAGAAAGTATAATTCTTTTCTTGATGATGAAATAAACTCAATATATAACCTAATCCCAGTTCCTCTGACATAGCATCTATTGAGATAATAGATAATAATAGATAATAATGGATTCCTCATCATCTAGATGAGAAACGTGAGGCCTGTCCTCTCCTAGGCAGCTGTCTTGGGCGGGTATACCCTATGACTCAGGACTGGTGCTGTAATCCATTGGAAGTTGGAAGTCCGAGTCTGTATTCCCAGTATTTCCAACTTCCAATTTAAATGTGTCCCATTGGGAAAACATGGACTCCTCCAGCAATTGATGTTTGTATGGCAAGTCTCTGAACTTCACAAGCATCAAGACACACAGAGACTTCTATCAAGCACAAATCAACTGGATGGAAATGGCGACTACAAAGTTGTTACAGCACGTTTCACAACACAAACACTACATAAAGTAAAAATTGATGAAAAGCTAATTCTGCTTATTGTTCACTGTGTGTGCTGCCATATTGCTGTGATGTCAGGTTTGTTTCTGTCAGCGAATTCAGTTAGATGGATCTTGCCCGAGTTTCCGACTTGGAATCCTGACTTGAATGACTGTCTCGTTGCACTTTTGTGTGTCAGAGGTTGTTTTTTTTCCCAGTTCTGAGTACAACGGAAAGCAGCATGGCAAGAAACAAAAATCATTCACCTCTTGCTGCTAATGAATTTTTATCAGTTACTGTTAATGCGTGCCATACAGGAAACAAACTGTCGTCTAACAGCTCAACACAGAAACAGCAGTACACTGAGGGCCTCTAAACTGTTACTCATCTGTGAGTCAAAATTACTGGAGCATGGATCAACTCCAGTACAACAGACTGACCCAGTTTCTATAAAGGAAAATATGAACTACATGAAAGGGTTTATGTTGGGAAAAAGAAGTGTTTTCTCAGAATCTGACAGATGTTCCAGTTTCTCAGGAGCATCGGTTAGTTTGTCATGCCAAAATACTTACCCGAACCCAACTGAGCCTTTGCCAGACCTAAGTTCACTTAACTGTAGGTGTTACGTTATGGAGAGATGCACAATTCACTCAAGAATACAGATTTTACTTTACCATACACTGGGTTGAGTTTGTGGGTCACTAGCATTAGAAAGGTTTTGGCTGTAACTAGCTGTAGATGTTTGCCTAATGATAGAGAGGTTCGTTTCTGGAACCAACAAATATAATATTCAGACTTATAGATGTGTGAGTAAATTGTACAGATCCTCTAAGCAACATATGTGACACATTTCAGATTTAGCTTTAGTGGCTACACATAGAAAGTCACTTCGGCTACAGTAAGTGTATTCATTTGCTGTACTACTAGGTGGAATAGAAACATGTACTGCACTTAGATACACACAAATTATTCCATGTTTAACAGATGTACTCTGTATGTGTTTTAGTTACTTCTTGTTTAATTTGTCATACTGTAAAAAAGAATAGTAAAAAGGTGAAAAATTACAGTACTAACACCACCATCTCTGAAAATACTGCCATGATATTAAAGCTTTGAGGCATTTTATGTGCTCCCTGATCTTCTATCCCTTTCTACTAAAGCCCTAAATGCCCTAAGACACCAGCATAAAGTCATATGTTAATTATTTATTTTTTCACAAGTGTAAGCTTACCTGATTTTTCACTGCTGGAGATAACAATGGCTATCAGGCAAACATGCAGTGTCCAGCCATCTTGTCTTTTTCACAGCAGACATTTTGACTTGTCAGGTAGGAAAAGCACAAGTGTTACTGATAACATTAACAATGCTCTATTCAAGTGTCCCATTGAGTCAACAGGCACAATAGTGTCATGTCAAAGGCCTGTTGTAAACATACTTACATGTTTAGGATGTTTTAGTCACACAATTTATCACATATCAACCAATAAGTGTTCACAGACTATTTAAACCGCAAGCAGTGAAGGGACGATGTCTGCTTACGGTAAAAACAAAAATGAGCTGCAACACAACAGTGAAAATGTTCCTTATGTCAGTTAGTGGAGGAAACTACTTATTTTAACATTAGTAAAGTTCAACAGTGAAATCATTCTTGAACTTACCTTTCTTTATAACAGTTGGTCAGTCATAGGAACAGAATGACAACATTTAGCTATCGTGAGAGAAAGATTACATTTCCTTGCCTGCTATGCTTCGCTTGCTTCATTTTCCTTCTCTTTTTTTTTTCCATTCTGTCAGGACGTTGAGAGCCTTCACACGTGGAGCACATGTGGAGCACACCTGTGCTCCGCATGTGGAGGATTGTGTGACAAGCTAAAGGTCATAGGCTAACTTTCCCAAATTGTCACTTTAAATATTTCCTGTATTGATTTAGCACTCTTATGGTGAGGACAGGCCTTCCCTACTCTGTTAAAGTAAGTTTCCAGTTCCTTTTTTCCTTGAGTAGAAATTCCTCCTGGAACAAAGAATGAGCATTTTAACCACATGACTGTATTTTCATCTTGTGTAGGTGGGAAACTCTCACCGGTTTTCCTCTTCTTCCCTAAGCAATACTACTTTCTCTCAAATTCCTGGGAAGTGCTTGAATTATTCCATTAACAAAGCAGAACGATAACAACATTATACAACAATATAGTATGTGAGGGCCGGTCCATTCTGATTCAATTACAGTCTTCTCTGTAGATTACTGTCCAGGCTAGCAGGCAGCATTGAGTTTTTTAAAAAAGCAGTCATGTATAATGGATACTTATATCGTAGCAGGCCTAACATTGAGATCATCTGTAGTTAGAGTCAAAATGAGGAAATGGCTTTAATCACTTCCACATCAGCCCAACATGTCGACTTTTACAACGATGCCACATAAGAAGGTGGCATTTAAACTTTCTAAAAAAAAAAAAAAAAAGCTCGTTACAATTACATGTTTCTCATTAGAACTATTTAAAATGAGGGATAGTTAAATTTAAATTTCAGAACACATATTTTCTAACATCTACTTCCCTTTTAATTACTTAATGGGTTACAGTATCAAACTACAAGCCTGAAGGTACGGTAACTTCTCTGTGCTCCAGCAGCACTAATGTGACAAGAGTTTCTGCTTACTAGGGCATGAATTAAACTGTTAGGTGATAAAAGGTTTGTAGTTTCAGGACTGCGGGTGCATTACTGCATGAGACAGACTCAGCCAAAGACCAGCACAAGTTTGAAGGGAGTTTAAGCACCACTGGTCATGTTGTAGTTGCAGAACTGTTACAACAAGTTTACAACAAAACTAATGAACATTCTGAAAGTACATATTAACAAATGTGTGAAACAGCTATACCTATCAGTCATTTACACCGATCCAACTGGTAGAATCTGTGTTACAAAGCCACAATACATCATCCCTTTAGAATGCAGTTAAAGACCCCTTGTGGAAACACAACTACCTCGGGTTTCCTGGCCTTGTATTCTGTGGTTCTTTTTATTCTCATATTCCACTGTACAAAGCAATTTAGCATATTATTTTAGGATCAGATGTCTGTGCAGTCTTATAATGCTGTCACTTAAACAATCCACCCAGTTTATTAGAATATTCAGTGACGAGTGATACTTCTTCCAAATCACATATTGCCAAATATCATGTAGGTTATCAGTAACTAAGAATATATTTCAGAGAGGTGGAATTAGGTAGGAAACACTGTTGAATTCTCTTCATTGAAAGTTGGTGGCAATCTGCAATGAGCAGCCTGAAAGTTAAGTTGTAAACTAATTCAAGAAAATGTCTGCAGAGCCAATTCAGTGGTTTATTAGTCATTTGGCTCCCTTGTGGTCTTACTTTTGTAAAACCCACATGCAGTGGTAATTTAGGAGGCTGTTGCGCAGCTGTGCCACTCAATGAATAGATTTCTCCCTTTGGATGCATTTTTTAACACAGTGGGGACAGGAGCAATAACACTGCTGAGGATTAGGCAGAGAATTTGAGTGGAGATCCAGCAGGAAAAGGGGCCTGTTATGTGATAAATTAATTTTATTACCAGCCATTTGAGACTAAAGCACTTTATTATTTTATATTCTACTACTTGGCCTCTGTGACTTTATGAATGGCCTATTTTCCACAAGCACTGCAAGCAGTGTAACAGCTCCAAACAAGACAAAGATCATTCATGTCAAAAGAACATAAAAGAGGAAGAGATGTCTTCCGACATCTGGTTATCTCATAGTCATCTATCAAAATGTGTTTTAATTTTCACACCAGTTGCCTAGGCTGTTTATTTCGGAAATGTTTTTCGAGTGAAGTTAGACAGCCCTGAGTTTTAGGCCAAAATGGCCTTTTAACTCTGAAATAAATATGCTTCTCATTTAGACATAAAATAGCAGAGGTTATGGGACTGGAGATGGGTGACCTTTGAAGATGTATTTGTTATTCTCTAGCTCCCTCTGGAGGGTAAAGTCGCACATACATCACACTTTTCCAGATGGAATTCATACATCACTCCAGTTGACATGAATTTCATGCATGCCGGCAGCACAGTTTGAACATAATTGAATGTTAATAACGCATAAATATATATTTCACTAAATCTTATTCACATAACATACGGTAATCTTCCTGTTTAAAGGGTGGCTGAATAGTGCATTACACCCCCCCCCCCCCCCAATCTGGATAATCTGAGTTTTCATGCACATTAACATGAATAAAATCAATCCACTTGTGAGACACACAAAAGACAAATCAGAGCCAAATCAGCGTCTTTATTTTACAAACAAACGCATTATTCTATTGACATTTTTTATATAATAAAAAAGCAATTTACAAGCTTAAGAACCAAAATGAAGCAGCACAGAATGATTATGAGTAAAATATATAATTTGAATAAATATATTTTATTTCATGCTATAAAATAAATTCATAAATGGCAATAGATACAACATCAGCTCTAGCTAGCTTCATTTACTTCATAGTTGTACAAAACAGTAGAGTTCTGAGGTTCACAGTTGGGTTGTGAGGTTGTATGTAGAGTGGACAAAACAGGAGTTAGAGCAGATCTGTTGTCATGGTTCAGTTCATGGTCTCCACTGGTCCTCGAGCTTCAGCTCTGTGGAAAATATGGGCTCATTGAGACCTTGAGGCAGAATGTTTGGGAATGGGAACCACTGACTGAGGACTTGTTTCCCCACCTGAAAAGAAGTGCACAATTATACTATGGACATAAAATGCATGTCCAATGAGACCACTTTTAACACTATATACCCTGAGTACTAAGTTTTTTTTTTTTGCCTTGTCACCAATACATATGAGCCAGAGACATTATAGTGCAGAGTTTAGGGAGTTGTAAAAGGAAAAAAGGAACAATAGCTAGACTGAAAACTTCCCATCTGATCCTGAACAACTACAACTACAGTCTCAGTGCCTGAGGAGCCAAAGAAGACCACTGAACCTCAACATGACAACAGATAACCCACTCCCAAAACAGTGGCTATACAGCCCAAAATCCCTTTCATTATTTGACACAGCTGGAGGTGCAACTCTGAACAGTGCCACTGAGTTGATGACTGAACCACACGCTCAGTTCTTGTGTTGCAGTTCACTGACTACCACTGGATTTTGATGAGCTTTTTAGATCACCAGCAAGCAACACCCGTTGTTCATTTATATATAGATTTTTTTTTCGGAAGAGGAAGTCAACCTGTCCAAAGTTTCAGAAAATATATAAAAAATAAATCAATATCAAATTGTCCTGGTCCAACTTCAATTCAACAGCTCCCTGACATTCAGTTTGTTTGATATATGACAGGCCAATATTTAATATACTTGATGATCCCAATACACCACTTTTAAAAAGGTTATTGCTTTTTTTAAAATAATACACAGTGGACAGAAACTGACAGAAAAGCTATGGAAGACTTAAGATTTTTTTCTAAGCCTGTATCAGTGTTCGTAAACTACCTGAAGTGAGTTTATTATAAAAGGAATAAGGACGAGCTGCAATTTCAAAAAGTAGTCTGACAGCCTTCCCTGTAAACACTTCCTTTTGATTACTTGTGGCCCATAATGCATCTCCTGTTCCTCTCAGAAGTGTGGAACAAAGAGTTGACAAAGAGTCATTTCGAGTGTGTGTGTCAAGTTCAGTTGGATCTGTATGTGTGTGTACTATGACATAACTAACTATAGTTCATGAAAAGCATTTCAACAATTTCCCCTCCATTCATCTATGATGAATACACGGACTTGTATACTCATTTGATAAGAAAAAAATAACCTGACTAGTCTAAAAGCACCATTTAAGGGGAAAAGGTCCCTAACCGAGTGATTGAGGCAATTATAGCTGAGTTCCTTAAGGGTAACTACAGAGATTAACTAGACTGCCCGGATGGAATTCTTATGTATAATCAACGAAAAACTAAGTGCACAACTGATGACAAGAACTCAAGTTTTAAATTTATCCATTGGCAATTTTATACAATTTTGTGGTTGAGCAACGTGCAATTCAGCTACAGTATATGAGGGTAAGCTTGTTTTTTTTTTTTTCTCCACAAATATTCTGTTTATTATCTGCTAAAAACCAAAGCAGCTGTTACCTTGCCAGATGCTCTGAGAGAACAGAGAGGAAGTAGATTTATGTTTCTCATGCATCTCCTTCCTTCATTGAAATGTCTAAAACTACAGTACATTGCAAAAATTGTCCTCAGTGGTTAGAGAGGAGGGATACAGTATAGTCTCTGAACATGTGGCAACAGCTTGCAGGGAACAAGTCTGCCTCATTTGACTGTAATCAATTGCTACTTTATAATCAGTTGTCCGCCCCTTGACAAAAACAAAAACTAATCAAATGATAAAAAGCGATAAAAGCGGGGAGCAGGACTGAAGCTGAGAAAGTACAAAATGGACGAGAATGACTTTGTATAATTTCTATTCATTCCTAGTACCACTTAACAATAACTGATGTGGCCATATTTGATTATAATCTCTCTATTCAATCAATTTAAAAAGTAAAGAGGCACAGAAATCGAAGTGCCAGGATCTAAAATGTAAAGCTTGTGGCAAGGCACTAAGTTTAAGATGCCACTTTTTGTGAAGTATTCTCTCTTTTGTTTACATTGGCTTTAGACAATTACAATACCTATTGCACAACTTTTATATTGTCCACTGTTTATGGCTTAATAGATTATGCTAATTATGACTTAGCTGCTTAATGCCTTCTTAGCAAATTGTTCAAATTTTACACAAGTGATTGTTTTAAGCTGGGAACGTACATTCCTTGCAAATAGCAATGAACTAGGCCTACATTAAAATTAAGAACCCATTTTCCTTAATAAGCATTAAATTATGAAATACACTCAAAAATGTACTGCTAAAAATCACCTATTAGTCTTTGGTGTGAACTCTTGGCACAAAATTGTTTTAGCAGTTTGTACCTTTTACTCACAAAACAGTACTGACAATATCACCAGAGGGTACGCATTTCCTCCTTTCCTCTACTGTATATGAAGGGCAAGAGTCATCATAGGCAGATTATAATTAGTCAGCGGCTGATTTTGGTGAGGTCAGATCAGCTGTCAAATCTGCGCATCACATCAGCAGCTGGCAGAAATAAACTTGACGTAAGTAAACATTCATCTAAAAAGTACTGTATAGCTTGACAGACTGTGGGTGACGATGACCAAAAGTGTTAGTGATAAATCCGTACAAAAAAAGATAATGAAAAGCTAGCTATACCGATTCTTGCAAAATTCCCTAAAATTTGGTTTGCTATCTTAACTGTCAATGAGTGAAGACGACAATGACGGCACATTCAGTGGAATAAAAAGGACTGCAATCTTGACGTAAGACATAATTGACAAAAGACAATATTCTCCCACAAAATGCACACAAAGTAGAAAATTATATGAAGACTGGAAAATAATCAAACTCAATTCATTGACACAAATTCAGCATGGACCAGATGGAGCAAAATAGAAGCATATAGGAGGTGCTCTTCAAAAAAGTCAATAAACAGCTGGATGGCAAATAAGAAAGCAGGATAGCACGAAAGGGACCACCCAGCTGAGCTTTAAATTTGCAAAATGCTATGATAGGATAATCAATCAGGCCTTATAAGTGCCTTTTTATGCATTTACTGTGAATGCAGATTCTTTTAAATCACAATGGAAATAAAACCAAGTCTTTATATACTAACAGCTTCCCCATCCCCTATGGTTCAAATAGTATTGATAAAATACAATGTTGTCATACGCATGACTTGTAGCCAATAGTATTAATGTGGTTGCAGAGTCTCATTTGAGTTCACATCATGTAGTACTGACTTTTTACCCAGAGGAAAAATCACTTCTGTGAGGCAAGTACTACTCTGACACTGCCGCATCAGATTTAAGACAGAGATTAGCAAATTTTATCACTGGGACAACTCCCATCCCGCCCACTAACTCTGCAAAGTGCATCAATACTTTGGATCACCAGCTATCTCTAACAACATTTACCTCTTAGCCTTAATCTAGCCACATCTATGCCAACACCATAAAGTAGGATTGACAAATGAGGAAAACATGTTCCAATTCTGCATTTGACCCCAACCAATGCAGAGAACAAAGATCACAGATCATTCGTCCCATCATAAAATGCAGGACAGAATGAAAAAAAAGGAAAAAAAAAAAACAATAGCTCTTTCAAATAATGGAAGAAAAACCATTTCAGAATGGCTGAGATTCCTTTGTTCTTTCTGTTTGCATATTATTGAGACTAGCATACTATATTGATTTATGTGAACAGATCTAGAGCTGTTCCTAATGTGCTGAGTTGACAATGAGTACTCTTGTTTCTGTTAGACACTGAGTTTGAACATAGAAGCCTACCTCAGGACAAAACATGTTACACATATAATAGTTCAATATAAATCTGCCATCAGAGTATAGAGGAATACAAATGACTTCACTGTATGGACGTAATTCACCCATTTCATGGATGACAGCATCTAAAACCGCACCTTGGCCAACAGAGTGAGAGTAGTGATTAAATATAAAATCCTTAAGTGTTTTGTGGAACAAACATTATAAGACAGCAAAATCATTAAAGTATACAGGGCCATTCTTTTTCTCTAATCTCTGCATTTGCCAAAAACAAACACATAAGTAAGCTAGCAAATTTAATGCACTCCTAACATAGCACCTTCTTAATCATCATTTTAACCTGGCTGATCATGAAACATTTGACATGGACTTTGTCCCTAATCCATACAATCAGCAAGGAATATTTCCCCTAAGTATCAAGGCTTTGTGTTGAGAGAATATTCTTTACAGGGTTTGGCAATAAGATACTGTACATACAACTGAAAATGGATTTCAAACGGTGAACGCGTCTGTGCCTGGTAGGTTCTTGGCTATGAGGTAGAACCTGGTGAGTTTCATTTAAGTTAAAATACTGTCTGTTATGAGTATGTAGTTGCATCATGAGGTATTGAACGGATATGTCACACGAAGCTTTGCACTGGCAGAAAAATCATTCCTTGTGAGTAAGTGACCTCCTGTGGCCACATGTGCAAAAACAGGTCAGGTAAAAAGGTGATATGACAAGCATCTTACCAGAGCTTTCACATTATCAATTATTGCAACATGCCTATATAACTCTGTAAATATGTTTAAAAAAAAACATGGAAAGATAAAAAGAGAAATCATTTAGGGGGTCTTGATTATTGGGACCTCCTCAAAAATAGTAAGTTGTAGCTCCCTAAGTAACTCCCTTTGCTTGAAAGAATCAAATTTCTACAAAGCACCCATTTGCTCTCTGCATTCAACACCTAACTTTCACAAAATGGACAGAAACCCTTGAAGGAAGAAATGTCCTTAGTAGAGGGAGCCGATTAAAAAGAAAAAAAGTCCTTTAAGTTGAGTTGAAATAAACATTTCTTAAAGCTTCCTTAACCTGAAGCAGGACCTAAAAATCACATCTCGATGCTTGAGCCTCCTCTGGACTGCATTTTGAACTCTCCTCCATTTCACTGGCTGGCGCCTCTTCTGCATATTGTGCCTCAAAGGCCATCCCCTCAGATGTATCCTCTTGGTCCTTCTGACCCGAGCTTCCCTCCGTCGTCTCTGGAGAGTCCATGTGATTGCTGCCCTCTGATGCTCCTATGTGCTTCTTCCTCAGGTGCTGGTTAAGGGTGCCCTGAAATGGGAAGCATTTGCCACAGATCTGACAGTGGAAGGGCTTGTTGTCTGTGTGGCCACGGATATGGTACTCCAGCTGGTCTTTCCTTGTGTACTTCTTGCCACAGAATTTACAAACAAATGGGGTAATTCCCATGTGCAGGCGCATGTGGCGGTCCAGGCTCCCTTTCTGATTGAAGGTCTTTCCACAGTAGATGCAAATGAGTCTTTCATTGTAGGGGTACCACTGACTCCGAAGACTACGCTCTCGCACATCGTTTTCCAACCCTGTGGGTCCCACAGCTGATTCGCCGTCATCTGAGCCTTGTTTGATATGACTCAGCACTCCTGCCGGGATGCCCAGGGGGCGCTTTGCCCTGGTTCGCCCACCTCTGAACCCACTGAGCATGGAGCGGGATGGACTGGAGCTGCTAAGGTTGACAAAGCATGGGGAAGACAGCCCTGAGTAAGAATAGGCAGCAGGCTGGATGACAGGACCATAAGAACCCACACTAACAGCCAATATCTGTTCTCCATCTACCAACTCTGTGTGGTAGCCATCATCACCAGCTGAGGAACTATCTGAGTAAGTGGGCCTGTCGATCTTCTCTATCTTCACATGCACATCTGTTACTTGCCCATCTTTGCCAATAAGTTCCACTTGCTCCGTTTCTCCCTCCATGGGAGCATCATGCTCTGACACGCTATCACTACTGCCACGGTCCGACTGGCCTTCCTCTTGATGCTGTCGCCCCCGACCCAGGCCTTTTCCTGCGAGCTCCAAGCGTGCTTCGTGTCCTGCCTGACTCTGCCGGGAGTAGTAAGGGGGGGAGATCTGGGTAGGGTTTACAAAGAGGTTGCTGTCATTGACCCCATTGCGGCTGGTCTGCGAGTCGTCCTTGTCTGGGCTGCAGACACTAACTGGGAGGCTGATTTTGGAGTGGATGCTCTCAAGGATTTGGGTACATTTATCAATGATGGCCTGCATCTGCAGAAAGCTGGCAGCAGTGAGGAAACTGATAATATCCTTGAGCTGCAGGGACATATGACCTGTATAGCAGAATGCAAGAAGCTGCTCAAAAACCTCAGGGCTCTTGATGACCGAGATGGAAAGGCCACTCATTGTGCTGAGAGCTGAGTGATCACGAAAGTAGGGTGAGCTGGCTGCCAGCACAGCCTTGTGGGCTCGAAATGGCTGGCCCTGAATGTGAACGATGATGTCACACAACTTCCCTTGCAGCCGCAGCTCATTGAGCTGGGTCAGAACCGTGTTGCTGAACTCCGGCACATCAAACTCGATGTAGCTGCCGTCGTCCATGTCTTGGATATGTTTCTCCAGTTTGTCGACAGCCTAATGATAAAAGACAAAAAAATAATAATAATAATATTAATTAAATGGTTGATTAAAATTGCAACATTTTAAACAACTTAGCTTAATCTAATCAATCCCCAAATACACCCAATTCATTTGTTTTTTGAATAAAATTGTCAATGACAAAAACACAAGAGTTACTTTGTACAGTTTGTAAGAAAATATAGGCCAAAAGAAACATGAAATGCATTGCAGCAAAAACAGCATTTCATATCCAGACTAGGCAAACTGTAAACATTTCACATTCAGTATAACTCCAATATTATCAGCAGATAACAGATATAATGGTATTTACATTAATGTTAGCAAATTACAAAAATATACAAATTAAAAGCCATTATTAAATTGTTACCTGTTCAGAACATAAATGAATTACAGGTAGTGTATATTTTTCTTAATATATACTCGTATTTTTATCTTTAGATATAGGGTTGGGTGATATGATGACATTGTGTGACAATATACATACATCAACCTTCAAGATTTCAGTTTATTCCATGGTAGCTATCCCTTCAATATCTTTTTGTAATCGGCCATTATACATTATGTTGCAAACATAATAGATAATTTTGTCCGTATTGCTCAGTCCTATTAATTATTCATGATATGATGTGTCCAAAAGTAACTTGCCATAATTGCCATGAACTCTCATATGTTGATATTGACCTCAGCCTCAATAATCCGGTACCAGCCAGGCTCTATTGTTGAGGAGGGAAAAGGAAACAATACAGAAATCTTTAAAGAATTGTTTAGGTACCCTGATTATAATGGCATAAAGTTTAGGCTATAGACTGTCCTGTCGTGCATAGCTCATGTGACCAAATTCAATTACACATTCACAATTTCACACACTGGCCTATCATATACATGAGTAAAAAATGGTCTTGTGTGGGGAATGTGGATCTGGAATAAGACCCAGCAGCAATTTCGCAGCAGTTTTCTGGTGGAATGACTGTCAACTGCCTCATTAAAGTATTGAGATGTTCTTCACAAGCTAAAAAACAACAGACATCTGTTAACCCACAACTTGAAACCCAAAACTCATGTTGGTGATTTATAATCATACTAACATCCATATGGCATTCAGATATGCTTTCATAATAGCCACCATTTGGCAGACAAATTTCTTTCAGTGTAACATACAAAAAGTGCAAAAGTATGAGAAGGCGCCTAAGCCATAATTGAATTCTTCACTTGCACATACATATATACTGGTACTAAGCACTTCCACATACATGAATACTCTCATGAATATATATACATATATACGTGCATATACATATGTACATAAATACAGGCATGCACATACATACATATACATACATGCATATAACACATAAACCGATACATACGCATGCATGCATAACATGAGAATATGTGTGTGTGAGTATGAGGGTGTGTGAGTATGTATGTGTGCATTTCAGTATGTATGAATGTGAGAATGTGTTCATGTAAGTATGTATACGAGCGTGAGAATGTATGTATGTATGTGTGTCACTGTATTTATATTTGTGCTTGAGTATGTATATATGCTTGTGTTTAGTATGTGTTTCTGCATACGTATGTATGCATGTGTGTGGTTGAGTATGTATGTGTCCGGAAGACACTATACTTTAACAGGAAGTTGCTACCACAACATGGCGCTACGGTGATGATGACTACTCGTGAAGGTGCAGACAGGCACAAACATGAAGAATGAGCATGTTATTTTAATTGTTTTGATTAGCTTCCAAGTCCATCTCTGAAACAGCAATAGAGACTTTGTTATTAAATTTTTCCAAAGTTTATTAAGATGCATCGAGAGCACACAGAGTGATACCAGTAGCCGTGTTATTTAAAAGGTAGGCCCACAAGAAAATTGATCCACACAATTCTGTGTAAAATGTCATCTTCTTGACAGGCACATCGACAGTAATCACAAGCTTGTGAGATAGAGAATGGTATTCCATGGCTGCATCGATGGCTACAGTCGCACCATTGTTTATCTGGAATGTCTTGATAACAACAGAGCCTCCAGTATAGCGTGCCTGTTCCAACAAGGAGTGCAGAGCTTTGGCTTGCCATCTAGAGTGAGGTGTGACCATGGCATGGAAAATATAGAGGTTGCCCAATTTATGCTGAACAGAAGAGGACTGAACAGGGACCATCATCACTGGTCAAAGTGTACACAATCAGAGAATTGAAAGGTTGGGGGCAGATCTTAATAGGGTCATGGCATGCTACTACAGTGATTTGTTCAGCTTCATGGAACAAGGTGGCATACCCAACTCCCTTTGTGAACTTTTTTTGTTTACATTACATTTACCTACCACATGTTCAAAGATCAATCCAAGAATTCAGAAACCAGTGGAATAACCATGGGTTATCTACCCAAGGAGGTTGCAGTCCTTACAGTTCTGGCTCTGGGATATTGTTAGTCACACCGGATTTAACATAGTTATACAAAGCATATTTCAAGTTGATGAAAACTTTGGAATTGATGATGATGGACCTTTGCCTGAACAACAGACTAATAATGTTGTTGTTCCTGAAAATACTTTCAGTGCAAATGACACAACTATAGAAGCAATTCAACACTTTGTTGATCCATTAATGGATGAAGGAAATCATGGGCCCTTTTTGGCCCTTGTAAATTTGTATTAAGTAGACAGTCAGCATATTTTAGTTCAAGAAATTAAAGAGAAGTGGGTTATAATGGTGTAACCTGAAGGGAGGATGAGAACAGGTGTAGAGATTTAGGTATAGACATGATAGAAGCAATGTTAGACTCCATAATGACACCGACAAAATGCAGTCTAGAACGTTATTGCTTGAAGAAATTTTGATAGAAATATGGCACCACCAAATGACCACCACGCTGACAAGCAATCGGTTTGAGTATCAAGTAAAAACCATGAAAGCTTTATAGGCTATACAAAAATTTGTTTTTACAACATGGCCTGAGAAACCTGCCACAGTTTTCTTTAGTACAGTATAGTGCTGACACATCTGAAATTTATGTATTAGTATATGTTATGTTATGTATTTATGTTTTTTCAATTTAGAGACTAGTTTTTTTCATTGCTATGTAGGGTAAACATCCCTATTAAGCCCACCAAATCCGCTTTTCAGACATTTTTAATATATAATGCTCCAATTTAAGTGTGAACATTTTCATTAAAATGAAAGTCTAATCTCTAATTTATTTATAACAATTTCTAATGTTTTTGTTGTGTAATTTGTCAAAATATGTCAAAAGTATGGCATGGGCTTAATGGGTACCTATTGGGTGCCCATGGGTGTTCCAAATAAACCCACTTCATGACTTGTTGATAAATAAATATATATGAAAAAATCTGTTGTATTTAAATCTGTAATCTCTTAGCTCTCAATAGCTATTTTCAATTTGTCTCCACTTCAATCTTATGGCCTGTAAATGGCATTTGAAATGGGCGTGACCAGCCATTTTGCTGTGTTGTCATCAGTCTTTTAACCATAGATTCACTGAATCTATGGTTAAAAGACAATATTTTATTCTACGCACATGATATTAAAAAAAAACAACTATATGCAATAAATCTATACATGGTGTGCTAATATAACATCAACAGTATTAATTGATCATGCAGAGAAATAATTAGTTATACTCATTTATATCCACCCCAAACAGTGTAATTTTTTTTGGTAGCGTCCCCTTTAAACCACCCAGATAAAAATGTTAATTAAAAAATAAATAAAGATAAACATCACGTTTATTATCTATTTAACAGTACAATAATATAAACTGCATACAAAAATGTAAACTATACATACTTATCATGCTTTATGTCATTGCAATGAACCATACTATGCAGCTACTGTATTGATGCAGCATGTGGTCTGTTTGCTAGCATGCTAAAACTCATATTTTGATTTCAAAAGACACAATATTTCTAATTCAAGTAATATTTTAACATATGTCTTATTCAAGTCACTAATCTCTTAAAATTTTGACAACAATTGAGTATTTACCAAAAATAGGAGTAGAAATATGCAAAAATGTTATTTTCTGAGGGTACCAAAATCACCAAAGGTTTTTTGCAACTTCCTTTGGGATCAGCAGGCACATGTCATACATATGCTTCGATAACTCAATATTGACAAATCTGATTGACTTACAATGAAAAGTGTCATTGAAAAAGTGTAACAAGCAGCTTCATTGGAAGAAACATCAAACAGCAAAAAATTATGTTTTTTTAAAAAATTTGACTCAGAAGTTGCAAGTGGGCTTACATGGTATGTGGGCTTGATAGGGACGTTTACCCCTTTGATGAAAACAAATGAGCTTGATATTAGATATCGAGCTTGATATCGAGTTTGTTTGCCATGGAGTTAGTTGAAATTAAACGGCTCTGTGTCAAGCATGGTTGCTGCTAACTTTAAACCATGTCACCATCCCCTAACATTATTTTGCCTGTGCCATTCTCAAAATGGGTGTCAACAATTCAGGCAAGATTTTAATGGGGTAAACCATCTTGTGCAACCTATTACACTATCAAAGACATGGACTTTTAGATGGTTCTTTCACTCTGGCCTAAACCAATTTTAGTATGTTATACACAATCAAAGTGCCAGCTCCATGCCTATAAACATTTAATTTGATGTCAGCATCCTGGATCCCAAAATAGCAGGTTTAGATCCTTTTTTTCATTTTGAGCTAAACATGCCTGTGTCCCCACATACACCACCTCCATCACTGTCCCTTGACACAGAATTCACAGTTTTGATCTTATACTGTCAAACTCCAAGTCAAATTCAAATGCTACAAGAAATCAAAAAATTCTTTCAAAGTAAGCAGTTTTGTGATCATATTTGAGCTTTATCAATATGCATTAGAAAGCCAAGTGAATACACCAATAAATGGCACCTTCACTGTCCAAAATGCTTCAAGAGCAATCACCAATCTATTGCCATTAATATGGACTAGAGACTATTGCTTTTCACTCATTTACTTCACCTTATGAATTCAGTCTGACTCAATAACACAAGAAATGGTCAAACAGATTATATTTAATAACATTGCTTCAGGTTTAAATTCAACGCATTGAGATAAATGAAAGCTGTCAGTTAAGATGTGACACATTTATATAGAAACATAACAAATGTGCCCTTGCATCTGCCTTAGAACAGAAAAACAAATGACCAAAAAAGCTGAACAGTGCTGTAGTTGAGTGAAATATACATGTAAATGTATACACAACACAGTACTTATTTACTTTTTTGAAATATATTCCATTTTAAAGTTATACAAACATTAAACACAATAACATTGCTGATTACCTTAACAGCTTAAGTGCATTTTAAAACATAACCTATAACTAGAACTGGGCTTCTACCACTGGTGCCTCACTAGCTTAATGCATGTTTGACATGCTTGAGGTTGGCCTTTAAGCCCTGCCAGCAGCCCCAAAAGTTACTTGTGGAGCTATTCGGAATTGCAGTGTCACTTGCATTCCCTGTATCAAATGAACTTTTTGAAGTTTTGATGTCTGGTGATGTAAAAGTTTTGTGGTGGTGCAAGTGTGTCTTAATCAGACTAACACTGTGTATGACTATTAACCTTCTGTTTCTTTGAGGTATGAAAAAATTCTCTTCTCAATGACAATATTCTGTATGTCCAAATAAGAATAATGGCAAGAGTATGCTTTGATAGTGTGTTTGTTGGAAGCCTGTATCAAGTAACCTACAATCAACATTTTCAGTTCATTCCAGCTACTCCATGCCAAACCCTTGGGTGTTTTGAATTGTGAAGTCCATGTTAATCTTAAAACCACTGTAGGAGTTGTAGATGGGGAGTCAGAGGCAATTGATGCAGGTATTATCTATTGGGAACCTCCTTCTGTGTCACTGTCATGTAGAAACTCAATGGAGGGACAGGGAGAGAATCCAACTGGGGGGACATCATTTGAGCCTGTTACAAATGCTAAGATGTCTCCCAGCTTCTTTCGTCCTTCCTCTAGAGGCATAGAAATAAGGTTGTTTAAAACAAGAAAATAGCTTAATGTTCAATTAGACAATAAGTATATCATTATTTAAGAACTGAGAAAGAGAAATGATGGCCCACATGGTGAAATTATTCAAAATCACAATGTTCTTGAATTTACCATCAAAACAAGATAAATAAAAGTGATTTAATCCAAAAATTGAGACATTACAATCAAACTAACTTATTTCAATTTTTCATGAATCTTAAAATCTGCTATGTCCTCCAAAACAGGTTTTGGAGGACCTGTCTGGCCCTTCCACTATGCTGCCAAACAGGGTTTTGGACAGGAAATTTGGTTCCACCATGAACCAGGCAAACAGCAACAGCCCTCCCAGCAATAAAGTATTTGTCTTCTTTAATAGCTGGAAAAAGAAAATAAAGCAAAAGAATACATTAGAGCATGTAACAGCTTGCACCCAAACAGAACACTGAATACATTGACAATCCGAGACCTTAAAAATTACAGTCAGCAGAGGTGTTTCTGCAAAATCACATTAAAAAACAACTAAATCCCAAATCCAAATAGGTTTGCTTTCAATATTTTCATCTAATGGTGAAAAGCAGGGTAATGAACTATCCCACTTTCCTATGTACAGTTGGACACTTACACACAGTTGTGCCCCAAAAGGAAGTGGGAAACATCACAGGAGTAATACTAGCTGCCAGTACTTGTCACAGCAGAAGAAAACAACTTTCTTTTCATTTTTGTAAGGTTTTTGCTAATATTTTCTGTATTAAGGGTGAGACAGACTACATAATTTGCAGCATCTCCACATTTTATCCGGAAGTCTAGCACATAATTATTTCTTCTTAGTTTGAATTTCTATTAGTTCTTGGGTGATTTTTGGCCTTAACACAGAAGATACTTTTTACACAGACTGTCGCTTCCATTTTTAAAACCATGTAAATTTGCACCAAACATGAATACAACCTTTGGCCTTTGTGCACTTGACTGGGGTTTGTGCTGTCGGTTTAGAGGTTTTCAGGTAAATGATCATTTTAAGCTGTTAATGGTACACCATTAACAGTTGGGTGTTCACTTAATGTTTATCTGTTTGAACCATGGTCTATAAAACACAAATATGACATTCAAATGAAAAAAAAAGTGATGAAAGTTACTTTTTTTTTTTTTTTTTTTTTACATGGCTCATCTTGTAACTATAATCTAAGACGCCATTTTGAAGGAATTCATTCATTATTCATCATTAAATGAGCCACTGGCTTTTAAATGGCTTGTAGTATTAGGAGCCCTTCCATCTTTCCTGGCATCAATAACGGCTGCTGCCCCACAAGCCTGCCAAAGCAGGGGTGGGCTATGCAAATTTGTGATTCTAGGTGTTCGCTTGATTTTTGATGAGGCCCAGTTGTGAAACAAAAGAAAGTTTTTCTGGTGACATTAATGGCCATAGAGAACCTAACTGACTAGTCAGGAGTATCACCATGTAAATAACATCTCAGACTGCAGCATCCATGCCAAAAATAGGGAAGTTCATGTGTGCATAATATTCGGAAGTTATGAAAACATACATTATTTGAAAACATACCTGTTCAATTCAGTGCCAATTTGAGGCTTCCCTCTCTTTGTTCAAACATTTCAGACTGTACAAGTGCTTTCATTGCCAGATGGAGAAATTCCCTTTTAGGCCCACCAAGGTCCACAGCCTCTTCACTCATGCCTTTGTCATTTGAAATCTTCACAGACATCCTGTGGTAGGGGTTGTAAGTTGTTAATTTAAATCTCCAGATAGCTCCATCCAATACAGATGCAGTTTATGTTAAGCCTGCATGCATCTCAGTGTTGATCTTTGCAGCAATCTCAGACAAAATTTATTCAACAGGAATCTCTTCAGATGAATTGGCTTTTCTGAAAATGCAATTGTAATAAAAAGATAAGTAGGAGTAACATAAATGCAAATATCAATTTTCAAGCCAAAATCCATTATGCTATTGTGGGGGTATTTGTGAAAAACACATACAACTTATCAGTAGACTACTTTCTATGTTTAAGGAGCTCGCCCCACAAGCTGTGAAAAAAATGTCTCATTTCAAATATTGATGATGATGCACAGTTTCATGCAGAAATCGGTATCACTGTTTTGCTATCTAGCAGTGGATGCAAGAAAGTCTACAAAACAATTAAATACATTGGTACCACTGAGTACATGAATGAACTTAACCTTTATGATAATCTGTTAGAATTAGATATTTGTAGGTACTGGTCAGAGTGTGAATGTAGCATGAGGGCACCCCAGCTTATGCATGGTTTTCCTTGCCTATGTATTTCTATAAGGTGGGTCCCCTAAGTGTTTGTTTTTTTCTGACCACCAAGTTCAAAATGAATAAAATATATCTAAAACATTTTAGTCTTTAAGTGGTGTCTTCAGATACAAATTTGGCTAGGTAGTAGAACACAGACAGATTCTGTTGTTTTCCATCAGGTTACAAATAATGCAGAACAGCTTTCTCCAGGAAAACACCCAGGTCAGAGTCAGAAAGTAAAATTATTGTAAGTAGTAAAAGCAGTGGTTTAAGTGAAAAAAGTGCCAATACTCCCCTTATTTGCGATTTGCATGTTGGTGTGGGTATTGACTCATAAGTGCCAGTACTGCGTAACAATGAATACTAGCCCAAATAAAACACTTGCTACCAGCAAGTTGTTTGCAAATGTTAACTGAAATCTGAGTCATGTTTTTGTGATTCCAGTTCAAGTGCAACTCACTGGTATGTCCACCTACAGAGTTTTAGGCAAGACAGTGAGAGGGTTGAGAGCAAGCCAAGTAAAAACAGAGACCGCAGCCTCCACCACACTACACAGTCCCCCACATCAACATAGCTCACATTGCTGTATCTTTCTACAATGCTTCATTCTGGAGATATTGGCCAAAATGTGATTTTTGAACTTTGAGTGACCTTGACCTTCATATTTAATCAGCTCATTCTTCACTCATTAACAGTCCCTCCATGAAGTTTCATCCAAAATTCCTCCATTAGTTTTTAGTTACCTTGCTGACAAAAAAAAAAAAAACAGAGGCAAAAACATAACCTCCACCCATCTTTGATGAAAGAGGTAAGAAAAAGAAAACATTTTGTTATGAATCATTAAAATTGAGTTGTTTTTTTTTTTTTTTTTTAAATATTTAGTTCAAAAACATAAACACTGTCATATACTATATTACATGGCTTCTCATTTTCTATTGTTTACTTAAACCTTATTTGAGTGGATTTAGGCAGTTATTTTTAAACACAGCTAACCAGGTTAGGATGCAACCCAATGGCAGAAGTCTGAGAGGCTAACAGTAATGAAAGGGGCCATCCAGATACTATCCAGTACAGCAAAAATAGTGAGAGGATGGCAAAATAACATTCTTCAAAAAGGGTGATCAGAAGGCCATATTTTGCTATGTATAACTGATTGCTGTACTCAAAGATTTAATTCATGCTGCATGTGTTGTATAATAACAATAAAACAAAATCTGACCCTGTAACATTACCATCATTTTTGTTATTGTAGAAGGCTAATACTTGGCTAGCTAGCTACTTACTAACATTGGGTTTTTAGCAGGCTAATGTAGGCTATATTACATTCCTTGGCTATTTTAATACTAACAGGGTTTGAAGGGGGACACTTTTCTGAAGCATCAAAGAACATAACCTTTGAACATTGTAGAAAAAAACTCACCTTTGTCTTCTTCTGGGCTTCTATGCCCCAAAATACGGGCACGTGTTGTGTTGAGCAGACTGGATGACAGAATTTGAGAATTCCCTGCTGAGTTTGGAGCTGCTGGGTTGCATGATGCTGTGTGATCCCAATAGTTGAAATAACCCAGTTAGCTCTCTTTCCCCATTTGGATAAATAGTGCTTGATTCTTGACTTCTGTTGTTTTCCACAACTGTTGCAATGGCATTGATCACAGAAGGAGATGTAAGCAGATTCTGAAGCTGCTGCTGGTGGTTGGTGTGCCACTTTGTGATAGCAACTTCCGTTTAAAGTACATTGCCTTCCAGATACATACATACTCAATCACAAACATACATACATTCATACTCAACCACACACTAGGCCTGGGCGATATGACCAAAATCTTATATCCTGATATAGGTCATTTCATATCCCGATAACGATACCTATCCCGATAAAGCACATTTTAATTCAATGAATAAATAGTTGGTCCATGACAGCGGTGGAGAGTTGGAGAGCTGACAACAACTACAGTCATTACGTTACTTCAAGTGCAATAAAAGCTTTGCAAGTAAAAAAAACAACCAAGAAGAGTAATTCCAATGATGAAAAATATTGCCATAGTGTGTGATTTGTGACACAACGAAATAAACGATAGAGCATAATATGAAACGACAGACATTTTCTATCATCACACAATATATATCATCATACTGCACAGCCCTACCACACACATACATGCATACTTATGCAAACACACATACATACCAGGCAAAAGCATATATACAGACAGGTGACAAATAAAAGGAAAAACAATCATAAAATGTCTTGATAAGGTGTTGGGCCACCAGAACAGCTTCAATGTGCCTTGGTATTGATTCTATGTCTCTGAACCGTACTGGAGGAATGAACACATTTCTTCCAAAAGATAGTCCCTCATTTGGTGTTTTGATGATGGTGGTGGAGAGTGCTGTCTAATACATCAGTCCAAAATCACCCATAACTGGGTTGAGATCTGGTGACTGTGAGGGCCATAGCATATGATTCACATCATTTTCACGCTAATCAAACCATTCAGTGACCCCTTGTGCCCCATGGATGGAGGCATTGTCATCCTGGAAGAGACCACTTCCATCAGGATAGAAATGTTTCATCATAGGATAAAGGTGATGACTCAGAACAACTTTGTATTGATTTGCAGTGACCCTTCCCTCTAAAGGGACAAGTGGACTCAAACTGTGCCAACAAAATCCTCCAAAGCATAACAGAGCCACCAGATCACTGTAGGGGTCAAGCATTCAGACCTGTACCGGTTTTTCCTTTTATTTGTCACCCGCCTGTGCATACTCATGCACAAACATACATTCTGACACACATATATACACACATACACATACATATATATATGTGTATGTATATATATATATATAAATTTAGCACAATAAGTAAGGAAATTTGTGTTTGGTAGATTATTTCTTTGTTGTAACAATGCTTCTTGGCAATAAATCTTATACCCTTGGAAAGCCTGTTTATTCCCCTTTTAAATGGTGCCACATTTGTAAGGAGCATGCATTTGTGGGATGAGCGGCAGAGCTGAGTATGTGGGTTTCACCCATGAAAAATATGCCAAATCTTCTCTGCCAATGCCAAACAGCGTATTCTGCCATTGACTCGTTTGGTGGATTGGATGATTGAAGTTTGAAGACACAAGACATTTTGGCACTTTTAACAATTTATTCATTTAACAAACAGGAGCCTCAGTAGCGTGTGGAAGAACCATACACAGCCGCAACAGCCTGGCGCCTCCTCCTCATGCTGGTCACCAGCCTGGTCACACACTGTTGTGGGATGGCATCCCATTCTTCAACCAGCATTTGTCGCAAGTCAGTCAACGTGGTTGTGTTGGTCACTCTGGCACGAACAGCATGCCCAAGCTGATTCCACAAGTGTTCAATGGGGTTGAGGTCGGGACTGCTGGCAGGCCATTCCATCCTCTCCACTCCCAAATTCTGGAGGTAGTCTCTGATTAACCCCACAAACTGACAAATGCTGGTTGAAGAATGGGATGCCATCCCACAGCAGTGTGTGACCAGGCTGGTGACCAGCATGTTGAGGAGGTGGTGCCAAGCTGTTGTGGTTGTGTATCGTTCTTCCACACGCTACTGAGGCTCCTGTTTGTTAAATGAATAAATTGTTATATTGCCAAAATGTCTTGTTTCTTCAAACTTCAATCATCCAATCCACCAAACAGGAGTCAATGGCAGAATAAGCTGTTTGGCATTGGCAGAGAAGATTTGGCATATTTTTCATGGGCGCAACCCACATACTCAGCTCTGCCGCTCATCCCACAAATGCATGTTCCTTACAAATGTGGCACCATTTAAAAGGGGAATAAACAGGCGTTCCAACGGTATAAGATTTATTGCCAAGAAGCATTGTTACAACAAAGAAATAATCTACCAAACACAAATGTATGTATGTATGTATGTGTATGTATATATATTTATATATATATATATTTATGCATATATTGTGCAAGTAAAGTATTCAATCTGGTTGTTTTCTTGGGGTACCACAACATAAACAGGATCAAGGGCAAGTATTACAAGGAGTGTGAGAACAAAAAAAGACAAGGTCGATGATGAAATTCAGAATCTGAAAATTCAATTCCACACTATTTCATACTTCATTTCATTGTCATTTATTCATTGAATTTGTTATTCTTTGTTCATTCATTACCATTATTGTTAAGCAGGAAACTGAAAGGAAAGTAGATTAACTGATTGCAACTGATAACATAATGTACCAGTACCCTACATAGACTGGCTGTGGTGAAGCATAACATATGAGGGTATAGCCTACACTACATTTGGCAGGGAAAGAAGAAAATCTGGTTCTGCTTGGAAAGTGAGCATGCACCAAATGTTCCTAAAAAGTCTTGCATGAAGCCATTTGAGGCTTTATGGATATATCTGAATAAATGAGTGTCAGTAATGACACTGAGGTAACCGTTTCTGTAACTACTTAATTGTTGATAAGGTTTGTTGACCTTCTCATTCCTGCTGATGAGCATACCTGACGATTGCCTCTCCCAGCATTGAAACACATTTTGGCAAAATAATAAATCAAAACACCCCATACAGGGAACTGCCGCACAAGTACTCACATACCACCTTTTCACAATAATATACTGACTTGAGCTGGTTGATAAAATATTTACAGATATATGGCCCTGCTTTCTCAGCAGAACTGGTTAAACCACATTTTGGAACACCACGACATCGAAATCAAATTTTACTGTACCTACTACAATTCTGATTGTAAAGGCAAATATTTCTGTTGCTAAAAACAGAGCATGTTTCAGTTCTCCAGCTTAACCTTCCTCTCCCCCCACTCCATCTGCCCTTATTCCATCTCTCCCACTGCACCTCCCTCCCTGCCCCTCACTGGCAATTCAGCATGATCTTCTGCATACTGAGTCCCTGTCAGCACTTTGGGAACGTAAACACTTTCTCCAGTTGCCAAGGCTTGCCAAGACACCTGTCCAACAAACCATATGTTCTCATCCTGGCACAGAAGAGACAAGAGATGTAGCAAAACAGGGAGAATCTTAAGGTGTACATTACTTTCACTCCCTCTTTACCAGCCTTAAAATACAGCATGTTCATACACTAAAACATTTCAGTGATGGCTGCCAACAGCATGCATACTGGAGCCAAGCTGAAGGGCAGCCAAAGAATGCATGCTCAGTGGTTGAGATGCACATGCTGGGTGAGGGTCACATGCTTAACTCACGTGAGAAAACCCAAAATGTTTAAACTCAGCTCAAAAATTCCATCTGTGGCTCAAGTTCCTCGCCTGGTAATAAACCTATTTGATACAGCTGCTTCATTTGGGTAAGTATGAAAGATGCTACATATATTGTGATTGTTTGTCTGACCATAAGGTCAGCACAACTCTGGTGGACACGCATCACTTAGAGCTTTCAAGTCAATAACTTTAGCATGTCACGCAAAAAACCTAAACAAACAAACCAAAAAAAAAAAAAAAACAACCATTAGAAGAAAAATCTAAGTCAGCAGGCGTGCATTGTATGCTTTCTTCAACATCAGCAGCATTTAACCTACTTTGAAAAAACAGCTTGTGGGGCAGACCAGACCCAGCACAGAGTTGCTTAACAAGCAAAGGTTGGGAGAGCAGTTTAGACAGATGGTAAAAAAGAAGATAAAAATAGATTTGATTTTGATACATTACAGGGTAGGTATGATGTGAAGAACTGAGAATAACATGGGTTACTGAAATTGTTAAGCTTGGTGGGAGCTCAGTATGCAGAGCTAAGCACTGTCTGTATCTGTAGCCCTTGGGTGTTTTCTCTTATTTGATTTCTTAAGAGTAAACAACTGGAAAACCAGAAAATGCTCACCTTTCATTTCAGCTGACCCATGTGCTTATCAGATGAACCCAAGCGGAAGTCTTAAAGACTTGAGTCCCTCTTTCAACAACATATTCATTCTAAAACTTGCGGTTATAGAAGAATAACATCCAGCTAGAAAAAGGCTGAACAGAAATCATTACAGACAGAATTATACAGTGTTTCATACAGTAAATCGTAAGTGAAGTAAATTTGCCATGGTCAAACAATCAAGTTCTTCTTGGTGACATGGTGTCACTCAAGGCTGAGAGGGAATCTGATTGGTGCGTCTAGGAATTTTAATGACACAAAAAGGTAGCACTAAGGCATCCACAAGAACAGCCAGATGATATCTTCTCTGTTTCAAGTATCTGTAGTCACGACAGGCAACAACTGATTTCCATTCAGATGAAAGTAAGTAGTTGATAGGGAACCTAGGTGACTGACAATACCAGCACTCTGACTCTTCCCTCCATAACTGTTCCTTTCCTCCTGCACCAGATGTTCTGTCTGCTGTCAACCTTGACAAATTTGACGTATCTTGTTCGCAGCGTTTACAGTGCTTTTGATGACCAGCACTAATTAGCTTGGATATTATCCCACTACATTGTCTTTTCCCCAAGAGCCACATTGCAGTTATTCCACTATTTCAGTTAGAGTTGGCAGTGACACATTTGACACAGTGCTCTTAAAACAAGTTTTATTATCGCCAAATGGTTAGGTTTTGCAAAAGGTGGCATAGAAATCAAGCAAGGCAGCTGCTGTTGCTGTTGAAATGAAGAGGAACCCTGCATTTCAACAGTAAATGCCAACATGTATTATCAGTTTTTCTCTCTTTACTTTGGGTAACAGCTTCCTACATTTCCTAAAACTATGAAACATATCCCACAGCTAGCAAGTAAATACTTGAGAACACCTTTTACCATGTGATCTACAATACATTAGAAAATATAGTCAAATCTACCATTTATCAATATTCAAAGTGATTATTATCACAATATCATAAGCTAAAGCCAAAATTTTATTTTCAACAGTTGCCACAAATATCAGAGAAAATGACCCTCTCCAAATTTATAGTATGGCCTGGTAACTGCCTCAGACAAAATGAGTACAAACTATAACCTCTGACACTGTCCTAAAACTCCCAAGAATTACCAGATAAACACAACAGACCACACAAAACATCACTTTATGCACCTAGTATTCAAAGGCTTTGTCTTTCACAATCACTACAGATTTCAACAGGCGGTTCACACCAATGTAGTTTTACAGCTTATCCCAAACAGAACCAGGACTATAAAAAAGAAGGTTGGATGGGTGCAAAGCCATAAGCCTACTCATGCAAAGGTCGTAATTGGTTTGGCTCCACTCTGTTCTGACATGCCTTGTAGTTAAAATATTCAGCCAGGCTTCAAATGCAATAGTCTAGGTGGGGGGGGGACCAATTCTGTTGTTTTCACACTGGGCTTTTAAACACCACACAGTTAAACGCTATGTAAATGGATGTCACAGTGATGCTAGTAAACACAAAGCTTGGGTCCTAGGTGAACCCAGGTGTATTGAATAACCTGCCATGTCCCTGCACTTTGTCCTTTCCTGCCATAACATTGTATCCAATTAGTTTACAAGTACAGTAGTTACCAAGAGTGTTGCTAACACTAGTATCTTAATCCATTTTTCAGGTAAACAGATGTCCTGCGAAACCTTGTGGGTAACATTACAGGTTTATAGACTGAATAGAGACAGGCCTGCTGCCACCTCATACATGAACAGCAGAAATGAAATAAGATTTATTATTATTAAAATTATTAAAAGTATGTGTTACACATTTAGTGTCTGAACTTATTCACTGATAGTTCATTATGCATGGACACTGGAGGACATTTGCACCTACTGTTAAACCCATCGTACACTGCAGATATATTGAGGAACAAATGTGCAGTCTCTCAAACTTTATTGCAAACCATTCTGTTGGTAAGTTAGTTAGCTACGTTAGCTATTTATGTTTAATGGAGCAGCTAAGCGTTAGCGTTAGCTTGACCAGTACATCCACCTGCCCTTTGTCTCTTATCTCCACTGTTTGTCTTTTCTGTGGCAACGTGTACATTTATATTAAATTTAGAAAACTGCATCGGCTCACAGGGCCGAACCGCCCCACTATCAAGCAGCACAAGCATTGGCTAACTATATCAGCTAGCCTGAAATCGAGTAAGCATTTCAGAAAAAAACCGCAAACTTTCACACAGACTTCGCTGTTTTCACGCATGCTGGATTAGTTTGTTTACACTTTGTTCGTGTTCTTCTAAATATACAAAAGCTTGACAATATTTTATCGTTTGATAGAGAAGTTACAACGTCGAACGCAGGTACAAACTATGAAATTGCTACGATGCTAACGCTAGCTAGCTTATGCTAACAGTTAGCGCTATCTTAGCTATCAACCATCCCGTTTTAACCAGTGGTCCAGGCTAGCGCTAGCGGCTAACATTAGCTAGCAATTAGTTGCTAGCGTACGACCGCTGGTAGTCATTTCCCAATTACTAACAATAAGAGAAGAATACACTGACATTACAAACACATTATGGTCACCAGTCCAAGTCAAGGTTGAAGTCCACCAAACTCACCGTCTTGCAGATTAGCATTAAACGTTGTCCATTCCCCTCAGTAGCTCGCTAACACTACAGCCAGGCCTCCCCCCCTCTCCAGTCCAGATGTGTCAGACAGTTGCTGCTGCAATTTTTTGCATCAACAGGAAGTGTTCTTTTGGCTCTTTGCATTCATTCTATCAATGTGTTTTGCAGCAGCCCCTCCCATGCTCATGTCAGTGTAATGTACTGAGACATAATGTTCTTAATGCACGACGTGATGGGAGGACTTAAATGTGAAGTAGCCGGTCTCCAAATTGTTTCAACAAATAACGTGGTTACAGTCTTATCTCCTGACTACACCCATCCAAGTATACGTCTGCTTTCACTTTACAACACTGATGGCGGGAGAAAGCACTAAAACTAGTGCGGGTTATCAAATATATTTGTTCTCCTGTTTTGTTAATGTTCTACTTACTGTAACACTATTTTCGTTGTGTGCGCGCGCGCGTGCGTGTGCGTGTATATGTGTGTGCTTGATTTGATGTTCATTTTCGGTTGTTGTATTTCTGTATCTTTAAACTGCTTTAAAACGATTTTTATCATGTTGATAAAATGCTTTCATGCTGATGTTAGCACCATGAAAGGTGCTATATAAATAAAATGGACTATTCTTCATTGAAATCTGGGTTGACATAAATCCTTATTGCCAGCTTGTGCACCATGACCCCCACAACAACCACACACACACATTTATCTTTCTAATAGGAACTGTTTTTATTTATTACAACTAATCGATTAGTCGATTGAAAGATATTTGCAACTATTTTGATAACCAATTAATCATTCAATTAATTTTTTCTAGCAAAAATGCTGAATATTGTCTGTTTCCAGCTTCTTTATATTGAATATTTTCTGTTTTTCTTTGTCATATATGATAGTAAACTGAATAACAAGTCATTTGAAGAAGTGACCTCAGGCTTTAAGAAATTGACAGGCACTTTTTACTATTTTAATGACCCAACAATTAATTGGTTAATTGAAAAAATAACTGACATTAACCAATAATGAAAATAATTGTTACTTGCAGCCTTAATTTCAAAGCAATACACCCTGCAAGGGCCTGAGGGCAGCATTTGGTTATCAACACAAGACAACCAGAACTGTGCTATTGCACCCCATAAAAAAAATTGAGTTGAGTTAAGTCACTGTTACACTTTCAAAGGCGTTGGTTAAGTATGACCTCATGAGCAGCTTTGATAGTCACATATTAGTTTGGTTTTTCAGTCATGTGCTGTGGTTGATAAAACTTTTTTGGAAAGGAGTTGTATAAGCTGTTTTTATGGACACATTCTGTCTCTCACTTCTTCAAAGACACCACAAAGGGGCGCCAGAGACTAAACTGATGATAAAAACATAAACTTTGCATCAGATTCCACCCTTTCATTAAAATTAACAGCTCTCAAAAGGTTGAGAGTCACACAGAAAATATGCTATTCAACCAATCAGATGTCATCACACAATAAAGTGAAAAATAAATTTAAGTGGTGAAGAAAAACATATGTATTTATTTATTTATTTTTTCAACACAATGAGCCACCTGTTTGTGTGGTCTTTGGTTGTCTGGTCTTTAAAACGTTGGTTACGATTTGTATATTAACTTTGTGCACAACAATTGACTGAGCACTGGAAAATGAGTAACATTTTGCAGGATTAAATGCAGGACTTTAGGAGGAAGTATTTCCTCCAGACAGTGGGGAAAATATTCTAATCTGATCATCTGCATAGTTGTTCCCTTAATCCAATAAAACTACAAAAAATAACACAATGGAAATACTGTAAGTGTAAGCTGCATGCAGGATCTTGAGAAAAAACAGGACCTAAATTTAGCTTCATGGTCATGTTTGACCATCACTCCATGTAGGCAAAGATGCTTGTTTGCTGTAATAATCTCTTTTATGTAAACCTTAGAGCTTTGAATAAAAATATAGAGCACTGTAAATATCATTATTTATAAGCACTTTGCACTTTAGCAAAAGTTAGAATTACATACATTAATATAATAATAATAATAATAATAATAATAATAATAATAATAATAATAATGTACATTTCATAATGTTTTAAACCAGTGTGCAGTCTTGTTTTTTTATTTTGACCTCAACCAGTAGCTATAGTTCATGTCTACATTTTATTTTATTTTTACTCTTTAAGTATAACAGCTCTTTTAAAAAAATTGTATATGCAATGTTTTATTTGACTGAGCATTGTTTTTATATATTTTAGGGTGTGTGTTTTTCTGTTGGTAGAAGGAACAGGTAAACTCTTGTCTGCTGTCTACTGTTATGGGCACTTTATCAGCAATACTTGTAGTGGAGAGGAATGAATGTGTGCTGTGTGTGTTTCTTTTTTTTATCGAGTGTGAGTGACAGGTTGGCAGCTCAGGTGAATATCTGACCTAATCTGTGTGCAGGTGGGTGATCAGCATAGAGAAAGGAATCGCTTTGTCATTGCACGTGCTTCTTGTTAAACAAGTCACCCCTGTATTCTCGACCGTGATTTGCTTTTTTTTTTTTTTTTGCTTTTTTTTTTTTTCAGGAGATTGATGCACAACTGAAGGTGCAGCCAAGGTATGGTGATTAGAGATGGTTTTGTTGATCCGCGAGAATGATCATGGTATTGATAACATTTCAAACAAACTCATAATCAAAGGGTTTCCTGTTGAAGTTGTAATCTTTCCTCAAATGGGGCTTTGTTACCTCAGTGTCATTTGGTTGACCAGGAATTATTTGGTGGTAAGCTAATGGGGCTGGTTCTGAGTGGTGCAGCGCCAGGGATCGTATAGGGGCTCCAGGTGGTGTGGCCTGGGGCTCTGATGTGCTGCTCCTTTTTAATCCCAGATGACATTGCAAAATCCCCAAACCCCCTGCTCCTGTATAAGACTGTATAGGAGCGGAGACCAGATGATTTGTTTAAAGAGCACATATCATGTATCAAACTGAGGGAATAAGGAGCTCCACTGTTTAATGCTAAGCCTGAGACCATAGGTTATATTTGATATGAATTTGTCCATTGTCTGCAAAGGAGATTTATTTGATTCTGGTCATATTCTATAATAATTTGTTTATTGTAAATTCAGATTTTGTATTGTGAATCACAGTTTCTCTGATTTTTTTCCATTAACTAAAATTCTTTTTTTTTTTTAAAAATCACATAATAGCATCTTCTATGGAGTATGTAGTTTTTGCAGTTTTATTGCAATATTAAACATAGAAAAAGTCCACTGCAGTCAACAAATACCATCCTAACTGTGGTTTGTTTGGTAATGTAGAATAAGTAGCCCAATTTTTAAGCTTAACATGAATAACACATTGTCTTCTACATGTGCCAAGAGTCCCAGAATACCTTGGCTGTCAGTGCCAGGGAGAACAATGGTCTCCCAGTGCTCCCGTCCAGAAATAGTCTATAGTTCACTGATGGAGAACATATTTCCCAATAGCAGGTGTCTGAGTCAGTCAGTGCCTGATCCTCACCGTGACTGTAAATGAAAGGGCCAGCTCGTCCAGGTGCGGGAGCACCTCTTTGGCCCTCTCAGGTTTCTCCTTGAGCTTTTTGTAGAAGAATGAACAAGAGAAATATTGACATTAAACTATGTGTATTACCATTAAAAAGCATATGCATCATTCACTTCTAAATATGACGAGGACAATCTGCTCTCTGAAGCTAATGACAATTATCATTAGGAGTGACATGTGTAGGTAACCATGTAAGTGACAGTTTCGCTTTTCAGTCCGTGCTTTGTATTGGACAGAGAGTCGAAACAACCTGCTATAAAACTATAAAAGCAAGCACAAACGCAAGCTTATGAAATTTTTATATTCTACAATCATAGTCAGTTTGACATATCTTCATTTCATTTTGAAATCAGCTGGGCTCCAACCGTAGCCAATCAAGACAAAACGTCAAAAGCAAAAGAGAGTTTTACCAGTAAGTACAATAAGCGCTTGCATTGCAAGGATAATGAGCTCTCAGATGTGTCATATATTTGCCTGAGAAATTAAGCCAATTTGTGGAAATGGTGGCCTGGGGTTGAGGGAATACAGAGTGGCTTGTAAAGATGAGTGATATCTGGCACAGCATGAAGAGAATGAGAGGTGTGCTGCCCGGTGCTTAGCTCAAATGAAAGCTCTGATTAGTGGAGCAAAGATCAAAATGACAGAGCGGTGGAGGCTTCAGCTGGGCCTTTGTTATTGATAAGTCTGTCATCTCTGCTGATATTGGAGCAGTAATGGCAGCTGATGATTAGGCCACTCCTGAGCTATTAACTACATTTCTTATCCTTTTACTGGGGCCCAAGAGAGCCTGTTAGAGAGACAAAGGCATCCTTTATGAGACTGGCTTCTTAAACGGCATCCACCTGACCTAAAAGGCACAACTGTTACGTCTTTCTGCCAGGCCAAAGAAGTCGGGGACGAGATACATGTCAGAGGTCGCAGTGTGCTGCTGTTTGAAATGAAGGGGTTCTGAGTGAGTAAGCTGCTGAAAGAGGGCTGCAGGAAAATTACAGAAAATTGGCTGTTTTGTCAACATTTCATCAGAAGATTTACAGAAAGCTGACCCCGACCCTTTCTCTCCCCCTCTTTCACAAGGCTAAGGAGATTGAGTGGGTCGGAATTGACTGACAAACAAATCTCTTCTTTATTTCTTTCTCGCTTTCTCTTTCCCTCTCTAGAAGTGATATTCAATATGATCTCTTTTTAATGATCCTAAGTGGCTGAAATTACATATCCTCAACACATATTGTTGAGCTTGTTTCAGTTTTATTCCAGGGCACACTAAGGGCATAAAAAGTAATTATCGAAATGTTTCAACTCTCCAATGAAAAGAATAATATGCCATTCATTTTGTATTATTATACCGAAGTGTACAAGGATCCAGCGCATTCATTTTAATATTTAGCTGTTTTATATAATTGTAAGGTATGACAGCATCAGAGGATTACCATGTTTGGCCCAGGAAAGATAAAAAAGGTAATATATTTAAGTCAGCTTGCAAGTGTACTAGATTGCATACAAGCTTGTTTTGGGCCCAGCATTTCCATCTTCAGCTCTATGCTTTGTCTCTGACCTCAGCTCAGCCTTGGTATTTCCCAACAAAGGCCAACAGGAATCCTAGGCTTGTTGATTTAGCCCCCAGTGGCCGGAGGCAAAGCATCTTTCATTAACATCTAAAACCTCAGGAATGAGATACTGGCCTCACGATAAGATCTGGTAATGCAGTAACATGGAATTATGGAAGAAGAAAATTGCCATTTTGTATATAAGCACCTGTGATCTCCCATGAAAGCCCCCTGTTCCCCGGGTTGGGTCAGTCCCAGGAGAGGAGAGGGTCCTGGAACCCAATCCATCCTGCAGAGGAGAGATTTTCAGGCTGAGGGCCTAGAGCAATGGAAGGTGCTGCTGTGGAAGGCCGGCTCAGAGTAGCAGACAGTGATCCTGTGTGCCTGCCAGAGAAAATCATCTCCTACCCACAGGAGAAATGCTCTCCTGTTCGCGGTTCTGTTTGTGGTCAGCAAATGCTTTAAGGTCAATACAAAACATTTATGAGACACTCCAGAGGTATTGTCACAGTACTTTATCAGTTTACCAGTAAGTGTGGACAAATCAGAGAGTCGCTGTGAGAATATGGGAGTTCTCGTTTCCTCCATTGCTCTTAGAAAAGTATGTCAGCCCTGCCACTTTTAGAAAGGTGTTTCTTTATCTGAGCCTCTGTGGAGAGAGCATGTCAGAAACAACAGAGTTATGTAGCATTCTGACATTTTGAAAAAGTTGGATACCCTGTTACTATACACTAAGGTCAAGTTCTGAATCCTCCAGAGAGCCTGGAAAGAATGCAGGTGTTCTGCCTGCAGCAAACGGCCCGGAGAAAGGAAAAAAAAAACAGTCTCTCTTCACCATCCCTGAGCCTTGTTTATCCTGCAGCCTGTGCACAGGCAAAGCTGTTCACATGGCAATCGCTATGATGAATTTTCCAATATCTCTGCTTTGCAATCTTGGCATGTAAAACTTATTGGTCATTTACACATCATTATATCAAAGAAAAATCTATTGGAAGCTAAGCCAAGGATTTCTTCATTTCATCCAAAACTGTATGCAGGAGGTTCTGTAGGGATTTTACAGAGAATGGTTTATCTGATTTTCCCAGGCTTCTTATAACCTTGGCTGTAAGTTTGAATGGCCAGTTGTCTTAATTTCAAAACTAGTTCTAACGGCTGGCAATGAGCATTCAGGGTAAAACCGATCAACTGGAAAGACTGTGGCTGGAAGGAAGGAAAGAAGAAAGAAAGGAGGGAAGGAACTGAAGGAAGGAAAGAAGGAAGGAAAGGAGGAAGGAAGGAAGGAAGGACGGAAGGAAGTGAAGGAAGGAAAGAAGGAAGGAAGGAAGGACGGAAGGAAGTGAAGGAAGGCAGGAAGAGAAAAGTCTTATTGTGGCAAAACTGATGTGTTTTTGTCTCCTCTGGATAGTTTCTTCATCACCTCTTTAAATTTTAAAGCATTTGGCACGCAGCCTGTGGCAGGTTTCTCTTGAGGAAGCAGCAAAGCAATGAGGGTCAATGGCGCCATAAATCTTAGACTGTCAACTTTGGAATCTGACATGGACACTTGAGATATGCATATTTAATAGAACATTCATGTCAGTGTGACTTGAATGTCCAAGTGAAATGCATTTTATATGAAGAGAACTGTTGCTAGATGCTAACAAGTGAGAACAAAGCTGCATATCCGCAGGGGATCCTTATTGCTGAGGGATCCTTATCTTGTGTTTTCCTGTGATGCAAAATGGATAACATGCGTAAAACGGCACATAAGTCCTGCCTTTGGGTTTCGAAAGGCCTGGGGGGAAAGAGAGCTGGCAGCCATGTTTTTGCACCTCATTCCAGAGCAATGCAATAAGTGACATAACTCTGGTCTTAACGTAAGAATGAGACTTGCACTCAAAGACGAGCTCTCTCCCTTCAACCTCTGTCCTCCCTCTCCTCTAGATCAGAGGTCTGCGTTACAGTACTGTATGCCCTTATGAGTTAAGCTTTATTGAATACATATTGTCTGCCCTTTAAAGCAGTATATTTCGGGGCCAAAACACAGCAGGTGCTTAGTCCTGTATAATCAAGAAGAAAGCCTACTGTGCATGTCCAAACTGACTGCATCTTCAGACGCTTTGATTTTCTTTCCCAAAAAACAGCATGCACAGTACTTTTATAGTATGCATCATAAGAGGGCTCTGTCATTTGGCCTTTATTTCATGAAAACTATTAAACAACAGGATATTTTATGGTTCATGTTTATGGTGCAAGAACTTGCAGCCCAGTTGTCTAATTGTTGATTGTTGACAAAATAAAACAATCATTTTCTGTACCAGAGTCTAAAACAAAAAAGCTCCATATAGCTATATATATACATATATATAATGTAAATAGTTTCTGGCAACAGAGAGGGGTATAAGTTCAAGACAATATTTGGAGGCTAGGAGACTGACAGTAATTCAATTAGACAGGAATCCTCACCCGTTCTGTGGGTCAAAGTTATCCATGTTAATCAGTAGAGACCGGAGACATATAAGCTGCTGGTTTCCTGCTGGGGCTCCTCTGTCTGACTGTGCAGTGTGTTACCACGGTTTGCATTTAATATGAAAAGTTGTGTCAATACAAACTCACCATTATACATGCATGTCATTTAGGGATGATTATTTAAACCTAAGCTTTAAAATATTAACTATTACTCATGTAAGGCATTCATGATTTCATCAGTATTGATTTATAAATTATTGGCAGACCGTTTGTTTCTTTGAAATGCAGTTTCAATATGTTGAGAGTTTTTTTTACTGATTTATTTAATTATTATTGATATGGAGCAAATGTTAGATATTGTATATAAACAAATTGGAAATTGTCAAATTATATATAAAGTTCTTTTGTTATCAATATAACATAATCATCCAATGCAATCGTATGAAGTAAGATTTACTAACAATAAAATATGTGTAATTATGCACTCTGAACAGATTCTATAAAATGTATTACATAAATGTTTATGTATTTAATAAATTAATGGATTATTTGCCATGCCATTCAGATTTCATCACAGTCAGTGATCCATGAATCTTTACTTACCATATCATAAAGTAAGTATTATCAATTACTATATTCTAAAATATATTTTTTTTCTGAAGGTTGAGTACAGGATAAAATAGCCTTATCCCAATAAATTAATAAATCACATTTTTATTAAAGTGGCAAAATACATCACTTTTATTTTCAGCATTTCTTTTAATGAGTCAGGTGGTCATGACATCATTTAGTCCATACTGACAATCCATTATGCAACACTCACTTATGCATCATTTAAGCTTAAAATTGTCGTTTGTGTTGCTGCCTTATATCCAATTTAATTGTAAATTTAAATGAAGAAGCTCCTTTAGTTTCTTTTGACGTTAGCGCACATTTCCTTACCCTTCCACGTTGTGGCAAGTTGTGTCATGGTCTTGTTATTTTCACAATCTGACAGCAAACTTTCCTACCAAGCCTATGTGGTTAGCGTGATAGCATGTGGCAATCATTGTAAAGGATCTTAAAGACAGCAGCTCCTCCTCTATTTTCCATAAAGTGTTGATACTGAATGCTTCAAGAGAAAGAGAGCGACACATGTGAATATAGAAATAGCGTTTCAAATGGTATTCTGAACAAGTCCAGTTTGGTACCAGAGTGAGCTGTGACCCTCAGAGTGCCAATTTAAGAATGCGGCTGTCGTCTGGACATTTTACACCCTGGGAGATGTCTGCAGAAAGTAATTACTTCAACCAGAACGCTGTCAGCTTGGCTAGAAGCAAATGATCTTTTGTCTGAAAACAAAAAAAGTTAGTATATCAATTATTTAGACAACTCAGATTGGAAGTAGTAGGGGAGGATATTGGTAATTCCTTTTGAAATGCGTAACCACAAATTAATAAAATGTTTCAACATGGGATAAACTGCATGGAGATGCTGGTTACTTCAATCAGGCACCTACCTGCAGCCTCCCCACTTCAAGAACAGGTGGATGCAAACAAACACACAGCGAGAGAGGACAAGAGCCAGAGCTGTCATCCTGACTTTCAGATGAAGTGGGGGATTAGGATAGAGGTGAAAGCATGCTGAGGACCATGGTGACAGCAGATGAAGGGAGATAGCGCAAACTCTTGTGGAATTCACAAGCATTCAGGCAGAGAGGGGTGGGTTGGAGCGTTGCTACGAGAGCACTGAAGTGCACCCAGAAGTATTTTTGGTAATGTAAATTTCATCACAAAATGTCTATAGTGATGATTGAGTGAGTTCCGCCGCAGAGAAAATTATATTTCTGGAAAGATCTGAAAGGTTAAATATGCTTTTCAGATGACAAAGTCCTCTGGGGAGCATAACAGATTGCTGACAATCTCTCTCTGTTTTGAACTGTCATGAAATCATGTACCGTGTGTGTGTGTGTGTGTGTCTGTGTGTCTGTGTGTGTGTGAGACCAGAAACCCAGTACACCACCAGTCGAGCTACTGACAACACTGATATTAATACGAAGAAAATGATGTCTTACAAATTGTAGCTTGTGCTCAGGGTATTCCTGTGTGTGCATGCATGCATGTGTGTGTGTGTGTGTGTCATATGTCTGTCCTGGTGTTATGGCTGTGCAGGAATGTGCTTTTCAATGTGTTTCTTCTCCTGCCGGGTCTGGCTGCGGTGGTCCTGCGGCACCAGCCATTCGTCCACAGACACGCTGACTAGGCCAGGCCGGGCTCAGGTATCTCCACTAACCTCCCCTTTGTCCTGCTTTAAAATAGGCTCTTTTGTCTGCTGTTTTCTGCAGGTCATTGTGAGGAGCGCTTCTTAGTGTCAGCTTTAATTCACACTGTAACCCTAGCCGTGATGCCTCCCAACTATCCACGCCGCCTGCCTGACTTTCAGCTGCTCCTTGGAGAGCTGAGGCTGCATAACCCCCCCCCACCCCATATAACTGCACCCAGGGGACGAGTGGCAAACTTTGTTGCTTAAATATTTAAATAGCCCTTTAATTGACATCCGTCAGACCTCACCCAGAGCACAACCTGAATGCTGCTCTGTGAGCAAAAACAAAATGGTGGCTGTGTTTTTTGTTTTCTTCTTCTTCTTCTTTTTTTTCACTTAATGTCTCCTAGTCTTGTAGAGATTAGATTAAAGAGTGCTCATTTTTTTCCAAGCCTGTTATAGATCAGCAGTTTACTGGTAATAGATTAAATATCCAAAGCCACAATTCATCACTGCAAAACGATCTGTATTTTCTTTGTAGTGCTTCTTTAAAGTCAATATACTTTGTAACAGGAAATAGCTTTTGACTGGTAACATGCAGCAGGAAAAAAGTTTGTTTCTTGACTGACACAAACTGTGTATCATACGTACACAGCGCAGCAGCTTGCACTGACATTGTTTTTATAACCTCTGACCTTAGAATGAACTGGCGTTTTTAAAAAAAAAGAGAGAAAAGGTTTAATTAAAGGGACCTCAATCCAAATTACAACAACAAAGCTATGTGATGGGACTTGTCAGTGGATAATGTAAAATAGAGTTGAATCGAAGGAAATGCACCAAAAAAGACAACAACTGTGGTATTTTTCTCTTCGGAGCTTAACCTAAGATCCCAGCTGGGGAGATACAGCCCCCAGGCTCTGTCTGCCTGTCTACCCTTGAAGAGGAGAAGAAACAACAGGAGAAAAGAGAAAAGAGGCTCATGTTAAAACAGCAAACATCATAACCTGATATCGACACTCAGCTGGGGTTCGCTTTACTTCTGCAGTCTCTGTTTTTCTCTCCTGGGAGGGTGCAATCTATAAGGGCTTCCTCATACTATCTCCATGGCTAAAAATAAATCACACATACAGTACGCTGGTGTCAGGAGTTTAAAAACTGATCTGGCGGAAATAAAGACATTATTCTGATGCCATTAAGTGGATTATTAGCCCTGTTTCTATCATAAGTATTTTTTTCATGGCATAAAAAACTTCACTGTTGCATATGTATGCTGTGAAAGTATCTTTTAAAAAAAATCAGTGATAAATTGTGATTGTAAGTCATTTATTTCATTTTAAATTTAGGCTTTGCACAATTAGCCAGTTGGTTCAGTCAGTTATGGCCTAGTACATTAAATGTTTGTAAAATGTCTGTCCCACATAATACTGGCTGTGTTTTAACCATTAATTGCTACAGTGGACTGGAAAGTGCATTCTTTTCTTTCATCCTCAGATGAAATAATACATTTTGGTCAACAAAAGCTGATAATAAAACAGTGGCAGCTTTTAAATTTTATGGTTGGTTTAACGGTTTTATCCAATTATTAAGTCAGTTTTAACTAGAATTGCTGTTTGGTCTTTGAAGTTTGCCACTAATTTCCCCATCAGTCTTAAAAGTCTGCACGACCAATTTAGCATCGCACTCCTAAAACATTGTCAGACTCACAATTGACAGTAAAAAAACAAAACAAAACCATGTATTCTTCCTCCTTGTTGAAACCTGGCACCGACACTGCTCACAGTGCAACCCAACTGCTGGCAATTCAGTTGTAGATTCAAGTGTGTTATGCTAGTAGCGGCTAATGGAGCCTTGAGGTGCTAGCCTCAAGCAGAGATGAGGAGCGGGCTACAGAGCTGGTAAACCCACCTCTATCGAACTGCACTAACATTTTTCATCTTCAAACCTGTTGTCATCAGCACCAACTAACTTTGCCTTAAGTTACGTCACTTGGGGCAATTTATCTTCACGTAGCTTCCTCTGGAGCCCCAAAAGGCTTTGTACAACTTCTTTCACAACTTCTCTCTCCAGGTCTGGTTTGAAGATGAAAATCTTTACAACAGGTCACAAATACATTTTTAAAGATGTACTAAATCATTTCACAAAAACAGCTGGTTACTGTAGTGTTTGGCAAATGTTACTCAAACAGGAATAAATAGAGCTTTTTTTTTTTACACTATTTTTGGCCACAGATCTGATGTGCTGCTAGCAAGTATTTACAGCAGTAGGAAGGTGTACAGTATACAAAATTGTCTGAAAATAAACTACAGTGGCCCTGTTCATTGTAACGAAAAACCACCATCACCCAGTACAACAGTGTGGCTCACTGATGTGTTTTTTTTATAGTTTTTGGGCAAGAGTGGAGTAATAAGCTATATTAAGCTCTGGCAACACAGACAACACTCATTAGCAGGATCAATTCATTGTTGGTTTTGGTCCTTTCATGGAATTTGTTGACAATAATAAAAATATAGGATATCTCCCTCATTATCCTGTTAAGACCAAACAGTCAGATTTCTTAATATTTGATGACATGGGTGACTGTGAATCTTCAATGACATAAGAGCTGATACAACTTTGTAAATTCGCTGCTCATTTTTTCCCCAAAATATTATTAACAATTAGATGAAATATGGAGCAGCTCCCAAGTCATGACTGATTTAGCCCATTTTAACTGTGCACTTCAAATGTGAAGAAACACATAACACACATAGCAATTGTGACCAGAAAGGTAGATTTAGATGTAAATCAGATATCAACAAGTAACCACAGCAAAGGTTTAGTTTCCCTCAGCATGAACGGAGTCTCTCAGATGGGATTGCTGTCTTGTGGAATGGAGTGGAGGTTTGTGGGAGCCCGTCTCGGCCCAGTTCCCCTGCTCAGCTCACATTCTCTGGGTGAACCCGTGTCCTGGGGCCAGTTGGGCGGCACGGTCTCATGTCTCAAGTCCTCACAGTTCACTGGGCCCTTTAAAGTGAGCACACCCACCAGAGGCCCTCAGGACTACAAAAACTACAAACACTGGGCTGTCCAGGCTCCTATCTGAGACACACTGATGCACACATTCACGCACAGGCACACACACACACCAACTGTTAACAGTCCATTTATCTTTGATACAATGGAGAGACAATAGTAAAGACAAAGATATTATCTGCATCGGTTGTTAGTAGCACGGGTCTGTAATTTCGCCCCTGAAAGTCATAGTCAATTCTCCGCAATATTCATCTTTTTTTCCAATGTGATTTTTTTTTTTTTTGCAGAGAAGAGATATAGATCCTCAGATGGTTATGGGAGGGAAATGTCAGAGAGAGGATCAGTTTTCAGACATGGCACACTCCGGTGAACATATGCACAGAGATCAAAGCGACCCCTTTGCCTACCGCAGTGCATCCCCAACAGATCTGACAAAGTGCCCCCATTGTGTGACCCTGACCCATTACTGATAATGGATCGCCTCCAGAACCGCCCCCTCAGAGGCCGAACTGGTCCTACACACAGAGTTGCGGTCTGCGCTCAGAGGAGAGCTTCGGCATGTTGATGAACACACATGATATGACATGTCAACTTTCATGCAGTGTGACAGCCTCAAACAGATTAGGAGCAATGTGAAGCTTTTTTTTTTTTTTTAATCAGTGTCTCCTTGCAAGAATGTGACTGTTAGATCTGTCTATGTATGTGAATTTGATTCCATACTAGTATACCTTCACCATCCATTCTAATCTACTCGTTTTCCACAACTATGTATTTATTGTAATGCAGGACTGCGTTGAACTTCAAAGCAAAAGAACAATCGCCAAGTTTTGGTGAGTTCTGAGAGAGTTCCTTCCAGTTGTTTGATATTTCTGCTGAAGCAGCAATGCACAGGATTTGGTTTCCATCAGAGCTATTTTTTCACTCCACATCTGTGACCGCTCAGTGCTTTAAATTCTGCTTTATTTTATTTAGAGCCACGGATTATTCTAAAGCCAAATGTGGTGTCATTGTCAACTTTGAAAAAAAAAAAAAGTTTTCTAAGTAGTTCTTTAAACGTTGCACTTGGATAAGTCATGACATTACATAACCTTACATTACAGCATTTTGCCGTCATGTGTGATCCCGGTTAATGTGTGAAATATTTAAACGGTGTTTGGGTGTTACTTGTGCTCTAACAAATATATAAATATGTGCACACACCCACACCATTCACACACACATAAATGTTTATGCACGCATGTGCTCTTCTACTCTGCCACGTCCATCCCCTCAGGCATGTTCTTGGTTCCTCCCTCCTCATAATTACTTTGGTGATCAAGGTTAGAGCAGTAGTAAAGCACACTAACCCTTTAACCTTCTGTGAACTCTCCCATTATAGTCCACCTTGGAAGCTGATGCACGGTGTCAAACACTGTCGCCCGCAACAAGCCGATGAATTAGTCTTGGCATGAATCTAAGAGACAGGTCTAAAGGGCTGCCGGTGCCTCCACTTGAATCAGACGCTGCAGCAGAGACAGAAGGAGCGTGAGGGGGTCAAAAATGCAGCGTTATCAAACAATCCCCAGAAAGCAGCCCCTCCTGCCCCAGACCCCCCACCTGGGCTTACAGAAACAGGACAGACTCCCACAACGCACCCTGCCATTCTGCCAGCCCCGAGGGCTCCTCCAGACAGCTCAGGAATTCAGGATAGGGATCCGACAAGGTCTACAGCTGGGAGGAGAATTTCGACCATCCTCCGTTTCACCCTCTTATTGTCTGGGGCTGGCATCCCCAGTGCTCCCTGTCTGGCTCTGTTGTCTTCCCAGCTCAGTGTTTTGATATTGTTTTTGCTCAAGGGCAAGGGTCATGTGGGTTGTGACATCTGAGTTTGACGGGAAATGAATTGCAAACAGTGATCATAATGAAAGGTGAAAATTTAAACTTTGGGTGACTCAAACAGAAAAACAGAGTAGATAGAGAGCTTTTTGTGGTCACCTAATCATAACGATATCACCCCCGCAGTTATTAGCAACGATCCTCACAATGACTCATTATAAGTACATGATTAGTTCTCTAGATATATATGAGAAGTTTACCATCATTGAGTCCCACAAAAAAAACAACACTTTTGAGTGTTTTTGATGTTAATGTTGCCAGTTTAGAGCTTCAGTAGAGACATGAGAGGACTAAATGATCAGTCCAGGGGGCTGCCATCTTTTTCCACTCTGATGCAGCTTTGTTGACTGCAGTACAAGAGACTATTTTCCAGGGGGCACTATTGAACTAAGAGAGAAATACAAGTTTGCAACTGCTGAGCCAGAGAGAAACACTTGAGCTCGGTGTAGTTTGAACACATGGAAGTTAAACGCAAATAATCCAACTGGTATTGATAACTCAGACCCCCAACCTTGGATATTTTTGTAAACATTTAAATTGATCCGGCAGCTGAAATAAGTGTCAAAGTTAATTTTGTCACCAGATAGCAGCCACCATTTGACTGAAACAACTTTTGGTGAAATAGAAACCTGGCTTGTTTTCATACAGCACCTTTTGTTTGTGAGGTAAAACGTCTGGGTGAGATTGTATATTTCTGGGCAGAGGGATCAGATAAACCGCATTCATTTCACAGTGAAGTGACGCCAAATGTTACTCTCAGGGCTTAATAAGATAATTGCTATTTTGACATGCATGACAAAATCTCTGAAGATGAATTTTTTGGAACAGTTAAAAGCACTTTGACATTTCTTCTCTTTGAAGATTTAGCAGGGTAAAGGAAAGGGCAGGGGTGGTGCAGGAGATTTTGTCCACAAAAGCAACCATGATTTATTGTATAAACAAAGATAAAACAAGCCACCAACACCAAATCGTAATCTATATCTTGGGAACAATTTGGCAATCACAATCTGGGAGGAGAAAAAAAAAAAAAGAGATTGCACAAATCTTTGTCACCGCTTGATCTGAACAATCAGCTCGGCAACAGCACAGCGACAGAATGAAAGGAGTGTTCACAGCTGAGGCCACAGTGTTGCCGTCACATAGAATTTGGGCCGTGTGATGGACAGATGAGATGGACTGGGCAGATATTAGGAGTGGGAGTAGGATATGACTGGGATGCAGATAAGGCTTGTCAGGGCAGGGGAGGGGAGGGGATTGGATGGGCGGGGGGGGGGGGGGGGCATGGTAGTGGTTGAGGGAGGGAGGGGGTGGTTTCATATCCAGGGAGACTGGGCGAGCAGCAGTATGCAGGTGGTGGCTGGCTGGTGCTCCTCAGCTGGGCCCGCCGCCAGCTTGGCCCCTGGGTGCCCTGCTTTGAATTCAGCCCTTTGTGCTGCCCTGGGGAGGTCAGACAAATTCACGTCTCATCATACACTGAGATAGCAATGATACAGGGTAATGACTCAGCTGCAATTTCAATCCTCCGCTGTAAGAAATGTTCATCAAAACAGCTTATCTCTTGCAGCTCAATCAGCTAATATAGATTTGTTATAGGTGAAATACATTATAAATTAACTATGACCTCATTTGGAAAAAATCAAACAACAGCAATTTTTCATCTCATTAATTTTAAGTAACGTGTACAAATATTACAAAGATAGTGGTTGTGCATGTTTATGTAAGAAACAAATCAATTTGCTGCTGTTCTGTTCTGTCCGATCCATTGATTTGACAAATGATTGTTTTTTATGTACATTTTTTCTGAAAAGCTGGAAATTATTTACTCGACTCTCTAATGCTGCCACATGCCACAATAAACAGTTTAATTAGGGGAATGGTAATTTCAGTGAAATATGCACACATGCATATTAATCTGATTTTAAATTAAGATTTCTTTCATATCTGAATTAAACAGCGATGTCTATATCACAGATAAACTTGCTTGGAATCTCATACAGTCATACAGCGAGTATGCAGTCACACAGCATTTCATGTTTTTTTGGTGGAACCAGTGAGTCAGTGGCTTGGGTGGCGGCCTACTTAGACTCAGGCAGAGCAGTGGACAGGCTCTAATGAGAAGCAGGAGCAGTGAGGTGGGAGTGGGGACTGGCTCTAGGGAAGGGTCACATGGGGTTAACTATCAAAGATGAGTGCAAACCTATCCCTGTGGAAAAGACTCAGAAGAAAACATCACCCTGCACATGCTAAGCTCCCCAAACTGGGAGTTCCTCAGCTTAATTAATCCAAGACACAAGACCCCCCCCACACACCCAAACAAAGATTTGTGCTTCACTCCACAGAGCAGCGAATGCTAACACACTTTAATGGTCATGGTCACTTAGCTTGTAGACATTTTTTGGCTATGTTGTACATTTTGATTAAATTTGATCGGGCCTAATTTGAAGCAGGCTGTGTTTTAAAGCTTCAAATCAGCTCATAAATTGATTTAATTGATTGATCATGAATTGATCATAAATTCATCAATGGTTGCTTGTTAGTGGAATTTATAGTTTTATACAAACAAACAAACAAAAAAAGGACAAAAAGAACTGGAACATTTGTTTTTGTGTTTATTTAAAAAAATATCTGAAAGAAAGACTAAAGTATATATGGTTAACCGCAGAAAAAAAAATGAAAATAAATTTATTATAAGAGTTGGAAAGGTTTGTGTGGGTGCATTGAGAAACACCCAGCAAATTTTGGAAACCACATTGTGATAGACAGTCAAAACCCATAGGAAAATGAAGACAGATGTGGAAGTCTAGAATTAAGTTTGTCAGAAACAGCGGCAGCAATGAAGTTGTCTGGACGTCTAATTTTTATGATGAAAAACTAGATATTAATGCGGCATATTGATTGAAACCAAATTTGTAAAACCTATAGAAGTACTCAGGAGTTACATTTCACAAACTGTATAGTTGTCTGAATCTGCGACAAGATTTGTTGTCATTTTAATTTTAAAAAATCAATTATAATGATGTAATTCATAAGTCTACCATTAGTGCCAGCTGTCATCAGCTGTCAACACAAGGCTGAGTGTTTCTTAACCAAACTTAAGTGTGTATGAGCCACTGTGTAAATCTTTACTCTCAAACACATTCATCACACAGTCAATGCAAAACCTTAAGTGTGTAAAACAAATCTCTGTGCCATGATATGTTCATTAGCATTGTAAATGCTTTTGCAGATCTGAACCTTTTGTAACAAATGTGAACAAATACAGCTGTTGGCGTAGTTTGAGGGAGCTATTGCAACATTTCTGAGGAATTAATATGAGAATGTTCAGCCCTATTTAAACCAATGGACCCATGCCGACCAACAGCTTTCTGTTTTTTAATGATGAGAATATATGCCATGGCAACATACTGACTACACCCACAGCTACTTGCTTAAATTTGTAATTGATTCTATCTCCCTTGTTTGGCTCCTGCCGCAATCCTCACAATAAGAACCTTTCGTCTCAGCAACACATTAGTTTCCCTCCACTTGTCCAGACAAGGCTTTCACTGGTAATGGCCCTGTAATGGCCTACAGGTCCTTGGGCATAGGCTGTAAAGGCTATATTATTGAACAGTCAGTTCTTGACTGACAATTTGTGTACATCAGGCTGCAACTGGAACCATCCACTCAATCAGCCGATTGAACTCAAGACTGAAACTGATGAAGAAGAAAGTAAATACTTTGCAAGAAGACAGGACATGTCAGTAGGCCAGAATCAGTTCAACAGCCAGGACTCTGTCAGCTTTCACTACCTTGAACATGCTGGCTTTCTGTTGCACTTGACTTGGAGCAAACAAAACGTTTTGTTCAGACATGCAGAATGCTTTTCCAACCTCATTTCATATCAAAGCAATACTGTAGAGCAGAGGACAGACAATGATCATTAACTAATTTGGTTTGTGTGATGACGGAGAAAGAAGATATTATAGATTTGTAAATCTAATTTTGCCACCCAGTGTAAAAAAATAATTCATTACAGTATGAACCCTTCTCAAGATGCATGGTGATCTAGAAATGTGAGTTATTTCTACACATTGCCCTCAGATTAGTTTATTGTTTTAGAACAAGGCTCCTCCTGCTGAGATCATTTACTGTTTTAGATTGTTTTAGGCTGAAGTCGTGCTGAAATTCAAGTTCTCAGACATCATCTATTAATCCAGTATGATCAGCGTGATGCCATTTGCTGGAGGATCTTTGTCGTAAACACTAAAGATGGCTGGCACCTGTCTCTGCAGATACTGCATAGCAGAAGAACCCCTGTGTACTTTGCATATTTATGTTTTAATTGTATTACAAGCCGCATGGTCTATTAATGCTGTTCTGTTCCAATTGCTGCAGTGACACAAATATGCCATGTTCACTGTCAGCCCTGGTGTGTATGTATTTGCTCAGGTGTGCAGCATGGAGAGAGAATCTAGGATGGCATGCTATTGTATAAAAGGCAGGTGTAAATAAAAACCTTTAAAGTGCTATGCACTGAATCATCTTTATTTTCAAGTCTGACTTGTAAAGACATTGCATCATAGCACTTTGATCCTCACCTAAAGACGTCAAACCAGTATATGGGGAGACCAGGCTGATTCATTTTTTTTGGATTGGTTTAATATTGACTTTGAGGATTAAAGACTTTGTACCTACCTTGAATGACATTGAAGTGGTTTATATCTTCTGCATCATCCCAGACAGTTTGAACACAAACTTTGGACCAAGAGGATGGAATCCAATGTTCCCAAGGCAAGTTGACAAGAAATGTCAAGAAGAGACATGCACCTTCAAAGGGCAAGCCACAGGCAAGGGTTTGTGGGTAGGTTTCTGCTGTGTGCAATGGCAGTTCTCTGTCAGGGCTTGCTGCCTCCCCCTGAGCCTCCAGTTCCAAAACACCCGAAGAAGAAAATCAGGCCACTCTGTCAATCTGGAGGTTGACACCACTGCTGTGTGGCTCACAATCCTCTCATTTTTTGTGATTTGTGAAATAATGAAAGCTTTTTATTATCACGTATGCTAGGAACTCAAATCAACAATTTAAGGCAATAGCATTTAGGAAAATACGCTTATTATTTGCCAAGAGTTATGTGGGGATATGAATACAACTCTCATGTCTGTCCATTAAATATAAAGCACTGCCAGCAGACGTTAGCTTAGCATAAAGGCAGGAAACAGGAGGAAACATCTAGCCTGACTATGTCAGAAGGTAACAAAATCCACCTACCATCAACTGAAGGCTCCACTGCCAACATGACTTATAGCTCCCAGCCAAGAAAAAGTCTGACACAAACACCCGAAAAATACAATTTGTCATTTTTATACTTTTTTGTATGAATTAAACAAATGAGATGTAACATATTAATTGGTGAGCTTTAGAGGTGCTGGTAGGTAGATTTGGTTGCCTTTGGACAGAGCCAAGCTAGCTGTTTGCCCCTGTTTTCAGTCTTTATGCTAAGCTAAGCTAACCGAGTGCCGGCAGTAACCTTTTATTTACTGGACAGATATGTGAGTGATATCAATCTTATTCTTCATCTAACTCTCAGCTAGCAAATAATCGTATTTTCCAAAATGTCGACAATGCCTTTAAAACAAGCTCATACTGGGATCTCTGTCGCACATGAATCAAACTTTCCGCTTTCAAAAAGAGCCTATTTAATACAGAAAGCTACAGTATGAGGCTATATCATGAATTTGGCAAAGCAAAGTATTTCATAACAGAGTTTTACTTATTCTATTTCAAGACCCTGCTCAGTGGTTAGCGCTCAACGCCATGAAGCTGGTCACGTCTCACTTGTCAGCAGAGGAAGTCAACAGAGAGCTTTCATTGAGGCGGGCACGGTTAGTCTGATGACATATATGAAGGTGGGGGTGAGGAACATGTGAACTCAGATACCGCCGTGCCATCTTGGGAGTCAGCCAGTTGGTGCCCCAAGGAAGCCCAAGCTAGCACGAGGACTTTGAGATTCAGGAGCCTGTTCAGACAAACTGCCGTGAAGGTCTGACTGCAACCAAGCAGGAGCTCTGAGAAACCTGAGCCCGGCGTAGAGCCACACATGCTGATATGCACAGCAGAAAGAAGTGCACCGGCTGGGGCGAGGGCTGGGCTGACGCTGGGATTAGGCCAGATATTGCTTCTTTCAAAAAACATCACAGTACATGGCTGTGTTCAGCTCTGGTGGCTCCACTTAGCTGACTGACTGTAGTGTAATCAATATTTACTCATAACGGCCACACTGGGAGGTCGTGACCTTTGGTGTTTGTGACTGGTTATAATCTTGAGTTAGAGCTCATAGATCCTGATTTATCGGAAAAAAGAAAAAAAAAAACAACTCACTGAACAATTACAGAAAAGTGTTCAATGATGATGCAATAGCACAGTAATATAGCACAGATATCTATTTCTATTTACTTAGAATTCACAATCAGTGAGAAGCTGTTTGCATTCTTTTAAATCTTGCAGCATATTATTTGTCTGTTTTTCAGACCATCAACCTGTTTTCCGCAGTAAAGCCTTAAAGGTCACGCTGTCTTTATTACACCCAACATTTCATCTCTAAATCCATCTTCATTAAACACAGACGAAGGACAATAGCCTTTCTTGCACTTTCAACACTTAACCTCGCCAGGCACAACAATATTGTAAAAGTGCAAATCTCTCTCCAAAATGGCCCCACAGTTAATAATTAAGCCATGACATTTGGGAGAGACACCAAAAAATCCATATGGTGAAATTTACTAACCTTTTGAAAAGCTGGCGAGAGGGGGCTGTTTCTCTGCAGTTTATTTGGGCCGTTTTAGTCCTCATAATAAAACTGTCAGAAACACACCAAAAAGGCCAGGCGGCGCACAAAGGATGATTGTCTGCTGTTAACAGGAGGAGAGTATGAGGCTAATCAATGCAGTCCAAATCAAAGCTCTATTAGAGGAGCTCCAGCTCTGGGGGGCAAAATGGACAGAGAGACACTACTGACAAATGATATTCATATGTAAGATTATGGATTATTAATTCTCATGATGAACTGATAATGATGTCGGTTCTCACTACAATGAAAAAGGTCACTTCAGGGCAAAGTATCACTGGCCTTTGTCTTCTAAAAATACTGATGATCAACTTAGAACGGGTCATCCAGGAGGTCAAATGTGGCCCACTGGTCATTAGATGATCTCGGTGCAATAGTTGCACTCTAAGTACCGTATTAATAGCCAGCGTGGCACTCACCAGATTTACAGTTTTATAAAGATCTTTGGGAATTACTTAAAATTGGATCGAATTTATATAAGCAAATAAAAACCATATAATATAACAGACATCTTTTATAACTTGCCACATGAAGGACAGAGGTCAAGCTTTATTTTCTGAGCAAATGTATGTCTTATAAGTCAGTGATGGCCTCCAGAAAGCCAAGCAAAAGTCCTCTCATTGGACTCATTAAGGGTATATAATAAATAGGGCATACATGACGGGAAGTGTGCCATATACTGAATTCCTCACAGTTTGGTTTAGCCTTCATTGGCTGTTGACTTTCAGATTTACTGTCCACGCTCAACCCCGGGTGCACACTGCTGGTGATTTATCAGCCTCACAGGTGAGTTCTGTCGAAACATCCAGGGCTTAAATATACAGCTGAGGGCTCACCTTGTCCATCGCTGTATCCCACGTCCAGAGGTAATGTTTGTCAGAGCTGCTGTGAACAGCAACTCTACCCAAAGTCATGCCTGAGCCAGAAGTTTCCTCTCCTCTTCCAAGTTTATCCAGATGAAAAAAAAGGAGTTACTATGAATTCAAACTTTCAGATTAAACTGAAAAGTTATACGCAAACATGTTTTGGGAAGAGCAGTAACACACATAAAAGGGGATCCTTATTGACATGATTTGTAAATTGCCTGAGTAACATGAACTGCATTGCATACGCTCTTCCAGCTCTTGTGGTTAATATGATTGCTGCCTTTATCTACCTCACTGACAGATTTAATTCTCAGCTCCAGTTTGACAAATGCACATCCATGCAACACACCGGCAAACAAAAGTTTGCTTAGTCAGTGCTAGTGTTGTCTATTTGCCAGAAGGTAACTGAAGTCAAGGAATAATTGCACACAGACAGGTATCAGTTAGCCGCACGTGTCATGCGGTAGAAAATAGAACAATACTAATTATGAGTCAGTTATCAGTCGCTTTATATGAGTAAAATTAGATTGATCTATGTTGTCACGGAACACATATTAAAGAAGAAATGACACATGTGTGCATGAACCACCCTCTGCTGGAGCTAAAGGACAGAATGATGATTCAAATCTTCAGTGTTACGCATCAGAGCAGCCTGGAGCTGATACACTGATAATAAAAGCAAAATTCACTTTGTGGACAATTAGAATGTTTGTTTGAACTTTAATTTATTCGAAGGCAAAAAAAAAAAAAAGTGAAGCAAGGACTGATCCACAAACACAGTGGCTACTTTTTCTTTTCCATATGTTTTATTTAAAATAAAATTATATGATATATAATGTCAGAAATCAATTGCTTGTGGCAAATGGAGGCAGCAGATAATGCTAAAACATAGTAGTTATATTATAGTTTAAAGCAGAAAAAATATGAGTAATAATCAGAAAGAAATGTGTGGTTGTTGTCTTTATACCAGAAAAATCTCATGACATTACTCAGTTGCCAGATGAAATGGCAAATTGCAAAGTCCAGGGCGTCTGAGGTAGGAGCGAGAGCAGGACTTGGATTCCAACATCAAGGGAGAGGCTCCTGGAGGTTAGGAGTGCTGGCTTGTGTTAGACCTTAAGGTCATCATTCCTTCAGCTAATGCCCCTGGCATCACCTTCCTCCTTGACTTCAAACACCCTGGCTACATTCCTAGACCATGTACCAATAAGCACTAATAATGCAGAAAAATGAAAACCAAAACAGATGGGCTCCAATAGTGGTGGGGATTACGGAGCCCTATCCAGGGCTCTATCTGCACCCCTGGGCACTGAGAGGTGAATCTCACACCATCTTTTTCTCAGCGCAGGAACAGAGGTAGGAGGTGAAAAAAACAGTTGCAGCAATATGTTTACATGTCCCAGAAATGTCTACGGAGAGGTTCAAATGGTCATTTATTGCTAGACATGAGAGGAATGAATATAATGAATTGCATATGAACCTCCCTTTGAATTGTGCCTCACTTGTATTTTCATTTACTACAAGATTCTATATATCACTAATACACTTTCCTCTATGGGAAGTGTCCTTCTTTATTCGGTATTGCATCACTTGCGGTTAGATTCAGTAAAATAGTTTCCTATTGTGGGATCAATAAAACTAAGAGTAAACCGCTGTTACTACATCTGTGCTGGACCTGTAGCATGCAAACAATGCCTCATACAGTGGCAGCAGTGTTTTTGTGCCACTGAGTGACACAATAAAGCAACGCACCGCTGTGAGGACATGCTTGGATGTTTGGCTGCGACCCCTCTCTCTGGTCAAAACTGCAGCATAGTCAGTCATTTGATTATGCCCAAGCCCTCAAGGCTCAAAGAATATGTGTCAGACGCTGGTTAAAAGTCTCCCATAACAATTAACCACACGCCATGGAAAATGCCCAATGAAAACACCCAAAAGCCGCCCCCCCCCCGCGCTCTCACTGGGGACTCACTGTGAACTCCTGTGAACTCTGTGAAATCATGAGAAGAAATCTAGACTGTATTGAACCCACAAAACGTCTGAGTGTCTTTGGCCAGGCAAAGCAACAATTAATTGGGCTTGGTTTGCTCCAAAAAAATGTAATATTGGTCTGTTGTAAATGTGATATTGAAAAATGACAATTAGGAATGTCACTGGCATGCCAATTTAAAGTACAGTACATTCAAAACAATGGCTATTTCAGAATGAGCATGGTGCATGGTTTGAATGAGTCACTCACTGACTGATTTAACATGATGAAGTGATTGCGGGATGTGCAGTCTTGTTGCTCACTTTCAGCTACTGTCTTACGTCCTGCTGTGGTTTTATGGGGCACCTGGTGAGAATTTTGCTTTAAATTACCCTGAATAACAAATCAAGCTGCATATGTTTTTCATAGGTCGGGCAGGAGAAGCTAACGGCTAAGAAAGAAAATGAATGACAAACCTCTATTTGTGTCTCAGGTGGAAAATTTCAGGATTTTGGTTATCTAATGAAAATATTGTCACTAGACTCATTTCCTATGTGGTGCCAGAACGGCAGAAGAGTAAATGTGTGAACAGTTTACTGAAGGCCAACTCTTAACTCTCCGTGAGTTTGTGTGTGTGTGTGGGTCTCCGGCTCAGGTTTCAGCTTGACTGTTTTCATATCGAGGCCACACTTACCTCAACCTCTAAGAGTCTTCTTTGGCCGATTCACGCCCAAGTGCCAGCGAACAAGCAATGACATAGGTTATATTCACTCATTGCCTCTGGTGTTTGAAAAATTGAACAGGACAGGAGGTGAGAAACAAGCAGCAAGGACAAGAGGATGTAGAGTGTGGAGGTATAAAGGATCAATAAAAACTGACATTTTTATTTGTATTATGCACCTAGAGAATGGGTGGAACTGAGATATTTTGGATAAATGTAGCTGCACTCTGATTTTGTCCACTTGGGGCAGCGGAAATCAGCTGTGGACACACCGCTGACGTATCATTGCCTTCTAAGTTTATGTGGCAAACAGTTGCTTATTTACACATCCAGCACAGATGAACATTAGCATTCATTTCTGTCGTGTTTCTGACCACCTGGTGAATGTAAGTCCAAAATTCACTCTCCTTTTTGCTCTGTTTTTGGCCTCCACTAAATCCTGAGGGACATACTTTGTCTGCCTCTTTAGCCACTAAATACGGTGAGTTTTTAGAGCTTTTTTTGCTGAAAACAGTTGCCTGCTGCGGTTGAACACAATTTAATGAGAACTGTGAAAGTTCCAAGACTTGGAAAACCAAAACAAAATAAGCTGAAAGACGCTAAAAAGCTCCATAAAGCTGAGGGGGACTGCAGAATGGGGTGATAATTCCCTGTGGGTTTGTCACTGTGAGTGACCCCTGTCACATACAAGTAGTCATGTGATCCATTGTTAATATAAAAATATTGATTATAGTACCTTTAAAGCATAGTTTTTTTTATGATATCAATAATGAAAGTACTCTAATAACTGCACATCTCTACAGTTTTGGACAGAAATAAGCGCAAAGACATTTTTGCAAAAATATATATCATGCATGAGAATTTATGGTTTTTGAGGGTTTATTGTCACATTTCCTCTACAATATCAACTGCAGGGGCTTCTGTCCCCCTCGCCACCCAAACACCTCGCTGTAAGCTCACCTGGCCTGCCCTCAAAAGGGAGAGGTTCGAGCCAATTGTACTGTCTATCCCGTGCAAACACAATGTGTGCGTAGCAGCCCCATCTATGTTTACTGTAAATGTGAGCCTTTGTCACGTCTGTTTACTCAGTCTTTGTCGTCTTTCACACTTGAATCCACATATATAACATGAGCCCAACACGCACAAACACACACACACACACACACACCATTTCCTGTTCAACGTGACATCTGCAGATTTCTAATATTTCCTTCTTAACCACAATGTAACTTTGGGTAACGAGGAAAAGAATCAAAAATACTTCTGTTTGTCGGTTGGCTTTGACCCATTTTTTCTAACATTTGCATACTCAAACGAATCTCATCCAATCAGGGTTTAAGACTAAGTTGATGTCACTGCATACTGCTTCCGGGGATTATAGCCTATTGGTGTGACAAGTGAAGATGAATTGCAGTGTACTTGCCAACAAGTCCAACACCTGGCTGTCAGATTGAAGACTTGATAGTAGAGATATATATATATATATACCACACATGCTCTAAATCTCTTAAGATTTGACAATTTCATGTGCTCCTTCTGCTCAGGAATAGCAGCCAAGCTTATTAAACCCTGTCAGAGTATGACTCTATTGAGTCAGAGTACAAGGGATCATAAATGTTTATCTGTGTGGTCACATGACTACACAGACAGTGGGTGGAAGCTTACTTGGCCACATTGAGGAGCTGTCAAAGAGATGAAGCGCACCCAGATGGTACTTCCAAGCAGCCGCCTGACAGGCCCTGAGGTTATGGGCGGGGTTCGCTCTCTAGTCATGCAGCTGTATTGGTATGTCACCTTAACTTTTCTCTGACCTCACCCTCGCTACAGGTACATGTTCCTGCCTCAGCGTCATCATTCCCCCACAGACAAGTCATACACTGGAATGTTTTCAAACTTCAGATCAGGTCAAATGTTGTAGTCAAAAAACACTGGTGAATCAACGGGGTGTGCTCACTGTTTTGTTTGGCATTAATAACATTAAGAGGCTATAGCCATGCTAGCGCCTCTGTGAGGCTTCAGCTAAATAATGTCAGCATGCTAACATAATCACAATGACAATGCTGACATATAGCGTTTACCATGTTAGCATGCTAACAATGACTAATTAGTCATAAATCAAAGTATTGATGTTAGAGGAAAGGTCAGAGGATCACCAAAGTTATTAGGGTTCATCTTTTGGGCACCATGAATGTCAAAATTTCATGGCAATCCATCCAACAGTGGCTAAATGTAATAATGTAATGAGTCGAGAATAGAATGAAGCAGGTGATTTTTGGGACTTGAAATGTCACCATGTGAATGATCACTGAATGGCATTTATTTAATGTTATCAGGAGAAAGACATTGTTTATTCATCAAACCAGTCAACTTTGGTCAATTAGCAACTTTAACATTTTGAGAATGCACATATGACAATGACAACAAAAGGTTTATGGTCTGTACGAAATAAATAGCACATTGCTCATTTACAGCTTGGCTGAAGAAAAAACAAAAACAAAAGGGTTAATCTTCATATTAAAAAGGCATACAGATGAGTGGTGACACTCATGAACTCACTAATTGCTCAACAAAAACAAAAATGCTCTCCTTTTTAAATAAAGCTTTTCAGTTTTAATATGTACCTTCAAGAGCCTGTTATAGTTAAATAAATAGAATGCTTTCCATTTTTAACATGCACATCCAATTTGCCTGGGGAAAGTATTTACACTTCACTGATCCTACTCGACCACCAAATTCTCCGCCTTTTTTCTAACCTCTAAACGATTCTTTCTCACTGCCAACTCTCATACATACACAAATGTACAGTCACTCTTGCAGACATGCTGCACCTATTTACTATTAACACAATATCTAAACCTATTGAAAGTGATCAAAATGCTAACGGTGAACATGGAAATCCATGTAGTGTAAAGAAGAAACAGTCCAAACACCACATCTTAACCGAGGGGAGGGAGGAATGAGGGTGGGGGCTTACAAAAAGTTTTAGTTTACAATTGATCATGCACTGTATAAATTCACTGTGTTATTTGGTTTGAGAGTGTTTAATCAGTGGCTTCAATATCTACTTGTTTTCTTTAAGTGAACAAAGTAAAGAGTAATATCTCCTGTGACAGATAAGCGATCCTACTGAATAATCTCTAACAATTAACAAGTCTTCCCCAGGAATCTTCACTGTCCTACAAGTGGTTTTTACTATCTTTGAGTAAGCTTCTGCACAAGGCCAGGAGCTACTGCAAGGAGGTGTTTCTTCTGCCGTGTCCGTGTTAGTGTAGAAACTCCTGGCCGCTGCGCTTTAGGTTTGAGATGGGCAGTTTATTCTGTGCTGACGTTCTTGGCTCTTCTCTTTCATGACGCAAAATAAGAGTTCTGCATGGAGTAGAGGCGGTCGATGGGGTTCCCCACGCGGGCCTGCATGGAGTTGACTTCTGATGACGCCATGAAGCAGTCACTGAGGCTGGTTAAAGACGTGTCGCTGTCGATGTCATGGAATGCAGAATCATTACCTGCGGAGAGACAATATGCAGATTAGCCGCTGCGATCCGGTGGCAGAGGCGTCATTCAGAAACAGAACAACACGGCACTGGCGATGGAATCAACACAAATCTCGTATTTGAGATTTATAGCGGCCTTGGGAAATTATAATTACTAATAGTCACTTTGAGTAATTGCTGTTGTGTGTCTTCACAATCGTGAAAACTGTTTTGTTCGGTATCATCAAAGCTCACTTTTTGCTGCCCTCGCTGGGACAATTGTGGTCTTTGAGGGAGCATGTAAACAAGGGGCATCCTCCTAAAAGATCTGGTTAATAGCAACTGTTTACGCCTTTCATAAAACCTCAACATGTTATTTCTCTAGAGGGAATAGTTAACTTTATTACACTCTGGATCATAATGATAGTGTTGCACAAAATGGGGACAGTGTTTTGAGACATATCTTTTAATGCCTTGCCAATATTGTTCTTTTCCCCAAACCAAAGGAGAGTGATGAGACCGGGGATTTGGGTTCTTACTACCGAGAAGAACTAAATGGAGGCAAATTATAAGGAAGTTATGAACTTCAGGAAATGGTCCCTCTGGGGCTTGTTGAGGACATCACTCAGAAATGTGTTATTCCAGTTACATCCTGTGGACTAACACATGATTGACTGATTTTCTCCCCTCTTCTAATGTGTTTGCATTTTAATTCTTTGCTGTATCACACGGATATCAAAGACTAGGAGTTGTTGTTTTCCCCGTTCTGATGCATTAGCTCACACAGCCCTCAATCGTTGTCGGGATTGCACTTTATCTCAAGCTGTCCGCACTGACCACATGTTTTTACCACCATTGAAAAACATCATCAGGCATGTTTCAAAAGCGGAGGCGGAGAGTTAAAACCATATTAAAGCGATTTGAAAATGAACTTCAAAACCCAATAGCTAATGGGTACGCTTGTGCTATCTCGTGTGGGAGGAGAAGCTGCTCGCACTTCTCTGTGAGCGGCTTAAATCAGGGGGGCTGTTGCCTGAATGTCCCCACACTGGGGAGCTATGAGGTTAATCAAGGGACAGGCATGTGTGTGTTTTGAGAGCAGGAGTGGGTGTGCGTGTGTGTGTTTTTTTTTTTCTTTTTTTTTTTTTTTTTGGTAAAGTGGGGGTGGGATGCTCACCATATGGGTTCATGTGGTCCCCGGGCATCTGTGGGGGGGTGAGCCCCTGTTGGAACGGGTCTGTGCTATAACCGTTCTGATCCATGGCGACCAGCTGCTGCTGCGGCGGAGCCAGCGGTGTGAAGGAGTTCATCATCCCCTCCATCCGATTGGACATTACTTCTATAAGGCAATGACATCAAACGAGGAAAACCATTACAGATAAGCTGAAAACACGGAAACCATGATGACAGAGGACATGTTTCTTAGACTGTTAGAACATGAAAAACTTTATAATACTGATAAATTGGAGTCGGGTGCTTGTGCGAGAGCTATAACCTCCAAATACCTGAACAGCCTGCATGTTTCTGTTAGTATTTCCATGGAAACCTACAGTAGTCTTTCCTGTAGCTCTGTGGCTTTTCCCACAATTCCCTTCACAGACACTGCTCTTGGCTAACTGACTTGTAAGAGGGACATGTAGCTCTTGTGGCTTCATCACTGGAGCCCATCCCCCCTCCCGCCCCCCTGCCTCCCGCCCCCGCCTGCACTTTCCTTTGCAGTGGCTTTGTGAAATGATGTCTGCCATTCATTCTGTTCGGCTTCCAAACATAATTTCCAACTTACTTTTGATGTTAAGTGTTCTTGTTTACACTGATGACATATTTCCAAACTGTATTTGCTCAATTTTTTTTCTTTTTTCTTGGACAAACTTAAATGAATTTGTCTACAGAAACGTTAAGAGAAAAAACTAAAGCACTTTTTTTAAATTAAGATTTTCAATGATAGTGCTATTGATATGGAAATAACTTCTTATTTGCACCTTCTAACTGGCGGCATGTACATGAATAACCACTGTATTTTTCATACAGTATAGTGCCGTCAAGGACAATTTAAGATTTAGAAAATGTGAATGAGAAATGTAGTAATTATGTGGTTTCTTAAAGACCCCCTCCACTCAAAAATGTGTTTTCCTTATTGTTGCTTCACTTGAATGTTTCGCACTATGCAGAATGATGCAGAGTTTGACACTGAAAGGCTGTTTTAACATTCATCTACCAAAGAGGGAATTTTCTCTGTGCTCACCTTAAATTTAAGACGTGTTTAAGAAAAATTTTGTGACATCACAACTAGTTTGGAGCCAGTCGTGGTCCAATATGCAACTAATACAAGTGTGATTTGGAAACAGCACATATACTGTACACTGAGGAGACGTCTTGTGTCCAATAGATAAACACTTGAAATGAGATTGTGGACTCCAGAGAACAGTAATATCAAGAATTTTTAACTCGGTAATTTAACTTTTTTTGTGGGGGAGGTGAGACATATCAGACACAAATTATTATTTACAGCAGAGTATTTTTATGTCTTAAAACACGTCTGGAGGGGATCTTTAAAATTTAGAAAATGTGAGAAAAATGTAAAATGCAGTAAATATGTAGCGACGAAACAATTCCCAGCGAGAAGATCTTTGAGACAATGTGCCTCCATTGTGTATGTGGGGTATGTACAGGACTGTACCTTGGCCAAGTCTCTGAGAATTCTGTTGTTCTTGTTGTTGCTGCTGTCTTCTTGCCAACTTCTTCATCTGAAACCAAGGAGTCAAAGTTGTGAGGAACTCCCAAAACTAACATGCGCTCTTTAATTTAAAAAGGATGCTCCTCGCCGTTCACCCTCGAGTGAACTACATAAAATCTGTATCTCAGTGCACTTCATTGTCAAGTATCAAAGGTTTTCACAAGATAATAATCAGAAAAGAGGAGGGCGTAGACATTTAATGCAAGAGTGAGCTAGATTTGCAACTCCTTGTGCCGTTTTTTTTTTTTTTTTACATTTGTGAAAGGAATGCAGTGATAAGTTTAACACACATAGTTGTGGTGATTTATTTGCTGGACTCTTTTTTTTTTCTGTAAATCTAAGATGGAACAAGGCTGTTGTGTGCGGACACAAATCGCTCACCAACAGAACTACTTCATCCCGTGTTAGCTGCTCTCACCTTAGCTCTCTGGTTCTGGAACCACACCTGGACCACCCGAACACTGAGTCCTGTCTCTGCGGCCAGCGTCTCCCTCACCTGAAGACATCCAGACAAAAAAAAGTTCCACCATCACACAAAAAAAAAAAAAAACACTTCACAGCACACTGAAATGCTTTGCCTTCCTAAACCTATCAGCCACATTTCTCAGTAGGTATGTTGCCTCTTTGATTTGCTTTGATTTCAGTGAACGCTGAATAAACGCACTGGTCTTTCTGGACCTTTGGGTTATTGCCTCTTCAAAGCCTTGGACCTGTTTTAGGGCTCAGCCTATGGAGGCGGCTCTCCTATCTCAGTATGTCATTTGGTGCAGGCGGTCTGCGTTACACCAGTCTGCCTCAGTTAACACAGAACAGAATGCTGCTTGCCACTTCAAAGCTCAGCTCGGAGGTGGGGGAGATTTTTTTAATTTGAGAATTTTATTTGTGAAACTACTGCAGGGCTCGTGGTCGGCGTTTAAATCTCCATGTGTCCATTAGTGCAAATGCAGAACAGGGAATATAAAAAAAAAAAAAAATGTTTAAAAAATACAGTAGTGTAACAGTAGTAACAAATGGATATCAGTGAATTGCCTATAAATGTTGTTGTTGTCTGAATAAGCTTACGTACCTTTCTGCAGGGTTTTGAGGACACCTCAAAGGAGGCCTTGAAGGCCCGTCTCTGTTGGGTGGTCAGGATGGTTCGTGGTCTTTTGGGCCTCCTGGGATCCTTCCCATCATCCCCCTTCCCCTGGCCTCCTATACCTTTCTCCGGCTTGATGTCCAACTCCTCATCGTCACTTTTCTCTGCAGAGAGAGTAATTTTTCTGTATCATCAGCATGAGTTTGAACTGACTACACCCTTTTAGTCAGTGACAGTCTGCTGATAAATATATTTTCGTTCTTTCCCATTCCAGGAGATTCACACACCACAAGTGCATAATCAAAGGAGACACATGTGTTTTTAATACTTTGTTATCAATTTATTACAAAAGGAAAAGGCCACATGTACGATTAGACTTACAGAAGTCTACGACTTGTGCTTGGAGAGCACAATGAAATATGCACATTTGTCAGTGAACTGGACAATGCGTCACTTGTAATTTATTGCGCTCAGCTTTGTCTGATTTACACTGAATCAATCTCTGATAAGACTACTGCATCTCCTATGACACAGCAAGAAAATGCAATTTTTGCTCTTACAATAATGACAACTCCAATATGGATGGCTACATTTTTACTGTCAGCAGCAGGATATTACAGTTTTGGGTAGTAAAATCGGTGTAATTTTTATGCTTCCATCCCACAACGTGCCATTAAAACTAAATAATAACTTGGTTTTATTAGATTTCTGAGATCTGTTACACAAGGAAATGCCTGTTAGGTTACTTTTTTTTTTTTTTTTAAGATTAAATTCAGTTTTTATCACAAACAAACACAAAATAACAACAAGTTGAATCATGAATTTTTGTACTTAATGGAAAATAATTTTATGTGCCACACAGCCATACACATTTTGTCAAACTTTATCCACTATTAATGGTAAATAAGTGAATTATAATGACTTTCACTTCTGTTTTTTTTTAAACGATTGAAACTCTTGCTGTTAAAGAACTGGGCTGAATGAATGTTACATGAAATATGGCACTTAATTTAACATTAGTAGTAAGCCATGTACTGTATTTCAATATCACCTGCCACAAAGTCATATAAATGTTAGATGAGAAATAAATCAATAAATAAAAATCATTGATTATCCCTCTACGTAAGGCTGAAAACAAATGCTTCCAAATCAGAACCAGCAGTGCTCTTAATGAATCCTGATGATTTCGGGGTGTAGCGGCTGCAAGGAGAGGTACGCATGACGGCTCGGTGTCTCCTGTCATCTGGTTCTGATATGTATCTACATTTCTCTGCCGAAAAACCTACATTTCATCTGCCACACTCCGAGGTTAACCTCTGTTCATGTCGACATTTTCTCCATCTTGAAATTCGGGGATGTGCAACAAAAGACATGCCTCTGCGATACACTGGGACACAACCGAACGAGGACGAAGCCGAGCAAATATTCCCACAAGTTGACAAAAGTTGACACAGGCACAGATGTATTTGACAAATTCCCCCCGCTTTTGTGCATGTTTAAATGTGAGCCAGATGGTAGTGAACAGTGAGGCTTGGCGAGATGCCTCATTGTGTGTGGAGGCTATAGGCGAGGAACACTAGAGCTGATAAGAGTGGAGGCGCAGGCTTTCTGCAGAAAGGCCCCAAATCCTTCTGTCACTCACCATGATACAGTGATTTAATTCTTTCCAGCACCAGAGCCTGCCCACGCATGGAGAGCCATTAATACAGGGTGGCTTGGCTTCGTCCTGTTTCCACTTCCTACTGTATCATAAACCTACGCTCCCCGCTCGAATTAGAACGCTACAAAATCAGCCAGTGAAAAGCTGCAGATGTAGACATGTTAGAAGTTTTTTACTGCCTGGGCTGCATGCAAGATTTTCGGAGAAATTCTCAGATGTTACGTCGAATGATCCGGAAACCAGTTTAAGGACAAATTATTATTATTATTTTCTTTTTAATATTACTAATATAGCACTAAAACCAGTTAGATTCAGTTAGGACGTTTATGTTGGCTACCAGTGTGATGGAGCAGAGCATACAGAATACAACACCTTGGTGCCATATGATGATAGCACCACAGTGCTGTTCTCACTCTCGTGTGAGAGGGTGCAGAGGGCTCACCTGAGTCTGAGTCATCCGGGCTGACCGAGCTGAGTAAGTCCTTCTCCCTCTCGTAGTCGATCTTGCACAGCAGCTGACCCTCCTTCAGGACAAACTCGTCGCCTTTCCTCAGCTGGCGGTCGCACACGCAGCAGCAGAAGCAGTTCAGGTGGTAGACGCACTCCAGAGCGCGCATCACGAACTCCGTGGGGGCGATCTTCTCCATGCAGCCGCTGCACTTGGTCGCAAACAACCTGCGGGAGAAGAGAAAAGGAGCGTTATAGGTGTGCCGATGACAGAGAAAACGACACTTGTTGTTGTTAAGAGTGTTGTGCTGTGCTTTTCTTAAGCGAGGTGTGTGGCTTTACTTTGTTCCACAGCCCCGCTTGAGTTGCCCATCAAGGGGTTTTGATTAAGAGTCAAGTTGGCCGGCTGATCCTGTGGGCAGCCAAGGAGGTGACTCTTTTGGCAGTAGCTCATCTGTTAAAATTTCTAGGGTGGGCCCGGCCCCGCGTCATTCCAAGTGAGCTCACTCATGGGCACCCAAACCCCCACCCCACCCCCCCCTGTACAGATGTAAAAAAGAGGCCGGATCATGTTCTAATGCAGCGATCACCAAACCCTGATGACCCCAATCATGTTTCTGCTGCCAGTTTACACATTTCTCTCATATCCACAATAATTTATATGCATCAGATACCACATCAGAGACCGTGATTCATTGCTGACTACTGGGCTGCCCTCTACTCGGTTCATATCTCATCTGACTGTCTAATATCATGCCTCTATGGCGCAACACTGCCTCTATCACCATTTCCTAGACAACACCTCCATCTTCTTTTATACCCTTTCAGGAAGATGTTTGCATTGTTTTATTGGTGACTGAGAGGCATTTAATTTGTTCTCTGTTGTTCACAAGAAGCCACATTAAATGGAGCAAGAAGGCAGGGAGTGTGGTTGATCTTGTCCAGCCGTAAAGCTGGATTTATTAGTGGCCTCTTTGTTTGCCCTGGTCTGGAAGACAGCTGGCAACCGCCTATCTATTTGTGGTGAACATCTATTTCATTGTGCAAGGCAGGGAGGCAGCGAGAGGAGCAATTGACATCATCTGCTGGTTCGGGACAGGGATGAGCGATAGTGATGAATATAATGTGTAAATATGAGAGGAGGGAAACCAAAGGATGGTTTTGTTATGGTAATGCTGTTATAGGTGCTGATTGAGTACTGATACGGTGCGCGTGTGTATGTGTGTGTTCACACGTGCGAGCACATGTGTATGCGGCGCAGAGCAGCTGTATGCGCGCTGGAAACGAGATAGTGCGGTTTGTCTGAGCAGCTCTCTGAAATAATTGCTTGGCTATTGCTCATCAGAGCAGCATCAGCAAAGCATAATTTTTATGTTATCTTAATTACATCACAACAATTGATAGCTTATTTTGCTAGTTTCATGACAGAGTCCATCCATTCTAACCAAAATCACGAGCTGTATCTGTCACAGCAAACTGTTAAACTGTAGCATCCTATTTTCATGCAGCAGCAAAACAACAGAGATACCAGAACTGGCTCTTGCAGGGTTCATAAAATCCTTTAATCTTTCATTTATTACAATAAGTTAAGGAGATTATTATTCAACTATGGAAAAACCTTAAGGATAATCCCATGAAAAAGAAATTTTGGCATGTTTCTCAAACAAGCAAGGTTCTCGTTCAAGTGACCTGCCAACCTGGATCTATCTTCTAAACAAACCACCGTGTTCGGTCACTGGAAAACAAAAAAGGCAAGAGCAACAGTATTAAAAAAAAAAAAAAAAAAAGCGAAAAAAAAAAAAAATTAAAAGCAGGAAATGTCGAGTCGACTCATGCCAGTAAAGATAAACTGAATATTCAGGGACTTGTTTCACGTTTTTAGAGGGATTAGTGTGTTACATGCTGGGATCAGGGAAAAGAGGTGATGAATCTGTCAAGACAAGTTCCCAGCTCTAGCTCTAATGTTTAGCTAATGATTGCCGGCTTAGGCTAAGAAAGAGAGCAAAAAGTTGAGGAAATGACTTGTTAGCGCGGTTTTGATACGTCCAGGACTCCGCATTCACCTACAACCGCTCTCTCAAATCTTCTCATCTAGATGAAAACATTCTCATTCAGCCCTCTTTCCTTTCTTCTTTTTCCTCGCCGAGTCTAATCTTGTAAGCCATTATTTTTCTATTTCCCCTCTCTGTCACTTTGCATTATTTTTGCTGCTGTAATTCCTATTCGTCCCTTCTGGAATCTTCCTGTCCTGCTTTGTCCTCGGGTCTAATCCGGACTTTCTGCCTGTTTTCAGCCCCTGGTCCCCATTCTCAGCGGGGTTCAGATGGAATAGCCATGCATGACGCCCCTTCTATGGCAACCACACCTCCACAGGAAGGCAACGGCGACTTTTCGGATGGGCAGAGAAGGCCTTTGAGAAGCTGGCAGCAGAAGTAAATCCTTCTCTAAGGAACAAGGAGAATTAGCAGGGAGCAGTGGACTAGGGATTTAACCCTACCCCTCTCCTTTGAAAGGCACAGTCAGTCCCACTCCTGCGGCTAGCCACAATCAAACAGAGGAGGAGTGGGGAGGTGGCAGTGGGGAGAGGAGAACACAAACTCCCTGAATGACACAAGCAGTGGATTGTGGAGGAGCCTAATCCCACTTTAATACCTTTCCAAGTTCAGCTGCTAAAGAATGCTCTTTAAAACAACACCACTGTGTGAGCAGTGAAGGTTGACCGGGGGGAGGCACGCCATTCAACCTCCCCAACATTACCTGATTAGTGGTTTGGGGACCAGGCCATTGGAACAGCATGCCAACAGGAGACAGGATGTAAATGATGATTTTATACATAGAAAAAAAAAAAACATATCAACTGGGGCTGTTGATAAGGTTAGCTGAAAAGCTCTCTGTCAAGATCTACTGGGATATTAGAGATATCAAAGAGCTGTAGGTGTGACGGGAATCTGACTTAAAGTGATTTAGGTGATCATTTACCATTTTCTGCCTCTACTTGATCCCACTGACCCGTCACACTAAGACTTGTTTCCACCTAAAGTTCACTTTCTGGACAGCTTGGGTAACATGACTCCCACTGTCGCGGAGAGGACCACCAGCATGAGACCCTCGTCCCAGCTCTCGCTTTCCTCCTCCTCCTCCTCCTCCCACACCTGAGCGCACAGATCAAGGGATGAAACCCTCCCGTGTGGATCAATGGCTGCATCTCAAGCAGAGAGAACTGTCAATATTTACCCAGGCCTCCCCAGAACTGGACTCATAAATGAAAAAAAGAGCCCATCTCAGCACATACCTCCTTCTCCCAGAGGAATCATTACGTTCCTCTTTTTAATCCTGTGTCCATACACCTGTAATCCCTTGTCTTGTTCTTTCTTACGTTATCTATGGTGTTGTCTTTCTCTCCGTGACGGAGCGTCACACTGTCAAGGCTTGTGAGGCTACGGGATGTGTTTTTAGTAAAAACCCACAGACAAGAGCAACACAAAAAAAAGAGCATTATGAAGACAAAGCCAACAGGGACCGGCAGTTATTTTGTGTGATGAACACTTCAGCCGAGCCAAGTGCAGCTGAGAGACTTCGGCCTCTCCGCTGCTCTTCTTCTTCCCCTCTTTTCCAGGCACTTTGGAGAACTATGCACTCTCCCTTTGAACAGATTATAGGCAACTTAAAGTGTGACAACATCTTAAGCTCTCACCACATGTTGCCAATGATTTCCCTTCTACAGACCTTACATTTAATGCTTCTGCCGCAGTGATAAGCATCAGGAGGACTGGGCGGGATAAAAGAAACCCAGAAGAATAAGAGAAGGAGAGGAGGGGGGGTGGGGGGTGGGGAGGGTGGGGGAGAGTATGGAGCTGCTTACGGCGCTTTATAATCATGCTACATTTAGCAACACGTGCAACTGTCTCACCTACTCCCCTTTTGCTATTGAACAAGCCTCGGAGAAATACCATAACAATTAAGGGAAGAATAGCCCGGGCTATTATGTCACCGCATCCCTTCAAAGACAGAGAGGATGAGGATTATCCAGGCAGCAGCTGTAAGCTATTACTTTGAAGATGGGCTCTTGTGTTTGGGCAGGAAACCTGTGGCCATGCCAATCATTCTGAGGTGAGAGATGATGCCTGTGAGGCAGGTCAGATCAGGGCCTCCGGGCAGGACGAAGAGCGTGTCGAGCAATCGGTCAATCGTGCACACTAGTTATTTCCTGATTTATTGGCTACATCTCAGATTGGTCTTTCCTTTACAGCTTAGCAAAGCTGAAGTGGAAATTGTTGATTTCAGAGAAGTTATAAGACTTGAGACCACTCTCATATCTGTCTGGTAAACATACTGCTTACAGCCAGCAGCCAATTAGCGTAGCTTAGCAAATAGACTGAAAACAGAGGAATGGTAACAAAATTCTCCTACCACAATTTCTAAATCTTACTCATGATCTTGTTTGTCTAATCTGTGTAAAAATGACAACTTGTGGTTTTATGGACTATTTCGGGTCGACACTGTTTGCCTGGCAAACCTTTGTGCAATTTCTCCTTCAAAGAAAATTTATTTAAACTCAATTTTTAACCGGATGCCTGCACTAAGTGAATAGCTCATTCTTGTCCAAATTTTTAGGTGGAATCTTGTTCTGTTTGTTGTCTGGAAAGACAACAGACGAAGCTGTCTGAACGAGGCAGCAGCGGTCTCCGAACTGCTGAACAGCCACTTCTCAGCTCCTCATGGAGACACGCCTTATGTGAAAATTGGTTCTTAGCAACAGTATCAAGAGCTTCGGCTAAAGAGGAAAACATTTGATGCCCAGATGTTTCGCTACACACGGATGAATGAAGGCAAACCTTTTCAACTTCGTCTCAACATCTTGAAAATTACTTTGTTATGTACAGTCCTGTTGTCCTCTCAGTGCAGCAGAATCTAGATGGTGACCACTGGTCACCGTCTAGTTACCTGAATTAAGCTAATACGAGTGTCTGATTGTTTGCAGAGGGGCGGATGATAAATGTTCATTACAAAAGAAAGTTCTATCATAACACAACACGATTCTGCCTCTGTGAAAAGGAGGTTAAAACAAACTTTCAGTCTGCATGAACAGTACAGCATAAAAAAAAGTGGTTCCGAAAATGCTGTCGGCGTAAATGATCTCAGTGGCTGACCTTGTTTCATAGTATCAGCATTTCTCTTTGGAGCATAGATTCATGGAGAGTAATGAAGCCAAATAAAAAGTGCCATCCTTCTGCTCCCAAGGGCCAGCTCCAGTCAGCTCTAAAAGCTGCTTAATCACCATCCCGTGCTTACTACATTAGCATAATAATGGCCTTTAAATTGAGGCTCTTTGTTTTTTAATTAAACTCCCAGCAGGTAAAAGTAAAACACATTAACGGGAGATGTGTACACCACTAATGGCCCAAAGGTGCCTTCTTCATCACGCAGCTCTGGCCACAGGGTTCTGCTTGTTCCCCGCACTGAGGCACAGCACCGGCTGCCTGCGAGCTCACCGGGGAGGAATGAGATGAGCTGATTGCACTTGGCATAGCAAAGATAATAGCGGAGACATGTTCAACGTGTTAGTGTATGCATATGCACCTGCCCTACATCTCCGAGGGAGCGCACTTAGTAATAGCTGCTGAACAGAACTATACTGTATCAGTAAAAAGACACCGGTTACAGTTAGTCTGGAGTGAAGTGCTTCCAGGATCGTCTGTCCTACAAGTCTGCTATTGCGAAAATAAATACGGCCACTTTATTTCTATGGCAGCATGAGCTCCTATGTGCAGGAATGTGCAGTTCCTCAGACCAGTCCCCGGCCAGACAGACATCCCTCTGCATATCTACGCAGAACGCTATACTGCACAGCTGCACAAAGAAATCCTAACCCTTAAATCGTTATTCAAATGATCTCATTCCAGGGGCTGTGTGTTTCACAGATTACTCAACACATGTGCATTTTAACTGACAGCGAGGGTTTGAAAACATGCAAATTGCGTGCACATATCTGTTAGAGGTTTTCACCTATTTTGCTTTAAATATATCATGTGTGTTACTTGAGGCCGGGAGGTGCGGTAAAGGAGATAAGAGAAATCTATACGATAAGGCTACACATGACACTGCGTACAGTCAATACTGCGTGTCCATGCAAAGCTCCATAAGCAACAGCGGCATGCTGAGAATTGTCTTGCAGCATCAAGTGATCCACTGCTTCTCCTTCACGTGTAACTGCTAATGAGTCCACAGGAAAACAGTCTCTCTCTCCCTCTCTCTCTCTCTCTCTTTCTCTCTCTCTCTCTGCGTGGAAATAATCCTCCACAGCCACACAGGTAGAACAAAGCTCATGGAGTGAAAAGGACGGTGTATTGGGCAGCAGAGGAGGCTAAGTACACATCTAAATACAAGAGTAAGCAGGCAGGCACACATGATGCTGTTTGGACAGCTGGTGTTCCCGAGTATGTAAAATGAGTGCAACATCGCATTTAGGCTCAGTTTTTAGAGCTTAGAGTAAACAATATGGTCGCAGCGACAGCATCAGTGAGGAAATTATGACTGTAAAATTGGATACGTTTTTTTTTTTTCTTCTTCTGTTTTGGCTTTTTCCCTGCATATTTTTTACCTGTTCTGAAAGCAGACTTTATCCTTAAACAAATAAATTAAGAGCTTGTGAATTACAAGGCTGTTATAAACTGCTTTGCTCTGCCTTTTGTCACTCCGGTAAGAGTTTGTAAAGGGCCATCACCGCTGGAGATGTGACATGTTTACAACAAGAACCCTCTTAAAGCAAGATGCCAAGAACCGAACAAAGAAGTCTGTATAGCTCGCATTAAAAGCACCTGTAAAATCATCTGCACCCATTTTATATATATTTTTTTTAATAATTCTGTCGCCGGGTGTCTGTTTGTGCGCCACTTCCAAGCTAATCTGCGTGAAGTGGAGCAGAACCCGCCATTAAGGGCTCAGCCCCGCTCTTGACGAGCCACCGGGACTTGATTGCTGCTTCTGAAAGAGCTGGGAGAGCAGAGAGAGTGATGGCTACAACAAGTGTAATGGCTATCACATGTTATAGAGCTATAGCTGACTATAACTGCCCACAGATACTCTAGGTGCATTTTTTTTGTAAAATTCTTTAATGAGAGTGAGTGTAAGGTGGACTCAGGAGCAGTCATCGTGCTTATATCTCTTCAGGAGAAATGAAAACAATTATGATCTCATGTCCAGTCAGTCTAATAACAATTAGTTCTCAAATACTGGATTAAATCATGAAATGAAAAAGTAGAAGAAACCCCAACCAACACTAAGATACTTTACTTTCTTTATTGTAAGAAAATAAATGGACTCATCTTACAGATTCAGCGCTGGAATGGTTAAAAAACAACATTTGGATTGGAGGGCTTTATAATTACTATTGACCCAGAGGTTCTGGGTCTAAGAAATAAAACAAACAGTAATATGAGGTGTTCTAAAGCACAACTCTGCAAATATGCAAAGACAGGGTCTGGTGGAGAGCATCACGCTTTGGCTTCTTTTCTCCGCTCCTAATCTGTGGGCCTACACAATATTAAGACGGCTTTGGAGCCACTTGTGACCCAGCTGTGCACTAATGAAAAATTCCACAGCTCTGTGCAGAGGCCAATGGAGCTTGACCCCTTTCCACCCTGAACCAAGCAATGTCCATCTTGAGGAGTTTACCAGGGCTGAAAGATACTGGATTAATAGGTAGCAATGAAGAAAGAGACAATCTGGGAAACACTGGAAAAAAAAGCCCCTGTGTGTTTCCCCCCTTTTCTCTTCCTCCAATCTTTAGTATATTGGTGTGGAGTAAAGTGTTTGCCCAGGTTTTAATGGGCAGAGATGATCTGGAGATCATTGTGATGGAGGCTGGTTGTATGAGGGGGCTCTGTTTACTTAACAGAGATTCAGTCTAAGCCCAAAATTAGTTTGGGGGGGAAGAGAATGTGAGGCGACCAGGAATTAGACGTTGTTCACAAGATCCGGATTCATCTGTTTGTGATCCTGCTGCCCTTGATTCTCTGTCTCTGTGTCTTAACCAAGACAAAAGTCAGCTCTATAGAAGCAAGATATCAAAAGAGCAGCGACCATGGTGAAGTCTGCTGACTGCAGAGCCCACAGATACTCTACAGCATAATGTACACCATGTTAACTGCTCTGATAAGTCAACAAGCAACAGTAGTTTTTATAAGGATGTATATGTTTTGGTCTTGTCTAGCCTTTCGTTATCTTTACCTTTTTTTCTTGGCATTTATTTATCCAAACTAAAACATAATTTAAAGAACGCTCAAATCAGCCACCCACTCATCTCCTGTAGATGCTAACATTCAGCCATACAAACACATAGCGATGCAGATAACATCTACAATATGGAAATAGAAATGGATAGAACAGAAAAAAAGAGGTAGAAAGGAAAATAGACAAAAACTACAATTTCAAGGGTGCAGAGAAAAAATAGGAAAAAAAAGGACAAATGGACAATCACAATAAGAAGGTAGCACACACGAGCAAGAATTTTAAAATTAGGGCACGGCTGAAGTTCGATCAGAAGCTGGTGGTGCCTCATAGACTGTGGTGGGATCCATTAATTAAACAGGATCAATACCAAGCATTTCACCTGAGGCAGCCTTCACAGAAAGACCAGTCAACTTAAATTCTCATCAGAACCAACGATAATAATCAGTCTCTCTAGATGCATCCCAATCATCTGCTCTCTAAAACTGCCACATACTTTAAAAAAAAAAAAACGAGTCCACCTATAATATCCTTGAGGGAACAGGACTACAGAGCTAAACGTGGGGTGGGAGGGTGGGGTGTGTGAGAGAAAATGAAAAAAGGCAAAAGCAAATGAAAAATAAACATTGTTATTGAAAGACAGGATGCTTTAAGACCCGGGGGCCAGGGATTAACATTCAGATTAGCATTCAAATAATATATTTGAATTTCTGATCAGCAATCCTCTTCAAAGCGCTAAATCCCAAGATTAGCAGGTGTTATGCTAAAAAGCTGTGTTTTTTTTGTCGGAACGTAGCTACACTAGCCAAACAAATATGTCTTTGAGTGTGAAGGGCTGGCATGGATGTATGGCTGTAACCATGGCGACTGAATGGTAGTTAGGAGCCTTGGAGAGGGGTGCAGTGTTGGAATGTGTCAAACAGACAGAGGGGCGCACACACACCGCAGAGCAAACCAAAAACCTGCTGTTTCACTAAAGACCATCAGCTACATTATAGAGACCACCAACAAATTCCAGGGATCTCCGGGTCGCGAGGGAAAGAAAGGTCATTTTGCATCGTCATTTTTTCTTCTTCTTCTTTTTTTTTTAAATACATTCTTTCCCATTTCTTGATTTAAGAGTGCCTGCATGTCCAATGGAGTCAAACATAAAAGTGATGAATTTATATTGGAAGAATAGAACAAATGATAAAAGCTCCCCTCACAAGAATCATGCTGTGTTCACCGAAATGCCAAGCACTAAACATTTCATCTTCACTCGCCACACGAAACGGAGCTAGAAAAGGTTTAAAAAAAAAAAAAAAAAAAAAGCACATGTACCAGGACTTCTCAGGAAAGCTATTTGTATGATTCATATTATTCAGTTCTTGCAAAAAAATGTGGTTTCCCGTTTGTGTAGTCGTGCGTACTCACCGGCCAATCATTGTTGTGTCATATTTGAAATATGTTGCATAAAATCGTCTTGTTTTGCTGTTAGTGTTTTCTGTTCCTAATTTATCATTGTTATCTATGATAAACATTCCGCGGGAGGTACAAACAACCTTTAAAAGAACAATAAATGAATTGTCTGCCTTTCTGATGCGTGCTCAAACCTGCATTGTGTATGTGCATGTTTGTGTGTTTAATCTTGAAAGGGAAATTCTCTCTCCCGTCGCAGCAGCTAATGTTACTGTGAAACTATTTTGTTCATGTCTTAAAGTATTCGAGCATGCATTTTGCCTCGGGAGGTCTGGCAGAGGACTTGTCTGATGCCCTTACTGCTCTTTCTCTCTACTTTCCTCTGTCTTTCCCACACACACACACAAAGGCACACCGAGCGTTTCTCTGTCATGTGGTTGGCGGAGTGTAAAATCTCATCTCTCCAGCTGGAAGGGAACAGGTTCGACAAAATTCCCTTTTCTCCACGTGGAGCCTTCAAGGCACAGAATGGAATGGCAAAAGCATGGCACGGCACGTCTGGTCTCTCCGCAAACCAACCGACAGTGTATCTGCATGGCCCCGCGGCGCTTACCTCGAGTCAACTCAGTGGTCTGAGCGAGGCCCTTTAGTGACTGCATTATGACCCCTAACAGAGCACTGACAGGGTTTGTTTTCCCCTTTGCTCTAGCTGAGGACTCAATAAGTTGACATTGTATTGTACTGAAGCGCACGCAGATACAGGTGCCTCCGCTCTGATGATTTATACATATGAGGCCCGGTTAAACAGCTCGATATGAATTCTCAAGAGAGCGAGATGTGGCGGCAGCTGTAGTTATGCGAATTTGGCTGTGAACAAGGGCGATCTCTCCGGTGCCCCTGCCACTCATTGTACACATGATCTGGCCGATATGGAACCTTATTTGTCTTCGAATGCGATGACAATGTCTCCTGCCGCATTGACACCCGTGTTCAGCCCTCTCAGCAAGGAAAAAGGTTTGTATTCAGCCACCAATTTTACACTCTCTTTAGGTCCAGGAGTGTCTTTGTGTGCTGGGGAGCAGCCTATTCTCTCTGGCTGTCTGAAAAAAGCAGCTGTTTCTATAATGCTGTGGCAGCACTTTATGCTGCAGAATGATAAATGAAGGAGAAGAGGCAGAGCCTGAGCTGCAGCTGAAACACACACACACAAGCAGGAACAATGGCATAGGAGGGTCTGTGCATTACATGGATATGCTGTTTGTCTGCCTCGCTGTTGCTTACGCACACACGCTCTCTCTCTCTATCTCTCTGCAGGTTAGACTCCTGGAGCTCACCCATAGCCAGAGGTTATGAGAGCGTGTTGAAACGGAGGGGGGGGGTGGGGGGGGGGCCTAACAGACTGACACGTCCCACCAGTCCCAGTGCAGACCCAGGGGAAAGAGAGGTTGTGGTCGCTGTCCCACCGGGACCTGTCGCTCCTCTGTCCTCGGGGCAGTCATCTTCCTTTCTGCCACCAACCTAATGACAGAGCCCCGAGGCCTCATCACTCCACCCCCGCCAACCTCTGCCCCCCCCCCCCGCACTCTCAGCTTCACGCTCCTCTCTCCCCGTTGTCCTATCCAGGTGCCTGTCAGAGGGGTGTCTGCTCTGCGACTGGTGTAGCCGTCCGCATAAAGGACCCCCCTCCCATCGTGCCTCCTCCCCATGGCCCCGGGCTCAGCCTTTCATTTTGAAGTGGCGCGGGCCAGCTCTGCCACAGCCTGGGCCCTCGGCCTGCAGCCTGCTCCATTGTTTGGCCTCAGAGAAAGACTATTATTTCAACTCAATTTACTGTGAGTAAACACTGAGTGATAAGGCCCCCTGTCCTATCCCTCACACACACGCTTCTCTGATCCCTCCCTCCCTGACCGTGGGCTGTAATATACACTGCCAACAAATCACTGCTCTCAGACCATTGCTATCACCGGCTTTAGAATGGAGCTTACTAATTCACTTTCCAACACAGATCAGAGGACAGGCCTCATGTGTTTCAGAATATGGCTCCACCACCGAGTGGCATTTAAAGGGCTTGTGGCCCTATGGTGGACTGTTATAAATTTTATGCAACAGCATTCTCACATCTTAACCATACTGTCCACATCGCTAAACCTGCGCTAATCAGATATTAATATGCAAACCCGCCAAACAGGGCTGCAACAGTTTATTGAAATGCAGGATTCGAATCATTTTTGGCATCGGTAATATCAATGAACGGCTCGACGGCTCAGATGAGCATCAGAATAATCATGATGGGAGCTTTTTGTGTTTCCGAGACAATGGACGCAGTGTGACTCCATGACTCACAGCAGCAGGAATGAGACACTGTGGCCGCAAGTGTATAGTTAACGATATTGGGACTTACATGCAGCCAAAGCAGAAGACATGACTGAGGTAAAATCCTTCGTAGATAAATGTGTCAGCCAAATGGTGATGCCAGGGTGATTTCTCAGTGTGTAGTGCCTTTTTTTTCTCAAAAAACAAACAAACCAAAAAAAAAAAAAAAAAAGGCGACTGAACACAGTTCTGTTTGTTCTGTTTTTCATTGTTTCACCGCAGAAAAGCCCTCGATCCCTCTTCTGTATGAGGAACTGTACTATGTCTTAATTATACGGAATTATCAGCCAGCTTTAAATAGCAGTCGTTTGCACTGTCTCCGCCTTATGTGGCTAATATAATTATTTGGAGCCTACTTTATCTTAGGCAGAAAGAGGCTGACACAGTAGCACAAACTAATGTGATAAAAGCTTAGCATATCACGACTTGATTCGTGGATTTTAAAGGTAAGTGTTTATGACAAGGTAATAATGCCTCATGCAAAAGGCTGGTCTGTAAATTGGTTAGTTAGGGCATGATGGATGAGGGGGAGCCTAACCTTATTTCCAATAGAGCCTCTTGATTTCTAGAGCTGAGGATAATGAATTTGATTTAATTAGACCATCCCTCATCTAATTAAGAGTGGGAGAAATCTGACCCTGTGTGTAGTCTTAAAACAGCCAATGCTTAGGACCATATGGGCATATCCACACAAACACTTCAAATTAGCCGTTTTGAAAGAAAGGAACGCTTCTTTAAAGAGTCGTCAGCGTTCGCCGTGATTTATCGAACCCATCCTTCATGAAATAAGTGAGAAAAACTTAATCAATTAAATAAAAAGATTATTGTGTGAAATAAAAACAAACTACCAACCCCATTAAGAAGAGAGTTGAGAAGATGGGACTAGGGATTAGACAACAGCTATAAAGGTCCAATTAAAGTAGTGATTCATCATCAGATTATTAATGAAGCTTGTGAGGGTCCTCTGCAGTATTGGTAATGGGCTGGTTGGCCTATCTCCTCCTAAACCCTCTGGGTAAACCTGCTCCTTACACTGCCAAGGTAATCTCTTTAAAGGCCAAGGAGATCCAGAGCGCCGGCCCCCAAAGGCACCGGCGTTGCTCCCACTGCCTGCTTCTCTGCGCTTCACCTCACAGGCTTGACAACTCTCATTATGGCTCCAACTTTTCTAGGCATCACCGTGGAGAAAAAAAAAAAAAAAAAAAAAAAAACTCTCTCAACTTTATCATTCTGACAGCCCCGGGTGTTGTATTTGTCATCCTCCGACTAACTGGACGTGCTCGCAAAGAGCCGGGGACCTGAAGAGAAATGATGTAAAGTCTGCCTTGTTTGGAGTTAGGTATCCGAAGCCAGCTCTGATTTGCTTCGGGCTCCGATGATGTCCGTGGGTGTGAGCGTGTAAGATATCTCGAATCGGCCTTCGCTGCTGTTTATGATAGAAAAACTTAGAATACTTATCATTGACAGACCATCTTCTAGTGCACCTTGAAGAACCAGCTCACAATACACAACCCATAGATGCTTAGGTAGCCAACACACTGCAGATCCAATTACCTGTAATACACACTTCAGTTTATCTCACTCCCAGTCATTATCTAAATTGCCGACATATTATTAGGGTACCTGCTTGAGAAGTGTGTATGTTTCTCTCCTAATAGGGCCCAAAGGGAGTGTTGTTTTGTATGTAACCCTCTGTAGGCTGTAAAGGAATGGGCTTTATAACCATTTTCCAAATCAGAGGCATGCGGGAGTGCAGAACACTTCACCATTATGCACCAAACACAAACGTATCTGTCATGACACGGTGAGTGGTCGAATCAGGAGATTAATTATGTGATTGTAGAAAAAGGAGCTTGGCCCTCAGTCAGAGTGGTCCCTCATTACATTATCTCGGCCTCCAGAGAAACCCAATTGACTTTAGAAGCGCACAGCTCCTCCACCGTGAGCCATCCACAGAAGATCTACACTGATTGAGAACAGCGACAACTATTAACAGTGGATTTTGCACCTCTTTTATGGTAGCACTGCTGTGCTGTAATTCCAGCAGGTCACAATCAAGCTGCTGAGGTTAAAAGCGTCATTTTGTGGTGATTTGGGAGTCAGACTCTGTATCCTAGTACAGAACTAATTCAAAGCGCTAATGAACTTCTCCTGTGAATTTACAACAGTTGACAATCTGAATTCTCCTCATTATAACCACCTAGAATTTAAGGCTTTCTTTCCAGACACAAAGATTTTTGTTTCCCAGTGAAATGCAGAATCTTATTGAGCTCAGGAACAGCAAATTCCTTTAAAAACCATGAATAATCGTTGTGCATTTGATTCGAAATGAAACCGCTTTTAAAAGCAGTTGAGTGCATTGCCTCTGACCACCAACATTCCCCTTTAGATCACAGATATTAAGAAAAAATAATACTCTGGGAGGAGAGAACCTCAAGCTACAATCATATGAGCGTAGTTAGGGCTGCATTTAGCGATTATTTTGTTATCGATGAAATCTGCTTTTTATTTTCTCGATTAATCACTTGATCATTTGGTCTATGAAACACTAGAAAACACAAAAACAACGTTTATCACAATATCCTTGAGCCAAAGGGAACTTCATCAAATGTCTTATAATGTCAGTACTATGATATAAGAAAAGCAGCGAATGCTCCGAGAACATGAAACTATCCAGTTTTGGCTTGAAAAACAACTTAAACCAGTAGTTGATAATCAAAACAGTGGCAGATTAATTTTCTGTCGATTTAAATAACAGTCACTATGTTTTGTTTGTCATTGGCGAGTATTTAATGAGCAGACCAAACTGAGTCCACTCCTGAAACTGTCACAAAACCCAAAAGGGAGAGCTGAAGGCCGATAGCACCTCACATCATTCAAATCATGTCCATGCAAAGTGAGATGTACTCACGACACTGGCCGCTCCTCGGAGAGCCATATATGCAATTTGCGGAATAACTAAGGCTCGAAAATGTCTCATCCATAGGGACGCTCACAAGCAATAACACACAATATGAAAGACAGACAGCTAGATTGAATAGAGAGACAGCTAGACAGGCAGAGATCAAGTCCAATCCCGCTCCCGTCATCTGGCTGCATGTTCACAGGTCAGGCTTAGCTAATCTAATTCCTGGGCTTTCCCACAAAAAGCCAAGTGCCACTCAGGAGAAGTGGCAGGGAGAAAGAGGGGTTGGGAAGTGGATGTGGAGAGGGGAAGGGGTGGTGGTGGTGGTGGTGGTGGTGGTGGTGGGCTTGAATAATTATGAATCAGGGAGCTTAACCTTCTGGGGAGTTAATTTGAAGAGCACTGGGGATAGGGGAGTGGGACTTTATTTCCCTGGGGTGCCCCTAATGCCATTGTGAGGGAATGGAGAGATCAGGACACGCAGCAATATCGTGTCTGTTAGCCACCATATGACGAGCTGACCTCAGAGCCGTGCTCACAATCACACCTGCCGTCATCAGGGCTAATTTGTTAAACATATCAATAGCGCTCTGCTGGCCTTTTCTCTGCCACACTGGACCACTGAATCAGCCGCCACGCTGAGTGACAACATGCGACCCCTCCGCTGCAACCCCCCCCTCCCCCTCCCGCCCCCCCATCTCCACCAACAGACACATCAAGACACATAGACGCTTACAGTCTATGGGCTTACACAAGCGCTGTCCTTTTTTTTTTTTGCAAGAAACATTCAAGAGGTTAGAAGATAATGAAGGCACAACCATATAAATCAATTTTATATCTGTTGGCTCTTATTCAACAATTTCATGCCAACCTCTGAATGTATTACACCTACTAAAAGCGTATTTAAACACACGACTTCTTCTTTGCCTCTACCAGCCGGCCCACATGCACAGTAAGCAGGGAGAGACACAAACTGAAGGACGGGGGGAAGACAAAGAGGGGATAGAGACACAAACCGAGGGTTAGATAAATCACAGCATGCAAAGAAATGATACTTTGCAGCCCTTGGCTCTGTGAGGGCTGTGAGCTGGAATTCTTTTATTTGGAGTGGGGCCTCTGTCCCAGGCTCTCTCCGGGAGAGTCTCCTGTCATGTTTGCAGCGTGGAGGTTGAGAGATTGGCTGGCTAGCTGCTGGCTAGCTGCTGGCTGACTGAGCGGCTGGCTGGCAGAAAGACCCTGTTGTGTGGCTGTGGCAGAAGCAGCCTATGGCAGCGCAGACCTCGACATCTGGATACAGTTTGCTGGGAGCACACTCAGACAGGCCTGACTCTGCCAAGGGGAATCTCAACCCTTTGATTCCTACTCCCATGGTCCGCTCTAATTGTCATCCCTCATTATTTAGTCAAAGGTGGAGGGATGAATCATAAACTATTACAGAGAAATGACATTTCCTGCTCCGAGAGAAATCCTCCTCATTCTCGCTCCCCCTCTCATCTCAGCTGATAAGAGCAATGAATTTTATACACGGCTAGAGTGCAAACATCTCTCATCTCCGCTCGTATCATTAAGATTTGGCCGAGAGGGTTTGTGTTCTGAAACCACAAATGATGCAAGAGGAGAAGAGTGTGAGTTGCAGCTGATTTGATGACAGTCCTCAATTAGAGGAGGGATATTTGCTGTCAGAGACGTCTATACGAAATAAGAGCCCATGTTCAAACTGGGCTTTAACAGTAGCAATTGCAGGGATTACTGCAAATACAAGCAACATGTTTTCTGCTGTATATAAAAGCACATATGGTAACACTGCAGAGAGCTTCATAAAGATCTTTTTGGATTGGATAATGAGAAATATTGACAATCTGAAATAAGATCATTTCAGACTGTCAACTAATAATATATTGCTAATACAGACAGAACACATTAAACTTAATGAGCGTCTTCACTCTGTCTGTACTGTAATTAGACTCTTAACAAGATAATTGTACATTTTATTGTTTATCTAAACTTCAAACTCAACCTGTATTGCAACTTTTAAATTTAACTCTCTCACTTGAATCTGTCGCAACAAAAAAAAAAATCATTATTTCTCATCGCGTAGTAATCGGGAGAAGAGTAATCAGGACAAAAAATTACCAAAAAAATCAATGTAGAAAACAGTTCAATAATTAAAATGATTGTTTTTTTTTTGTTGTTGTCATTTTCACCTGTCAATTTACCACCAATAATGAATGTGACATTACAAATGCGTAACACTGTCATTTGTGGTTATTCTCAACAGCAACAGCAGAGTCTAGTCAATAATTTGGGCTGTAATGACAGCTGTGTGTCTTGTGTGCAGCACCCGGCCAAGTGAGAACAACTTTTGTGATCTAATGCTGGCCTCACACTAGAGGATAATTGGACAGATTTTTGGTCCCATTCACCCCTCCCGACAATTGCAGGGGTTGTTCTCAATTTGAGCGAGCGAGCTGACTGGGAAGTGTCACCGACCGGATATTGCGCACTCGTGTAGAACAGAAACATGGCTGCCAACGGCGCAAAGAGGACTTTTGTCTCCCGAGCCCGGCGGACAGTAGAAAAAGGAGGACGAGCTTGTGGAATTATGGGAACAGTATGAGTTAGCTTGTGGCAGTAGCTTGCACTAGCCCCTGTTTTTATTTGGTGCAAAACACAGCACACACAAGTGCAACCAGCTGACAATGACAGCCCGCCTCCATGTTTATTTTTTTCTAAAGTCACGTTTGATTACGCAAGTTTCTGTGGGAGCTGCCTATGACACCTTATTTTTTTTTCCCCACCTGCATTCCACAAAGACCTGCCCTACTCTGCCTCTGATTGGCTGGTACTTGTTGACTTTGTTGGTTAGGGTTAGGGTAAAAATACCAGGATCAGAGCCAATCAGAGGCAGAGTAGGGGCGGGTCTTCACAAAACGCAGGTGGGTAAACACTTCAATGACACATGACATCCTGTCTGTCATTCAGTCAACACAGATCATTCAATCTTTTTTTGAGGATTTTTATCTGAAACCGAGAAGAAGTAGTGTTGGTCTTTGAAGTGCTTCACAGATCTCCTCTATCCACGCTTTCTCAACCAAAACCAAGTTTCAGTGACATGTGCTACTTACTGTACATTTGCAGCAATGCTGAATGGTTTAGGATGAGAAAGATGTCTATCAGTCCCTTCTCTCTTACCCTGCTCTGACTGTTGTTTTTATAGCAGCCATCATTCACTCATCACCAGCTACATGAGCCATTTTTTCCTACTGAATGTTAAGCCTACCATCAGATTAAGCAGTTTCTGATTTCAGCACTAATTGTGCACGTCCACTTAAGAAGCTGACAGCTTGGCGAATGAGGAGGCTTGCAGGCCTCTGCAGCACGACACTCATCCATCACAGCCTAACCGATTGCATCCCTCTGAAGGCTCAACACGCTAACACCATTAGCTCTACTGCTGGGCATCTAACTAGCACATCACTCACACAGCTACATGCTAACAGCATTACAGCTAATGCTGCCCCTCTAACTAACACATCCATCATAGGGCTAGAAATCCTACGGCTCTACTGAAACACGTGGAACCACACTGTCTCTCGGAGACAATCACCCATATTATTTTGCCTCTGTTGCTTTTGTTGCTCTGCTACTAATACCCTCATTTGTCTCTGAAGATGCTGAATGCCACTGAAAGAAAGTTGTTTTGATTCTGTTTTGTTCTGCCCACAACAGATCCGGGCGTATGGTTGAATATGCATGCCTCAGTGAAGGGAGCCATTCAAATCCGATTATGATTTCATATTTCACAAAGACAGTACACCACTAGGATGATTTTTAATTAGAACCAGAATCAGTAAAAAGAATGGGGCATGGAGACAATAAAATGAGGAATGCATTCATCCATGAGATGATTCTCTAGCTTTATTTAAGATCTGTGCCAATGTGCTAACAGCATTAATGAAGTTATAAAGAATTATGAGGGGAAATCAAATTTGCCTTGCCACTTGAGCGCCACTAAAATGCCAAACAATAAACTACCAGATTGCAAATTAGATCAGTAAAAATATCAAACACATTGCGGTGCAGGGAAATCCATAATTGCATTTAGTGCCTAGCCTCTCCTGGGGGAAGAGACACTAAAGATCATCAGCAGGCTACACGAGAGCCGCTATTGACAGAGCGGTAAAAATCGACAGGCTAACTAAATAAACACTTCAGGCTCCATTAAATATTCAACGGCTGAGATTTGACAGTCTAGCGTGCCTGCCTCTCCCCATCGTCTCCATTGGCTTCTCGCTGCAGCACATCTTCTCCCTGTCTCCCCTCCCCTCCATCCCCTCCTCCCTCCCCCCTCCCTCCCCCCATCCTCTCCCCTGTGACTCCTGACAGCAATAAATGATGCGGTGCCTGAGGGCGCTGCTCCAGTGGGAGACCTGGGAGGATAGAGCAGGAGAGCAAAAGAAATAAAGGGGAGACAGCCTATGACCAATGGCCATTAACCAAGGACTGAGACAGGGCCCTATGACATCCACTGACACCCCACCCCGTCAACACACTCTCATTCTCTCAGGCAGACGCACACACATATATATACACTGTTACAAACCTGATACACCACAGCTCCTTTCTCTCTCCCTTTTGTTGTTTATGTTTTAATACCACAAAGACAGCTGAGCCAGAATGCTCTGTATATACAGACCAGTAGTAAGATGGTTTCCTCTTTCACCCTGCAAACTTAATCATAATCAAACAGTTTATCCCGTGCGTTTGAAACAAAACTGGCACCTAGAAAGAGGTGAAAAACCCCTTCCACTCATATGCCGTCTAAACTCCTGCTGCCTCTTGACAGGATCATATGCATTCATCTGCCGTGGTGAGCCGAGCGAGGTTATGCAAATGAGAGATGACAGTGTTATTGTGTGAGGAATATCAATGGAGTAATTACTGTTCCATGTCGGGCTATTGGCCCTCTGCTGCCGCGCCCAGCCAGCGTGCTTCATTTCTCAGCCGCCCTCTCAGGGGAGAGATGAGCGGCGTGCTCTGGAGAGCAGAGCTAATAATGGCAGCTCGGATACAGGCAAGGCTTAGACGAGCCCCGGGGTCCTGAGCTGCAGACTGCTAAACGTTGCAGGGGTCTCAGGAGAGCCCCCCAGCAAAGATGAAATGATTAAAAAACCACCCAACCTGACTGACAAGCTGACCAGCCACCTATAACTCTTTGTGCAGCAGGTCAAAGCACCAGCGTTCGTTTCAGTCATAACAGCTGGGTGACCTTTTTGGACATTAGCTGTCTGCCTGATAATGATTCTTAGTAGAGAGTTTTAGAGACAAAGGGGGGGAAAAAAAGCAATATTGGCAATGAGAGGAAATGTTCCAGCTAGTTAACTAGGAGAAATGTACCGCACACACTGCAACACAGCGAGTTTTTCAAATGAATCAAATAGATTAAAGTGATTTATAAATTTAAAAGTGATAGAGATAAGTAAATATAAAATCATCCCGTAAGTGCTTTGCCTCACTGACACTGTTTGTAAGATCATAATGATCTGGTCTGGCTTTTTTTTTTTTTTTTCTCTTTTCTTTTAGTGTCTTGGCAGCCGTCCAATGAGCAAACTCCTTTGGCATGTAAGTGTCATCAAATTTAAAGCTCAAATTTGTTGGGGTGTTGAACAAAGCGCTCCTCTCAACGTGTGAACGCGGCGACTGCCTGTAACATGTCAACTTTATCATCCTTTACATGTGAGGGATTGTCTAATAAATAAAAACGGTAAGAGGCCATAAGTTCACCTGATGGGGAGAAGGCAATGTGAAGGGAAACTTCAAAGAACGAAGGATGGTACAGGCCCCGGAGCTGTGAATTAACATACCAGGCAGGAGGAATGTTTCTCCCACACACCTTAGTGAAGCGGCAATCTAATCACTTTTCTTCTTTAAAAAAAAAAACAAAAAACAAAAAGAAAATTCCTTATTTGCGTATTTGTTCATAATTCTGTTGATGTTTTGCATGCATTTAGTGCAGCTAAAGATACTAAATGTTATATTTTTCAGGCTTTATAAGGTATATTAATATTACATATTAGTTATTACATACAAATTTACAGCTTTAGTGCTAAAATATACAAAGGACTGACAAACCTTAATGTCCGATAAAATCTTATAATCCCAGATATACAACTGTCTGCACCTCCTAATATCTGTGTCACGATCTGGGGCGTTGTTCCAAGACAGACGGCGGATGAAAAAGGAGGTTCATGTGCTGCACTTGCACCTTCACACCATTCATTTCCAGGTCAGGTGCACCTCTCGCAGTGTCCAGACACCTCATACATCTTGCAGGAGAGGACCAGCTTATCTCCATACTTATCTGCACAGTAATAATTCCCACTTAAAGCTGTAGCCTCTAGCAAATGGCTGGACAGGAAGGGAATCGCAGGCCCGGGTGGTACACCACTCCCACTCCTCGCAGAACTCCTACAGGCTTCACTGAGATGCTACCATAGAAAATACCATACAAAACCTCCTGAAAAACACTCCGAAAACCTGATTTGAATGTCCGATGTGACCCAAACAAAAACAAATATATGATTTAACATCCCTTAAGGTTAGAATAAGTGAATATTTATTAACATTACCCTGAGAGAAATCTGGCCTTGAGGTAGGTGGGAGCCCAGTTTGTGAACACACCCAGCTAAAGCAGTCAACTCAATCAGCCGTTCCTGGTCGACGAGCACCAGAGAGAGCCCAAGCTGAGCGACAGAAGTGAGTCATACACAAGGCTCTTGTCTGACGCTAAAATACTTTCCCTTGTACAGACAGAGGGCCGCTGAGCCTCCTCCCCCCCTCTCTCCAAAAACCCAGAAATTCACTGAGAATGAAAAAGTCAAACACAATTTTCATCCAATCAGTGTCTTATTTCAATCCTGGACAAGATGGAGAAAATAACACAACAGCAATATAAAGTTCCAGAAAAAGATCTACTGTATATTTGTGGTGTGAAATCTCAAATGCTCCTCTCCCTTCCTCACTGCTATTGTTTTTTTAACTTAACTGGCCTGTTTTTTGGGGGGTGCTTGGAGGCTGTTTTTCACAGCAATAAAGAACAGCATGACAGAAATCTGCTTCTCCCTGACATGGTTTCTAGATGTCATAAATCGGATTGTATGACTAACTGGCTGTTTTGTTTATTATTCCTGTTTCTTTGCTTAATGTCCTTTCAACAGAGCTTTGATCCTGCTAACCTTATGGATCCTCACCATAAACACTTACCTTCTGAAGACATTTTTATCACCCTGAGGCTTGATGCCAGGCATCTGCGCGGAAGTGGAGCAACAGATAAACTTGACAGTTACCAGCAAGGGCAAAGAGGACAACAGACTCTCGGAGTGAAATGTTTTAAACTCCTCCATCGCTTTCAGGGTGGTTTTGGACTATTGTGAGCTGTAGATTTGGCATGAAGAGATATCATGCGTGTCTTTTTTGATCTGTTGTGCTGTTTAAACATGTGACTATCTTATAATAGTTAAAGCTAATACAACATATACGTGGGGGACTTTTGTCTCCCCCTTCTGGCGGAGAGCGTCACTACAAAAATACTGTCAACATGTGCTTACGTCATAGGCTACGCTGTAGCCTACTCGCTACCGTTGGATGAATTGCCATGAGCGTCACACAACCCCCCGTGAAATGACTCATTTCACTATCAGAATTTGATCCATTTGGTCTGATAACATTTGGAAAGTCTAGAAGAGCTGCACAATTCAATTATTTTATCCCCATTCGAGTTAGCAGAGGGCTAACTGGAGGCTAGCCGGCTTGGCCTGTGGAAGTCTCTGGGTGCGCATTCAAACAGCCAGTGCGGGAATGTCACTCCCGACATGAGATTTAAAAACTCTGTAAACTGTGAAATGCAGAGAGATTTATCTTGCCCTGATAGGCTTAAATCAGAATTGTGTGAACTCCTTTGGCGGGAGCTTGAATGTAACATTCACTTCTATGTAAAAGTTCTTCACTGCAGGTTAATGAAAACACCACAAGCCCTGATGTTTTGGATTGCAAATTACAACTCAGATGTTATTTTAAACTGAAAACACACCACCGCCGCAGCACTTCATATGATGAGTGTCAAGTGCCGCCCCTAGCATCAATAGGAAGTGTCATGCTGCAGTGCATCGATATAGTAGTTACCTGGATTTAACTCCAGTACTATGAGTACAGCACGGGACAACAAAATGCCATGGGTGCAATGGGTTGCCCATTGCAGTTGTCTATTTTTGATTAATAACTTGAAAAAATAATAGTCTAAGCAGTATAAGCAGCAGATCAATCAACAATTAATTAATTTTTAGTAGATACAGGCACAAGTGAACTAGTTCAAACTACAGTGAAAACCGCTTATAGTGATCATGGTTACAGTGATCAACAGTTTATATGGATCAAAAAGCTTGGGACAGAATCATTCCTATGCAAATGCTGTTTAAATAATTCACTTATAGTAATCAAATAGTTTGCTTACAGTGTTCATTTTGGGTCTTTTCATACATAAAAACATATGGAAATTTTTTTTTACTTTACTCTCATGATACACGTATGATGTGTACTTGTTTACTGTGATACGTACTGTGTTTTGGCCTTTACGCCATAAAAACATCACATTATTCCATTTCAAGCTCGTATAAACATACTGTAGCCGATGTCCACATCCAACCAGATACATCCAAATTTACGCTATTATTGGTAAAACATGGATCCTTAAGATTCGAATTATGTAATGATTTTTAATATATTCACACTGACACACACGAACCCTGCATGTCTGAGCACACATGCGAACACACAAACCACCCGTGAATACGCAATCATTGCCAGTGATGTTTCTGTGAGCAGGAGACCACAGGAATTGTTTATCACTGCGAATCAGAGTGACTAATCAGAAGCAGGCTGTTTCTTCTTGAACCTGCGCGAGGTCGAGATGTTTCCTCATCCCACACTGAGACACGAACGTGCCACAGCATGACCTGCCCCTCTCTCTCTTCCTCAGTACCTCGCCAACCCCGGTCCCGGCTCCAAATCCGAAGGGACACTCTGTGATGTTCTGTTATCCCAGCGAGACTACAAACATCCATGCTGTGGGGTAGCATAACGCAGGGAACCGTGCCTTACTCAAGACAAATGTTCCCTTTTGTTCTGGTTTATTTATCCCACCCTTAATCTTAATAATTAGCAGATAATGCATATTCTTTCCACTCTTTCTCTCAGCCATGAGTTCATACTTGGGTATATCAAAGACGCAAACTAATAATTATGGTAAATAAAAAGATAAAAAAAAAAAAAAAAAAAATCCAGCAACTAGAAAGAAGGGAATGAAATGTGATTGCTAGGCAAAGTAAGAGTTTCCATTAGCATTTGCCAAAGCACCATTAAATGTTATGGGCACATCAAGGCCCACAGAGCATGTTGGTCAGCACAGTGGGAGTATGACATCTTACACTGTGCAGGGCCTCATTCTGGACCATGCAGACAGCTTCAAAAGAACTTAACCATCAGGAAAAACAGTCTGAAAGTCTAAACCACACAGCAACAGCACCACTCACAACTAGATAAAGGCTGAACTGACTTGCCCTTGGGGAAGAGTGTAATGCTTGATGTATTATAGTTAGTTACGCAACATCTCTTTGATATAAACAACAACAACAAGCTGATCATAATATCCAGGCGAGGGCCAAATGCCGTTAACGGAGAGAAAAAGGCTGACTTCTACAGAAATAATGACGCAGAGCTAAGGCACTGAGATAAGAGCGATGGAGCTCCGTTGCCCATGAGGGATGTTTCAAAGCCACTCGAACGCTTGTCAGTGCAGTTTATTACTTCCTTGAAATATCTGTAAAAGAGGAACCATTGAGCAAAAGAAAACTGTTTAAGAGCTGGGGGTGTAAATCTCTTTTAATGCTGCTGATCCGTGTGTTAGTGCCGCTTCCAGAAACCGCTCGCTGTTTCTCCTTCCTTACAGTTCCCTCATTACGCATCGTCTGGGAGAAATGGCTACCTTTTCACTTCGCCTTCTCAAATATTGCAAACTATAAGCGGTTTTCAAAGTTATAACTGCCGGGGCTGTGTCTGCCAAGAGTCTGTCGTTTGTACTTAGTCCCCCCCCCCAACCCCCCCCCACCCCTTACTCTTTATTTCTGTGGCTGTTGGTTAAGAGGAGCCATGTCACAAAGCCAAAGTTGTGACATACAGAGGCATGCTGTTGTAGTATAAACTTGATATAAATATTTGTGATACAGTGAGAACATCCTACAGCGGATCGTGACGGCTATTGGATGACTAGCGTTCCATAGTCGACTTCGTTCAAGGACTCATTGTGATGTAGAAATAAATGTTGTTTTTTTTCTCCTGTGTGTTTTCTTCCAGCGAGGATAGATTTTGACACGAGTCCTGAAGGCCTCCATCTCTTCCCCCAGGTTAGGTTAGTTCCTGGTGGGATGTTTTTGTGCGGAGAGGCCACCTCTCTTTCTTATCTTCCTGTCATCTCTGTGGGACGGCAGGGCACGACTCCTACTCTGGCTCCAGAACCACAGGCTTCCCCTGGACACCAAACCGCCGCTCCACACTAGATATACTTTTTGAGAGGATGGTTGTTTAGGGTGTGTCAGAGCTTATTAGAGCCAGAATGTGTGAAAAAAACAGAGCCGGGTCAAACGGTATTTGCAAATATGTTTTTATGGGTTGTTTCGCTCCGACCGAGTGCCAGCAGAGCGGGATTTACCACATAAGGAAGTGCAGGCAGACAGAAAATATGGACAATCATGTGAAAATAAGTGAAGGTCAATTTGGTGTTTTTGTGATCGACAGCTTACCTAATACTATCTGAAGTTTGGTAAACCACAACACAATGATATTTGAATTTGGATTTTAAAAAATGGCACTAAAGAATATTCATCCAACCAGTCATGTACCATTATTTTGAAGAGGAAGTTGCTCCTTGTACTTGTGTACATATATATCCTATACTTGTGTACATATATATCATATTTCTGCCCCTTACAGCAACATGACATGACTCTTCCCACCGTTTACTGCCAGTAATGACGACCTTTTAGTGGCCCTCAAGACATAATGATTGCTAAAATATATGCAAACAGAAGTAAATGTGGTTATTAGGAGATTACACCATTTGAAAAGAAGAAGGAGAAACAGTGAGCATTGCTCATTCCTATGTATAAGTTGTGGTGAGGCTAAAGCCTATAATAAAATCATGAATGGCAGCATGTGTGTAGATAGTCCCTCACATAGACATACTTGTGGGCAAAAAGAAAAACATACGCCGCGCACTGAGGCACTGGACCTGCATGCAGCTCGGAGAATGTTAATAAGGATTATGGTTAATGTACTTATGATATTCGTAGCAAAGGCCAAGCGAGTTTTGCCACTGTCTTTGAAGAGGCCGAGGCTTCTGCCAAGTAACACCAACTTTCATGTTTACCTTGTGAAAAAAAAATGTTTCTCTGTGTCAAATTTAACTAAAAGAGAGTGTAGCTTAAATGAGTCAGAACTCTCAACGGGAATAGATAGAAATTCCTCCTCTGTCAGACAGAACCGGGCTGTAAGTGCTGTAGTAATTTTTTGAACATGTTCGCCATAAAGAGATGCTGATGCCAGAGAGCGTGCTGTGACCCTGCTGACCTTTGCGCCTGCTGCCTGGCTTCTGGATAGTGTAAGCAGCATCCAGCTGAAAGCTATGTTTCCAAGGAGAGATGGACCAATTAATCTGATTATAGTCGCAAATCCTCCGACATGTGTAGGCCTGTCCGTGGCCATGTGCAGTGCAGATGTGTGTCCATGTGTAAGCATGTATGTACCTGTGTGTGTGTGTGTGTGTATGAGATAATGTGATCCGCAGAGCGAAGGTATTGCTCCATGTGTACGCACAAAATCCTATATGTTGGCTGAAAATATAGTATGAGCCGCGAGATTTATGAAGTACTTTGAGTGACATTTTGGAAACATTTATCAATCTGATAAATGAGAATGGGTTTTGCCAGAAAAAAAAAATGGATGCAAGGGAGATGTAACTGTATGCAAATACACGCTGCGGGTGAACTGTCGTTCCTCGGAAGTCAGAGAGCAACAGTTAAAAGTACCTGAAATGAAATACCGGGGCGAAATCGTAAACCATCTGTCAAAGCTTTCGCGGTCTGTTTAAAAACACAACACCCGAGCACTAACAGGCTTTAAACGGCCCCTTTTCATTGGCATGGCTATGAATATGCCTATTCTGAGGGTGATCCTTTCATTTTCAAGCCGCAGATCTGAGTCAGTCACAGCTCCGCTTTCCGGCAAGACTCGGCGTATGTTTGTGCCACTGACTGCAGCCTGTGCCGAGGGGCGGGAGGAAGTGGAACGAGGAGCTGACAGACAGGCCCTGATACTGCGCTTCCACCACAGGCCAATCCCCAGCTAACCCCTGTGCTGACAGCCAGGATGTAGCACTCATCCACAGGCCACAGCCCAGGCTCTGGGGCCCAGGAAAGGAGAGCAAGGAGAGCAGGGAGAGGGCCGGTCGGCTGATGATAGAGAGAGAGAGAGAGAGAGAGGGAGAGAGAGAGTGGGAGGCGGGGGTGGCTGGTGGTTTGGGTGGCACGCACCGCTTTCTGCCTCCAGAGCAGCACGACCAAGAGGAGAATCCACAGACTGTGTCGCCTGCCAACAGCATGTCCAATGCCTGGCCGAGTGACAGACCCACTACACACACACACATACACACACACACACACACATACACACATAAGCTGACACACATACGGCTACACACATGCGAGCCAGTTCACACAGGAATGCACAAAACACGATTAAACGCAAAGTAAAAGCTGGAACCCATAAGATGCCATGAGATAAACATGGTTAGGTATTAAGAAACTGCAAAAACACAGACATGAAGACACGTTCACGCCACAAACACTTACAGTGGCATTTTTCCTAAGACCAGATTTTCTGGTTACTTTACAGACTCAAGTTTGAGGGTGAAACCGTCAAACACAGACATAACAGATGAAGGCCTCATTGTATTTTTTACTGCCAGTGTGTCATTACTGACATTAAAAGTCATGTGAAACATTCATCTAGAAAAGAGCGAAGACAGCAATGACACTTTGGGTAGTTTAACCTCTCAAGCTACATGTAATTGATAACATGACCTCATCAAAACTTCAGCTCTCTGATATTTGTTGCGAGACAGAGCATTGGAACCATTCGACTGCGAGTCAATAAATAATGTAGTCCTTGTCGGTGCTATGCAGAAGCACAGTGGAGTGATGAAGGTTGAGAGGCCACTGGTGACCCCGGCTGCACGCTGCGAGAGGGCTCCGCTCAGAGCCAGAGCTGTCTCTCCAGCTGGGATCACAACACAACGTCGGAGCTCTGGTTTCAGAGCACTACTCCGGCCCGGGGCTGGGACGGCACTCCCCTGTGTGGTTGGGCCTGCAGGGCCAAACGTGAGGCAGACAGACACCCAGGGGGGTCAGTGGGCCCACGCAACCCACCCATTCTCAGGAGGAGGCAGTGACAAGCATAGAGGCCAAAGACTGATTGGGGCGGCCTCAGACTACAGCTTTGCTTTTTTTTTTTTTTTTTAAGTGCTGAGTTTGAGTTTGCATCAAGCCTCAGCCTACTGCAGCTATTTCTGTTCTACGGGGTCTCCACTGAACTGGCCCCAGAGGCGGATTCTGTGCATAAATAATGTTGCTATGAGGCCATGAGGTTGAATCAAACAATAACTATAGGCCAGAGGAGAAAATTTAGATGAATAGTGCAAACAACTCAGCCCTCACCTGCAGCAACACATTTTTCTTATCAAGGCAACCGAATAGAAATCTCCGTCCAGAGAGCACTATAAAATCACATATACGCAAAAAAACACTTTGAAAAATCTTTATGTTTTATCCCCTTATCCATCCCTTTCAGAGACACCAGATCATTTTGCAGCGTTCAGGAGTCGTGGAATTTCCCAAGAAGACGTATTGTAGCAGCTTTCAGGGAAATATTAATATCCAGCCGGCAGAGGAAAGGTAAAGGGAGAGGAGAAAGGATTGGGGCGTACAGCAGGGGGGTGGGGTACAGACGATCAGTATCATGGCATGGTACCTGATGATAAAATGCTTCTACTATTTCAACTCTTTCCAACCCCCCCCCCCCGGTGCACAGTTACCTTTACTGTGTGCCACCTTTTTATGCAGAACGTAGCGGCGTGGTGTTGCAGTTCTCCTAAGGAATACTGTGGTGCCTGAGTGGAGGGCGTTCAGGATGTCATCCTCTCTGCACTCTACCCACACACACACACACACACACACACACTACCCTGTCATCACGGCTGCACTGCAGATTCTCCACATCTGCCTTGCCTTACACTGGTTAGCCCTGCTCTTACCAAGCCCCCCCATCATCATCTCTGCCTCCCCTCCCACGTCTCCACTCCCCCATCAGGATCATCCAAATATTTCCCCTCGCTGCTTTTTGAAGCTTCCATGGGTCACGGGACCCCATGCACAAATCATGCTGGCTTGCCGTGGGGGGGCCGGTCAGAGAGGACGGGAGTGAGTCAGACTCATAGAAACCCAATCTGCACTGTTTTCATACGGGGGTTATTTTTCTTGCCAAGGCAGCCATCACCAATCAGCAGCTGGTTCTAAACAGTGAGTTTTAGGGAGCTCTCGAGCTAGATGCTGGTCCTGGCAGCTGATTTCAACCATATTCCCCTGTCACACCAGCAGGAGAGACGGAGAGTAAATTCAGAGAGCCTGACAGCCTGCAGTGGTTTAACACAGGGATTAGCCCCAAATACATAGCTCTGGGTTTATGTTGATGGATGGATAACCGAATGCATCTCATTGTTTGCAATAAAACATAGATGTTAGTTTTAACACTGTGACACAACACTTGCTGTGGTGCTGAATTATGATCTACTGAGAAAGAGACCTGACACATGCAGCCACCGGTTTTGGAAATGCAACTTGTATAAAATAATCAGCTCTACAGCGTGTTGGGCACATGAGCTTCGCTACCTAATGCAGAATTCTCATAACAGGCTGCAAGAATATTGGACAGGCCCCTAAAACCAGGCTAGTAAACAGGATAGACAGAGAAGGATGAGCCGGTGTGGACCTTCCCTCCCACCTGCAGAGCACACCAGCTCAGGGTGAGAGGAGATGCTGGGCAGGAATCTGCAGTGCTGGTTAAAGTAATCACATTGGTCTCACTGCATCTGATCTGCAGTCTAACAGACTTCCAAACAGTTGAATGAGTAAATAAAGTGCCCCAGGGGACTCCCGCTGGAGATGGATTACCACAAGGGTGCACACACAAAGGAGCTGAAGCCCCACAACCCGATGTGAGCTGCAGACAAAAGCCAGCGTTGGACCTCGACCAGGGAACCGGCAAACTTTATTAATCTCATCCTAGACTGAACCTCCTGCTATTGCAATCCGTGCTCTCATAGACAGGCGAATGATCTGTTATGAGCAGGTACAAACTCTAAAACGACTGCGCTCGTGTGTTTGTGTTTGCAAACATGTGCATTTGTGTTTAAGACGGCGTATTTATGTTTGTGTGCATGTGCTCGTGCAAACATTTGAACATACTGTACCGCGGATGCACAAATGCGCTAACGTGTGTGTGTGTGTGTATGTGCTTGCGTGAGTGTATATGCGTCCGCTCGAGTGCATAGACCACATAAGATGAGTCTCATGCTCACTTGGCTGTGGAGGCTGGGTCTGGAGGGGACTAAGGGCCGTGGCATTCTGCAGCCCCATCCCACCCCGGCCCCATTCTTCCCTCTTTCTGGGCCTGACACAAATAAAAGGATTAGGAGCCCCCGTTTCCGTCAGACCCTCCATTCAAGACAAAGCTCCGACCAGCTTAGTGTCACACTTAATGATAAAAGTGCAAATCTCTGTCAGTCACTTTGGGCAGGAATACCGGTATTTGGGGGCTAATCTCATTTGATGAAGATTAAAAGGGGTAAAAAAAAAAAAAAAAAGAAAAACAAGACAAAGAAATGTGTTTTGTCGCATCTGTACAAACATCTATACTGCTGGAAATCAGATTTGACATGCGGCAACAAAGACGAGCAAAGATGTGCTGAAATGTATCTTTAAAATACAGAAAGTTATCGTGAGGCAACAGAAGAGATCTTAGATTAGAAACAAAGAAAGGAGAAGAGAGAGGAAGCAAGTGTACACACGCACACACACACACACACACACACACACACACATGCGCCCACACCCTCAAAAAACCTGGGGTGTATGTAGACAAACTCACTGCTCTGCCCATTCTCGTGTAGAGCTAGAATGTGTGACGTGAGTGTGAGAGTAAGCCTTGGGCACACAACAGTCTGAATGCAGCACTTGCCACTATGATGCCAGTCCTCTCTAGTGTATCTGTGAAAAGCCTACGTGTTGGAAAAACATTCCAGAGTGGGATCACATATACACAGTTGGGGCCAGCAGCGATACTGTGAGCCAGCAGCAGAGGCCATGTCTCAATTTCTCAAGCACGTTCGACCAGGCTGCCTGAAGAAACAAGTGTGGGCTATTTCCAAACCAACGCAGTTTAACGGGAGCAAAGCGAGACAAATGCATCTGAAATGTAATTAGAAATGCTGTAAATGTGCAGAAATCATTTTTTAAAAGTCTGACTTTCACCGATGACCCGTAAATAGAGTTTGGAATAAAAAATTTCAGCGCAGAGCAAAAAAAAAAAAAAAAAATCAAGCCACTAAAATATGTTCATTCTCCTGATTTAAACATGTAAATCTGGCAAATTGAAATTGAAAACATTTGCTGAGTGTGTATATTTCTCTGCTGGCTACTTTAAGAAGCCTATTACAGTATTTCACAGATTTAGCCAAAATCTAATTTGTAAATTGCATTTAATGGTTTGTGGTTGCCTTCCTTTTTGTTATGAAGAGTTGTCATGCTGTGAAAATAAACCTGAAGGCCCGAGGACTTGGAGCCAGTAATGAAAATCACTGCGTTGCCGAGCCGAAGGCTTTCTCTCCACCGTCACTGATTAGCATTGCCGATTGACTGACATGTCCCACTGGCTGCCTAACAGCCGGCTTTAGGAGATGAGGTTAAATTGTGGCTACCAACAAATTGCATGCTTGAGTTCCTCTGCACCCCTCTGCTATCATCCAGTGTAATGTGAGCACACCAGGCAGATCCCTCTGCAGATCCTTCTCCTCCCCTGCACTACAGCTCCCCCACACAAAGCCACAGAGACCTCTTTCCACATCCCTCGCCACCAGTCTGGCCTCTAAAGTGGTGATGGGCATTACCGTGGCTGAGCCTCTGTGGCTTCCCATAGCGTCCTGCAAAGTGCTTTGTGTTCCAACTGCTGCTACACACACTACTATGCTTATAGCCCCCACCCCCCACCCACCCACACACACACACACACACACTCCACACCCACTTAAACACACAAACATACAGCGGAAATGCCTTTACAAAAATAAACCTTAATGAAATCACCTGATTTAATAACCTAACTGCTTTCACTGAAGATTTACGGACAGTATTGCGACAAAATGAGATAGCAGACTGGATCTTTTATGGATGTAGCTGGTATCAAATTTGTGACAGCGCTATTCATATACATACCAGAGTTCATGTAAAACAATACGCTTAAATCAAATATTTATCACTCAAAGAAGCTCTATGTGGGAACCGGAAAGAGCAAAAACAGAGAGTTGGAAGATGGAGCTAGTGATGCAAATAAATACCACTCCAACAGGTCTTTTAATGGGTCTAGAGGTGTTGGGGGGGAACAGTTAGCAAACCATGAGATGACAGATGATGCATCCTAGTATGCTGCTGGGACAGGCCGAGCCATGTTGACATAAAACCCAATACTTCCTTACAGAGGAACGAGGCCAGCTTCAGCTAGCTCCTTGCCGAGCACTAAAAATCCCAGCAAGCTGAAGCAATATTATCCGGCTTAGTGTTTCTAACATTAGATTTGTCTCTCTATAGTGGTCCTCTTTTATTTACCCAAGAGCGGTGGCTAAAGACACATTTTTATCCTTTTTAGGGGAGAATTATATATATATTAAAAAGCTATAAGCTATGCTATACTATAGCTGAAAGTTAGAAAGTCTTCCACAGAGGAAGGTACACCCTCAGATCAGCCTACAGAGCTGCTTGGTTATTTTTCTGAAATACTTTAGCAGGCGCGAGGACAGTCTTTAATTAACTACAAACCTACCCGGCTGGGTTGACAACACAAAGCACATCCATTTTTATTTATGTATTTGTTTTTTTTTTTGGCGTGTATGAGTGTTCACAAAGTGCCAGGCCACTTGGGAGTGTCCTAGAGTGAGTAAAACACACACACACACACACACATACACACACACGGTGTGCTAACACAGAAACCCAGCCGTCAGCATCTATCCGGCACACTGCTGCAGCGTCCCAAGCACAGCTAATTAAAAAACAACAATTTCACAGGAGGGCACTCCAAACAGTTCTAAAAAGCACCTCTCAGCACACCGGGGGATCGCCCGGCGTACATGGGAGGTGAGACAGGTTCTGGGAGCTCCGCTTTTATGGCTTCATCACCGCTAGCTGTGTTTTTCTACTACTCACACTACCGTGACCTGAATTTCATATTGCTTACAACATGCTGAATTACAAAATTTGGGGAAAAAAAATCTGCATGCTGATGTATTTGGATAAGTTACAAACAAAATATTGTAAAATAACATTTTACTAAAGGGTAAAGCTTTATAAAGTGTAGAAGAAATCCACTCTGGAATGCAAGATTTAAAGCTGCATGCTGCATAATATAGTAAGTTAATGTTATGTTTGTAGATGGAGCCCATGGCAGTTTCTAACAAGGCAGTCCATTACAGGGGTGTTGTCCAACACTTCGGCCAAGTGATAGCCTTATTACATGGCTCCTTTCAAAGCATCTGCTTGGTTAGAGGAAAGGTCCCTCTGGGGGAAAAGATCGCCTTCTTTCTAATGATGTATAATTGACCTCCAAACACCAGGGCACAACAAACTCTCTCGGGGTGGTGTAATTCCACTCTACCTTTTACATACCGCCCGTCTCGTTCAAGCTTGTTCCTCCTCTACGGCTACGGCTCCTGTCCAACTGACTGCTCTGCCTGTTTGCCTTCATTTTTTATCAAACTGGCTCTAAAAACATTTTCGCAAAAGGCAGCGCTATATTCGTGTCATTTCTCCTCTTCCAAAAAACATATTTACATTTATTTTCCTATTTGGAGAATATATCTGACGTCTGACCTGTACATCTGTGTGTTTTTTTTTTTTCCCTAAATCTTGCAGGAAAATGAAAGCCATCGAAACTATTTCTTGTTCACATAAATACCAATTGCTCTATATTCATATCCAGACAAGGACGATAAACATGGGTCAGCTGCATGACATAAAAAGAGGAAAACATATGGGATAAAGGCTAATAAAATCCAATCTTGTTACTATATAATTGCACCATATGGAGCAAGATGGGCTGAACTGTGTTGGTGGGAGTTTTAATAACACGGTACACAATTGTTTTCCCCCGTCTGCACTTAAACCTGTTCCAAAGGTGTGAAAAAAGACTGCTTGCCAATTCCTTGATTTATTATAGCCAGTGAGAGCTGATTACGGGGCATGAATCAGTTGCTGTAGGAATGTAATTAGGCACGTAGACCTCTGTAAGGCTAGGAGCTCTCTTCGCAGCCCAAAGCAGTTTGTGGGCTGACAAATGCATCTTAAATGGGTGTCATAAAAGTCAAAAACGTGCCAATTACATCTTTAAGTATCCCATCAATGCAAATGAAATAAACAGAAAAAAAGGGATACTTCTGTCTGTGTGATGGAGGGACCCTCCAGCTAGTTTTTAAGGAAGGAGGGGTTAAAAAAAAAAAAAAAAAAGTGGGAGACGGAAGGTGAAGAATTAAAAGATGTGATGAATAACAGTGTGTGAGAGCAGGACGGCGCCCAGCGGGTTGTTGTGTTTGGCTGGAACGATCGGACGTGCCACACAAGCTCACAGCATTTAAAATACCAAAGGTAGCAAAGTATAGGGGGAAACGGTCAGTTATATACCAAATATAGCTCTACAAAGGCATATCAGCCAAATGTCAGGAAAGAATATTATTTGGAAGCAAAATAGACCCCGTCTGTCTCTGTATGTTTATCTCTGTCTTCATTCTTTACACACACAAAACAAATAGAAAACTACAAGTGAACTGTGGTAAAAAACAGGCATGAGAAAGAGATCCTTCTTCTCTGGCCGGACCGTCTCAGCTTCCAGCCACCTCTGAGCCGTGACGCCGTGACTCCGGTATCCCATAGTTACTGCTATGAATTTTCCATTGTTATCAGCCGGACTACACTCCTGTCACAAAGCTGGATGAATGGCACACATGGCAATAGATGTAACTCTTTGTTGCCGGCGAGGTATCTAGCAGAGAGCCATAATGTCCCGGTAATCGAAGTAGAATTGTTAAAAAGGCCCAACACAAAAAGCTGAAAATTCAGTGACAAGCATGAAAAGCGCTCATGCGATGAGAAACACAGGGCACCCCAGGGTCCTCACAGGCCAAAACAGCAACCCTCAGCACTGTTACTTCCTCAATATTTGCCTCACTATATCTGCCATCTCTGCTGCTTTTATGTGATAATCTACTAACTCAATTTACTCATTTATCTCACTCTGTACTTAATGGATGTAATGATGTTTTTTTTTTTTTACTCTGTGAAAATATAACTGTAATTTATAATGGATTTAAAAAGCTTCCCAAAATAAGTTTAATTTGCAATTTAAAGTTTTATTTCATTTAGTTATTGCTTGTATTTACTATAAAAAAAATCCTGCAATATTCTTGTTTATTTATAATGAGTGAAATTATTATTGTTAGTAGAATTCACATATTTTTATTTTATTTTATTTTTATTTTGTTGCTGTAAATTCTGCAGGACAAATGATCAAATTACCAATTTGTATTTAACTACATTGTTCTGCTGCTTTAACTCAATTAAAGTCCAAATAACTTCCAAAAAAAAAAGAAAAAAAAAAAAGATTTAAATGTTTTCAAACTGTGAAACTTCCACTTCAATGAATAAATTAATGCCATTAAAACCTGTTTGTGTGTGTGTGTGTGTGTGTGAGTGTGTGTGTGTGTGTGTGTGTGTGTGTGTGTATGTGTGTGTGTGTGTTTGTGGCTGTGTGTGTGTTCTTGAGTTGCATGTGCAAGTTGGAATTATTTTTTTCTTTCTAAATCCACAATAACGTGTTGAGCCTCGCAGGTAGACAAACTCCCTATAGAGGCAGAAATGTAGATGTTTTTCATTCAACTGTTAAATGCTTGTCATGTCGCATATGCCGAATGCTAAAAAAACCCCATCATATCCAATACAACTAAATAAAATAAAATACAACTAAATAAAATAAAAATCAAATCATCCAAAAACTAAAATAAAAAATGCAACGTCCAGATAAATAAAACCTATAAACCCCTGATGAGGCGGTAGATTTATAAAATAAGCCTGATCGGAAAGTAAATGTAAACTGCGCTGTGGGTTCACAGTCTGAATGGAAATCTATAGAAAAAAAATGTTTTTCATGTTTTGAAAGGTAGGGGAAGGCCTCGTGATGTAACCAGGAAATAAGTGACATACAGCGGAATAAAAAACCGAGACTCTCCGCCTGCACATTCTCGGGCCTGAGTGGGATCGCAGCTTTTCGTGATAAACGCAATCGTCCTGAAGAGACAAATGTGGAAATACCGTGGGCCACTGTGACAATAATAAAGCCAAAGCGTATGACAAGAATATATATGACCACTAATACGTGCGTGCGTGCGTCCTCCAGCCAGTGCGCGCGCGCTCTGCAAACATTTCCATATTCCAGATTCATAAATCAAATATGTTGAAGTGAAATTATCTAATTTAATTACGCTTCTTCCTCTTGCACTTTTTTTTTCCCTTTTCCAAGAGACATGTCAATCTTGAATACGGCGGAATAAATCCATGACAACAGGTTCATTTGTGTCATGTCTCCATTTTTTTTTTTTTTTAAACAAACTTGAATAAATTCTATCAAATTTAAACACGGCTTCACACTAGCTGGATGACTTGCTCAGACGGTTTTTTTTTTTTTTAACACAGTGAGTGAGACATACACAAAGGCCTACAGGCCAGCCAAAGCCATCACAGTGTCTTTTTGAACCACTGCACACATCAACCAAAGCATCTTAAGAAATGCAAAAGGAAAAAAAAAAAAAAAGGGAGTCCCCCCTTCTCTGAATTGTGCTTACTGTTGGTAGTCGTGTTTGCAGTAAAGTTTCCTTTCTCTGAAGTAACAGCTGGTGGTGAGAGGCTGTTGACACACGGTGCACTGCAAACACTCCTCATGCCATGAGGAATCGTTGACTCTCATCAAGAAGCGGTCGGAGATGGGACGCTGGCATCCTTCACACACGGATGGATGATGACATTCAGTCCCTAGAAAAAAAAAAGAAAAAAAAAATAGCAGCAGAGGAGTTGTATTTACAGGGCCCGCCAGGAAAAGCGAGACAGGGCCTGAATCACGGGGCTGCAATGTCTGATAAAATGCTGCGAAGCGTTACAGGCCTTAACAGGCTCTTCATAGAGATTCATTCAGGTGTGTGATATTAGACTCAATTTAAAAAAGCAGCTTTAAATGGTTGGATTTGATATTTTCTATCCAATAAGACCAGCTCATTACATCGCTCACCCAACCTTTTAGATGCATGGATCACTCAGGATGCGTTTCTTTGACAGTTATACGAGGATAAAACCACACTTGCCATTATTAGCTATGCTGTTTTAACCGTTTGCATGCGTAAATATGAGCTTTCAGTGGGTTTTGCCTTGTAAAAAAAAGGTGAGAAACGTGTCAGGAAACTAAAGAGCAGCGGGCATAAGGCAGTGGCATCCAGACATAAATAACAGTCTGGTGTTTGACTTGCAGCTCGCAGTTCAGAGTGACTTGCAGAGGTTTCACTAAAGGTGGAGGAAGAAGAAAACTCACCGAGCATGATTCCGAGCGTGGCTTGTCCCGATCGCAGGGGATGATCTTCAATTTTTATGCCGTCCAGCATGATGCACGTCTCGGACTGTTCTCCCGCGGAGAGGCGCTCCAGTGACACCAGACCTGTTGCAATATCCATAAGAACACGGATCAGACTGGACAAGAAAAAAATCCCGAATGTGGGCACAACAACAAGCAAAAAAAAAAAAAAAAGCTGTCTGGAGGAAGAGCCGCAGACGAGAAACCTGCTGAAACCGTTTTGAGTTCCGTGTGACACAGCCTGCAGCTTGGAGGAGGAAAAAAAAAAAGAAAATGAACTTAACAGAAGTACAAAAGACTCGCCTCTGATGCTCACAATAGTAAGGAGGTATAAGCAGTCTAAGGCGGCTACTCAAATCCCTGATGTGTCAAGAGAAGCGAAGAAGAGACAGAAAGCAAACAACAGACGTGGAAAACTCTCTGAACAGTCACCTGTTATTATCACGACTGAGGAAGCTTGATCTTCTCGTCCTCAAGCCGACGGGAAGAAAGAAGCCGGGAAAAAAAAATTTCTTCAAGGCGAGAAATAACTGCTTTTGTCACTGATGAAGGGGGGAAAAAATGAGGAAGAAAAAAGCTTGACAACAAATCCAAAGATAAGGTAGAGCGTAGATGTCCCGGCAGTAACTCTTGGAAGTACAGAGACGGTTGCTTGGTTGTGCCCCTGTCGCTGCAAAAGTCTGAGATCGAGATTGAAGCGAGTGGATCCTCCCACTCCTGCATGCATGGCTGCACTTTTTTTTTCATTCCTCATTCACTGCCATTGGGATGCTATTGGAGCAGAGTACAGTGCGCTCCACACAGTCCAATAACAACACACACGCAGAGGCAAAGAAGACTGCAGAAAAAATGATATTTTACACAGTTTGACACCGAGGCGATGCAAAACAATAGGGCGATATAATAAAAACCACAACAATAATAATAATAATTTTGTAATTACCTCATAATTGAATTATTACCAGGGTCTACAAAACATGCGCCCTCTGAGAAAATGATACATTTATTTTCTTTATTTAGCAGAAATTCACCTAAAAAATATGGAAGCGAGAAAAAAAACCTTCTACATTTATCAGGAATTGTTATATTTCTCTGCATAATGAAAAACACAGATAGGCTCTGTGTGTGTCTTGGAGCATCACATGTTTCTTTGCTCTTTTGTGCATTGTTTCCAGTGGAAGTAGCTGATGCACCTGGCGATCAGCGGTGATAACAGCGGCCTGTCCGGCTCTGAGGCGGCCACTGCGAGCCATGGCTGTCCATCTTTCGGTCAGGGGGAGAAAAAAAAACAAAAAAAAACACCAATAATAATAAGACTGATAAGTATTTCTTTAGGTATCTATTCTATTCAACAACTGATTACATTTGAGAAAATGAGCTCCCGTGTGGAGTGAAACCAACCTACACTTTATATACAATACTTTAAAAAAAATCATAGCATCTAAATAAGCATCATTCTGGGCGTTGAGAGTTCTGTAAGCTAATAATATTCAGGAAGGATCAGTATAATGTTTTGTCTTTTCATCAACGTGTGTGTCAAAGTGGAGACATTTGCATGCAGGTGTTGAGGAATATTTCACTGAGGCCTGTCTGAAATTACAGGGTTGCTAATGAGATTGCGCGCTGCTTCCCATGTCACGCTGCATGAGAGGCTGATTGTTATCAACTTCTTAAAAAAAAAGAAGAAGAAGAAGAAGAAGGAGAAGAAGCTACAGGCCCAGGCAAGGAAAAAAAAAAGAAGAGTGGATACATATAACAGATAAGATGTGGTTTAAGGAAAACAGTGTTGCTGTATGTTCAGATCTGTTATGTGCTTTATTTTAAATGTAAAAAAACAAACAAAAAAACAACAACTACATGCTGCTCAAAAGAGATGATGAACCTGTAACATCGAAACCAACGCTGGTCCTCAATAATAACAATAATAATAATATAATAATGATAATAATAATAATAATGTTTCTGGAAATTATAATGAAAAAAACCTTTATTTCACACAATTTATTACAAAATAACTTTATGAAAATGACGGAACAAGCGATTCAAATGTCAAAATGTTTCTCTACAATTATGTGCAATCAGTGTTCGCAGTGTTTACCTTCAGTCCAGAGGCCTGGCTGCGTGTTGTTTTTGATGTCCTTTGTGAAGCATCAAGGCGATGACCTGTAGCCCAGTTTGGGGAAACAGAGAGCAGATTGTTGGCGTTGCCCTCTGCCGTTCACTGCGAGAATAGCTGAGCTTATCTGAGAGATGCAGGAGAGTCAGATATAGAAGGGGGGATGATAGTATTTTCACCTATTTTTAGAAGTGTATAACAATCACAGAAATGTTTACGGAAATATAATATAAATATTGGAGTCTTTATATGTTTCAGTGAATGACACAGAGCTACACTGGCTCTGTTCAAGTGAGTCCATGCCAGTCATGAAGTCATCCACCCCCGGCTTAGCTTTCCCCCCTTTATTTCCATCACTTCTATCAGCATGGGGTCAATTACCTCTGCTTCGCACTATATTGGATTATCTTACCACTGAGCGGCATTATGAGCTGAGAATCAATACAATATAATCAATACGTTTGAAAAAAAAAAACACAAACAAACATATAAAGCAAGTAGAAGCCTACCCCGTCCTCCTCCACGACCCCCCCCCCCCCCCCCCCCCCCCCCCTCCCCACCTCCATCCATCCATCCATTCTCCGGTTATCGGCCATGCAGGTCACTTGTGCGAATGAGGACATCAAACATTCATTCAATAAATCAATCCGCCAACTTTAGCCTGCGGTGCTTTAATGAGCCTCTACTTGACAAGCCCTCCCTCACTTTCTGTTAAGAAAAAAAAAAACAAAAAAAAAAAAAACAAACGTTGCAGCAGGTGTTCTGTACAGAAAGCTCTGGTCCCTAAAGTTAAGCAATTTACTTTAAAGCGACCAGAACTGTTGCATCCAACGGAAAGGTAAGAGACCATTATAATGCACCTTTACTGAGCAGCAGCGCACATTAATGCAGGCTGCATGTCTGATGTGCTTTCTATTAGAGGTTTGACCAGAAGTGTAACCACTCTGGATATCAAGGGAAAAAAATAAATAAAATAAATAATGATGTGGACTTTGAATGCAGAAGAAGAATAAATTATTTTGTAAAAAGCGAAATTATTATTCTTAAAGTTACATATTTGTAAAAAATTAAAAAAAAAAACATGTTTTAAATTCAAAACCGGCAGATTTGAAGTTTGGAGGAAAGTGCATAAAAAACAAAGAGGCCTACTATCGAAACTTATAATTTAACTTATAATAATAATGTAATAATTTTATGTAATGAATAATAATTAATTAATCTACATTAATGCGTCACTACGCATTAACATTAATGCGTCATTACGCATTAATGCGGACAGATTCCCGAAGAGATTGAAAAGTGACAAAGAATAGAACAAAACTGATCATAAATAAATAAACGCAATAAATAAATTACATTATTTAAACATTTCGGTACATTTTAAAAGTCAACGAAACAAATGCCTCAAATCAAACTAAAATACAGATAGAAACATAATTATTCTAATTTTAATTACATTTCCATCAAGCCGTTTAGAAGCCACGCAGGATGCATTCATTTTCCAGCCGAGACAATAACTCACAGCTCCAGCTGAGTGTCAGGCCTGCTCTGCATGTGCAGACCCGGAGGCTGATGACTGCAACGCCTGAGAAAAAAAAGAAACTATCTGCAACCTAAAACAATAACATATTTAATTGATAATGTGTACTCTAATAAGCGCCATTATTATTAAGCTATTATTATTGTTATTATTGCAGGATACCACCACAGCTTTGCATCAGCTGGACACTGAACAATTTCAATCATGCACAAAACAAAAGCGCGTCGATAATCATTTTCAAAACAAACTTCCTCAGTGAAAAAAGGGGAAAAACTTCACATCCTCAAAGGAGAAACTCGGCAAAGCGAGAGCATAATGGCTCTCTAAAATGCTAGGGCTAGAGGACTTTGATAATGAACTCACTTTGATCTTTTAATGAGTGTTTCTAAGCTCTCCATGATGCTTTAAAAAAAAAAAAAAAAGCTAGAATGAAAGAAAGAAAAAAAAAACATACAGGCACTCTTAATTTGTGTTGCACTTGAGCATCTTAAAAACAGACACTCTGTGCAGCACACGATTTCTGATCTTGAACACAGACAAGGAATTGGGTGGGATTTTTTAAAAAATATTTTTATACCCCTGAAACCCGCACACCATCCCTTCATATGGACGCTTTGTCTAAAAAAAAAAAAATCCTGACTCTGGCTGCAAGAAAGCGTTTTCAGGGACTGAGTCAACGGAACCGCTTTGCCGCTCGTGGATCAACAGTGAAGCTTATTGAAGGTTTGCACGTCGGCAGATTGCGACGAATCAACTTTGAATGTGTCCTTTGCTGAGTCTTTATGTTTTTCTGCAATTTTTTTTTTTTTTGGTAGCTGCTTACAAAGCTTAAACGATGCATATTGTAATAGTGTGATTGCACAGAGAGCAAGCAGAGAAGCAGTACAGTGTTGTAATAACAAACAGCCGATGAGATTTAGGGCCCCGCAGGCCTATGAGGGCTCCTGAATACTAAATTCAACAACTCGTTTTGATTTTTTTTTTTTTTTTTTTTTTTTTTTAAACTACGCAAATCACAAATCCGGCTTCATGTGACACTTTAAAATTTGTATATTTTTAAAGGTGTTATTTTACATACTAATATTTCATTTTTATCTCCCTAAACAAGAGAAACAGTTAAGTTATTTATGTCTCATCCCACTTCATCTCATCCACTCACATATTTCTGCTTTTATCCTGCCTGAACCACATGGCCCTTTTTATCTTACTGAGACAGCCAAAAGAATGATACTGCAGGATAATCCCAACTCCCGGAGGATTAAGCCAAAGTATAATGCAGCACTGTCAACTCATGGCTAGATTTGTTTATGTTATGATTTATTGGATTCAGCTTTTTCTTCCACTGACAAATTTATTGAGTTCCTGACAGATGGCCTGACAGGCTCCTGTGTGACAGCGAGCTGACAGACAAATTTGAAATGTACTAGGAGTCTGAAAAATAACTGTTTACCTGTTTTGTGTTGTTTGTTAACATGGAGCAAAACTGTACTGTAATTAAATTAATATGATAATAAAGCCTGGTCCCCAACCACTGACAGGCTATAAAGCAACACTAACAATAATATTATGCTCATTTTCATACTACTACTACTAATAGAAACATCACTACTAATACAAATAAATCCATACACCTAAACTAGGATTTTAAATTGAAGATCATAACACATTTGATTGTTTTAACTTGTTAAAATAAAAGTAAAAGCAAGTTCCTGTAAGAGACAGATGGATAGATTGATGTAAAACATGAGAAATACTGTCATCTACAGTTTTTAATTAATTTCACAGTAATGTTTAGTTGTTGTATGACTGAAAAAAATGACATAATGCAGGACTTTTATCAATAATAATAAGATCAAATGAAAAAAGAAATATTTCATCAAAATCTTGTGAAATATAAATGATGGCAATAACACATTCTGTTAAATCTATTCACTTCAGTAGAAAACCACCACGTATGATCATTCTAAGCTACAAGGCTTCATTTCTTCAGAAACGGTGAAGGAGCGGCTCATCTGATGACACTGATCCAGGATGCAGTCAGATTTATGCACCTGGTCCCCCTGGCTCAGTCTAAACACATATTACTTCACAATTGTATGTTGATGTTATCCGAGACCCCCCCCCCCCCCTCCAACACACTTATCTGAATTACAACATCATCACCTGCTGGACGAAAGCAGGCAGTACAAGTTATTCTGCGTCTCATCGATATGGTCTTATAAACGCCACGACTGAAGAATGCTCCAGTAAAACACAGTCACTCCTGTACTCCTGGTGCTGGAGTAGCTGCTCAGTGCTGTAAATATATTTATTAAATGTAATAAACATCAAACTATCCTGTCGAGTCACATTAACACTACGCATTGTTATTTATAAAACTTTCAGTGAGGTACATGCTGGATTTGTTCAGTATTTGAGTTAATAAAGGTCTGTTTAAATCCATATCTTGAAATTAATTATGTATTTATATATAAGAGGACAAATATACTACGTTAGATGACTATTTTGTAAAACATTTGCAATAATTTAATAGTTTAATTTTCCTGTTTAGTTATTCTGTTACTCTCTTTTTTGATATGAATAATAAAAGGAAAAAAATGCAGAAACACTGTCTGGTATATTTATATTATATTATCATCTTATATGTTTTGTTCATTTAAACAATATTAACCATGTAAGTTATCATACACATATATATGTAGTTGTGTAGAAGTTGTGATACATAATATTGGTGCAGCTGAAAAATCCAAAACAATTTCATTTAAATGCTAAATCAGCAGGATGACAACCACTTTCAGAGAATCCTGAATTTACGGTAATAATAAAAACATTTTTTTTGGATAAACAGGCATAAACAATATGTTTTTCATTCATGTCAGACTTTCCCTAAATACACTGCATTAATTCTATGCTTTTAACATTTTGTTATTATTATCATATTATTGCCATGACTCTGATAGCTAATACATTTGGTGTTTTTAAATACTTTCATCCCAAAAAAGACAAAACAATACAATAACATATTTTTCCTCTTACCATAATTGATTTCCTGTGATTTTGGAGTGTTTTCTATTCAAGTTGGAGTTCTTCTTTCAATACAATTTGTTTTTGTAGTAAGTGAAGTAATAACATCTAAAATATAAATCAAATTAGGTCTGTTCTGAATCGTGTCATACAATAACAATATAAAGAAATGAGTTTTGAAAGTCCAATGAATATTTTTCTCTTTTTTTTTCCAAAGGATTATCTCCAAAACATTTTTTAAAAAGTTGCTCAAAGTTGGACCGCAGATGGCAACAGATGAAGCATTATGAAACCCAGCAATAACAAAATCTTTTTATTCTGTGATGTGGGGATCTCTCCTTCCCTTCTGTTTTACTTCACGCACAGGCGATGGCCAAACAAGTCTGCATGTGAGCCAAAGCTGTTCAGACACATGAGGAACAACTTACTGCAGGGTAATTTCAAGCAAAATTAAAACCTGGGCTCCAAATGTCTCCATGAGACACACACACACACACACACCCGCGTGCATTTGTGACTTTCTCTAACTGTTGATGAGCGCCTTAAGAATCTTAAATCTTTCTCCAAAACGGAACATCCAATAACCGACCCGGAGGTGCTGAGTGGAGGAGCCGCACAGAAACAAAACAATGGTTTGCCCTTTGAGAAACTTGAAAAACTTTGGCCCGTGTGCATGTAAGCAATTGATATTGGATGTCGCCGTCACAGCGGGAAACCTGACGTTTGTTGTTACATGCGTGACTGTTTTCATCATTAGCAAAAGTGTCTCAGCTCGGGCCAAGATTTGCAGCTCCTTTCATCAGATGATCATGTTATTCAGTGGATTTGTCTCCGCAAAAATAATGTTTCCTCTGACAAAAAAAAAAAAAAAAAAAAAAAAAGAAAAAGAAAAAAGTGGAGGCTACAGGAGGCCAGGAGCATGATTTTAGGATGTGTGCCATTAACAACAAGCGAAGGCCTTCGCTACCCGCTCCTCATGTGGAATGCATAAATTCTGTGTCTGCTGAATAAATTGCATGTGCTCGCAGACTTTGTGGCTGAAGTATTGAAAGATATTCTAAATACATCTACATATATATACTGGCTGTGATACTGAGCTGGAGTTAAATGGGTCTGTTTTCATTGCAAGAGGCATGACATGGGATGACATACCTGTAGAATCGGTCAGTAGCTGTAACCGGCATTAATCCAGACGTTACATGCGTTGTCTGATAGAAACTAAAAATGATAAATAAGATGCGAATCATTTCAAAGGAAACACGCAGAAAATGCGGCTACACGGGCCAGCGGCAATAAAACATCATTATAATCAGACATTTCTTATTTTGGCTTGACCATAAGGAAACGCTGCACAAGTGTTATTCTTTTTCTCTGTTTCAATCAAACACGCTGGATGTGTTTTGTGTGTGTGTGTGTGTGTGTGTGTGTGTGTGCGCATGTATGATTGTGAGTGTGTCATTAATAGGCTGCACTTCAGAGAAAAGGTAGAAATCCACCAGATGTTTTGCAGCTGGGTGGATCTGGTAGTGAAGATCTAGACAGCATCTGTCACAGGCGAACATTTCTAATCTGTCCTGAACATTAGGCAGAGAGCACTAAAAACCCATCACCGGCTGCACGTGCTGCTCAGTTCAAAATGTGCTCGCCACAGGCTCTGCAGTTTGGCCCCGAGAAAAGTTTAAAATTAAAGGAGAACAAAAAAAAAAAAAAAGTAATATTTATCAAGCTGAGCGGTATAGATGCAATTTTAACTCCACTGTTCCTCAATGATTTCTTCTCAACTCTTCTCCTTTAAGCAGAATGCGGGTGATAACTCTTAGAAAACAAAACAAGGGCTAACAGGCTAACTGGAGTTATTAGGGCAGAGAGCCTGAGGCTAGAGACCGGGGCTTTGAACTAGAGGTCCACCAGAACTTAGTGAGGTCAAGATCTGTCAAACTCCGGGCAGAACTAACATGATGATGATCTGGACGGCGGCGACGTTCAGATTCCCAAACCCTTTCATGAGAGTTCAGTTGTGCTTTGGATGGAAAGAAACAAATACGCATTTAATTGTACAGCCCTCACTGCTATTAACATTTGAAGTCCCCCCCCTAAACTCAAAAATGTGTTTCGATTATTGTTCCCTCACTTGGACGTTTGAGCTTCACTGTGCAGAGTTTGACACTAGAAGGCTGTTTTTATATTCATCTGACTGGAAGTGGAAAGTTTCTCTGAGTTAAAGACGTGTATCTATGATCATGATTTGTGAATTCACAACCGGTTTGGAGCCGATCCTGGTTCAGCATGAAATGTACACGTGTGATGTGGAAACATGAAGTCTCTGGTGCACGTAAACTGAGAACGAACTTTTCAGTGAAGTAGGAGACATCTTGTGTCTGTAGTTACACTTTTGAAATGAACAATATTTGTATATTCAAAGATTCGGGATTTTTCAATGAAGGAGAAGGAGGAGATGTAATAAAAAAAAAATTGATGAGGTAAACTTGTTGTGGAAAAACACATAAGCTGCATATTAATATTCTAAGCAAAGTATTTTTTATATGTCTTGAAACATGTCTGGAGGGTGTCTTTAAGTTTCATAGAATCAATCATTCTGAAAGAGCAATGATTCTGGTTCAGATGTCTTAATGAGAACAAACCTCCTCACAGATGGATGCAACCCTTATATTGTTATTGCTGATATCTCCACAAGATATTTCCTGGGAATTTTGACGATTCAATTTTTACAGTGGCTCCACAATTGTATTTCGAAGCTAACTAGGTTGTGTTTATCTAACGCGCTCAGTTTGGGAACTGTGGGAATCGCTTCGAGCTGACCTTGATGGTCTCTAGATATTTCCCTTCCTGGGTTCATGCGCCTAGTTACCAGTTGGTCAACCCCACGGCCCCGTGAACTGACCCTGTCCTCCCTCCGAGGTTTGAAAGGAAAAGAAACCCAATCCTCGGGGGAGCGCTCCGACTAACAAGAAAACTGCTGGCCTGAATCTCTCAGAAGTGCTGTGTTTTCCCACTGGACCACTTTCAGCTTAATAAACATCTTAACTAGCCAGAGGTCCCACGGGAGCTGCTGGGAAATCCTCTGGGCAGCCAGAGCTCAGGAGCTGGCCCTTTATTGCATCCAGGTGGCTGTTAAAAAATGCTGGCCGGCCATTAATGTCAAATAAAATGCAAGTGGCACCTTCAGGGGTGGACAGGGTCAGTGCACCTGTCTGTGGACGAAAGCTCCACTCGCCCCCCGTGTCCCATCAGTTTGATGTCACACTTCTATGTTGTGCCACCACGGTGCCAGTCACATGGCAGCTTGTGGTGCAAACATCCTCTAGACACATGCAGAAGTCTACGTACATTTTGCTTTTACCATGAAGTCCTCTGCAGAGGAGGTAAAACCTACTATCCTGTTGTATGAACGCACAACTAACCGGTACATCGGGGTGATGCTAGTTGTAATGTTACTCAATCACTTCCTGTTTGTTTATGACTACTTCACACGTATGTGAACAGTGGCAACAGCCTCCCTTCATCTGTCCAGCCTGGTCGCTGTCCAAAGGGAGAGTTAATTGTCCCACAGGTTGTGGAAAGACCTGGACGGCGATTTGGGCCTTTGATCTGACTTGAAAGGAGTTAATTGATTTCTGTGTTACAGGCAGTGTTAGGGGGAAGAAAAAAAAAGATGCTTGCTGGTCATTTCACAACATGTGCAGAAATATCTCAGAGAGAGAAGGAGGGAGGGGATGAAGAGAGAGATCACCTCACACCCGACTACATCCCTGCTCAATTACAATAATTTGACTCACATGGGCTGGCCGCCGTGGCAGAGAGAGATGGGAGGGGAGTCGCTGTGTGGGGGAGGAGAGGGGGATCCCTGCTCTGGGAGATCACTCATCATACCTCTAGCTGAGGTAAGGAAAGACAGATTTGATGTGCAGCTCCCCTCGGAGTGCAGCCCGGGGGCTTGTTAAGGTGGCGGTACAGAGAAGACCACACGTCTAACCTCCTGCTTTATGTCTCAGTGGGACACTCCAACACGTGATGACGTCAGCATGCAACAAAGAGACAAGAGACTGCTGGAGTTAACCTGTAAGCGGTACAGTAATTGTTTCACTGCATTCAATCTGTGTGGCTGTGTCTCTTGTGAACATTAGGACTTGTTTCGGGCTAGTCATGGGAAGCTGAGCCTGTCACAGCATGCACTGGGTGGAAGGCATCTCATTAGGAAGCACAATATCAGGTGAAGTCAGGTAATTTGGGACATCAGGTAAAATGGGACAAATAAGGTTTTGCATCTTGGGCTCTTTGAATATTAGCAGCCAATCACCAAATCTCTTCCTGTCATGTTATTACATTGTTGCTACAAATGTCCTTTACATGAAACCATAATTTTGATTGGTCTGAGATAAATAGGATGGGCGGAGCAAAGATTGAAAAAAATCACTGGTCCCAGAACTTAAAAGTTAGGCCATGTGGCGTGTTGATTTTCTCTTTTTGGTAATACGGGTACTGCAGCTAAAACAATAAGAGTATAACACCAAAATGGTTTTAGGATGATGCGTTTTATTAACTGTTCACTTACTTATAATCAAAATATTATCACAATACACTTCACTTTTTATGGGAAAGGGTTTTGAGTGACTGTCCCATTTTACCTCAATGCATTAGGTAAACTGGGACCAAAAAATTAAGCCGAAATGGGACTGAAGTGAAACCAGCATGTTTCTAGGCTACCAGGTGCCATAAATTACTATGAGTTAGAGTTAGAGTTACTATGCTATTGTGTGCCACCTTGTCATATTACAGGTTTTGGAACAATTGTATTTCATATTTGTTTTTTAAATGGTTAAATCTATTAATCAGTTCAGTCATCAATTCATCAAATCACTAATGTAACCTAACTATTCATTAAAAAAGATTGCAAATTGTAGGATAATTAGGACTGTAAGGAATTTACAGGCCTAATTAGCCTACAATTTTCAGTCGGCCAGTTTTGTGACTTGTTACTTGAACATGTCATTGGAGTGAGGTCAGGGTTCTTGATGTGTTTGAAGGTTCAAAGTTTCTAGAGTATTTTACTTAGCAACATATTTTCTTTATAGAAACATATCAGAGATCCATAACAAGTTCTAATAGTAACACTTCAGAATTTTAGATGGTTTTCTTGGTAATCTACCAAAAGCGTCCCAAATTACCTGACTTCACCCTATATTTCGTACTCTTGTTAACAAAACCGCACTCGAGTGAATATTATGTGGCTTTATATCTTCTAGAATAGCTGTTGTGTCCATGTGATTTGTTGTATCACCTGCTTGTGAGGCTGTGCACTGTGGGTCCAGGTCTGGTCTGGACCTGCTTTGACAGGCCTCCTGCCTTCACTCCTTCACCTCTCTCTGTCTCTGGTCACCCCAGCTCAGGGGAAACAGGGCTGTCAGAGGGAGAGTGGCAGTTTAAGCCCGTCTTAACACAGCACCTCAAACCACCTCATAAATATAGGCTTCCTTTTCCAATTTCCAAGCAGCCCATCCACCTCTGTCTACATGCTTACACACCGCTCCATGTCATGCGCCGGGGTGTGAGTTTAAAAATGACCACGGGACATCTGGCAGACTCACAGAGGGTGGGGCTTTGATGTGCTGCTCTGCAGTTCAGCTCAACTTCAGCGAGCCAAATCCTCAGAGCAACGCAGCAGCGGAGGAGCCTGAAGTGAGCCTGGTAGGTTAGAGATAGCAAAAGAGTTTAAAAGATGCCTTGAAACAGATCTGCCAGATGTGAAATGCTCATAGACACACAACAGCCTCAAATTACTTCTTTAGCCTTTAAATTGCTCCACGGCTAACATCCCCCCCCTCCAAAAAAGAATTTTAATTTTGAAATGTGGTCTCTGAAAATCATCATTATTTTCCATATCATAAAGTGGAGTAAATGGAAAAGTGAAACCATGTGAGGCAGCTTTTTTATGGGCGATGCTGGGCAGGGTTCAAGAGGGACTTGTGGTTCTGAGAGCGACATTGCTCTGTGCCCATCTGGAGAGTTTGGCTACACTTCTTTACCCCACCATCGACACAAAACTCCAACTCGTGATCAGCTTCACTTTAACCACTATGCATCTCAACTGCAGAGCTAACATCAGACTCTTCCTGGTGTCCATGTCCGAAAACAGCAAAACCTTGAATGTTGCTCATATATAGTACCCCATGTTTGTTCTAGGTTTCGAAGAAAAGGGGCCACATTAAAAATGTTTAAAAGATATTCTGTATCTTTATAATTGTCAACACTTCTCATGAAAAGACCAAAACCAACAATGTGCTAGTATACCTGTGAACACTTTCAAATCTCTCTAGCTTGTCTGTGGCACTCAGCCCCGAGTCTATTTGTTCGTACTGACAACGTAAATCTTTTAAAACGAGAATACACACTTACATTTTTAAAAAAGGCTAAATAATTTCCTGAAACAGCTGGGCAATGGCCTTTTCTAGCAAACGTTACACAAATAGGAGGAAATGCTGCATTTGCTGGGGACTAATTTCGGCCATGCCTTTGGTGTGGTAGTGAGCATTTAACGCTGCAAGACAGTGTATATGGGTTTGACTCAAAATAAACCACAGTACCCGTGTTAATCAGAATGCAGAATGAAGGAACATGTCAGCCACTGCAATGATGTGGCTCATCAATGTGGTTTTTGACAACAATGAAGCTCTACGGTACAGATGAATAAGCTATATCAGGCTTTGGCTAAACATACAATACTATGGATGTTAGTCATTGTTGGTTTTGGTCTTTTCATGGGATTTGTTAATATATACATATAATATATACATACAAAATATAGAATATCATCTGACTTTTCCTTTAGGACGCGGTTGTGCACTCACTCTAAATATTGTTTAATCTTACACATCACCAGAAAGGACATCATACAGTATCTGCTATGAATTACATCCAGTCTAAACACCGGGAGAAGTGAAAACATAACCTAAAAAACTTCAGTGTATTAAGTAATCACTACAGTTATATTATGAGTAATTGCAGAGTTCTTCTCACACACATTAGTAAGAAGAGTGAGACTGTAATGGTTGAGAATGGAGAGTTAACACTCCTTTTGCCTCTACACTGTGCATATGAATATTGATACATATGGCATACAGTATATGCACTTTATGCACAGCGGGGAGGAGTGCTGTCAGAGCCTGTCACTGTGCTCTAGGGCATCACTGACATGAGTGTCACCTTCATGAAGGAGCGTGAAAGCTGTTCCCTCTGCAGAGAATTCCTCAGACCGTCGCTCTGATTCCAGCAGCAGAACAGAGGAGTTAACATGAACGCTCGTAGAGGGCTGTCATCTGTTGTATGCTTCATTTAACACCTGTGAATACCAAAAGTCATTAGGAATTTTGGTTAGGGGGGAAAAAAAAGATACCTGCACTGTTAGCAGAATCGATAAGTTCACAAACTTAGCAGGAGGAGAGTGTAATTAACAGCGGGGACATTAATCCATTAATGAGTTTCTAAATACTAATTACACCTGCAAAAATGTGCAAATGGATTCTGACAATTTAATTAGACACATGTGAGCAGGGGTGAGGAGAAAGTGATGTTTTGCTATCCGAGTGTAAATTCTGCTTCTGAATGAGTCTAGCGGCAAATTGGCAGCACGATGTTGTTTAGTTTGTTAAAGAGAAAAAAAAAAACTTTAATAAACAAAGATTTTCTTGTGTTTTGGAAATTCAGAATTATGATTGGTGAATATAAAAAAATACCCCAAATCCAGAGAGCTACAAATCCAACCTATGACGCAACAGCAACTTCTAACTGGAAACCAATTAAGCGACTGACTCTAAAGGCTCATACAGTTTGTAATAACTTTTACATTACACTGAATTTCATATTATAGAAGCAATTTCCCAGTGAGTTCTGCTCCATAAACTGTACACCCCTCCCCAGAAAAATCAACCAAAATCACTTTGCACAGGGCTGTGAGAAAAGTAACATATTTCAAAGCTGAAACTTAATTCTAGTTAGATTCTGTTCTTTGAAACCTGACTACGTAGAGGAGTCACTGCTGATGTGGGTGGGCGTCTGGGGTAAAGGCTCCCATGTCTCAAAGCTCTGCTCGTTCTTGCTGTACGCTGCTCATGAAGAACTTTGTGATGGAAAGATGCTTCTGCTGGAAAATGCACGTCACAGGCCTGTTTGTGTGCGATGAGGCTGCTCCCATGTTCCCTGTTGTCCCCCTGACTGCTACTCACAGATGAGTCACTGCTAACATAACTCATAATGTTTTAGGATATTAATTAGATTTATTTTGAGCTCTGCGGTACTTTGAACACCTCTTGTGAGACTAGTAAGATAAGAGCGAACACAAATCTTAAAAATTCACTTCCAAGATAAATTAGTCAGAACATTTTCTGTGCAAACAAAAAGTACTGAATCATGAACAGAGAATTTACATGTAAAAACATTTCTTCTGTCTTAAATTAATACAGTTGCTGTGTATCCCAAACTTTCTGTTTGTTCTCATTAGTCCGTTCTTAGATCCCTTCTGTCCATCAGCAGTGTTTCTTTCCTTTCGGGTGCGTCGACTCGTGGGAGCTGAGAAGGAAGTTACACGGCGATGCTTCGCTCTGCGCTGAAGTTGTAGTAAAACTGCATGAGAAGAAGAAAAAGAAGGAGACAGAAGAGGAAGTGAGCATTGATGAATAAAAGCACATTTTCACAAAAACATCACAAACCTGTATTAGCTTAATAATTGATGCAAAGCAACCAAAATTGTCCATTTATAACAAATACTACAATGAAATGCAGACTCATTTACACAGATTACTGAATGTATATTAACAAAACCATAGATTAAAAACTTATTAATATAATGTTGACCTCCCTCTTCGAAACTTCAGGTATTCAATTACCCTACAGCAGAGACATCATGGTGATGTGGAGTGAGGAGGATGACAGAATATAAACACACACCGCCCCCTTCTGGCATGGCATGGACATGACTCTTTATAGAGCAGGAAGGCTCCAAACATTCTTGGCTTATGTGGCATTAAAATGCAGGAAAGCGTGTAATTTCTGTTCAGTATCACTTATTCAAAATCATTATCTTAACTCCCCTCTACTTTAAGTACGCTGCTTAGTACACGTATCGAATTTTGGTGCTTGACCCCGAGCCAAATATATGACACAGAAGTAACAAGGCTTCTGTGAGGGTCCCAGCGGTGTTCAGATGGGACATAAACGTAACTAAATCCATTTTCTCCACATTATATTTAATAGATCCAAATGATTAAGAACAGATTGAAAGAGAGACAAAAAAAAACTTCAAGAATCTCTCAATACTGCTGCTGAGTAATAACAAAACTGATACTATAACAAACACTATCATTTTTCAAGTTCAGGTTGAAATTTTTTTAAAAGATATTCTTATTTTTGTTGTGAAGTAGCTGAAAGAACAGAAAAGTCAAATGTTATGGCACAAAACACAGCTCACTTCACCCTGTTAGACACTTGTATTACTGCCACAGAGCACTAGGTGATGCTGTATGATCACTGAAATAAGTTTCCAAATCTCCAACAGAAGTCGCTGTACCACAACGGCTGAAACCGGGTTCCCTCGATCAAAATACCACCTACCCTGATTTTCATTTACTTGACGGAAGCTGCAAGTTACCCAAAACCTGTCACATATCACAAGCCTGTTAGTTGTGAAGAAAAGAAATTCAGCCCCGCTATCACAAAAAAAAAATTCAGTCTCAACATCTGGCACAGTAAATAAATAATCCTGTGTACCAGTACATGTATGTGTGTGTATGTGTGTGTGTGTGTGTGTGTGCGTGTGTGTGTGGATGATGGATGGGGGAATGGGGTGTTATCAGGGAGAGCATGTATCAATGTCTGCCAGTTTTACACACAGGCTGACAGGACAGTGACACACTAGAACATGGGCGGCAGTCACCCCGACGAGCCGAGCTTCATTTCCTGTCCCTGCTCCACTGCCAAAAATATGTGACATGTTGTCTTCATTAATTCCACCTCTATTTGGAGCTCTCCCTCTCACACCTTTCACATACCCCTGTAGACTACTGTCCCTCCATACATTCACATGGAAACACACACACACACACACACACACACCTCAGCACAAGTATACGCAAGCACACAAAGACACACACACACACACACACACACACGAATAACTCCCTACAAATACTGAAAACCCATCATACATAGGTGCTAATGAAAATCTTGTCATGTGTGCACACACACTTCTTTCCACTCTAGCATACTCCCTCTGAAAATCATTAGCCAGCCGCCAACAACATTTTTCAGCAGAGCAAACTACATAAAGATGTCACTTTAAATCGCTTACTAATTAACACTTAAAAAGACACAAATTAGATATGCGTGGCTAAAAGCAATTATAATATCCGCAAGTTTTGCGAGTCATTTGGGAAATGAAAAGAATGCCTAATTGCTGGAACCAACATCATCTGAGACATGGCTTAAGTGATGCCTGTTAGGAAATGGTCTTATCTACAACTGTGGCTGTGATTACAACAGTTTTCCTCAATTACATGTGCATACTGTATGTATAATTCTAGAAAGTACATCTCTTTCATGAATCTATATTTTTTAATGGGTTTAGAAACGAGGCAATTAGAGTCTGTGTTAAAAGCGCCTCTAGTTTCTGAAGAGGGAAGGGGGGGGGAAAAAAAAAGCCCCTCTGCATTTTTAAGCACAGACAGTGACCTCTTCTGGACAAGAGAAGGAGAAGATGCTCGACAACATAAAAAAAAAAATTAAAAGAAAGGTGGTCAAGGGTCAAAACTGGGTGTAGTTTCATATTACGAACTGTTTTTTCTAAACCTCAATCCTTTTTTTTATTTTATATATATCACACCCAGAATGAGGCGCCACTTTTACAGAAACTCTGAAGAGATTCAATGTATAGCATAATATTGATTGAGAAAAACAACCAAAACTAGACAAAGAAAAGAGCCCAATACTACAGACATGCATCATTTTCTGTAAAAAAGCACTCCTTGTACGGCATGTTTGTGAGAATAACACTGACTACATTTCCCCCTTGTTCTGCAGATATCATCGTGAGATAATAATAAGAGGAGAGAAGTAAAAATAACACAATGGTGAGGGATGTTTCCACTTGGAAACTAATTATCAAGCTAAGCTGTGACTTCATCCTCATCAGCCTGGCCCCACCATTAATCTTGTGCTGTCGTCCACTTCACTAAATCCTGTGTGTTACACTATCTCACATTTACTTCATCAGCTCCAGCGCGGCTGTAATTAATGATTTCTCATGCCCTTCCCTTCCCTTCCCCAGCTCAGCTCACCATGTGTCCTCCTGCTAATCACACTCTCTGAGAAGAAAGGAAGGAGGAGAGGAGAGGAAGAAGAAGGAAAAAAAAAAAAAAAAAGAAAAACACAAGAGCATATAGGATGAGCAGCCAGGCTGTCTCCACCCTGGACACACACACACACACATACACATACACACACACATACACGCCATTAATACCTGCGCTGACAATGAGCTTCATTCAGATGACCATATGACAAGATGGCGACTCTGTGTGATTTGGATAGTATGTGACAGAAGACAGAGGCAGAGTGCAGAACAGACACCCAGTTTGATGAGGGAGTGTTTGCTCTGTAACACATCTCAAACCCAACAGCACCTGTTCTTTTACAGTGGTCTGTCACTTCCTGGCAGTTCTGATACCAAGATACCGTGCTAATGAGAGAGAAGGGGGGTTGTCACTCTCTTTAAAGCGCACACACACAAATACAGCACACACACACACACACACACACACATACACACTCCTTTCTATTGCTCTCACAAACACATGGGCTCTTAAGAAGGAGCTGCACACACATGATTTTCTTCCTGTGAATGCCTGCAGGCTACAGTGTTTCATCAGAAATGGGGAGGAATTTGTAGCGCTTTGACTTGCTCTGCGCGATCTCTTTAACTTTTTTCACTGAAGACCAAGCTGATTAGGAATTTAAAAAGTTAAACCTGCAGAATCTGGTCATAATTTTTGAGCAGAAAGGCTCCAGAATCTACAGCACTCTGAGGGATGCTAGATTGAGCTGTTTGAGAGAAGAATCGGGGAATAAAAGTCAAGTGTTTTGGAACAGGAGACGAAGCTTTTAAGGGAGAATGGCTGCCTAGCCTGGCCATGCTTTTATTCAATTGGGGCTTAGTGGAGCCAACAGGGCCTCGCTGTCTCAGACACTTAATTACAACCCCAACACCGTTTGCTTTGCATTCTGGCCCAGCGGCGTCAGCGGCAGCCGAGCGTTGCAGCCTCTACTCACTTCCTCCTCGATCTCTGCCAGGGATTTGATCGTAATGCCCATTAAATTGACTTGCTGCATCTGAAATCAAAAGCAGGGAGAGGAGGGAGAAGAGAAGAAGAAAAAAAAAAAAAAACACACAAGAAACATGGTGGTTAGGCTCATGGCTAAGTAAGCATGCTTAAAATCTTTAATCCTCTCCCTCTCTGTGTCAATACAAACGGGGCTATAGTGACAACCGCCGCCAGCCAGCCAAATGGACTGCATTGAGCCAGCTCTGCCTGACTGCACGCATTCATCACTCAGTCTGGAGGAGAGGAGAAGAGAGGAGAGAGGAGAGGAGGAAGGGAAGGGAAGGGAAAGGAAGGAAAGGGAAGGGAAGGAAAGGAAAGGAAAGGAAAGGAAAGGAAAGGAGGTGCAGTGAAGAGAGGGACTATAGGCTGCATGCTGTGAGAAAGGACCAAATATCATGATTGTAATGTGGCTTATACTAATATAATTGTTGAATTGTTTCATTGACCAATTTTGCATGCAAATATTGCAATAATTCTGCATTATATCAACATATTTTACCTCTTTGGGGTTTTCAAGGAACTGCTCAGAGATCATAAAGGGCACATCATCCAGGGCTGCAAAAAAGTAAGCAAAAACAATGTTGAAGTTTGACTTTTATGCAAAAAAAAAAAAATATATATATATATATATTACTCCCCTTTCTTCATCCTGCGTTTTTCAACAAGACTAAATGTGGGATTATAAAACAGCAAAGCTATCAACATCCCCAGCCACCCCGGCGCCTCCCCTCCTTCCGTCTATGGAGAGAAGATGAAAGGATTTTTTTTTTTTTTTTTTTTTTAATTCTCCGCTGTATTTGAGCACCTCCACTCTCTCCTCCAACCCAGCCCTTCCCAACCCTCTTCCAGTTTAATTACTCTTGATTATTCCCGATTCCGTCTTGTCTGAGAGATGTTCACCTCCGAAACAAAGACACGCTCACACTAGGCACAGAAAAGCAGAAAGAAGAGAGACAAAACATTCACCAGATATCAAATTTGCATGAAAATAAGCCGCACTGTTCAGCCGGCAAAAAGTGGATTGAAATGAGGACTTGCCAAGAGCATGGTGGTATAATTAGCATTTGACCAAACAAACGAGCTTCAACAGAGCTATAATTAAGCAGGCCTGTAATTAAGTGTATGCCCTTTATCATAATGATCGTGGTTAAAATGGTGTGATGGCTGCCAGTTGATTATTAATGGTGTAACCCCATACTGCATGCATCCTGCACTGGAATCAAGGTGTCACGACTGTCAGGCTAGAGAGCAGCCCTTTGTTTATAAAATACATTAGGGCCCAAATTAACACAGGGTGACAAGGGACACAAAGCCTCTCGTTTCCAGACTGAAGGGAAAACTGCAGCTGCTCGGCTTCATTATAAAACTCCAAAATCTGGAGGCGCAAAACTTGCAGCCGTTGGCTCCAGCAGGAGCCCCAAATATCAAGAGGCCAAGCTTCCAACTGGTGTTCTTTTACCCACAGTCCATCAGGCCGCTGGCACAGGAACAGGAACTCATAAATGTAAGCCGAAGCTGTTCATGAGTCACCGTTTTGAAGCTGACACTCCTTTTGGTTTTTTCCTGTTCGCAGCAATATTTAAAAGTATGAAATTCTAAAATATCCCTCGCTTTGACACTTAAGTGACTTGCTTTCCTTTCTCGGTTATTACGCAGAGCTATGGTTTGGCACTTACCACGCAAAGTGTAGTACAATGTGATCTTTGTAATCACAGCATGACCCTCACCCTCATGACCACAGGAAAGCTTATTTAGTTTCCTGACTTCTCATCATCTCCTACAGTAAAAATGTAGTAGTAAAAAAAAAAAAAAAAAAAAAAAAAAAAGTGCAAGGAGTGAAACGGTTTAGCCCTTACTCCCCACTTTTCCACTCACCCAAAGGTTGCCGGTTGCCCCGGCTTTGACAACCTCCTCGCTGTGGCAGCTTCGGATGTGTGGCTATCTGGAGCAGCAAACCGAGGCGACTGGGTGGGCATGATGGCTTGTTTAAGCTCATAAAATCAAGTGAATACACACACACGCCGCCGTGTCGCTGGGAGCGCCAACAACCAGGCATAAGTAGGCAGGGAGAATACATTTGAATCAATAGTCGGCAATGGGAAGCAGAGATTGTAGCCGCTGATGGATCTGTGTGGCACGGACAGATGAACGTGCGGCGCTGAAGGCCAGAGAGTTTCTTTATTGCTCAAGGATTACATTTAAAACCAGATCTCACTTTGTATTCCTCCACCATCTATACTAGAGAGGCTATCTTACATCCAGACAAATGGAGAGGTGCTGAAGATGACTTGGTGGTAAGAAATGGATACCGTACCATGGAGAAATCCGAAGGTGCAGAGGGCAAAAATAATGTAAATCCAATCTTCTGACCAGGAATCCCGCTATGAAACATGTTCCAGCCGCTCAAATGGCCAGGCTACAGTCCATTAACTCATGGGTGTATTGCAATATGGGGGATTGGGTAGTTACTTGGCATTTGGAGTATGTGGAGTGCAGTCAATATGAAAACATCTGGCAGGAATTTTGGTACAATGACTGCGATGATGATGATGATGATGATGATGATGATGATGATGATGATGGCAGCGGTGAACACAGAGGTGGCGTTAAGTAAGGAGGACCCTGTGGCTTGAGTGATTGTAGTGTAAAGAACGGAGTCAGCACAGGCCCCGTGTGGATCATTGCCTTATTAATGGCTCCGTCAGGTGCGATGAGCAATGGCTGCATTGTCATCTCCAGCCCCTGGGCACAGATGAATGGCTGTTTCAGGGCGGGAAGGGCTCCCTCGTACGCTGGGCTGAGCACTAATCCCTCACTCTTCCATTGTTGGATGCACTGTCACCCAGGACTTCAGCGGCGCCATACATTGCATTTCCAGGGCTCTAACAGACACGGCCGTGCGCACGGGCGTGAGCGCAGACACACCTACACACACACACACACATAAACCACACCGAGTTGTGCTCAGACACTGACTGATGGAAAAATATGCGTGGGTGATCGAGCATACCCCATATTACCTGAACCACAACTCAAGAGTAACACTTTAGGAATGTTGATGAACTTTTATTTTACACTTCACTAATTCAGCAGAATTGCATTGATCTCTGTCTAGTGTGATTACTTGGCTGAATCTGTCTCGCACCTGAATTAGGTGAGAAAGTCACAGCCGGGGCAACGAGCATCTATTACAATTTTTTTTTTACTCATGATTAAGGTGATATGTATTGTTTAGCATCTTAAAATAAGAAGAAATAATAAGTAAAGCTGCTCAAAAACAGGTTAGAGCTTTATCTGGAACCCGCTATATTTCATATTCCAAACAATTGGATGTTGCCTTTCCTCCATGTGTAGCCAGGCTAGACGTCGCAATACCTTTCCTGTCGGTGTGACTCTCAATTTGAGGCAAATTCTTTATGCAGACCATGGAAATGCTATTCTGGTTGCAGACCCCCTCTCTCTGTCACCTCTGCAGATAATGGTGAGTAGATGAACAGAGAGCTGGAGGAGGACCCCCTATGCCCACTCACAGCCCTTAGCCCCGCTCTGACATGAGAAATAGTGCCCAGGCCTGACAGCATCTCGGAGACATATTGTAGTTTATTTTGTCGCCCGGGCATGCCATCTGTGCCATTCCAATAGAGGGTGTGTGTTCAGGCTGCTGCAAGAGAGAGGGCGCGAGGCTCCGGGTCCCTCAGTAGCTCTGCAGCCACGGCAGGTCATTAGTCAAATTGCCTAATGAGAGAGAATACAAATGGCCCCCTACCCTGACAGGAGGAATTTTGGAGGTGTCAGAGCTCCTGACCCGTGCTATGAGAACAGATGATAGCGAGTTGCTATTTTCAGATTCTTTTAATGACTATGGCTCTATGAAACCCATTCTTTTTCTTTTATCTTTTTCCCGCTTTTTCAAGCCCTCTAGACAGAAGAGTGAAAAAAAAAAACAACTCTTCGATATATTAAAAATCTCACTTACAAAAGTGGAAGTGTAACTTTTGAATTATTTAAGTGTTTACTGGGGAGTCAATTAACATTTTAAAAAGCGTATAACATCGATACTAAAATAGATCACACACTGAAATGATGTTGAGGGTTTCTGATATCTATTTTTATTTGTTTCTGCCTGCTGTTTCTTGCAGAGCGTTTCCCCAGTCTCACTGTGGTGTACGCAAGCCTCTGGTGCAATTCTCCTGACAGCAAGTCAGTTACTTCATACTAAAATATTAATCTCATCTCATCCGAGTGCTCAGAAATGTAGACTAATTTAAATGTTTCTTAATACTAAAAGTAGTATGCGTGGCATCTGGTGCATAAAAAGTGGTTTTATGGTTTATAGAGAGAAAATGAGGAGGGAAAGGAGAGGAGAAGCACTGGGTCATTCTACATAAGCCTCCTGTTTGTCCACATTCACAAATATTTTTAAAAAGAAATTATTCTTATCATTTTGGTTTAACAAAGTGTTGGGTTTTCTTACTACTCTTTTTGCAATAATATTTGAGAATGCATTGAATACACAATCAAACCTTTTACTTTCCTAACATATGTACAGCTAAATGCAATGACTGTATGTAACAACTTTTAAGTACAATAATCTAAGTACAATTACTTTTACGTAGTGTTGAACAGTTAAATATTTCGTGACAAATGCATGAAAAAACAACTTTCCAAACGCCATCTAGCAGGTTTATTTGCAGATTCACAGATATTAAAATTCAACTTTTTTTTTTTTTTTGTTACCACAGGGATGCAAAATGGCAAGCTTATGTAGAATGACCCACTTACTTTTCCATCTGTGACAAGCAGTCCTTGAAATCTGGTTGTGGGTAGGGAGCCAGGAGGCAGTCCCAGTCGGGCGCTGGTCCATCAGTCTTCCAGAAAGTGGGCAGAGCCAGTAACACCTACGGTGAGTTGGCCACAAACACCGCTGCATAACACAGAATGCTCCGAGGAGGTGTGTAAAGTGTGATCACTTCTCCAATACAGACACTGTAAGTCGAATTATTTTGTGCCTATATGTAAAAAAAAGGTCAAGTAAGAACCAAAATTCTTTGCTCATTTGGTATAATTACAAAACCAGTTTTAACAGTTTTTTCACATAGTACTGGGAAAGTACTGGGAGAGCCATTCTCTCTGGCTAGCTATTGAGAAATCTCATGAAACTAAATGGACAATCAGACTTTAATCAGCAGCACAGTGTCTTTTAAGACACTGCCATGGCACTGGCGTTGATCCCCAGCTGTGGCTGCTGGTAAATGTGCAGCAGAATGTGTGTATAAATGGGGTACGCCTCTCTGGACAAGTGTAAAAGCTGGCAGAGGGCTGACAGTAAATTGCATGTGCCGGATGGGACACAGCAGAAGGCACAATTACACAAATCCCCTCTTAATTAGCAGTTCTGTGGGCAAACTAACCAGTAATGATGCGAGGGATGTGGCGAGCCCCAGAAATCCTAACAAGAAACACTCACCAGCACTGGAGACTGGGTCATATGGCCCTGGTTCCCCCGAAGTAGTGACTGACGCATGATTTGTTTTGATCAGTGCAGCTGCAGGAGATGATTCCCATGTTGCCCTGCTCCCCACAACCCCTAGCCCTTGCTGAGCTACTTGCCCTCTGGACTGTGGGTAAAGCAGCAGGCCCTGCATGGTTGTGGGTGGCATTATTAAGTTCTCCATGCTCACAGTACCAGGCAATGTAAAGTGGCATCTCACACGGTGAGTAATGAACTGTGCCAGAGCGGAAGCAGGAGGGATGACAGCCAAAGAGGCCTCCTTGGCAGCCACTAACCTGGGCATCCACCAATTTATCATCCCCTAGAACCAATCCACCAATGCTGCGCTGCCATTTGTCATTAATTATGCTAATAAGGACACCATTACTCTCCTGATGAAACAGGCGACTGTTATTAGTATAATGCTTTTACAGTTTGATACACATGCATTTGCTTATTAGTTTCACTGTGTGTGGATTAGTGGACTTCAAAAAAAAAAACTTTCCATTGCTTAAATAAAACTGTTATACAACGTACTTTAAAAAATGCCAACACCCACTACGGAGGAGCCCAGGACTTTTCTGTACACACTAATTGACCATTATGAAATGACAAAAGGACTGTCTCTTAACCACGCTTTATTCCTTGCACCCTAACACAGAAATGGCCCCATCTATGTAAAGAAGCTGATGTGTTTGAACTTTTTCACAGCAGACTTCATGGCTCTAAGCAAACCAGTCTGAGCAGAACTATTTAATATAGCTTCTGGGAGCCCCAGATGCCCTTTTCCAAAACGACTTCATTCCCAGAATCTCATTGTGCTTTCTAAATCACACCACAGTATGTATTAGAAGATCATTAATTACAAACTTAACAAGTCAGCAGAGCCATTAAAAGATCTTTAAGGCATATTTGACCATAAATCTCCTTAAACTATATTTAATGACTGGATTTTTGTGAAATATTTTTTATCAAGTTCTAATTAGATGTGTGATAACAAACCCTGCTGTACATGGGGCAAATGAGGGAGCCGTGACAGGCCCATCCATTGAGGCTGTCCACGTCTGGACACTGAAACTAATGGAGCACTGCTTCTATCTCAGGGATGGATAGAAAGCAATGAGGGATGAGACTCCAGAGTCCAGTCTGGCCTGCAAATGCAAAGCCATTTAAAGTCTCTTATTTGACTGTAATAAAGGTCCAAAAATGCCTGAGGGTCTCAAGGCTCCAGTCAAAAATCCCATTACGTTTTATACAGGATTGATCCCCAAATACTTAATGGCACCATCACTCCGGGATCGATCATGTTCTGCTACCGGACCGATATGATATTTGACATATCAATAGGATAAACACTCACAGAGTTTCCTCAGAGAAGTCTGTTTTATCTCTTGGAATCCAAAAGAGCTTTATGATTGAGGAGATATACACGGTCTATACAAATCACAATGGATTGGATTTAAAGGTACTTTGGTCAAACGCTGGGCTACAAGTTCAGATAGATGTTTCAGATATTTATCATAACATTTGCTGTTCGGATTAGAGATTCTACATAAAACCAGAGATTATGTGTTTGTTTAAATTTTGTTTTATGGAAAATACACACTAATAATTTCCAGAATCACAAAAAAACTATTTAACAATGTAACAAATATTTCTTCTGTCATTTCCATAAACTTGAATTTCTAAAACTTTTTTATGACACTGACACACTCTCTCATAACTGCTTACCTTTTGTTTCTATTTTTTTCCCACAGTTATCTTTCTAATAGATTAGTTTAATGCATTCTGGTGTGATTTTTAGCCAATGGGTTGATTCATTTCTGCAGTATTCACCCCAATACACTGAAACTACATGCTGCTGTTTCAATATGAGAAATGCGGAAAGAGCTCAAACAAAAATCTGAATTAAGGCAAATTTAAATATTGTGTAATTTACAAAAAGCTTCAAATTATAAAGAAGAAATTCAACACTCACATGTCATTCATGGTGGGGAGTAGTAAACAATCTGTGTACGTGTGTGTGACTACACATTAGGTGCAAATACTATTCTCCTGCTGAACCTCTCTCTCTCTCTCTCTCTCTCTCTCTCTGTTTCGCCTTTTGCTGACCAGGGGAATTAAGAAGCAAAACGTGGGTTTTAAGAGCGTTCCTTTCATGTCTTGATGTAAGCTTTGGCATTACTTCAGACATCAAGATCGGTTTCATAGAAATCCCATTCCATCTAAAGTAAAAGCTCGGCAGTAAATCTGCCCATACCTCCCCCATAACACTTCCATAAATGATTCATTCAGCTCAGTTTAGCTGATGCAAAACAGAATGTTAGTGAGTTGTGGATGGAGCCCGAGCTGCAAGTGGAGGACCAACCCTGCTGCTTAGTAATTTCATCAATCTCCGGGAGAGAAAGAGAAGAGAAAAGAGAAAGAACAGAACGGCATACACTAATAATAACTTTTGTGTCACTATACAGAGGTCGTGTTTTTTAATCCCTCAGCCTAAAGAATTGTGTTATTCTAAAATATAACCCCAGCGGTGCAGAAGCAGTTGAGATCCATCATGGTATGAGATAAGAGTCGGCTGATCTCCTCCCTCTGCACAGCCTCGCCCAGAACTACACAGGGAGATAAGATGGAACTTTTGTTTGAAACCTGATGAGAACCCTCTTAATGAAAGTGCTGCGCCAAAAATAATCTTTTTTCTCCATGTTAGTCAATCAAGAAATGGTGTAGTTGGGGGAAAAAGAGGAGAAAGAAAGTAATTTTGCATAATCAGTGAGCACCATCTGGAACAATTAACCAAATTCCACAGAACTCAGAGGATCAGTCATATTGGCTTATTAAAGATCCAGAATTATACAAGTAATAAATCCTTGGAAAAACGAAGCGTACCCCTGCCTGTCACGACTATTTTAACTTCAAATACAGTGGAATACTTGATAAGGCTGAAAAGAGGAGATTAATATATGCAAATTATGTCGAGCATTTAAAAGCCCCCCAACAACTGTCTCGTTTTTTTTTTTTTTTTTTTTTTTTTTTCCTGTCTCTTATTACAGGGCTTTATGTTTTATTCATACACCAACTCACCTGTCATTTCATAAGCTATAATATTATGAGGGTATTATTAAACAGCATAAAGTGGAGCTTTAATTGGAAAGCTCCATTGCATTTTCCAATTATTTGCAGCAAATTAAAAGCAGATGCACATAGTTTAATAAGAATTCTAATATTGTTTCCTGAAAATCAAAAATCACTGTCATCCTGCCAAGATATTTTGCAAACCCAAGTTAATTTTGAGCCTCCTATTTTTTTCCTCCTCCTCCTCCTCCTCCTCCTCCTCTGAAGGATGAACTGTCTCGTGTCTGTTAATTGAAGTTCCTCTAATGGATAGGGAAATAATTGCTCTCCATATTACGTTAGATCAGGGCCAATGTCAGGATTTATTTTTGATTAATGCGATAGATATGTAAATGTATTACTTTTTATTACGTTTACCTTTTTATCAGGTGGATGTCTGCTGAATACTATATGCAACAGCCTGAATGCCACACGGGTTTATTTTAGAGTTTTCACCTCCTTTGCATTTATTTATTTATTTATTTATTTTTATCAAACATATGCTTTTTAGACACATTTCAAGAATGCAAGTTTAATTACCTTTAAAATATCCTGCTTTTTCTGTCAGTGTATGAATAACAGACCTAATTGGCAAAGGGACTTGGCATGGATCAAAGCAACGCTGGTGTAGAAAAAGCAAAAGGTTGGAGCTGCTATGAAAACTTGATAACTTTTCAAATGAGCTTGAACTGTCAAGTGAAAGAGGGCTGCAAAATAAATGTGAATTAGTTTTTAATATTCTGGTAATAAATGTCAAAGCGCCTGCATATCACATCAGTACATGATGTGACTGCAGATGACAGATTTCCCAGACATGTTACCTCTCCTCCCCTCAACTCGCTCTTTTTTTTTTGTGTTGGGGTTTTTGTTTTGTTGGGAAGTGACGGAGGGTTTAATCAAGAAAGCAGGCAATTCATCAATCCTAAAGAAGGCGCCTGTACAACCCTGACAGAGCGCACATGGTTTTAGACCAACTCGAACCTGGCCAGCTGTCAGCCCGCACACACGCGTGCACACACAGGCGCCCGCGCACCCACCCACGCACACACACACACACACACGCCCCAGCTACCACCACGCTAACAATTAACACAAATAGGCTGTCGGCTACGACCTCACACTTGGTCTGCAGGCTATCACATTGTTAATGAAGGGAAGTTGCGTACTCTCACATTCACAGTGTGATGCTGTAAGGCTGACGAGTACACAGTCTCAGGCAATAAAGCGAGAGCCGTCTCGGGCTAACTCAATTATCTTTCTTTTCTTTTAAAATCTCACGAAGGGACGCGTAAAGGTAGAAGAAAGAGGGGTTCTGTGTACTTTGCAAAGGACATTTTTTTTCTGGAGGTAAATGATGACTGCTGGCAGTGCGCTGTACAGTATGTGCATGTTCTTCACTGTCACTCAAACCTCGTCCCAGTGGAGGAATCGCACACCAAATGCCACAAACCATTCAGCTGTGTGTTAATGTCTGCTCCTTCAGGGCCACACTTTGCACACTTGTCTTGACTAACTTATAATGTGACTGTCATACCTACACAATGATGTATTAATCATTTTTAGAGTCAATTGCTTACTGTTTTTCATCTTTTTTTTTTTCTTCCTTAAAATGGTTGTTTGTGTACAAAAAAAAAAGAACAAAACTGTGTTAAATTTAGATACTTTAAATTCAAATGAATTTATGTATTTTAACGTTTTCTTATTAAGTTCTAAATCATCATTTGTTTAATAGCTAGATAGCTGTTTTGTTTTTTTTTGGTTTTTTTTTAAAAAGCAGGGTGTAACATGTCCAGATCTTGGGTGTGCCTCTGCTGGAGCAGCAGGAGAAATCCTCACCACATGGTGTCTCTCTCCAGCTGGATAAAAACCTGCCTGCCTCATTCACCATGTGTGGATCACACGCTCTTTAAAGATAGAGCATCTCAGCCGGCTCTGACTCTGTGGCTCTGAGGCTGTCATATCTAAGCTCTGCTTCCAAACAAATTAGCCTTTCTTCTGTTTCAGTCATGGAGCATTGTACTGTAGTTGAATTTCTCCTTGACAAAGAGAAGGGAATTCGTCCAGTGCATGCATGGTACATATGTAAGTATGGCATGTGATGGATCATCTTTGACAGCTGTTAAATGTTCTCTTGAGTGTAATGCGGAGCTCCTCTGGGAAGTCACGTTTGCTCAGATAAGGAAAGCTCTGTTCAGTATCCATCAGTGAGGAGATCTAGATGTAGATTGCTGTAGATCAAGTACCAGAGGAGCTGGCTTTATGTACATATAAGTGGAGAATAAACTGTTTGGAAAGACATGCTGTGCAACATAAGACAGCCTGATTCCAAGTTATGAACCTTTTCGCCAAATCACTGCTTTTTAAGAGTAACAGATCTGCAGTTATGCAACTTATTGTTTCTGGTGATTGTCATGAATGGAACTGACTTGCATATATTTAAAGTGTGACACTATCTACCTGTCATGGTGTAGATCCCACTGTTCTGGCTCACATAGTCCGGCCTGCTCGTGGTCTTCTGGCTGGCAAGAAAGAAAGAAACAGCGCTCTGTCAGCTGAGCAATACTATTTCATCGATCGGCATATTAGAAACATCCAAAATGCGTGGCAACTTATATGACAAAGACATTCCAAGAGTATTTATTTAGCATGGAAATTCCCTACTTGTACAAAGACTTTTTATGTCCATCTACAGGCAAAACAGAGATCTGGAATACCAGGCTGAAACTAAAAGGGAAAAATATAGTAAAAGTTAAAGCGTGCATCAGCTGCCCAGGGGTTTGAACAGACCTTTAACAGGGGCTTGGAGCAGGATCTTGTTAATTCTGGAGGAACTGGGAGATTCTATTATTCAAGGGAAGTCTGTTTTTAACGTTTCATGGCCTTGTATTACAGAAAACAGCACAGAATGCACTTTGTGGGCAGTTGAAGTTAACAAACCATATAAGATTGAAATCCTCATCAATCAAGCTATCATGAATTACACCCTGTGACTCACCCCTACGGATCGATAAATCCGCAGCGAGCGGGGGGAAAAAAAAAAAAAAAAAAAATCACAGCTTCAAGAAAACTGCATAACATGACATACTTTGAAGGTAAAATGAGCTCCAGAATGGTATTATAAAACAAATGATCCTTTAATGATAATGCAAAGTAGTTGGCAATATCATTAAAAGGGGAAATCTCTGATTGGAGGACACATACATGTAAGGTAAGGTAGACAAGGATCCTGCTGCTGAACTATAAAAAGATTTTGGAAGTGAGCAGGTGTGAAGTTGCAAATAATGTAGTGTGTGTTTTGTGTATCCACGTTCTGTATTTGTCTGTTTATGGATAACATCATCAATCTTTACTGGAGGGAGGGCTGGTAAAGCCTAAATTCTTAAAATTTAAGACAAAAGGCAGATCTGCATATTCTGAGGGTGACGGTGCTGCACATGAGTTGTGGCTTTCAGAGCCTTATCTCTTCCGATGAGATAAATAAATGCAATAATTTCCATCAAGAGCAATAAAACAAGACTTCTGACAGGCTGTGGTATTTATGAGCTGAAGCCTGCAACTCAGATTTATTTGCAATGAAAGGGTCGACTTTTCTTCTCCTCATTTACATTAGCATTTGGCCATGTTAAATCCAGGCCAATGGTGAATTTTTAAAAGGTTGGCATCAATCTTGTGGGAACGATTGCCATATTCAAGGCAGACTTCTTTTACCTTGCAAAGGTTGATTCCACTGCTGAGAAAGAAAGGTACACATCTTTCAAAGCACAGAGAAAAAAAAAAAACTGTTGAAGTGGTGGGAAATGCTTTAAATGTGTTTGCGTTAATGTTGTTCAATTAATACACAGAGGAACCATAAACGAAGCAAAAAAAAAAAAAAAAGCATTAAGTCTGGTTATCTATCTATTGGAGAAAGTGAAGGTGGTACTTAAATGTGGAAGCAGGGAAATGTGCTCATGAAATGCTTTTCTAAAAGGCAACCTCCGGGGTTGCTTTTCCCATCTGTTAGAAACACAAAACTGTCTCAATCCAAATTGGTGATTTCTAAATACAATTTTAGGTGCATTGGAGAGGGTAACATATGGCAAATCAATTAGACAACTAATTCTTAAAACAAAAACATGGCAAGTGCATTTGCTAATCAACAGCAGTGTTGGGGCTTGTATTATGTTGGCCACTGGAGTTTTGACAACAATTAATCTTCATTTCAGGCAAGGAGAGCCATATTGACACATATTCCTAATTTGAATATTCAATTATAGTGTAGTTCCTCATCAAATTATAGTAAAACTGGGAACACGGCCTGAAAGATTTACACAATTACAACGCAGATCAAGAGTCTTATGTTCCCATGAAATCTGTCCGAGTTAAAATCATATTAGCGCGGCAAAGCAAAAACACGGCGCTGAGGATTACTTGACGACGTGAATTACAGTTCAGAGTTTTTCGTGCGGTGTTCTTTATGTTGTTCCACGTGGAATAAGGGAAAGAGTTGTCTGTGCAAAAACAACAAAAAAAAAAGAGAGAGAGAGAGAGAAGGAGAGGAGAAACTGGGAGAGACAGTAGGGACAGACAAGTGGTAGTCAGTGGAGAGGTAAGATGAGGATGAGAGTAATATCACTGAAGAGCCAGAGCTGCGATACAGAAAACTGGAAGCTCTTGTTTTGACACACATCCAGCCTTTCCCGTGACAACATCTCCACACCTTCCTCTATGTGCCGACAGTGCTGCTTTGTGGAAGCTGCTTTCTCACCCATCATTATCCTCCTTTAAGCTCGGTGTCAGGTGTTGAAAAGAGGATCTCTCTGAATTTGGTGGCAAATCACTGAACAGTCTGAGCCCATCAGATCTTAGCTGATCACTCGATCATTCCTGACACCGTTCTGAATCCCGTCCCTTGATCTGAGCTACTTTTTGCAACTTTTTCCGAACACAACAAAGTAATGAGTGAGATTGAGCTGGAAACGATTGTTTTTCCAACACTTCAGATGGGAGATCTGTCAGGCGACACGCTGACAGTCACGGTGTCTCTTTTTCTCTCAGGAGTCGTGTGCAGTGGGGAAGTCTTGGTTAACCAGCGAGCAATGAAAGCTGATACAATACTCCTGCAGAGCTGCAGCAATGTGTTGAGTGTCACAGGCAGGAGACAGAGCAATCCGAAACGTATTGATATGCATGCCAATCCTGACATTGATGACTCTCTAGGTGTTAAAGAAAAAGCCAGCTATGCAACGAAGAGAGAGAAAAAAAAAAAAAAAGATATTTGGCCTTGACATTTTTATCACTGTACGGGTTTGATTTAAAAAGTGTCTGTGTGTACAATAACCTATTATTCTAAGAGAAATGTCAAAAACCTTGATTCTGAGTGAAGCGAGAGAAATTGCAATATTAGTACAAGGCTAATTTATGCTAGCAGTCACTGCAGAGGTCAGATATCAGCTTCAGCAATGACAGTTTTATCAGGAGAACAAATGGCAGCGTTGGCCAGGAGAAGGAAGGAGGAGGGATACTTTACTGGACATGTTTAAAGGCTGACCGGATGGTGCAGGTTTTTCACATTACAAAGTCAGGGGAGTGGCTGATATGGTCTGTCTTGACAGAGAACAAGCCCGAAGTGGCTGACATCAAGCTGCAGCTATGAATCGAAACACAGAGCGCCGTTGCTGGTTGAAATGCTTTAGACAAACTTGTTAAAGAGGCATTAAACACACGAGGTTCAAACGCAGTTTTGCGCAGCAGACTGCTCAACAGGCCTGTACCCTAAACAGTTTTAGTGGCTCAATATGGTGCAACAGCCTGAGCCAATAAGAAATAACAATCTCAGTTTTGGTGTTTCTCCTTGATCTTTACTTGTACATCCTTTACTAATTTCTAAGAAACTAATACAACACTTTAAAAAAATATTTGATTTTTCAGTTGACAAAACAATTTAAACAGAACAGTCTTGATGCCATGACTGTGTGTATCGCATCATGATGCAACACCCTGCAGTTACTGTGTACTGCAGCTCTGCACTGCTGGAAAAAAAACCTGATTTGTGGTTTTTACGTTGGTACACAACTCTAACAAGCTCTCGCCGCCTGAGGCAACGTAACATTTGAGAGAGATCACTGCAGCTTTCAAAATTATAAGGGTCATTAAAAATGTACACATTATTGACTGTATTTAAAACATCTTTTCCACTGACTGTAAAGAGCACTTAAATTTAAGAGGTGCTATTCTCCAAAGGCCATAAAGTTGTTATAGATAGCCCGAAGGAGGAATGGAGGAGAGAATATTCTCCTGCTGAATATGAATAAAGTATAGTGGGGGTGATACTATTCAGACAGTTACACTGTAGTACTGTACTTACTTGAGCAATCAGTGAGTCTTGAAGAGCTGTTTATAAATCACTGTGTCAAACCATGTAATCTGTGGCTTTCAAATTACCACAGAAATATTCATAGCTGTATGTATGGTTGTCTAAAGTGCATGTAACAGCACAGAGAGGATGCCAGATAAATAGTCAAAGAACTGCCACTGTCTAAATTGCCCACAGTCCCGTCCTTATGTGTCAGTGCATTATGGATGGAAATACTCTCAAAAGAAGACTCTCTGACTGTGGAATGAATTTTAATGTTAATACAAAAACAGCAGCCTGTGATCTCAGCAGGCATCAGGAGGGGGGTGTGAGTAGCTTCGAGGTGCAATTTATTCCAACCTCTGGGCCTCACCAACTTGAAAGTGGGCTTCAAAAGAACTGAGGATTACCGGTAAGAGTTGCGAAGGCGCACATGGGCTTGAGCTCTCGCATCACTTCAACACATCAAAGATTATTGACCACCGACTTCCAAAACGCGGGCGATTCGCGATTCTACTGAGTTTTGAACTTCGGGTTTTTGAATTCACGGCCGTCCGTGTTATGGTTCTCGTCCCGCTGAGCGGTCGTATGAATAGAGGTTTCTGGTTTGAATGAGCCCGCTGGCATCTGTCGCTCTGGCCTGTTGTGGCTTTTAAGTGGCTTTTACTCAGCCCGGCGCAGGATGGCAAAGCGTAGCACTTCAAGCTGGCAAACCCATCAGCGCCCGGTGCCAAGCCTCCCTCTCTCCGCAGCCCCGCCACACCGAAGGAGTCTCAGTTGTTTATTTACAATTTGCTGTGGAAATCCCCAGTTCTTCGTTGCGATAAATAATTGAGCTGTTTGATCTGGACACAGTACAAAGGGTTGCTCCGTTCTCTGTGAGGCCTGAGGCGGAGGATGCCTGAGCAGCATGAGCAGAGGGACACACACACACACACACACACACACAGACACACACACGCACTCCAGCATGGCGGAGATCTTGGAGCTCTCCTCCCTTCCTCTGCAGCTGTCGCTCCCTCTCCGGGCTACATCTCCTCCTCTTTGTCTGCACAGTACAACACTCCTGTCACCACAGTCAGAGAGCGACCTGCCTCTGCCTCCTGGGACACACCGCAAATAGCAGGAGTTTAGCCCTCACTGAACTCATGTTCTTGTTCAGGGGATCCTGTCTAGTTAGCCTGTCTCTCCGGTTCACCCTCACTACCTTGTTGTCCAGCCACAACCTTTACAGCAGATTGCTCGGGAGTGATCAATTGCATGTGTCTTCATTGCTGTACATATGGTACGGAGACGCAACAACAGCTCAAGAGTAAAGTGAGCATGGAATTAAAAAGAAGCAAGGAGGAAAGTTGAACTTCGAGAGGCGTCGCTAAATATTACAGCGTGACGTTACCTCGCTACGTCGGATGGGGCGTCACTGGTAGCTTTGCTGGACTCTTCCTGAGATGACTGATGCTTAGGAACATCTCCCATACGACACCATACCCCCATGTTGTTAACCTCGCTGTTTAAGGAAGAAGTGACATACAGAGGATGTGTCATTCATAGTAACCCTTCATGCAAATTAGAAAATGTTTCATACTGTACAAAAAGAAAAAAAAGTATGGTGATTGATAGAAGATACAAATCATCAATTCATTTATTTCCGGTGCCGGAAAGCTCACCCTATACAGGTGTAGTTAACAAGCTGGTACTTGGACTTCGTAGTGATCTGGATGTCATACACAGCCGTCTCTGCAGCGGCGCGAGGGCTGATTTTCACACAGAGCCTCCTCTTCCTCATGGCAGTTTCCTCTGATGAGTCAGGTACACATGAGGGTGTCAGTCAAGAATTGGCGGTTGCGTATTTAGTTCTGTCTTCTCTGAGTTTCAAGCTAAAAATAAAAAAATTCTATAAACATTTCAAACCTCTAGGAGAACTATGTATTCACAAATTCCACTTATACTTTGCTATTTAGTCATTACCCATCCCAGAATAAGCGATGGGCTAATATCAGTTACTGGGTGACTTGCTGTGCTCAAAGGGAAATGAGTGGACAGTGGAAAGCCACAAAATCCACATACGTTATTATCATTTTTATCATTTTAGTAGGTAAAATGACAGAAGCAAGTGAATCCTCCATCAGCTTTAGTGCACAACAGGGATTTAAACTGGATATTCTAGATAGAAGCTCATACATAATGTCACATGTATACATTAAACATGGATTCACATAAAGTAATAAAACATTAAATTACACCGTAGCCAAACAAAACATAATCTCTTTTCTTCATTCTGGCAAAAAAAAGAAAAAAGGCATTGCCATGCTTTCCTATATTGCATCTGTGCCTCGCTCATTTATTTCCCCAGCACCACTAGAAAGTACAGTGTAAATGCAATGATAATAAAAATAATAAACAAGCTGTCCTCACTCCCCACACCAAAATATTATTACATTTCCAAGGAATGGATAGTGAAGGGGAAATACATAGCACTCAAAAAGCACTAAAGCATTGGGGAATGCATTTCATTAATATTAGATAACCCCCATCCACTCGTCCTCTCCCCAAATAAATACATAAATAAATAAGCCCCTCATAAAGAAAAGCACAGCTCCAGCTGAGATAAACAATGACTCATGATTCTCTTCTCTTGTACCTCCAGGGCAAATGTTTATTTTATTCCCACAGTCTACCATAAATTAAGCTAACCTGCACCCATAAAACATTCACTATCTCAAGCAAAGCTGCCCCTGAGGACCTCTGCATAAGCTGGTCGGAGAGTGAAAACAAGAAGAGGGGGAGTGAGCCTGTGCTTGCTATTGACTGTTTACTTACTTGTGTCCATTGTTTCTTGCACAGGTGCGAAGCCCTCTGGCAACGTGTCCTTAATGTCAGTCAGCTTCATGTCCACTACCACGTCGGGCCCCTAAAAGACAAGGCGGAATATTTAAAGTCGTGTATGCAAATTCAACTTTCAAAAAAAGGACAGAGAGCAAGATAAAGAAAAGGTTAGTCATTTTTTTTTTTTTGGTGGGCTCCGGAAAAGAAAATGTAGAGATAATAGAGTCGATGATTTACTAAAAGCTCGGGAAGTCTCTAAAGGGAAGGGTTGACAAAATAGCTGAAGTAATTACTCTCTAATAGCTTTTTTTTTTTTTTTTTTTCAATGAGAGAATGCATCTGTGAACTTGTAATCATTCTCAACCTTTTGGCGAGAAGCTGTGGGAAGATGGGAGACAGAGGAGGCAGTCTGATCAACAGAATGGGACTGGTTAAAAACAATCAGGGACTGTGTAGTTGACATTTTCAAGCATGACTCTTCCCTGCCTCCCATTACATTTTCATTTTTTGCCATAATAAATTGCAATAATACACAGCGGCAGTAGAGAGTGGGGCGAGCCAGGCGTGACTTGATGCGTCCGAAAGGCTGGATTCCACTGCTACAGTTGCCCGACAGTCATTACCATTAAAGACATTTTTTATTCATAGTTTTTATACTGACTTAAGGAGGAATATGGATGAATGTTATTACTATGCATGAAACCTTTTTTAGTGTTTTCCCCTTTTGCTGGGGAGATTTTTTCCATCAGGACCTGACAAAAGGGGCTTTCTACCTCCAACCTAGAGTATGATAAATCACAAACTATTTACTTCCCCCCACATAATTCAGGGGCTAATTTTACAGAATCTGTTTTTGTCATAGACAATTACAGTGGGAGCTCCATTGACTGGCAGACAAAATAGCCTTTGTTGATGGCTCCGTCATGTTTTATTTGTGTCAAAGTCTTCAAAACAATGTGGACACACATTTTAAGATAATATACAGGAACTAGTGGAAGGCTATTTGTATGCTATATACTAAACTAAGGACCAGATTGAGCTCAGGCATGAGGCTGCCAAGTTGTCTGGCTTTTAGAGGACATACTGTAAAGAGGAGACTTGATTAAGTCCTAAAAATTGAGCTGATGCAAAATAATAACAAAAATGCAGGTTTTGTTTACAATGCTGTCCGCATTATCTTCCTGCAACCAAGAAGAACTCATTAATAGACAGCCAATGGCAACCTGCGTGCGCTAAGTTTAGACAGCAGGTGTATTTATGGCCATAGAGCAGCTGACAGCCATGCAGCAACACATCAACTGTAGAGGCTACAGGCAGCAGGCACAGTCCAAAATGACCCAACAGCAATATGTGAACCAATCAAAGATCATTTCCCTCACATAAGAGCTCAGATTGAGAGCTCTATATATAGCTCAACTCTAATGAAAGTGTCTATTGTGGTGTCATTTCTTTCTTTGAAAATGATTTTACTTTTATATTCACAATTATATGTGCATCACCTTTCAAGAATCACTATTTAGTAACCATTTTCTCTACAGGGACGCTGTTGATTGAATAATTAGGAATAGTTAAAATACAGCTCATTGTTATTTCATGAATAACCATAAATATCCTCAGGAGGACCTACAACATGAAAAATATCTCACTGAGGTATTATTCAACTGGAATATGCATGCAAATCCATTATATGTAAAAGTTCAAAACTGCACTGCCAACACTGGCCTTTTTAAATGAGACTTTCACTGATCAAAGTGCAAAGTGCATAAATATATTCCGGCAGCAGGAAACCGAGCTAATAACCGCTTGCAAACAAAAAAAAAAGGAGCTGCAGATGAGGTTTTAGTGCAGAATGCATAGGGAAAGTGAGAAGTTTACATTCACACTTACAGTTTTTCTGTTGAAACAGAGGTAGCGAGTGACCTTGGATTTGAATAAGCCGTCCTTCCACAGGTCGGCATCAGAGCCATCTGTTGTTTGTGCAACCTACGTGAAAAAAAGAAGGAAAAAAAAAAAAAAAAAAAAACAAGGAGAGAAAAAAAAAATGCAGGAGGTGGGATAAAGTTAATGTATGTATGCCATGAGCGTGTTGCTTTTGCCTCTTCCCTTGCATACTAGCCTTAATTAACGCTTGCCTACACTAGCGCTCCATCTCATTAGTGCTCTGTGTGGGTAAAGGAGTCTTAGCCTCCAAAAAAGGTGGCTAAAAATATCATCCCTCGGGACCAGGCTGATTAAAGATGCCCTGACAACGATCTGCTCTAATAAGGAAACCAAACTTCAGTGTGCTTCTATGGGAAAGCAGGGATTATATTTGGGGTGAATGTGGAATGTATCTTTTTTTAAAAACCTTCTGTAGTATCCCCTGAGTGAGACACAGGTAAACTGAGAACGATGCACATGCACCTTGAATGCTTTCACTGCTCTACACCCTTCTATTATTTAACGAGACAGGTCTTCTAAGAATAAATTACTGAGGATTTAAAGCAATTTCAATTTGTGTGCGCCTAAATAAGTCTAAATTCAAGCACCTAAGCAGCGTGTCCTTGTACAATAGGCTCATTCGGAGTTGTAAATGATCAGTGGAGTCGGTAAAAAAAAAAAATAGATTGCATCATATTGACAGCATTTGGGCACCACAAGTCAAGCTCAAGGTCCTACACTACATTGCTATGTAAATGTAGGTGTGCAGGGCAGAATGATAAAGCAAAATAGAACCTGCAGACTGCATCACAGAGACTCCTCCATCGTTCGAGCAAATATGCTTGGCTGAAACGTCATGTTCCATTGGCTATCATGTGAGAATCACCTAAATAACTGCCAGAGTTATTTTCTAAAGGGATCCTTTACAAAGAAGAGTCAATCTAATGAGGTTCATTCAAATGAAGAAGTCATAGATCTCTGCACCCACCCACACACATTACCCCCTTGACAATAATGATGAATGACCCCGGTGGCTGGGTGGGGGAAACATGGCATGGGGAGATTCATGCAAAACCACCACTGACTAGATGGGATGAGAGCGGAGACTAGAGTGGGGAGCAGAGATAGATAGCGGGATGAGAGAGAGAGAGAGAGAGAGAGAGAGAAAAAAAGCACAAGATGAGCAGAGAGAGAGGGATTGCGGGGCGTCTCCAACAGCAGTTCCATGAAAGGTCCCAGAAGGAGCCTATACATCACCAGCCTCCCTCTTCCTTACAAGACAACCCGTCTTGGCCACTTTTTCCAGGTCAGTAGCCAGCGCATCCTGTCAGCGTAAACAAAGGGCTCGCTTTGTGAAACCCAAAGTCAAGTTGAGGAGTAACGAGGGCACGGTCCTCCTAGGAGGCACCTCAGGCATCATCCTGCCACAGCCGCCGGCAGCAAGGATGCGACGCAGCTTGAATGTGAAACGCCGACTGCTGAGCCACGGCGGGAAAGGCATGCGTTAAGTTGCAGTGGCTCTTCTCTAATACTTTCGAATCCGCCACCGTACTGCTTCGTTATTACACAGAACTCAATCAATGAAGTGCTGCGTGTCTGATAAGAGATGTCGCAGCTCTGATATTGCAATCATTTGATTTGAAACGAAATGACAGATTCAACCGCCACTTCCTAAAATCTTACGCTTACAGTGATCTGAAAGCCCACCTATGAGACACTTTTGGGGGGCTGAATATTCCTATGAAGGAAGACAGACAGTGACAGCGAGTTAGTGTGATGCACTGAGACGCTCGGCTGTAAATAAAAGGATATAAAGGCATACAATCAAGAATCTCTGGAGAGTGAAACCACCTGGGGAATACATAAGAGAGGAAACCGGTCTGTTCAAAGACAAGAAAAACTTAAAGGAGGAAACTGTTTTAGATCTTATCTCTCAACTGAAAATAGACAAACTGACTCCTGACTATATATTAAAAACTGCAGTTGTGAAACCTAGAAAACACTCTTTGATTTAAAGTAATAACTCGACCTTTTGGGAAATAAGCTTGTTGGTTTTCTTGCTGAGAGTTATATGAGAAGACTGACTCTCATCTTAGCTTAGCAATGAAAACCTTAAAGTGGGGTGAAACAGCTAGTTTGACTTTCTCCGAATTTATGGTTTTAGAAGGACTTACTGTAAGTGGTGACATGTTGTCTTGACAAACAACAGTTTATCCGCCCTTTACCTCTGTGCAGCACTTCTGCTGGTTGCCCAGCTGATGAGTCAGTACTCTGGGAAGTGACTGCTCCCGGCTCTTTGCCATTTAATAGTTACATTAAGTCACTCCTCATAATACCACAAATTGTCTTTTTCAAATTTCTGTTTGTGTACGAATACAAGTTAATTAGGGAGCTTTAGAGGTGCTGGTTGTTTTTTTTTTTTTTAACTTTAGACAAAGCTAGGCTAGCTAGTGTCCCCCTGCCTCCAGTATTTATGCTAAGATAAGCTAATCACCATCTGGCCCTAGTCTCATTACTACGGTAATGCACAGACATGAGAGCGGTGCCTATCTTCTCTTCAAACTCTTTTAGCTATTCACAAAAAGAGTGAATAGTTTAAAGCACAAATGATTCCTCAAAAAGAAAAAAAAAAGTGCAGCTTGGATTTCTAAACCCTAAGTCAATCTGAAGCTAGTACTATGTTTCTTCAAATACACTTAGATTTCTGTAATGAGTTTATGAGGGTAACATGTCAAACGCTCAGGTGAATCTGAAATGCACACATATCCCCTTTGCACAGAGTGTAAATGTGTGTGAGTGTGCTCGTGGCGTTTGATATTGGGTGGCTGCTGGTGCTTCAGCAAACCTCCTGATCCCAGTGGAACAGTGTTTGATCTGGGCCTGTGCACTCTTGTGTTGGAACAACCTGCTCAAGTTCAGAGATGTGAGCGCATCGTATCAGAGAGCAAAAGAGTTAATCAGCCCTTTGATCTGCTGTATAAAAAGTATGGTAAGTATGGTAAGCAGTCAGTATTAAGGAGGAATTTGAAAAGAAGTCTTGTATGAAAGGGAAAAAAAAAATCAATACAGTGTAATATCCTGAGACTTCCCCTTCTCAGCACTGCATTAGTACGCTGATGTGAAGTGTTGATATTTTTGTTTGTATTTCAAGTCTACAGATGAAAGACCACATACTGATGTTCAAAAGATGTTCTTGAAGATGGGACAAATGCATTTGAAATAGAGCTTCAGCGTCTGAAAAGCCTTGAATTTTATCTTAGAGGCTGACTTGTACTCGACTTTTTTTTATTCACAGGTATGATTTTGATATTTAATTACCTTGAAGAACATGCTTTTTCATTTTATCTATTTATTTTTTACAAAAGGAAGCTAACACGGATTGAAATGTATCACTAAAAATGACACTATGTAAGATTCAATATCTGGAGTGCAACTTTGGTTTCCCACGAATATATTCCAGCATATCCTAACAGGGACAAACATGACAGACGGGAAGCAATGATACGTTCACATACAAGACTAACAGTCTACAGCTATGCTAGCAGCTTTGTGAGGCTGTAATTAGGCACTGGTGGCAGGAGGCAGTGGTGCTCTGAGCTAAATGCTAACGTCAGCATGTACTCACAATGACGATGTTAAATTGTTGATGTTTATCAGGTATAATGTTTAATGTGTTCATCATTTTAGTTTAGTGTGTTAGCATGCTGACATTTGCTAATTAGAACTAAATACAACATACAGATGAGGCTGATGGGTATTTTATTAGTTTTGCCAGTGTAAATCTATTACAATTCATCCTGAGGGGAACATTATTTTCTGTACCAAGTTTCAAAGCAATCCATCCTGTTTGTACAAAGTTTTGTGCCAATTCATTTTCTTCAGTAGATGTTGAAATATTTTGCTGAATAAGTAAAAACTTTGACCCACTGGTGGTGCAAAATGAAAAGACAGAGGATCTGTAAAGTTATATGGATTTATCCTCTTGGCACCATGAATATCTGTACCAAATTTCCTGGCAATCCATCCAATAGTGAGACATTTCACTAAAAACCAAAAGTGTCAACCTCACAGTGGTACTAGAGGAGAACTCAGGGGATCACTTTGGCATAAAGCTGTTAAGATACTTCAGTCTGGACCGAAGTGGTGGACCAACCAGCTGATATTGGCATCCCTACAGCCACCACTAGTGGCTCACCATAATCACCATAATACCATAACCATAAAAAAATCACCATAATAAGCAGTTGGGTTTAAATGCTGTTGATTGCATCTAAAATTGTTCAGTATTGTGTAAAATCCAGATGTTTGGAAGGGTCTTTGAGAATTCAGAAAATACCATCAGAACAGTAGTAATTGTTTTCAAATGACGTTCTGGGTTTTTCAAACATTGTTGGTTAATTATCGTTGAAAGAAACTGATGAGTTAGCTCTGAGACCCAAATGTAAGCTTGCAAATACATGAGACTGGGGCTAGTTTCCACTATGCCCCAGTCATCTTATTTTTTGTGGCAGTCAGAGTTCATAATCCAAATGATGATCCAAAAACATACATAAACTGATGTATCTAATGACACAAGGTGACATAAAATAGTCGTTTCATTCTTGCACTTGACTGCAGTAATAGTTTCCTGGTGTTCCTTTCTCTGAATTAAGCTTTGAGTCCAAACTACTTCCAAATGTCTGACAGAAGGGTGGTATTCAAGAAAGTAGGTTCAACAAACTCTGAGTCTAACCTGAACTCTGAGCTGATGAACGGCTCCAGAACAGCTGATCAGTCGGTTCAATCAACTCTGAGTATGTTCACTCTGAGTTAAGTGCATGCATAGTGAATGGAAAAAGCCATCACCAATGGAGTTCCAATACCACGATTCACCATGGTAACAGGTAAATTAAAGGCAGAGCCTTCATTTTGATCCAGTAGACGTAGAGAGTCAGAGCAGGAAAAGTGTCAATAAGTTAACACAATAATGTTTTATTCAGTGTTGTCCATTTATTCATCATTTACCAGACTTACATTTCCTTAATGGATGATAAAGTGGAATCTGACTGTGTATCAGGCTGTAGCTACATTATATTTTAAATATATTTAATCTTATGGGGGCAAAACACCTGAGGCAGCAACTGAAGATGAAAAATATACTTAAAGATTTAAAAAATATATAGATCAAAGACATAGAGACAGGACTGTAAGCTCACAATCCAGTAATAATGTGTTTGGTGATTTGCATTTGAAAAGGCATCAAGGTTAGAATACGGTAGATTTTATGATCTATTTATATCTTGGCTCAACAACATTCAGTGATGCTGCTCGATCCTGCTCACTCAGAAATATTAACATATAATCTCCAATATTATAGGAATGATGTTCCATCAGTACGACCAATCACATCATGAGTGATAGAGATAATTATTCATTGATCCTACATGTATAAAGTGTCAAATCAATTTTATAAATTTAAAGAGAGATCACACATTATGTGCAATAAAGATTTCATTGTCTTGTGTGCAGTCAGTGTTATAACAGAAGGACATGCAGAGGTTTTATTCTGAGCTCAGGCTGAATTCACGCTGTGTAATATTTGAGTGTGAGAGCAAAAACTGCTGTTCAAAGAAATGACTGATGTGCATAGAAGTGGTAACTTTAAATAGTCCTTGAGTAACAAACTAGTGTCCAGCCAGACAGTAAACCTCCACTAATAAATGCTTTGATATGGACTGAATGAATGAAGAGGTTGTCTGGCTCTGTCAGAGGGAGCATACAAAGAGAAACTCAGGGTTTGTTGAAGAAAACCTGCCAGCAAGCAGGTTAGGTTCACAGAGCCAGTTACCATGGAAACTGACCCCGAGTTTAAGTTATCTCTCTTTCTGGAACTGAAAACTCAGAGTTTCCCTCCTCTCAGGGATAGCAAACTCAGAGTTTTCACTAAACCCACTTTCTGGAATACCACCCAGGTGTACTACCTGATGGTTAACAAAAAATATTACCACTACTGAGCATCTATTACAGTGGCAAACTAGTGCAATGTATAGTCAGAGACTATAGCTGTTAGGCCTCCGGTTCATGCACAATACTTGCACATCAACATTAACGTGCTGGCGCAGTGGAGCAGCTGAGGAGGAAGTCTGACGGGGTTTCTCTCTGTTTGTCACTACCGTGTGGTGTGTATGCAGTTTCCCTGCCAGTGGCTTCGTTCAGATGCCAACCCACCATCATCTGCCAGACATTAGAACAAGCTGGGTGTGTAGGGTGGTGCAGGAAGAGATAAAAACTGGGGGAAGAGGGAGGGTTTGGGGGCGTAGGGTGAAAGCAACAACAAGAAGACTAGATAGGAAGAGAGAGAGAGGAAGAGGGATCTGCCCTTAAGCTTGTTTTGTGCTTTGTTAAACTCGCATACTCTTCTCTTTTTAAACTCTTCCTTCACAAAGAAAAAAGTTAACACAAACCAGCGGATCCTGCGCTACTTTACATCTTTACATGTTCCTATTATTTTTGATGTTTTTTTCCGGTATACTTGGATATAACGAAAACACAGGGACAAACTTAAAATGATTCTGTGTGGCATAAACGAACCATCATTAAACCTCTGCCTCTGGTGTGTCAGTGATACTGGTGGCAAGATAACAATGTCAGGAAGGGAATCCTCCTAATCATCAAAGTAAACTTTATGAATAAGTCATCTAACAGCTCTAACAAAAGAAAAAATAAATCACCAACACCTTGGAAGGCTGCCAACATCATAGCAGTGTGTTATACTGTACGCCAGTTACAACAATTATGTGTACAACCGACAGCGGAGAGAAAACACAAAAACCTTACAGAAATGAATGCATTAGAAGTCACTGATTGACATTTTAGATTTTGTCCCTGTAATAATGCTGGAAAAAACATTTTAAGTTTTATGGAGGAGCCTCACAAGAGTAAATTATTGTTTCTCTTTCTTTTTTTAAAAAAAAATTCACCCGTGGCTTTTACAGTAAAGGAGATAAAAATAATGCATATGCACAATCCAATCCTACTAAACCATCCTATGTGTTTCATGACGAATAGTCTCCTACAGATCAAAATTAGTACTCACAACATAGTAGCCATCAGGAGCCTTGCTGAGTGAAGTGATTACTCCAACTGCAGAGATGGGCTCTGTAGGCAGCTGGTCGCTTACTTCAGACATGTCGAAGCTCTGTTAGAAAAGCAGAAGAGCCTCAGCACGCTTCTGGCATTTCACCAGAGTTCTCATACTACACTGATCCACAGTTTTTTCACTTCTGAGAAGAAATTTCAGATCCATCATGAGAATCAATGCAAGATTTGCTAGTAATGCATGTAAATGTTGAAAACAATGTGGTATAAAAACATTCTTGTACTTTGGGACATACAGGACAATTAAAAAAATACATTGATTTAAATCTGACTTTGAATATACAAATATAAATATACAAAAATGCAGCTACGGAAACACATTGAGGATTTCATCCTTAGGGGGTCATTACACGGAGAATGGACAGGGGGTTTTCATGGCTGAAATGACCAGAACACTACAGTATTGACTTCTTGATGAGGCTTATTAGGATCCAGAAGAAAAAGTGGCCTTCTAATCCAGGATAAAATGACAAGTGAAACCAATGACAAAACAGCATTTGGAGACCACCCAATGACTTCACCAAATCACAAATTAGAGGGAGTGATCACATATTTTCAAGGAAGTCCCAATCAATTGCTATCTATTCCTGTCTAAGGGAATTTTTGCCTAATGGGTATGCAAGCCTTTTACAGGGTAAGTGGCTTTGCAAAGGTTCCCTATGCAATTTTATTAGATTAGGTTTAAAGCATTCTTGTACTAACTGACAAAGTTACTGCATTCAATCTTGATGTTTACAAAATCTATTGCAATTAAGCTGATCAAATTAGGGGGTTTACTCCAGAAACAGCTGTCTCTTTAACAAATGTTAGATAGCTGTACTTATTCAAATGAAACAGGATAGCAAATTAGCTAATAGAATGAAGGATCTCTTTGTAACATTAATTTGTTCAAAATGAGCTTTGTTTTCTAGCACGACATCAAGGCTGAGAGACTCATCAAGGCAGACCAAAGAAAAATCCATCCAAACTTATTTCCGTCTCCCAAAGAAAACCTCAGAGTGTTCCTACATGGTATAGGCTATAAACCTGAAAACTGAAACTGATATTGAATAGTTGAATGGTCTATGGTGACCAGGGCTGTACTAACAATTTTTTTTGTTATCAATTAAACATTAAACTGCTATTATTTTCTGGATTAATTATTTAATCTATAAAACAGTGAAAAATGACAAAGTAAAGATCCATGGTACTGTCTTCAAATGTCTTGTTTTGTCTGATCAACAGTCCAAAATCCAAAGAAATTCAAGTAATATCTTGTATGACAAAGAAAATCATTAAATCATCACGTGAGAAGATGCTACCAGCAAATATTTGGCATTTTTACTTAAAAAATTATTAAAATGAATATTCAATTCACAAAACAGTTGCCAATTAATTTTCTGTCTATCAGCTAATCTATTAATCGATTAAACGTTCTTCTGATCACTCTAATGGTGACTGTATTGAACTTAAAGTTCTAACCATAAAGCAGTGAAGGTATATTAGCCTACTGTATAAAACAGAATGTTAATGATGATATTGTGATATATGTTAAGTATTTATTATTGTATGATATGCATGTGTATGATACTATCTGTGAGATTAGTATTGTATTACTAATTATAAGTTAATTAATGGTTACAAAATTTGTATCTGGGAATAATAATATTGAGTCTGTCTCATTTCAAATGTTAGCAGCAGCCATCGCCTCAGTGTTGAAAAACTGGAATAAATGCAAGTTGGTAAAAGCGAGGAGTTAACATGTTACCTGTGAAAAATCAATCTATATTATCAATATATATCATTGTATTATTATATTATTATATATATACCTTGTCACAATATGTTTCTATCAGTTAGCTAGGAAGCTAGCTACCATCTAGTGTGGCTACATCATGTATTATGGTAAGTTAGCAGAAAGCTTTAGCAGCTGATACAGTGCTAATATAAATTAAGAGCTAAACATGAAAGAGTGGTCTGACAGACTAAAAATTTATACTAGTTTGTTAGCATAGTCTCTCTGTTCTCTTTATTCATGCGTTTAGAAACTTAGTTATTCATTAATTAATAAGCCGTTAGTTCCTCATTCTTTTAACTAACGCTACTCAGGATTTTGTGGATCTTAGCTTAAAATGGTATAATTTATGCTTCGTATGGTAGTTCAAACACCACCTCCCATTATTTCTACACTTAAATGTTAGCAAACCTTTGTGAAGTTGATCAGAAAACCTCTTGGTTTCAGGTAAGTTGACTTAATGACTGTGATACATGTCTTACGGAGGTCCACATGAGGACTCCTGGTGAACTGTTAGCTACTGTAGCTACAACTGTGCATCTGTTGTGTAACCACCTGGCAGATAAATATAGCCTAAACCCACCAGAAATTGTCTCAACCGTAGGTAAGTGAAACTAAAATCCACAGTAGTCGTCGTTTGGTTTTGTTTACCTGGTTGAAACGTGTCGGTGTCCTGACTGCTGTCACCTGTTCCACTTCGGACTTCGCCCCGCCAACCTGACTGAAGGTAATGCTTCCGGGTATGACTGATAGTAAATGATTAACCAAAACAACCAAAGCCCCTCTTTCCATTTTTTAAATTATTTTTTTATAATTACAACAACAAATATAGCCATTTTCAATTTCTGTTTATTTATCAGCGTGTATAGCTTTTAACTGTGTGATATTTTTCAGCCCTCACTTCCTCCCTAGTTTAATAGACAACAGGCCTACAGTATGTTACTGTAGTGCTCTGTATGTTGTAAGCTGCCATGCACAATTTCTTTTGGTAAGTAATTTTAATTTAACCTAACTGAGGGCCCAGTCACAAACTTACTCAGTGTAGTTTCTTTTTAAAAACTATTTTATTATTTATACTGTAGCTATCATGAGTTACACAGAAGCAATGGATTTAATTCTACAAATGAGAACAGAATATGAAAGCACCATCAGAAAGCTATATAAATGGTAAGCAGTTTACTTTGTCAGTGTGAGTAGTGTATAAGTAGAGAATAAAGGCCAGGGCCAACAATGCCACATTGACTCGTGGGTGTATTTCTTTTTGCAATAACTTTTAAGATCTAATTTGGCCATGGTAACTAAATTAAGGATGTGCATCACTAAGTATATCATTACATGGATCTATCTACCGGTCACGCCTTCTGACAGTCAGTTGTCTCTCTAATCATCACATGTCATTACTATAATCAAATAAAAGTAAGATAAAGAGCAATGTATTAACTTAGCTGTAACATTAGGTTGTACATCTCCCAGAGTACAAAACTTAAAAGCCTCTTTGTACACTGTCCTAAAAACAGAGGGGTGACAGATGCTTTCCCATCGCTAAGTTGATCATTTCTACCCCCCATCAAACCAGTCAAATAAATGATTTCATTTTGCAACTATTATCCTAATTTATTCAAATCAAAGACTTGTTGCTCTATTTTGTAACATGGTGCCATATGCTGGAGGGGTATCTTCATTGGGGCCACACACAGTGAAATGTATTTATATATTTATATACTTACATGGCTGCTCATGACGTGATCAGTTTTCCCATTTTTTTAAAAAAATTGCAAGTCCTAAATGATTCTATAGTTGGAGGGAAGACATTCAGAGGACAGTCTCATGCAACCAGATCTTTCACCACCTCCACGCTACCTTGATGTCAAGCAAAATTACTGGTGTGCTTTTGCGGTGCTGGGAGGCAAGTTTTGTCACAGACAGACAGAGCCAGGCTAACTGTCTCACTGTTTCCAATCTTCTCATCAAACTTGTGGCCAGAATGTAAATAAGCACATTTTCCAAAATGTTGAACCATTTCTTTAAGTAGTAGTAACTGAAATTGTAAAAATGTAGGCCTCACTGCGTACCTCCTAAACTTTTCAGTATTTAAATTGACAGTGCTGGTGTGGTAAGCATAGGGAAACTATAGGCTCTCTTACTTCTGTTATTATTTTTGACTAACTGGATTTAAATTTCCTGCAATAGCTCATAGGGGTGTTTCTTCAGCCTTCATGTGTACTGTATGTATGCCAATGAGAAAGTGATGGTCATCAAAACTGAAAATGAATGGATGATAGCATAATGGCTATCCCAACCTGCTGTGTTCTTAAGATTGTGTACCATAGCAGTAAGTTTGCAGCATTTGTCAATATCAGAGACAATAATTCTAGCAGATAAATGTATACAGCAGAAGTTTTTTTGTTGTTGTTGTTTTTTAATTTACTTCGTCAGCTACTGTAGGCTTAACACCCACCCTCCTCACCATCACACAACCAAGCTCAGACACACACAACCTACAAACACATGCTTTCACATCAAGGTGTTGACAACCTCCTGACACAGGCATACTAATTTTATGTAGAATTTGTGGCGGTGCTAAAGTCGATATGATAAAATCTAAGGTGTCAGCGGAAAAAAAAAAAAAAAAAACACATCCGGCTGAGAAGAGATACACCTGCTAAAGTAATGGTCTAATTATGGAATAGGTGATGAAACACTCGTTGAGAGTCTGGAGATATCAGCAACACATGCTAACTGTGAAAGCCATCAGTTATTACAGTGTTTTAATGTGCGGCACATCACATGCTGAGGATTGCGGGGTAAGATGAATGATGGCCGTGGCAGGTTTCTGTGGGGGAGCAACCAACGTAGGATGCATAGCATTACAGCTGGCATTTTGAAAAGGTTCATTAAAACTGTGATTTCTTTGTTCACGCTTTGTTTCGTGAACACTTTATGAGGTATCTCAGTTTAAGTCGACCCCATAAACACCGGAACATCCTAACATGCACAAAAAACCATACGCATATTCTGGTAAGTCTTAACAATGTTGTATAGTTGTGAGAGGTAATCAGTGGATGACAGAAGAGCTCCTGGGCCAAAATTATACCTCGGTGAATGACTTTGCACCCAAATGATAAAAAAAAAACAGCAAAGGTTTTCTTTTTGTGTGTAAAGGTCATTCACTGTGTTTTGTAATTTGCTGACACTAGTCTGGGGACTGAAGATGGAGATTTCTGTGTTGCCACCCCGAGAGTAATAATATCCCTATCTCAACTTGGGAAATCTACTGCGCCCCAATGTCCCCGTCACCCGTATGAACCCATTATGGGCTGTGTAGAAATCTGCAGGTCTCATTTCATATATGACCCTCACCCCCTCCTCCTCTCTTTTCTGTCTACACATAAAAAAAACCCTGTGTCTCCTGAATAGCTTATAATAACATGCTTTAAGAAGCCTACCCTTAGTGCCCCCATAGGATACAGCCTTGCAATGCTTTACACTATCATGCTTTTTTTTTCCTAATTAAAGGTCAGTTTGGTCTAGTCTCATTGTTGCCTCGGCTGAAAAATCTCCTGAAACATGATGGCTTTGCCAAATGTGATTTAATTTTCCATTTATGCCATCTGTTTTCTTGGCTAAAGCAGTGAATTGCATAAGTTGAAAATGAAGGAACTGTCTGAATCATTCCGTAATTCATCACATTTTTAGTAAAAAAAAATAAAATCGCACTCAAAAGAAGAATAGGTTCCTTAATAATTAACCTCCCAAGATCAAAAGACCTTTGTTTGACCTATATGCTACATTTTTGAGAGTGCATGTCTATTTCACGCATCTAGAGATGGTCAGTCTGGCTTCTTCCATGGTATTTTATCTCATCTCATACCAGCTTACACTTTATAGCTCAACTTATCATCAAACACACACCCATACACTCTCATGCATCCGTGCATGCACGTCACACACACACATGCATACACACATATACTTTCCTCCGTCTGGTGGGGAGTCTGGACTGCTCCGACTGACTGCGCCTCACTGCCCTTGTGCAGTGGTGTGCCAGTTGTGCCTTCCCCCATCGCTGTGAATGCCACCATCTGGTGTGCCACGTGGACATCATAATCTCCCCTTAATTACATTAGCAGTGCAATCAGTTACTGCATTACAAGGCCGGGCGAAGAGCTTTTAAATCTTGGAGGAAATCATAAATAATTGCACTAAGTACCCAGCGCCAGATGTGCGTGCCAACTTGGCTGGCATGAGATAAATAGTAACCTCAACAACGGTGTTCAATATCGACTCTGCAAACATTTTTTGGGCAGTATGATTCCCTTGTCCTTTTCTCTTGTCCCCGTCCTTTGCCTTTTGGATTCTCTGGATTTGTGTGTTAAAGCACACAGAGAGGTTTGAGGTCTATTGACAGTACAGTCGGCTACCTGTTGCTGCAGTATTTCTCCACTGCAGTATGACTGATGGCATCCAGGAAACTGTATGTAACAAGGTGTTTCTCAGCGACACCATTCATTCCATTACTGCATCCTTCAGTCATCCTTCGGTCATGTAATTAGATGTTTTTCATCTAGTGTGGGAAATTGATATTCTGTGTGGATTCTGAATAGTTGAGTTGGGTGTGTGCAGTGTAACAAGACATTACACATTATCAGCCACTTTCTCCTTGGAGGGGATGTTGTGTTGTGTTGCATAGTACTTTTCACTCATCTTCCTGTCATGTTCTCAGTTCCCTGGGCTGCTCATACTGACACACATCTCACTCAATTCATTGCCAGCTTAGAGCACATCCTCTTACTGGCTAGATGGGGCCACTTTCCAGTGTCATTACACCAGTGGTCACAAGTTAACAGTTTACATTTTGTGTAGGAGGCACAGACATTTTGACTGATTTGTCATTGCAGGAGATGCACAGGTGTAACTAATAACATTAACAATGCCAGCAGTGAGCCAGCATGTAGGAAGCCAGAGCCCTGGAACTGGCTAAACCAAATGGTATGCAGCCATTGTTAATAGTATTAATTACACCTGTGCTGTGCTGTGTTGTGCTTGCTATGACATGTCAAAATATCTGCTGTAAAAAGAAGTGTATTTTAGCTTACACTGTTTTTTCAAGATTATATGAAGGTTTTCAGAGTTGGGCACAATATTCTTTTAAAACAAGATTTCTTTAAGCTAATTTGCAAGTAAGGTGACAGTTTTTGGGAAAGTAGCGTAAATCCAGCTGCAGGTGTTTGCATACACTATTGTATTCAGGAGGGGAAAAAAGCTTATTTTTAAAAAAACAAAACAAAGCTTTAAGTTCTTTGTGAAGGGACTGGAAAGTGCTGGACTACTGCTATGCTCTTGTTTTTGGAATCACAAGAAATAAGACTTGTTTCTAAGGTTTCTAAAGAGTTCTCTGCTGCTAAGACAGTGGAACCACCAACATATTGCCCCCATCCTTTTCAAACATCACCAGCTTTTCTTGAGGACAGACTTAAAAATCTTTCTCCTGACCCATCGGTTTTGTCTTTGGACTAGTGTTCAGGATTTTACTTCAATGTTTTGATCTTACCCATGTGGCCGTCTTCAACTTTTCTCTTACTTAACATGAATAACAAGATTAATCATTTGGTATTCATGTTATAATACCATAAGTACTAATGTTCTCGACATACAATTCCTACTTTACAGTGTTAACATATTTGCCATTAGAGTGTTCCTGAAAAAACACAAAAAGTATTCAAAAGGTTATAAAAAATAATCAACAATTGACCCAGAATGTGAAAGATAATTGATTTAAACTGCTGAATGTATTAACAGGACTGAACAATGCATATTCTCTGTCTTCAGTCTGCCATTAGTGGCACAAGAAAAGGAATTCTAAACTTGGTAATGGGATGTCTCTTTCTGCAATGCTCCTTGGGAACATTTTTTTCCAATGTGGTTTCAAAGCTTTTGTTGTGATGATTTAACTCAGAAAGTATCAAGTCCATCAAAGCCTCAGAAGTGCTCCAACATCCAGATGCCTAATTTTGTGCAGAAACAAGGATCCATTTTATTTACTTCTGGAACCTTGGATGTCTTAAATTACTTCTCCTAATAAACAATTGAATTATGAAACTGCTGGTACACATCATTACTTAATTTCCTCAGAATCCAATCTGTGGTGTCTAATAAATCACATGTGAAGAATCAGATCAAAAAATGCAGACACAGAATCTGATCCCTGAACCCTTCCTCATAATCAGTTATAGGATAATTTTATGACATTAACCCAAAGTCAACACTGAAACTTGTAAGTATGTACTCAAATCTAAAAACAATACATCTGGAGGGGAAAACCACCCAATATGTGATAGCAGATCATGTTTATGAAGCCAAGGTTTTACGATATTAGTTTCTGTTAATGGCTGGTTAAGGATGGTGGAGTTTTATTCTCCGCTGTAAGTGAACGCATCTTTTGGTATGCTGATAGTGTTTCTTTGTGTTAAACTAGTTAATATATGTGCAATATAATTTTTTTAATTGAAAAACATTTTCTCATTCTCAAACTGAGTTCATGATGTGGTCAAATAACAGAACACACACACACAAAAAAATGCTTGTTATGCTGTTAGTCCAGAGTTGTCTTTTCTGGGAAAGCCAGGTAAAAAAAAAAACACCTACAGTGTGTGGCATCCAGATATGGTTCTCTCACAGTGTAAATAAGATACAAATTCACAAAAAGGCACCTTGACAATCTATCTCCTAGATGGAGATATTGATATTAACATGTACAATGCCCATTTCAATTTGATCACAATCTGGCCTTCAAAGTGCTATTTAAATGACCGGGTGTCTTTTCAACTAAACAATGTGAGGATAAAAACACAGCAGAGTGAAGAAAGAGAATTACAGATATTGACTAAATACGTCTTATCATTTATCATAATTTCTCCATCCACTTTGTCACGGCTTCAGCATTTAAGGAAGATAGATGATACAAGATGTTGTCCTCTCTTTCATACTTTCCGTGCTCTGGGAAGTGTATCCAATATGGACTTACTTTACCTCTTTGCAATTGTGTTGGCATGCGTTTGTCACTATCTCGACATACTGTGTATGTCTTGCATTTTTTTTCCTACATGCTGTGCCGTAAGACATCTGGCGTTCGGACCTTTAACCTATGATAAAGGATGCATTTCATGAGCAGCAATATATCTTACTAATAATAACAAATATTTAGAGGGCAGTGTGTCAAATTACTACTACACGGGTGTTTTAGTTGACTAAGCGGTTGATATATGTTATTCAGGTAGTTTTCGAAGGTGCCACAATGTCAGTGTAGTGTCATTAAGAAGCAAGGCTTTGAAAGGTGTGGCATTTGCTATTCTGCGTCCCAGTGGGCATGCTGAGGTGGTCGGCTCGGCAAGGGCGACCATTAATATCTTAGAGGGGATATTCCCATGGCGAGGTGACTGGTTGAAGAAGGCCCTGCTCCAGCACAGACACCTACAACATGAAAGTTCAAAAAAGTGCTGACTTCCTCATGAGCTCACTAGTAGCAGCCATCTGCTCCCCTGCTAACTAATGCAAAATAACCACTGTGAACAAATCTGCAGGAGGGATGTGATCTAGGCTACTGTCCAACTTTCAAATCACACATATCAGAAAGACGTAAAGAAAAACAGGGAATACGAAGAGTTATTAGTTTAATAAGATGTAGCGATAGTCAGTTCTTTTTTTTTTTTCCCTGTTCTTGATACAGTGATCTTCACATCTATTACACACACAGGACTGTCACTCAACTCTCTTATGTATTTGGATGTGTTGTTTGCCCGGGTGCGGTGATTTAGAGGGAACATTTTATCAGAGCTAGCCAAACAAGCCTGGTCCACTGGGGAGCCAGGCATTTTATAAGGGTATAAATAATCAATGACACTGCATCTGTAATAGCCTGTAATGCAGTTTGTTAACTCCCCCACTTCACCCCACCCCCACCCAGGATGGCGCGTTTGTTGCTCAAACAATAGAAACGGATTGCCATGGCTAATTGACACGGCAGGGGAATCTTTGGCTGTCTCACTTTCTTTCAGTGTTTCTCTTATTGCCCACGACTACTGTTATATCATGCAGCAAGATACCTTTTTGTGTAGATTCCCATCTTGAGCCGTTAGTGGATGCTCACAGGATACGCCACGTACCCATATTTTCTCAGTAGAAGTGTACATGGGGTGGACAAATGGAAAATAAAAGTAATTAAGTCCATATTAAATAATAACTTATGCATGCATTACAGTCACATTGTGTTCTCCACTATGAGTCTGATTTCTCATGTGACATTTCAGCTGTTGCTTATTATGAGCATCAATCTCAAATGAACTTTTATTGATCAATTACATGCCACACCCACAAGGAAAAACATTTGCCAAAAAGTTCAGTTTTGTGACCTGAAACATCATAAAACTAGTAGAAATTAGCTTTTCAAAATATGGTTAGTGAAATGTTTTCTATTAATTAAAAAAGGAACATTTATGCCTGTGAAATATTTGGCAATGCTGTTCATGTAAGATGATTTTCTAAAAGGTACACACCACGCCATCACTGTTGCATGTATCTCATATTTCACATATTTCAGGGGAAAAAAATACCCCCAAACAAAATACCAAGTAGACTCACACCCCACCCCCTTCCTGTACACATACAGCCACAGCTGAACATGATACATATTTTGAGTTTCACCCCTCCCCCTGTTCTCACCCATGAGCCTCTGATTTCCATTATTATTAATATCTGCCTGTTTAATTTTCAGCTCTGTCATAATGTGTCGGCCTAAACTACAAGAGACAATCCCTTATTGATTACTTTCCCAGCAGCCCCGGCGCATGCCCCAGCTGATCACGCCTCTCATGCACAGACATCTCATGCATTTCAGATAATAAGCTGCTGCTCTGGAGTTGAAACAAATTGGATGTGCAGTCAGTCACTGTCCAAGTGAATCATGTTGCAGTCTGTCAGTGGACTAGGCTTGGATTATCATCTTACCCAAGCGAGGCAAAAAAAAAAGAGAGAAAAAAATGCCATGAGCACCTGCCGTGATGGCCCGGTGGTATAGACTCCCACATTGTTGTAGAGTTGTATATCTAGACTATTTATCACCCTACATCCTGTTTATAACTCACTTACATGAATATTCACAAAGGGAATCACAAGCATAAAGGCACAGGTTAACACTCTCTCTTGAAATGTTTGTGAAAATTTGATAAAGGAATACACAATATGACAGATAAAAGAAACAGAATCATATTTGTCATTTTGTGACATCTGTATCATTTGTCAACTAGTATTGGTAAAAAAAAAAAATCTCTTTCATCAATTTTTACTGAGACAGAGTGTCATAAAAAAGTTTTTTAAATCAAATTTTATCGCACTTTTATTTATTTTGACAATACTAAAAAAGAGTACTGGCATTTAGCATCATAGCTGATGGCATTTGGAAGTTTCCAAGGGACGAATTTGACAACATGAATGAGACAAGTCAGTGGTTCTTTAAATCGATGAGAAGTGAAGGTCTTATTGGAGCCAAACTTTTGTTTACATGACAATTTAACGCTAGAAAATCCTGACACAACCAGAGAAATGACATTTCTTGTTTATGCACCACATTTTCTGACCTGTCAACAGCTATCTCTATAGCATGAAAGCTCTTGTGAACTTACAACAGTAGATGCTAGAAACACCATGCTCTATGCACATGTTACATTGTACATGGACAAGACATAGCCTGTGCCAAAACTATTTCCAACAGCAAACAATGCAGCCGTTGTGTTTACTTGCTTTGGATTCTGTAACAGTAAGAAAAATAAAGCATCCTGTCACCTTGGACCTGGCTCGGTTTCAAATTCAGAGCACTTTCAAAAATCAAAAAGGGAAGTTTTTTGGAGTTGCACAGGAAGACATGATTAATAATACATCAGGATTATAGAGCACAGACTGTGCTGCACTGACTTTAATAAGTCCATGGAGGGAAAACAAACCCAGACTATGAAAACAACCACACTCCCTGCCTGAAAAACATCTGCATTTAAACACCAATAAATCTGCATTTTTCTCCCTCCAGTGTTAAGTATTAGTTGATGGTTTATGATGAAAATACACCTAAATGTGAAAGATAGCTATCATACTTGTTTACTCATCTCAGATTTTTTTTGGAAACTATAGTGTATGTAATAATGGATTTATTTGGGAAGTACACCTGAGTAACTGTGGTTTGCTGCAAAACCCTGAGAAGTAGAATAATTGGCACCCTGGTGTAAGGCTCCCTCTGTTTGGTGCCAGCTGTTTAAAATATGGATGATATTGTTTTCATTGCTGAGCTTTTATTGAGTTCTACTTGGGCCATGCAGTATAATCCTCTGACTCTGACCTTTTCTGGCATGTGGAAAAAGTAAATAAACAAGGCACTGATGTATTCCCTCCGTTACCAGAGGAGCAGAGCAGCAGATTTTGAGTTGATCATATTCAGGTGTCTGGATTCAGAAAGCTGTCTGTGGGTGCCTATAAGCAAGAGTGGCGAGATGCCTTTTTCTGTGGAACAGGCAGAGAATAATGGATGACGGGGAGGAAGAGAAAAACGTATTGACAACTGTGATCAGTGTATAGCATCTGCTCTCTATTGGCATGTTTCCCCTGCAAGCAAAACTAGAGGCTGTTGACCATGAGATGAGTTTTAGTCTGAGCATTCTTTAAACATCTAGCTCCTTGAGGAGGTCACAATAAAACACAGAGCTATAAGACAAGTTAAAGTGTAATATAAAACACATCAGTGATACACTGAAGTGAATTATACACATACTGTACATTAGCGAAGCATGAAAAATCCAGAGATGAGTCCAGTTCTGGCACAAGATGTCTGAAGCAGTAAATTTTCCACCAGACTCAGATATGACACATCCTGCACAGCGGCTATACAGTACGTGAATATCACACTAATCCCAGTCTCATTGCATTATTCCACTCATGGCCATCCATTGTTAACTCTTGCATAAATACATAGATAAGAAAATGATTAAATTTAAGTCAAGTCTTTCTCGTTATACACCGTCGTCTTAAATCATGCATAAATGTGATAATTACCCACACTAGGCCAAGAGGGCCCATCACTGCCACTTTAAATCCAATAAACGCCATGACCTGATCACTATAATTGACCATCTATCAGGGTCATTGAGGAGTCCAATGTTGTTAACCGCCGCTTATAATTCCTCTTGATCATTGCTAATTACAGAAAGTGGGAGAAACCAATATTCCAGATAGCCAGAGAGCAGCTGCCAACCATTTCAGAGAGGTAGGACAGGATGGTTTAATATCAGTTAGTTTGAAAAATGATGTACATTATACTGAAGCTACATGTACAACTTTAAGTAGTATTATCATATTATCATATTGTTAGAGCTCACCTGTGTTGTGTGTCAGCACCAGTCTGCTTGAAAAAAATATTTGATTCAATTTGCTTTACTTTCATTTTCTGTGGAAAATTAGACCATTTAAGCACCAAATGTTTTATATTGTAACTTAGTTAACTTGGTGTTATACTTAAAGGCGTGTTAAATAAGAAAAGCTGCTGTATTACTCAAGGGAGAAAGGCTGGCTGGTTATGAATTTCATTTAGCCTTGTAAGATTGTGTGAATATGAGCTACACTTAGCAGTCAATTGTTATACAGATATCACATAAGGTATGTCAATGACCCCTGATGACATTGTAGTTGTTTTAAAATAAACCCAAATATGCAAATACTATTAAAGAACACCGCTACCTTTTTAACAGCTCCAAAAGTGCATTACCTTTGCCAGCATTTGCACCCCATTTGTTCCAGTCATGTCTTCTTACTGTACGTTCACTGGGGCAACAAGTCATTGAGAAAATGCACAATTTATTGAAATTTTATGGACAGACCCTTACCCCCTTTCACCACCGCACAATTACGTAAAAGCCATCTAGCCCTTGAGTAACCCTTTTTATAGTAATTCATTTATGACTCTGGTCACAGAGGGGATGCCTCTCCTGCCACAAACACCCTAAAACATGTGTGGATGGCATGAGGATGAAATCCACAATGCACTGAAGGGCATAGCTTTCATCAAGCCCTCCTTTTTTTTCTTCATAAGCACATCATAAAATATTTCATTCTCCTTTTACAATCGACTTGTTTCATTACAAAGTTGTACATTTTATTTCCACGAATGGGAGTGACATAACCAAGGCTCATTTGGGTATTTCAAAATTCTTCTCCTTGATAGAAAACATGCCGCTCAGATGGCTCGTTTTAGAGAGAGAGAGAGAGAGCATTAGGAGATGGACAGACAAAAAGAAGCATGAAAATGATGCTACAGACTGAGAAATAAAAGGAAAATGAGACAAAGAGATTGAGTGAGTGGTCGAGAGCCTGCTATAGTCTCTCCTGAGATGAGTATGATGATTGCACCCACATTCCACTGCAGAGCTAAAACCCCTTGGAGGCTTTTGGAATGTGAAAACCTACTTCTTCTCTCTTTATAGTACAACACTTAGGCAGCGTACCACTTTTTTTTTTTTTTTTTTCCCACCCTGAACATTGCTCACATCGCTGTTCCCTGAAGCTTGAAAGCACAACATTTCTCAGCCAGCAACTCCCACTGGGACTAAAGCCCAGAGATGGAAATGCAAAGGATATGTTTTATTGGACAGTTGCAGACAAATAAATCTAAATATGTATTTTGGTCATGTTTGTGTGCCGACTGCATCCTGAGGGAGTTGAAATGATTATATGACATAAATAACAGCGCTGTAGCATGGTATTAGGTCACATGTTTACATATATGGACCTAAGGTCAGAGGAAAAAATAATTCAAACACTATTTCTCTTCTTTTGAAGTGAACATTGTTTTGGTAGCATACTTACATGGTGCTAGGAGTCATGCTTTCCAGTGTGCTGACTTTTTCCATGCACAGACTATTAATGAGAGATGAAACCATACAGTCAGGTAAAATATACATACTTAAGTGGATAAAAGTCAGAGCTGTGTTGAAAGCTGCCAGCGAGGCACAAATCAACCTGTCCAGCATGTGTGTGTGTGTGTGTGTGGATGGGGGTGAGTGGGGGGGGACCATGGGTCACCCTGAATGAAATGGTTTAGGCTCACTGATCTGCGTGAAGGAAAGTCAATGGGAGGTGTCAATGAGAGGACAGGCGGGGACTCCTGCAATCACATGTCCTGTGATTGACATGCCCTAACCTGGGGGGCTGTGTGAGATGTCAGCATAGTGCAGCCCCCTAATATGGCCTCAGCTGACGTCGCCTCATAGGAGCAAAGTGAGTTATGGGCAACAACTGTAGATTATGTGACCTAACCTGCAGCTACATCAATATGTTCAATTTTACAGGGCAATCATAGGTTTTCATTTAAACTGCATAGGTTTGTTTTCCATGTGCTTATTTTCTTAATATTATGAAATTGGAAAAATATGCAAAGTATGGTAAGAAAAGTGATGCTTTTCCTGGCATGGCTTTAGACAACTTAGTTTTCAGGCGGCAACATGCTTATTAGTATTGACGTTTTCATTCTGATTGATGATCTACTCCCTCACACTATTTGTTGAAGTTGATGGGAAATGTCATCTCATCATCTGAGAAATCCTCAACTAGGATCATATTTTGTAATAGAAATTTACAATAATCACTGTTAACATGATTATTATACTTTTAAAAAATGCCGGTGCGGCATCTTTTGGTGTTTTTATGACCTTAAAAATATTCTGTGCAAAGAGCAAACTTGGGAAATAAAAGTGGCAGCCTATGGCAAACTGCACTTCAGAGAATTCAGCCCTATTTTTCTTTCTGCCACATGTGACAAGTGAGCCATGCAGCTTTGTAGAATTATACATCTGTGTGTCTAATTATTTCTTTTCAAGTCCATACAATAAAAGACTGCATGCTTTTCTCTTGCCAGGGCTAGGACAGCAGGAGGAGTGCCCTCCAAAATATTCCCTCTCATGCCTCTGACATGCACATCTGTCTGCACGTCAGCATAGCAACTTTGTAGACATCTTTGGTTTTTAATGAAAGAGATCTGGGAGCGACAAATGCAATAGGTGCTGTGATGACACATTTCAATTCCATTGTGCAAATAAAGATTCTCAGAGTTTCTTTTCATCTTTATTATTCTATTATTCTTTTTTTATACTTCATAGTTCAAACTACAGTAAAGACGTCAGATGATTGCCCTTCAAAACAAGGCGTACCACACAGACTACTGCTCTGTTGTAATAAAGGTGTGTTACATAGAAATGCCAGTGGAGAATAATGGACACTATTGTTGAAACTATCTGCAGGATATAAGTCTTTTTTGATATTTCACACAAGCTAAAATGTTATATGTAGATTGTCTTTTATGTTATTGAAGTGGACCATTTCTCCAGTGTTTCTTGCAGTGAAAGACGGCTGTTTGGAAATGCTCCTGCTGCTGTGCGGTCACAAGGGGGTAGCATTGACACAGTTGTTTAAGCCCTTTAGCAGGCAGCTCAGCAGCAGGACAAACTGCCTTTGATGTAATTGAGGTCTTAGACCTCTTAGAAAAGCATATATTGGTTTGTATGTGGAAAATGTTCAAGGAACAATGGATTTCCATAAGTGGATGTAAAATCGTATTTGGAGCATCTCCGGCATGCTAAACACACTCTAAACAATAAGAAAAAGGACTGCTTCAGGATGGGACGGGTAATTCCAAGGCACTTACAGGCTGGAAATGTAATGGAATGTAGCATTAGGATTAAATGTGTGACTAAAAGATACAGACTTGACTATTTTTGGGCCCTTTCCTGGATGATCCATTCAAATAAATTTGTAGATACTCTCAGCTCTGTAAGGTGGTACTATACATCCTAATAGAAGTCAGCAAGTCTCTGTTTCAGTGGAATTATTAAAAGTAATTTTTTTTTGTCATTGTTTAGAATTACAAATATCATCATTTATTTTTCCTGGCTTGAAAAAAAAAACTGTTAGAAAAAAAGCAGGAGAATTATGATCTCCAACCTGTATGTATTAAGCTGTTAATTATCAATCATTCCACGGCCACACAAGTATTCCCCTAACTAACATTTTTGTCTATCCATCTTATCATCCAAAGTAATACTTAAGAGTATGAGTCTGGCAGGGACTCATAAATAAAGGTTACCTATTTACATATTCAGTTTATCATGAATATTGCATACTCTGTACATAAAAATTCAAATGCAGTGTTTATGAAATATGATCATGCAGCAAATGTGAGAAGACACAGAGCACAGCCCATTCATACACGGAGGGGATTTAGAGCATCCCTCTGCGATTAATAAAGAATGAAATAGACATTAGACCTGCAGAAATTAACTCCTGCTCCAAGACTTTTTTTTTTTGTTTTTCTTTCAGCTTATTCAGAAAATGAATTGTAGTGTTAGTGTCCTTTTAAAAAACATATTTTTAAAAGCCCAGACCAAATTTGAGACTTGACATCAGGGTTATAGATGGATTAATGTCCCATTAAGTCAGTGACATATTCAAACTCTATACCTATCTGTAACCCGCCCGCCCAATAATTCAGTAGAAAATAATGACACCCATAAAACAACTATGCTTTACTGACTTGTCCCCCAGTGGTCATCTTCTCTTCTGTGTATGATTTAACATGGACAGTATGATAAGTAAAACAGATGTATCTCTACAGTCAAAGTTTGGGAAAAAAAGAAATGTTTTAGTATAACAGACAGACAATTTGCAGCACTTTTGTGTTATGATCTTGTTTTCCATTAAGAGATGCTCAAAAAAGTTAGTGCAAGGTTTGTACTGAGTGCATAGTTTTTATGCACTATTATACATGTGGGTATAATAAGCATAAATTTAAAGCAAAAGCACTGATAACAATTTGAACTGCTACAACATTCACCCGCAAGTGGACACACGACAAATAGGTAAGAAAAGCTGTTTGGTTTGTACTTAAAGCAGCTGAGAGGAATAATGGCAGAAAGAAGCAAACACTGTGCAGCAAGTGTCTCATCTCCACTCATGAACTAGTTAACCTGAAAGAATACGATCTACAAATGTGTTTCAGCAAAAGCAAATTACCTGGGTTTTGTGGAGGGGAACTAATCTCTCCAAGCATGACACTGGACAGGAAAGGCCTCTTACTGTTATTATGATGTGTCGGCTTGTGTTAGATGGAGGGCCTTGATGGCCGCATCAGGAAGGAGCATCGAAGCCCCTCTACCATGACAGCACTCTGATGGATGTACGGGTGGTGGAGGGGCAGGGAAGATGGAGGTTAGAAGACTGGAGATGAGGAGGAGAAGGAGGGTGATATGAGGTGCAGTGGGGGTTATATACAATAGTAAATACCTACAAATGCAACACATTAGCAGTAGGTGCAGAGCCCGAGATAACATTAGCATGCACGATAAAGCTCTCTATTGGACAGGCCATCTCCGAAACAAAATAAAGGTCCTTCGTGTTGAATTTTCAAAGCCTATTTCTTGTGACCTGGGATGATTTGTTCCCTACATGAAACAGACTGATGATAACAGCCCATTTGAAAGTAATTTAGAAAATCTGAATATCTGTACGTCAAAGTTTGACACATTATGCAATACAATGGATATGTAGTTTCTTAACATTATAGGAAGCAAAAAAAAAAAAAGTTAATATACAACTGCTAGCATTATTTTGGTGAAGGAAGTGGTTTGGAAAATCAAAACAATATGACTGTGGAAGTCATGTGTTTAATGATAGATTTTTAATCACAGAATTCCATTTTTATTAACGTGATTAATCACAAATAGTTATTGAGATCATTATCCCATGTGTTCACTGCTTTTCATCCCACAGCAGCTACACATGATGTAAACTGGCTACTACTGACTCCACGTGCGCATCATTAGACTGCTTATTTTTTTGCTACCAGACACAGTAGTAACTTTGATACATTATGCCGGCATGGTAGCAGCATTGAAGACAGGCACTTGTTGGTGTATCACAATGTTTTTTTCCTTTATCTGAGAAATCTCGCAGCTGGGGGTGTCTTGCACACAGTATCCATACTAAAATATTAATAGCCAGTTTTCCTCCACGTCAGCAGGTTGTAATTTGATTTCTGGTTAAGAAATGCAGTTTTGGGCGGCAGATCTCCCAGTGAACACCGGTCTCTAGGTTTCCCCTTCATCTTGCTCCTTCGGGTCCCAAGAGGCAATGGGTTGGGGAAAGTGTTACGGAGAGAGATGGTGCTCCTCCTTGGCCTGGTAAAGATTGGGGGTGCCGACGCACAGCGGGACAGGTGTTCTGAGCTGCACACAGGGGAGTCTCACCAGGCTGCATTGCCTGGCCTACATCCATCTCTGTACCTGGGGAGATAAATGGAAAAATGTGACCCAAACAGTCTAACATCACAGCCATGGCAGGGACGTGTTCTAACAATGGGGAGCGGGGAGGGTTCCCCATATCATTACTAAAAATGAGGCACAGTCTGCAATTAATTCCAGCCCTAAATGAATGTCTACTGCTTGCAGCATACCTCTCTGTGGCAGTAGAAATAGATTAATAGTGCAGAATAGAGAAAATAATCTTATTCTGTACCATGCTGCACTGATATAAAATGGGCTTCAGTACCTGGCTCATTTCTTGATCAACATTTTTTGTCATCTTGCAAACCCTACTTTATTGTATAAAATGGTGTGATCTTTCGACTGCCCTTTGTCTTGGAAGAAAAATTAATTCTCATTTGCATTACCACGTCTAAATGTCAGCCACCGATATTTTGTTAGACATTAGTAAAGCTGGCAGCGAGAGGCGCTGGATAATTGCACTCAGCCTAGCAGAGGGATTTACATAATTTCAGATAGCAATTAAAGAATCCTTGGGAATTTTCGTCCTGGCCTCTCTCTCCAGCTCACTTCTACAGCAGTACAAAAGAAGCATTCGTTTACATTAAGCTCCATGCTCCTTGCTGTTCATTTGCATGAAATTAAAGGTTTTCATGATCTTGAACAGCGGGGTAACATTTAAAATGCTGTTTTAAAGCCCTCACCTTGGAATAATGAAACTGTTCTATTTTTTTTAGAAGGCAGTGGGAGTTCATTGACTGCCTGTCCACAGCAAAACTTTCTCATTTTCCATTCACTCAAACAATATAGTGCTATAATTCTTTCAATTAATTAAGAGGACAACTTTTTTTTTTCTTTCCAAGGCCCCTTTTCTCTTTGATCTGCCTACCATCATCCACCTCACTGCTCACCAGGCCATTTAAAAATGATAGGCAGCAAAATGTATGAGTCAAAATTTGCTTCTATACTTGAAATAACAACTGAACACATACTGAAATTTACTTCCAGCCTCTTTACTGGGATAAACCGATGTGGGGACTTTTTCCAGTGCTGTGAAGATAAACCACTCATGTACAGTATCTTTAATTAGGTCCCTGTGGGTCCCGGTGTTATCTGCCATGCTGATTAGAATGAACATTAACTTGCTTTAGCCCTGACTCTGATAATATGCATTGGTGTGTGCTGACAAGAGTGCAAAATCCAATTGGCATCTTTTCGCAGACAACATATTCCACTGTTTTCGAGAATGTGATATTTCTTTGAGCTATTAGGAATATTAGTTTCATAGTATAGCAGAAGGCAAAGCCACGTTGCTTGAAATCCTCCATGCCTTATTGGTGTGGCCTAGCTGACACATTTGATACGGGTATGGATCATCAGGATTAGTTAAACCAAACCCATCTCTTGGGAGGTCTGCAGCTCAGCAGTCCAATGTGCATAATATTATCTACTGTACTTAACAGCACTGTGAGTATGCGTCTGGCTCTCTCTTATATCATGCCAGCTCTCACTTTTGTGTTTAATCAGTCGACTGTGTACTATCCAATGAAACAGAAATGCAGTCACAATAATGTAAAAAAAAACAAACTTGATGAATAGTAGAGCTTTGTTAAGACAATAAAGCTTTGTCACAGAGCTCAGAAATAAATACAAAGCCTCCTCAGAACAATACCCTTCACACTTCTTCCTTGATTCCCCTTCCATCCTTAAAGGCATCACAGAACATTTTCACACTAGTCGTCCCACCGCTGTGAAATAAATTGTGACAGTAACTCAATATGAAGTGAAATAGCTGAGAAAGCCTTGAGTTCACTTGCGCTGACAGTGCTGTTTAATTCCATCTTGTGCCAGCCTGACATTTCTGCTGCCACTAAATATTAAACATGTGTACCCGTTTCATTTGCATCTGGTAATGAGGTGGGAGACAGCGCCCAAAGCCTCTCTCTCGTGGTACTGCGTCTGTGCTGCCTCCAACACAGTCACATGGACAAGGGTAAACCAACAGGAATATTTAGAGTGGAAGGGGGCTGAGACAGAATGGAATAGGATAAAAAAAGAAAGGGGGTGGTGGTGGGGGTGGGGGGGTGGAGGGGGGGTGAAGGATAGACCACCCTTGTGTGCGTGTGTATGTGTGTGTTCTCCAGAATTCAGAAACCAGTCTGCAATGACCCCAGCTCTCAAGCAGTGCCTGCTTCGGCTGACATTTCTCCCTGAATCTTTTAAGATGCATCCCTTGCTGCAAAATGCATTAGTGGAGAGAGGAGAAACAGAGGCACAAGAGGAGAGAGGGTTAAATGTGATTGCTCTAAATGTCATCACATCTTCATAATGCAATATATATTCATGATCTGGCAGTCCAGGAGGGCAGACATCACAGTTGTGTTCTGTAATTCAAATGTTTTATCCCAATTTTGATTCACCATACAATTCTGTGTGAACATTTCAAACCAACGACATACATCAGTTTTTTTTTTAGCCATTACAGATTTAGATGGACCAGTGAGGTGGATCCTGTGAGATGTGGGTGTTATACAGAAAGCTCTGAGTTGAGGAAAACTGGTCAGTGATTAGCTGTGTAGCATCTGCTTTATTGCCCAAACTAGCAGCGGTGGAAGAACTTAAAAGTTGATAATATGTTGATGTGTTCACAACTTGTTGCACCTTAAGTGGCTCAAAAATCTGTTACAGCAGCTTTATGTGATAGCAGCAATACCAGTGTTAAAATACTTCCACATTAGGTAAAAGTACTTAAGTAGTATCAGACAAAATGACCTTGAAGTATCAAACATAAAAATACTCATGCAGCAGAATGGCCCCTGCCATTGTTATATTATATTTCTGGCTATATTGGACTATTATCACTGATGCATTAACATGTTAGCATTTAGATGTTCTACAGGTTGAGATAATATACTGATGGGTAGTTAATCAATAAAAATGCACATTTTATGAGCTCACTGTACATTTATGTGTAAAATCCTTATGTGAAAAGTAACTATAAAACAGCTGTCAAATAAATTCCATCATTTCCACCACCAGAAACTTGGCACATTAAAGAAGATATATTTACTTGTACATTGATGACATCACATGTTTTGCCTTTTAATTATATGGTAATATAAGCTTCTTAGTAGGCTTTTTTTTATAGCTCATGATACTGATTTTGCATTGTAGTATTCAGAATAGAAAGGCCAGATCCTCTGATATTTTTTTAAATGAAAGCGCAATATTCCCTTTCCTCTGTCAAACTCTCATGACAGTATACAGCCATAAACACTTTAAAAAGAAATCAACACCAGTGTGAGGAAACTTTACACATTCATTTTACATGTATAAATTCTTAGGTACAGATTTACCTTTTTTTTTGCAGCCAGTGTGAAAAGGAGATGTACTTCTGTCATTGCCCTATTCAGGTATACCGCTCTGCAACAGTTAAAGTTTAGAGACACCCTGCTTCTCTACGAGGGCTTGTATTGCTTTCATGATATGTATCAGATATGTCACAGAAAATCAAACCTTGATCAAAACCAAAGCTGACTGCTGAGGAGAAACAGGGAAACATCAAAGAGCTTACAGTGGAAAGGCAGAGGTGGTTGAAGTTGGATGTGTGTGGTGGTGGTGAGGGAAGAGGGGGGGGGGGGCGAAGGGGGCTTCGCACTTCTTGTTAATTCTCTTCATAAGAGCTGTTAAGCACATTCAGCAGTCATCGAGAATTGTGTCCACTCCCGGGCCTCCGGTGGGACTGCGTGTCCTGAGGTTTACTGTTGCTAGCTTGTCATGTCCACGTCAACAGCACTTATCGCCTTCTGTCTGAGAGCTGAGGCATTTCCCAGGCATTTAGCTGCCTGTTTGTCTTCTCTTGATTTCCCCTCCAAATCTGTCACATATAGTCTTCACCTGACACCTCACAGAGTGTTCCTCTCTCAAACACTGTCAAAACAGGAAGATCCAACAGGAAGAGATAGCAGCAGGGAACCACAGATTGCCAAATGTTATACACTGATCACGCACTGCAAATAATGACCTGTGTAGGCAAGACGGTCTGGGATTGTTGCTTCATCAACACGATGACTGCTATCCAAATAAGAAAAAATGAACAGTGTGTGTTCACAACTTTGGTTTGGACATTTGGATTCTTGAATTATCAAGTGCTGCTTTATGCTGCTCACACATTATATTGTACATCAATGAGTCCAGAGTTTTCACATCACTAAGACTTTCTCTGTCATGTTTTGCTTTTTTGCTTGGAGTAAAAGCTATGGCATGAAAACAATGCACTTCACAGTGAAGGCCTGGCGTAGAATCAAGTACTTCTCTTTGGTGCATTTTTCTTTCCTTGCCTTTCTTCCCTGGCGAAAACCCTTTTATTATTTCAATAAGCTCTTGGTTTTAATACATTATTGATCTTAAGGTTGAACTACGGGCCATTGCATTACCAGGATTCTAAAGCCCATCATGGCATGACACTCATGTACTTGTGAAAAATTATACCAATTATGAAATCAACCAACAACTATCTCAAAAAGCAATCAATTGTCACATTGGAAAGCATTTTGTCCCACAATGCTATTGGCTTTGTGGTTACACAGAAGGAGTGGGCGTTGGATGTTTAATGACTTCCAAATACTGATTTCTCTCTTTTTTTCCCCTAACACTTATTACCATTCACTCTGAGATGGTTCTGCTCTAAAGCAAGCCTTTGATTATGTTTGATGCTGTATGTTGAGTGACTGTGTGCCAATACAACAATAGCATTAGACATTGATTAGCCTTTATGAGCACCGAAGGCTCAACACCACCATGTGCACTTAAAAGCCTACATTAAGGCTATGAATTATGATTAGCATGCTACATACCAGTGCATTAGGAAAGGATATATTCATTTCAATTCTGCAAATGCCACAAAGCTAGCTGAGGAGAGAAAGCCATTTCTAGAACCTCTAAAGTGGGTGGGGGCCACGGGCTGAGTGCTTGCGGGGTCAAGTGCAAGCCGTGTCTTTGACAGTGGCTGCCTGCCTGTGTTTCCATATCACAACGTTCAATCATACAGTGCCCTCATGCAGAAACCTTTAACTCAATGCTCATAAATGCAGGGAAGCAAAGCTTACTGTTTGATCCTCCACCAGCAACCTCTGTGCTAACATTTGTTGTGGTCAATGGGTATTTTTTCCTTGTTTTGTGCACAATGCGCATAAAGCCATAAAACATTAATCGAATGTTTATCTACTGATAAAAAGTACACATTAATAAGAATCAAGCATCCAATGATCTCTATAGAAAACTAGATGGGATGAAAAAGTACAATTAAGGTCACCTTTATTGTTTCCAATCTAAATCATCTGTGTGACATCTAAATGACATTTTAATGAAAATTTTAGACAGGTTATTTTGAATAGTTTCCTAAAAGATGCAGAGGGTTGAGCAGCGGTGAATTGCAAGTGTCTTTTGGGGGACGGGTGGCTTGACGGGCGTACGAAATCTGAGTCAAATAAATGAAGTGGAGATGGTAATACAGTGCGTTATAGCGGAGAGTGACAAGCCCGTTCCTCCCATGAAGCAGCTGAGCTGGCATTAAACAGACAAGACATCCCGTTCAGTCAGTTATCAGCCCAGGAATAATGAAGGAACAGGCCGGCAGACCAGGACGAGTCACCCTAGTCAGCCAAGTGGAGAATTTAATTTCGTGCAGGTTTCTCTGCAGCCAAGCATTTCCCCATCGGAGGTCCACTGGTGCTTGGGTGAGCATGGACAACTCAGTGCTCCCGACTCGGAGTCTCTCCAGCACTGACAGAGATGTGTGGTGATGGATTTCAGAGTGGCTGGGGGAGAGGGTGGACTTAAGTTTGGGTACGGCTGTTAAAGAGGAGAGAAAGCAATGACAAGCTAACTTCAGAGAAAAGTAAGAAAGCGATCACTCGTGTTCCTCATTTTCCAGAGTATGGGTGAATTATTAAATCAAAGACAGTGAAATGAGAAATGGGTACTGTCTGACCCAAAGATATGTAGGAAGGAAATAATATTGTCTGTGCTTAATGTTACCCCTGCTCCACCAACTGCCACTCTTCCTGGCATGGCCACTTGGCTACTGCATTTATTTTAATCCATTTCTCATTGTTGTACAACTGAATTTTTAAATATTACACATAATTAAGTTTTAATTTCTACATTTTAAATTTCTAATATGAATTTCAAAATGTTTTTGGAGTCACATTTTACCATTGACTAAAAAATTAAATTTAGATGAACGCATTAAATGGATTGCATGTTGACTTTGTTTATTTTTCTCACTGAGCATCGTAATGCCCCCAAGGTCTTTATTTTGCCCTGGCTTTTGTGGTCACGTGGTCCTGTGTGTAGTTTCCAAAGCACATCAGATGAATGTTGAAAAAGCTGACAACTGATGCCCCTTGCCTCTGCCCACCACCTTCAGATTTCCATGCCCTGCAGCCATAGCACTGTGTGTCCCATCTATGTGTATTCTTGCAGATGTGTAAGGTCTTGCACATAACAATGGCCTCACAGACATGTTGAATACACTGGCGATCGCCCAGCACAGATGGTGCAGTGAAAAACAGAATTTTTGATTCATTTACATGAATGGCAGTGTTTCACAGAATACTGGTACTGTTTATTACAATATTCATGTTTAATTGAGAAATCAACAAACTGAAAAATGCTATTTAGCAAGCATGAAATCATTTGTGAAAGTATGTATTGCAGTAGGTAGAGAGTGCTGCTTTTTGCTAAGCAGATCTCTGGAATGTGAAGTCCATTCACTCTCCTTTATAGACTGGTGCGTCTAATCAACCTTTGTTTGAGCTTTGTTTGAGCTGGCAACACTTGGCGGTAGTCTGGTGTGACCACTTTGATGTCGATGTTGAAAAACAAAAGGAAATATGATTTTTTGGCCATCTCAGAATAACTGTTTGGCAATTAAAATAATGCAGGCTGTCTCCTGGCAATACCTAAATTAAATGCATTATAATAATCCACAAAGCAGCAGTGTGTATATATAAAAAACCTATTCAGCAAATGTTTTTTAATGGAGATGTGGGCCAAATAAACAGCTAAGCTTGTGGTCCACAGTTGGCACAAAGCACACAAGAATATAATGTCACTAACAGTGAACGTATTTGTGGCCCAAAACTGGGCCCTATGAAAAATATTTTTATGGCTGGGATCTGTTGGAGGCATAATGGCACTTAGGAGGAGACATTTTTGTTTTTCATTGAAAAATCTCAACAACTATCGCATGGATTGCTGTGAAATCTGGTACACACATTCATGGCCCTTACATGATCCCCTCACCTTTCCTCTACCTCCAAAACTAACGACATTCCCATCAGTCTCAGCTACTTTGTGTTTAGTGCTAATTAGCAAATGTTAGCATGCTAACACGCTAAACTAAGATGTTGAGCATGGTAAACATTCTATCTTCTAAACATCAACATGCAAGCACTGTATGTGAGTATGTTAGTATCCTGATGTAAGCTCTTAGCTCAAAGCACTGCTGTGTCTACTCGAATTTAAAAAGTTTTCATGTTGTGCCATATAGCCATATATAGCCCTCAGCTATGTGTTCTTATCTGAGCCATTTCTTTCATTGCTAGCTTCATTCCAAGAGAAAAATTCCCTCCAACTATAAATGTATGGCAAAACATATATAGTGAAGCTTTGGCCCAAATATGTTGAGCCATGTGTGGCAGTTATCTCATCTCTGTACTTTCACATGTAACCTTTTGGTCGGGAACATGTGGAAAAATGGTTTCGGATGTTGCTGAATTGAGTCATTTGTGTATCTCAATATGTCAAGTCCTTGTATGTCAGAGAGCTAAATTTGAATTGAGATAGCAGATACACCCATCTGTATTGTTCTAAATATATTTGTTTGTATGTATAAGTTATACTGTAGTCAACATGAAGAGAGCCTCAACACTGAAGCCTTTTCTTTTAGTGATTGTGCCTCTACAATAGTGCAAGAATCCATTTCTGGTGTTTTATCATGTGGGCTTTCCATCTCTCTGATGCCAGGGAAATATCATCTCAGACAACACAAGAATCTTTCATAAATGATCCCATAATCTGGGATCGTGCTTGGCTTTAGAAAAGACTATGGCTAACATTATCACCTCTTTGATACATTCAATATTTCATCACACTGTGTGAATAAGGGAACTATTCTGGTAAATATTGATCCTATCAGAGAAAAATATCACAGGATTAAAGAAGTTACTCAGATTTGTCCTATTAGTAATATTAGACTTCTTTTTTATACTTGCAATAAGGATGAGACTTGAACGGTGCCTTCTGTGTGGTGAATATGTTCAGTGATGTTGCTGCCAGGCCCAAGTCACAGCCAAGCATTTGTGGACAAACTGTCTGTATAAATTGTTGCATACAGTATGTGCATATATAAATCTGTACAGAAATTTGCATATTACTTTGGCCTCACTGTATGTTTCTGTTGCAGGTGAAAGGCGGACTTCACACCAACAGTGACCACTCATTTGGAAGCGTACCAAATGCCTGTGGCTGTAAAGACCTGCCCAGGGTTCAGGTTCTTAAAGCGGAAATAATTGCAGAGGTGCACGCTCCATTAAAGCAACTATTTAATACAATAATCATTCAATTAAAAATCCCTTGTAGCAGCTGCCATAGTTGATTTGGATCAAAGGAACATGTTATTTGTGTATGAGGCAAACGGCCACAATCCAGACTTTCTGCAGAGCGTAATACAGTATATAATTCCACCTGCAGACAGCATCATTAAAAGAAATTCTCATAATGAATCTTCACTTCTTAGTTAAAATGAGCTTTTTGCCACATGAAGTATGGCACACTAATCCTCTCACTGCTGATTTAAAGGGAGTTTCATCTCTGTACTGCTGCTTCTGCTATTATCTGCAAGTAGGAGAAAGAAGTTGCAGAATGTTGAATATAAAGGAGGCAGAGCTGCTGCTTAAGATGACACTTCTCATTTCTTAACTTGTTTTAATGACACCTGTCTACTCTATGTATTCTTTTTCTTGTCACCCAGTCTCACATAAGAAAACAGACTAGCTGCTTCTGGACTAGTCTGACAAATTTGTCTAAGGCATAAAAAAGACAGCTGAGCCTAACAAAGTACAGCTGATTTGTTTCGGTAACAACATGACTTTTCTCCTGGTACCACCCTCAGACTAAAATATGTGTGGCTGCATTTGGTTCCATATTGACAAGCACCAAAAAGAAGTGTTGCCATTACAAATCTTCCCTAATTAAAACAATACAAATGTTTTAGCCTATTCTTTCTTCTGACTACAATCTATCCATGCAGCTTTGAATATGAACAGACATTAAAAGCAGAAGATTCCCAAATTTAAGCTTTACATTTAGTTCGCAGGCAGTGTTACTCATTTCAAAGGAAGAAAGCAAAATTTAAAAGCTGTCCTTTTTTGGTTCATTCAACATTTTTAAGTTGATTTTGTTAAAGGACCAGTGTTTAGGATTTAGCGGCATCTAGCAGTGAGGTTGCAGATTGCAACCAACTGAATACCTCTTCCCCCTCCCCTTCCAAGCATAACCTACAGTTGCCACGAAACTCGCAAAAAGCACTAAAGGCTCTCTCTAGAGCCAGTGTTTGGTTTGTCCGTTCTAGGCTACTGTAGCAACATGGTGGTGCAACATGGTGGGCTCCGTGGAAGAGGACCCGCTCCCTATGTAGATATAAAGGGCTCATTCTAAGGTAATGAAAACACAACAATTCTTATCTTCACGGGATTGTACACTAATTAAAACATACTTATGAATATTATATTCCATTTCTGCCAAGTCCGTTCTACTAAAAGCCACTAAATTCTACAAACTGCACCTTTATTGTAAATGAGTTGGGGCTTCATTTCTGTATCCAGAGCACTCTGCAATAAGAAATTGTTTCTAGGACCTAAAACCCCATCCTGCACACGTAGAGTATGCATTAAAAAGTCATGTGTAACACAGTCAGTGGACACATATCTGGATAACCACTAAATCCTCACTCTGCCTCCAATCTCTAATGCAATACCAGTATACCATTATAGCATCCATAACAGTATCTTTGTAAATTACAGAACAATGGGCAAACAGGTAGCAAAACAAGTTGTACAATAACTGAAACATATTTGTTTTAAAATTTCTACTTGATGTATACTCGAGTATTATCTGTGTATGATGCAGTATTTTATTTGGGTTTGCAGGCTAAATTGTGGCAAATGATATGAATTTTGAACTGGGAGATAAATATAAAAAGGAAGTTTCAGAAACAAAGGAATGTTTTACAGTTACTAACCAAATGGCCTTTCAAATTGGAAACGTCAGACATTATGCTGTTGGTTTGCATGCAAGCTCATTCTTCATTACAGAGAGATGGCTTTGTATTTTTATCTTGTTGGGTGCCTTCTGAGCAAAGGAGCACATTACGACGAGTCTTTGTTTTATTGTGTTCAGCAAATCAAAAAATGGGAAGCACAGTGGGAAAAATAGATATGAAAATGTGTACTTTGCATTATTGAAAAGCCCATCCACTAAAGGTTACCAGCAGCTATTGTAGTACAATCTGTGAAATGTAATTAGAGTGTGTGTGAGAGAGCAGCACAGATAAAGCTGCCTCTGCCATTATGGACTCCCTCATAACATTTTGCTTCCCCCTGAAACTTATTCTCTCTGAACTAATTTTGCATGACATATTGCATTTCTGCTTCAGCTATCATGAGGATACCTGTGAATTAAACTGGGTTTGCAATACAGCAAATTTCCAGATTACATTTTGGACATGCAGATACTGTATCTCATATTTGCTATGATTTATTAATTCAAGGCAGACAAAACTCACAACATTGCTTACAATTGTTTTTGCTGGTGCCCTGTGCACATAAATATATAAGATATTAGATGGATAGAGGGGTAAGAGGTGTTAGGATGATGGATACACAGAAAATTCTAAAACAATAGAAAAATGTATGAATGGAACTCAAAAATAGCCACAGTAATACAAACATTTACAGGTGTCTTTTAAAATCCCATTGCATCAGGAAAACATTCAGGCAACATAACAGGTATATGGTATTATCCTCTTCCAGATCCACATCTCCTATAGGACTGAATAATGAAAAATGAATAGCTCAGTGCAGCTGCATTACTGTAACCACCTCTCTCTATTTTAAAATCTAGAGAACTGCAGTACAGAAAGGAGACAAAATAATGCTGCACTTGATTAAAAAGGACAGCAAACACCGAACACTGGGTCACATTAGGTTACATGCCAGGTACTGGTATTTTTTATATATATATATTTTGTGTAGGAAGTGCTATATTCACAGTATGTACCACACAGACATTTTAGGGAGGTGTTCGGGGTGGATGGACAAAGTCACATCCATGTGTGGTTAGGTTTAGGCAACAAAAGCACTTTGATTAGGGAAAGATTGTTGTTTCAGTTAAATGTTGATAAAGTGAAAACGTTGTGAGTCGTGCTGCAAGTCATGTTGAACTTAGTCAATATTTAACAATGACCATGATTTATCCCTAATCTTAACTTTATCTCTTAAAAGTGTGTAAATTCATAATCATACCAAACCAACATAACCATAAATCTTTTGTGTTGTGCTTTAGTTGCTACAAGCTGATATTAATACTTTATCATTTTGCAGATACTTTCAGTATCAACATTTAGTGTCTCTCGGCATAATGTGGATCAACAACATTATGTTGATTGAAAATGAAATCCAGGTGGCATTACGTTTCTTTCAAAAGGTATTTACTGCTGCAAATTTGTAGTATATAAACTTAATTTCGAAGAGACAGGGTTGATTTGTAAAAACTGTCAAAGCTGTTGCCTTTGAAATAATAAACATTTTGGCAGCTTTTGACCAATGACTGAAGACGCATACGATTGTTTTCTGTGGAGCTTTATTAATTTCCTCATGTTGCTTCAAAAGCCCAAATATCAAAATACTGATTTCCAGATCTTTTTTTATAGCTGACAAATGCTTGAAACTGCAATATGACTCACATTTGTAGCCGTTTTTAATTAATATTGTAATCAAATTATATCAGGGTTCCTTTCAATTAGATATTAAACTGATTTTGTTGGTAGACTATGGACACAAATACACAGTTTTTGTTCACTCATTAGGGGGTAAAAGCCAAAACCACTGTTTCATGACTCTAAACTGTCTTCAAAATTATCACGGGATTCAGATTCGGGATTTAAAGATTAACTTCTCTGGTTTGCAGTTTTTGCAGGAGAGTAATTCACATGTTTTTGTTAAACAATTAAAAATGAGAAAACAATACATAATCACATTTACAAGTAGCTTATAGGAGGTCATGTGAAATTTCTATCCCATAATGACCCAATGAATTTCTTTGCTATACTTCCTGTTCTTAGATAAGCCTGCTCTTCTTTTAATGGTCCCTCTCCATGAAAAGAGTGATAATAGAAGCCAACCAGGCCAAAAGTTGAGCAAAAAGGAGAAATGATTAAGGAACCTTATTAAAAGCAACCTTGTAGATTCAGACGCGTGATGGAGAGCACATTATGAGGCCTGATCCTTTTCAAATGACTCCACGGTTTCCCGAACACGCCGAAAAACCTGATTAGGGTGACAAGCACTGAGTGATACTGCAAACCTGTTAATAACATGAAAATTAGAAGGGGCTCATGCAAAGAAAGGAGATTAATTTAGCTGGAGTCCATCTTGCGCAAATTGCGAAGTTGTGAATATGTTTTCAGATAATGAGCCTTCCTACTTGTCAGCTCACTTGTCATTTTCTGTAATTAATGTTAAGGAAGACTCCTTCCTGATGGTTCATATTACTCATGTACCAGGAAAATTTCTCCCCAGAAATAATTTACATTTATTATCATCAGTCTGTTTGTGTGGTTTATTTCACAGTGGAGTAATTTATTGCAGCACCATTTCGCTCGCCTTGATTAGTCACTCGTCAGACTGAGATGTAATTTTTTTTCTTCATATGTCTGGTCCATGGAAATTGAAAGTGTTTTTGGCACAGCGTGGTACCTTCCCAGCTCTACCTTTTACTCCTTGTCTTTCATTTGTGTGTGTGTTTACCTCTTCAGTCGCTGGGTTGAAAAAAAACATACACACACACACACATACAAAAACAATGACATAAACATACATGCTCTTGCTCTCTCTCGGGTACACATATGTAAAGATTTTCTGCTCTATTATGTTGTAAATCAAAAATACACAAGATACAAATACACCAGATGTAAAAGTTTATTGAACAATAAGAACTAGCAGGATGGATTGTGGATATCAGAATCCAAATTCTTCATTTAGGACTAAACATGGCAGAAAATATAATGAGACATGGTGGATGATGCCTTACCTGAACATATTCAAGTAATATGAATTTCTTTTCAAACACAAAAGTTACACTTGTGATTACATTTGTAAATAATATTTTAATGTATCATGCAGCAGTGAATATAGTGGAGAATAATGAAATTACACATTTGATTTCTTTACACAGTGAAGTTTATTCCCCTGAGTGGCCACAGATACCACCAAAACAGATTTACCCCACAGTGGTGTGACCATAACTCAAAGAAATATTCATTTAAGACAGATATTTAAATCAGCCTTGCTTAGCTACTAAGCTTTGCTTTTCTTTGTGCCAGTAAATTTATAAGCCCACTTCTTAAATGTATTATTCATCCGAGCATGTAAATAATGCATGCCTGGTTCCACAGTAAATTAACCCTTTACCTTACCAGGGATACAGGAGTCATTGTTTTGAAAGGCAATTATGTCATTTAATTAATGTTGTAATTAATACTGTAATTAGCTTAAACACCTTGCAACCGGGTGCCACTACTAAGCTGTCTTAATTAAATAGATTGAACGGTTTCATATCTTTTTGCACTGTCACGTTGCAGCCTGCAGAGAAATGCCATCTTATTTGCACATTTCAGTACAACTTTTTTTTTTTTAAAGACAAACAAGGCAAGAGCACTAGTTCAGAGATAATAAAAGGGAAGGCATGGTTATAAGCTTTCTGTCTTTAAGGCTTCTTCTCACAAAGAAAATTCCTATACTTTTTGGCCATAAACTACCACTGTAAATCCTCCATGTGTGTCTATGTAACCTCCTTGGTCACAATTTGATAATCTATCACAGCGGAAGTCATTGTCTACTAAAATTATGAAACAAAATAAATCCAATTCCCAATTCAGCTTTCAAACTAAAGGTAAGGGAGCTGTGCAAGATCTGTGCCCGCCTGTGTTTTATTGCTGCAGTACAGCGGCGGAGCAGGCAGACAGCTAATCCGCTAGTAGAGAGTTTTTATCCTTGCCCAACCTGACAGTGATAGAAAGTGTTTTCCCCAAACTAGAAAAATAGTTGAGAGAGGATGAGATAGCAAAGAGGTCAGTGAATACTGAAGGATTTCCAGTCCACTCAACTCTGCTGCTGGCTGCAGGTCCGGCTTTGTATTCATGGGCTGTGAGCATCCGTACAGCTCATCTATTGTGCATGTGTATGTCAGAATCATTTTTGAAGCCAGACGCCTCGGCACTACCAGGAAGCAATAAGGAGGAACTCCCTGCTTGTAAAATTAATTCCCCTTAGTATGTCAGAGTGTGGCTGGATCCTGAGAGTTATAAGCTGCTTTAATGCACATGCAGGATTTCTTTCTTTTCTGTGGGGGTTGTTTGCATTATATATTTTCTCCTAAGATGTAAATATTGTATAAAAATTTGGGAACCATGAATAATTGTAAACATTTTAAGTGAATTTGTTCTCTGTATCACACGTGCATCAGTGGGACACACCGGCTTTCTATTTGGTTGCGTGTGATTTTATCAATGTCATTAGACCATTCATTGAACTAAGTGAGGAATCCATCAAAAGCTGACAGGAAGCTGTAGACTAATGGCTGTTAGGCTGTAATATTCTTTAATATGATTTTTATTTGCCTTAATTTCATCTTCTTTTGCACAGGTCCCAAATCGGCAGAGAGCTGCTGAGCACATGAGCATATTTCTACAGCTTACAGAGATCAGTTTTACAGAAGCTTTAGTCTCTGTGTGGATTTATTCTGGCAAGAAAAAAAAAAACTCCAGCTTTTAGTAAACCGGAGTGAGAAGCACATTCTGTGACAATTGTGTTTTCACTGCGGGGACACAGGAAACAAATTAGGACGATATATATTATGTCTGCGGTGGCAAGCGGGACAGCAATTTGTGCACATGCCGAGCCTCTGCACCCTGTTTTTATCTCTTCATACTCCTCTGCATTTGGAACCACCTTCATCATACACTCCAACACTCCAAATTAAAAATAGCTCAGCGGGTTTCAATTTTGTGCTGACACAAACCTAATTTTACACCTCCTTTCAGTAGTTTCCCCTGTTCTTACACTTCATATCCTCTGAAACAATCAACCGCGGCCCTGAAATTGCCTGAAACATAACAAAACAAATGAAATGGAAATTAATTTTTTGCAACAGGATTATCTACCCGTGCGACTATTATCTTTCCCTGCTGTTTATCTGGAGCAAAAGGAGGGGATAATTTTACAATTAATGGCAGAGGATTCAGAACCCTACTGTAATCATTAGATGACACGTCTTGAAGAAATAGCCCTTCATATTGCCTTACCCTGGGCTTCAATAATCTTGACCCTGGGTATTAATGGATGAGTTAATGGCCTGCAGAAATCCTTTAATTTATGCCAGGGTGAATTAAGAATAAGTAATGGATTCTGCTTTTCAAAATGTCCAGACAAGGCATTTCCGTTCAGCCTATCTGAGAAATCAAATTATCATATTATCTCTTTGAATGGGTCTTCTGAACCCATATTTCACAATATCTGATGGAAATAGTTTTGACATTCATTACATGACTCTTGCTTTATTGTGGCTTGCTAGTACATGCAATGACAAAAACGGATAATGATTTTCCAGCCAGCAATGAAGAGAATGGACATGAAAAAAAAAAAAAAGGATCAGAAATGACAAATCAAACTTTCAGTGTCCTAATGTAAATACAAATGTAATTATGGAAGTGTAAATTGGTTTGACTCCCTGGAGAGGGGCCGCTACCCTTTACCCCTTTCCTCACAATAAATCCATACAACATGCGACTCTTTTTAAAAAATCTTACTGATAGGCACTCAGACATCTCATTAGGTTTGTTACCTACTCTTTGTGTTTAAAGACCCACAGTGAGTTGAACACTTCGGATGATATTCTATAGCTGCAGTCTAATCAAAGATTTTTAATTACTGTGAAAATGATGGTGGAATATTGTGCTGAGCCTCTAAGTATGCCACGTATTGTGATTATAGCTTAATGTATCTTCAGCACAATCGCAATTTAACTGTGATTTGTATTAGTTTTAATATGTAAAGAGGATTCAAAATAGTGACGATCATCTGCAAAATCATAGAAACCTACAGTTATAGTCAATGTAATTCAGTGTTTTCTTAGCTGTGCGTTTTCTTTTCATGTAGCTGAACAGTAGTTTAGTTGTATTCATGTTCAGTAGTTCAACTACTCTAACATATGATGTGATTTTTAAATAGAAAATGCTAACCCTTAAACTTGTAACCTCTGATGTCCCTGCATACTGTGACTTTATCACACATACCATTCACCTTCTGATTCAACAGCACCAGCATCCACCCGCATCAAGCCATTAAAGTTACTACAAGGAACTTTTATTTTGTGTATAATTTAGCAGCCCCTGTGGACAAAAGCAGTAGTGTTTTCCAGGAATGAAGACTGCATTTCCCATGACGACAGCCTTGTGTCATAAAGATCATGGCTAGTGCATGTATTTGTTTTGGAAGAGAGTGAAAGAAAGATGCTACTTATTTTTAATACTATTTTTCTTTTTGAAACACAGCTGTTTGCAGGATGCATAATGATGAGGAAATGTATCTATTTGCGGCTATGTAAGATTAATAATTATAATATGATGATGGTGAAGCAAAGTAAACTTTGTTTTAGTACTGTTCATACTCCTAGGTTACATGTAAGGCTGCATTCACACCAAATCCGGCATTGTGGCACTTTCCTGCAGGGTTGTGCGGATGTGTGGGCGTGTTCATTAGTGCTTTAGAACATAACTGCTGTGAAACAATCAGAAAATAAATTTTATTTTCTCAGATTCACTGCTTTGGTCTCATTACGCTGTCGCTTGCTCTCTTCATTCATGCTACATGTAATGTAAACAAAGGCTGTTCCGGTCTTCCTGCTGTAACTTGTTTGGTCTGATTTCTGACCCGGCAGCAGGCATTTAGAATAACTACTCGCTGATGGTCTTGTTTGCTTATGTAGGTGATACAGAGGCATCAGAGGCATCGTGAGACTGGTTCATAACCAGTTAAAAGTTCCTTGTAGTAACTTTAACATCCCCTTTATTAAACTATAATTAAGATGCAACATATGACAAAAAACATTCAGCTGTATCCAACAATGTATCCACTGCATTTTCAGGAGGTGCAACAATATGAAAATCTCCACTGGGAAATATATAAGAAATGCTAGAAAGTTCCACAAAGTGAGGCTGAAATTATTTTTGTAGTAGTTTACTGTTAAGTTGTCCTTTGTGAATTTTATGTTTGATTCAAAATGAAATATATAAAATGTACTGAATTTTAATGTCATCAAGGGACAAAAGTTAGAAATTAGCTTTAGCAAAATACACTCATACATGTGAGCGGAGTGCATGGTATTAAGTATAATATGTGCATGCATGTATTCCGTATATACTATATAAATACTGCTGTTTTAACTATTAATATAATTGTCCCTTGCAAAAAAACCCCAAAACAAACAAACAAACAAAATAAATCATACAATACTATACTATACTGTACATACATACCAATGTTTTCAAAGCAAAATATACTATGCTGAATATTGTGGATGCAAAACTGTGATTCTTGCATTTATTTATTTATATAAGAGTTCAATCTAAACTGTTTATTTGCAGTTTATTATGTACACCTGTACAGTCTAATGCAGTCCAACGCAATAGTTGTTTCTAATATTCTGTCCCCCTAGAATATGTAAATGGGGTGGACAAAGCATTAAACCTTTCAGTGTAATGCAGTTCAGTACAAAGAAAGGAACAAACAAAAGTCGAATCAATATTGACACAGTATCAACAATAACTAAACATGACAAGCTGTTATAAAAGATTGAACTAGATTGTACAGGTGGTCCTAATAAACAGATAGCTCAGTATGCATTAATATGCTTTAACTTTCACAGACAGAGAGGCACTTCTCTGCACAGCCCCTCCATTACACCCCCGCCTGTTTAGTCCCAGTGAATTGAAGACCCTCTTGGGGGCTTCACATACAGCCTTTGCTTACAGCCATTCCTGCATTTTTATTGCATGATGTCATGCATGTGTCACAGCGAAGGAGAAATTTGATGTGAGCCGTAACACTGTCGGGGAGTTGTCCTGTGATGATGAAGTCATCCTTACACTTGGGCGAGACACTTATTTTTCTTTAACATATCACTTGGCTCCTCAGGTTGTACAACATCCTGTAAGTGAACCTGAGCCTCCTCGACCCCCAAATTCCTCCACACACACACACATACCAAACTCACACATACTCTCCTGTCAAACAGCAACACAACACTGGCAGTTATTTGGGGTTTGTTTGTAATCTTTTCGGGCGCTTTGTCAGGCAGGCGCAGTGATATTAGTGTGAGTGCACAAAAGCCCCCGAGTGGTGTCACGCACAATTAATGTCCCCAGGTAGCAACTCCATTAGTCTTATGAACTCAAGTCGCAGTGGGGAATGCTAATGGTGGAGGTGCCGTAGGGCATTAGGAAGGAGTGCAGCCAAAGCTACCACTTTACCCTTCGATTTGACCAATGTGCACCTCCATCTCACTTTAGAGCCCTACAACCAACACCCCCCAACCTCGGCACTTTAGCGAGACACACTGTCAAGTAGCAAGCAGCCTCTGAAGAGTCCACTGGCAATGTGTGCCACTCACTCACACAGCTGTGCACCGTTTCTTTTTAATGATCATTTATATGTCCCACGCATCTTATCCAAATGTCTCCAATTACATAACAGCACCATGTATTGTGTCACTCCAATGGACCCTTTGAAAGTCCATATTTTCAGTTCCATGTGAAAACACCCCTACGTGGTTAATCATTGTCAGCTTTCATAAACGTTGACTTCCATCTCAGCAGCCTCAAATCCCACACGGTCACGTGACCTGCTCCACTACAGATCCCCAGCCTGACCTTGCTGTTGTAGATGCATGGAGCGGTTCATTTGATCTAACAGGCCTACAGCTGAGCTAAACCCAGCGGTGAGGCCTGCCTGCTCCCCTGCTCCATGCCCGCTCTAGCATGGATGTATTTAGGAAGCCTGGTAGCTACCTTTACATCACAGCTCAATAGCATCATGTTGCCTCCAAACCTACATGTCAATTCCATGTCACACAGTCCACGGAGCGAAAAAAGAGGTAGAGGTGGTCTGTGATAAAGAGTGAGCTGACAGAAAGCAGAGCGATAGAGAGAGAAACGCTGGTAATTTTGGTAGAATGAACCCACATTGCCAAGCAACCTCCATCCAGGCATGAAAAACACAAGCCTGCCATGACAGTGACTGCAAACGGAGAGAAGTCACTCTGAGCCTATTCACAGCCTTTATTACATTATCAATTACAGATTATAAATGTACTCCACACGGTCTGGTTCTCTATGCCTTACTCCATCATGTTGTGCCATCATCACTCAAACTGAGGCCCACACGGGAAGGCCGGCGGAGCTCTCAGGTTCCTAGGCGCCCTCTCACCGTTGCTATGGAATGCAGTGGCTGTTTTATTGCTTGTGGCAGTAATTGCACTTACATTTGACGGTCTTTTGTTGAGATAAACCCCACAGCTGGCTTTCTGTTAGCCCCTGCTACAGGCCAATACAGTCACAACGCTCTTAAATATGTGACAACTTGCCGACCTAAAGGCAAATGCACATCTTTTACCTGCTGTGTGTACAATGTAGGGATAATAGTAGGCAGAAGTGTGTGTTTTTCTTATAAGCCAGCGGTTAAATGATTCCTCATTGTTTTTATTTAGGACTCCCAGCAACATGCCTTTAACCACTGCATTAAAGCGTCTGCTGCAGTCATTTACTGGAAGGATCAGAAGTGTCTGCTGCTGTTTGAAGTCCACATCTTTGATTTTATGGCCTTCCTATGAATGAGCCAAGCAAGTGTTCATATTGATTTGCACATTAAATATATTAGTAATAAAACAACATCCTGCTGCAAACCAATTGTAAAATCAATAGTAATTGGAACCAAAATATTATGAGTTCTTGGTCTGCAGTCTTATTGTCTCTGTAACTGACCAGTGAAATCCTGTATGTTTGTGGGATAAATGCGATAAATATTGATAACAATGTCAAATGAATGTATGGGTGTAATTCTGAGAGCCTAAATATAAATTGAATAAACTCTGGAAAGATGGTCTGTGATGGAAAAGCAGGAGGTTAACAAACCAAACCAGAACTGAACTTGATGAACTTGTACAGAAACTGCTATTGATCCACAGAAAATTAGAAAATTTGAAGGGGGACACAGGGTTTTGAAATCATATGAGATCACACTTTGTACAAATTCAGGCCACACACACTGTTAGCACCTGAACATTGTTTCCTGAAGTGTTATGTTATTGGTTACCAGGGTTGGCTCTAACTTGAGTCAGTATTTTGTATCAATGAGCAGAAGACATCCAAAGACATGCAAAACATTTTCTGAATATATGAACAGTTTAACATATATAATAATTCTAATAACCAAAGAACAGTTTGACATTTTGGGAAATATGCAAAACCACTTTCTTGCTGAGAGATTAGATAGAAACGTTGCGTGTCTGTACAGTAAATATGTAGCTGCTTACAGGGTAAGTATGTATGGATCAAAAAATGATAACATGTTAATTAGTGAGCTTTTCAGGTACTGCTGGGCAGATTTTGTTACCTTTGGACAAAGCCAAGCTAGCAGCTTCCCTACTTTATGCCAAGCTAACTGGCGGCTGGCTGTAGCCTCATATTTATGCCTGCCTATGCTTGTTTTCTTTCTCTCTGCTGTACTCAGGTCTCTCTTGCAAAAGAGATATTGATGTTGATATATTTATATAACAGACAGACATGAGAGTGATATCACATATTTCCCAAAATGCTGAACTACTCCCTTAAAGTCATGATATCACTGAGATTAAATGTGTGATATAAACTCCATCCCGTTCTACCTGACTTTCTTGAATCTCTGTTATGAACCAAAATTATGCACAAATTTATTAGACAAATTGTGGCTTGTCAGGACCAATTTAAACTTACAGAAAGCAGTTACCAGGAATTCTGCTTAATGTTTTAATATCCCCAACATTTCTGGTAAAATAACTTTTCTATGTATGACTTTATACATTCGATACAGTGCATTAAAAAACAAGAAAACTTTCTTTACCTGAGAGAATGTGTAAGCAAAGATATAACTTATAGTACTTTTAATAGAAAGAACTGAGATACTGCTCCTTTTATACTCTGGCTCTCCTCTGGTGTGGGATCCCGTGGAGCAGGAAAACAAAGCATGAGGTGTGTCTTATTCTCCACAGAGTGCCCTGGGGCCAAGGAGTGAGCTTGCTGCCATCCTGGAAGCTTTGAGTGCTTTATAACAGCGTACACAAAGGACTAGCTTCCCACAGCCCAGTCATTAACAAGTGGGCAGCAGTGAAGGCAAAGCCGGAGAGGGGACTTCCACTGTCCTGCCACCACACCTGCTTCCACATTCACAGAGCCAGTGCTGGCCCAACATGAAGGATGACTTGTAGTGTGCTGAACTCCAGGGAAAGCAAGCCGCCTCTCCTGTCTTGTTTGTTTGATAATTCAAGAGTTTCTGACAACAGTCTACAGCTCAGTACCACAAAAACAGCTGAATTCTGCAGCTTTGTCATCATCATTCCCATCAGTAAAGCAAGCGCAGGAATTTAAGAAGAAGCTTTTTAGGCTACAATACAATTACAGTTGAGTTTGCAGTTCAGTACTGTAGCTAATGTCACTGGAGAACAGATACCAGTTTTGTCTGAGTCAATGTGAGGTATTCTGACATACTGAACATATGTTCCTGGAGGATAATGCACAAATATTAAAAAAAAAAAAAATCCTAATCCTCCATATCAGAGGTGTGTTTCCAAACACTATAAAGGAATACAAATATTAAGATTTACAGCTTTGCTTAACATAGAATCTTACATACATATAATGTGAACATTTTGTTAATATCTAAGCTCAGAAATTACATTTCTCAATGTAAAATGTAAACTATATAGCCTACATATTGTAAAGGAAACCACAGTGTTTCAAAAGTGGATGCCATATTACCACAGTTTTAGATAGAAATGCCAATGTCAACAAAACACAAGAGTAAAATTTTTATTTGTGTGTCATTCACACAAAAACACACATACATTTACAGGTATGAAAGATGCTACCTCAGTTATCTGTTTGCTGAGACTGAAACCCTAAATTGTGTAATATATATATATATATATATGAGATCTTACATGTAAGAACAACTACATAAACAAACATTACATCCCCCATAAACAACCCCCCCATTCACACACACATACACACACAAAATGAATTCAAGTCATCTGCAGAATGATGTATAAGAATAGAGAGGTAACATTTACTTTTGACCACTTCAGATCAAATACCAAACCTGCTATGTACTCAGTGAACAATGTCAACGGGCGTCAACACATCACAGACTGGACTGGACTAAATTTTGATGGATGTCAGTTGGGACCGCTCGACTTCAAGTGAAAGCGGATATGTGACATTTACTTACAGAGACTGCTCGCCAGCAAGTCACAGTGTTATGTAAATAGCACACCTGTCCGCCCGTTGACGTGCCTGGCTTATATGGAAAAATCTGTCTTTTAGAGTTGGAATATTGTATAAGCATAACAGTTTGTACCATCTGTTAGAAAATCCGGAAAGTCAAGTGAAAATAAAGGAGTGTGTGCTTTGACATTCAAGCATAACTTTGCTTTGTCTGATTAACTGTTGTATATAAAAAAACTTATTTCTTGAATCAACATAGTGTAGTTGACAGTATGTCAGCCTGTATAGTTCTGATGTTAGTATGTGTGATGGACACATAATAACCTACAACCTCTAGTGCTGCTACTTGATCATTTGTATTGCTATAATAATTCCTATTACGATTTCACTACGGTATTAACAAAGACAAATGCTGTCATTCTTCATCATAGTCAGGTTTTGATATTGAGTATGATCACTCTGACTTCCTTCTCCAGGTTCGTCCTGTCTTTGAGCAATAGTAAAATATGAAGAAAAAAAGACCAGGCTGACAAGATGGTGATAGATCACAACACCATCAATTTTATGATGAGTCCCTTCACAAGCACATCAGTCAGTTAAATTTACATTGTTAATATTGTGTAATAATCTACAGCACAGGTCTGGGATAGCAGATAAAACCATGCATAGACTCTCTATTTTTCCAACATGTGGAGATGTATTGGCATTACTCCATAAACAATGAGCTCTCTTTGTTGTAATGGCTCTTAGGTGCCCCACTTGTGTCTCTCTAATTACTTTGGTTTCATCAGGTCCTGCAGAAATCTGGTGAAGAGGAAAATCCATACTCGATAACAATGAAAAATTCATATTGTTGTTTTTTTTCCCCCCATCCCTCTCTGTCTCCCTTCCTCTCTCTCTCTCTCCCCTCATCTCACTCACTCACACCCCGCTCTCTCTTATTCTGTGATATATTTAAATGTTAATAACCATTCATTCCTGACACCCTATCTACCAAGCCCCAAGTTTAACAGGAAATCTATTTAATCTGAAGAATCTCATTACACGATCATGGCAGCAGCTAAAGCCCTGACTATTGTCGATAGATGGGAGGTAGGAGGAGGGAGGGGTGGGTGGAGAGAGAAAGAAAGGAAGGGCTTGCAGAGAAAGAAGATGATGCACAGAAAAAAAATGAATTCAGGAATGGATATTTAATTTAATCATTGTGCATGAAGCAACATAAAGGAGGCATAAAGAGTCTTGCTTCTTCCTTCATTTGAGTAGATAATGATTAAATGTTTTCTATTGTGCTGTACAGCTGAAAGGTTTAATCATTCCAAGCGCCATGGAGAATGGAGAAAAAGAAAAACATCACACCCTTTAGTGCATTTGACAGTATTCTAAATATGAACTTCTTTTAAGGCCATTAAAAGATTATCACTGATTTAACAAAATGCCTGTTCAGAGCATTAGCCACAGACGGTTCCCCAAAACCCTTAGAACGCCATTCTCCAAGCTTCTATTATCTCATCCACCCAGCACTATTTAATTTCATTTCCATGAATATGCAATGAATTTAATTTTGAACACTATTTTCATCTGCTCCTGTAATCACAAAAAATGCCAGTGTAATTAGTTTCTAATTACTTGGTGTAATTGTTGTAGTAATCATTTTAATTACCCAAATGCAGAGACATTAGATGCTAAAAGGAAAATAATCTGCTTGTACCTCCTACTGTGTCTCTCATTCTCCAGAGTTTGATATCTAGATTGTGACATGGACTGCTTCACAGTCAAAGACAGAAGCAATAGAGGGCTGCTGTGTGTGGATGTTTTATAGCACATGATAGGGGAGGCATGTACTGTATAGAAGGGAATGTGAGGGAGAGAGGGAGGGAGAGACAGAGGCAGACAGACGGGGCCAGACTTACATTGTAGCATCTCTGCAATCTGCTCTGTGGAAATTTGCATGCCCCGAAAAGCCATTAAGTTAAAATATACAGTTATTGTACCTTTCTGGGACCGGCGCCATACAAATGCTTATTGCATGTGCTTATAGCTCAGTCTACCAGATGGTAAATCATGAAATTTTATGAAATTATTGCACCAGTGAGGTGTTTTGAAAAGGAGCAGCTGTGAGGGAGATGGGACATTATAAACACTCACAGGTGTTCTGTCTTTCCCCACCGCCAGCCACAACATAAAAAATTAAATTATAAACAAACCAGCAAATGTTGTAATCTCCTTCACAGATACACTACTTACATGAGAAATTGCTTAAACTAAGCAAAGAATTTAATTTTAATTTGCATAAAATATTTATTGTGGCTAAGAAATTTCATAGCACGGCCTGCTCATCTGCCAAGTTTGGAAATTGCCGAAACGTACATTCCACTAGCATCTCAGTGCCATGGATGAAGATCCATTAGGGAAGGCTCTAATGGGCACTTCACCCAAGCACATATGGGCAAGTACACCTAATAAGAGGGAGCTGGTCAGTGCCAAACACCACAACAAGCTTGTGTTTCTCATTAAGATTTTATTCCTTCCTTAGTATTTAATTAGCCAGTCTAGCACAGGGACCAAGGAAGATAGCTTCACATCCACTATGTTGCCACCTTCCAAGTCTCCAAGATGTAAACTGGAGGTCTCCTGCTCCCTGGCTTACAAGTAGTGTATTATACGAGTACTTGTTGCTTGGAATGGAGTCGGATTCTCTGCAGAAACCCCGTGGCTCTGAGATACAATGTGCAGACTTGGCTTCTCTCGAATGAGCTCATTGCTATCATGCAGATGCATCTGTGCCTAGTGTTCAAGAGGGATTTGAGGCAATGGCGATGCTGACATACTCATCAAGTCATGACCTCAATCAACTGGAAATGACTGACTTGACTTCATAGATAATTATATTGTCTGTATTACTAATACTTCAGTCTGCTAAGGTAATCTCTCATATGGTGAAAGGCATTAAATCAATGGCAATTCACTTACCTAAATACTTTTCAACATTGTCAGTCAAGTAGGTGAAAGTAGGTTAACTCTCAAACCCCCAAATTACAGCTAATGGCAGTCATCCACTTGTGTGCTCCAGGACCCCAGTGTCACTTGAAGTAGTTTTGGGGTATTTCATCATTTGCTCGATAAATATTTTTCATGGACATGTATTTATTGTGCATGACAGGGCTTGTAACATATTCAAATGAGATGCATGTGTATTCTTTCTCTGAAAAGAGGCTGGTGCCTGGATACAGAGTAGTGCTGCAAGGGTAGCTGGCATAGTCATGCATATTCAAATCCACTGCTGGACATGGCTGCCCTAAATAGGCGAAGAGCGTGCAGCACTCAAGGGTGGTTTGTTTTCCATGTGTTTTTTTTTTCTTCTTCTTTCAAGCACCTCTAGCACATACTGATCAAGGCCCTTTAAGGCATTTATTTTACATTAGCTGTAGGCCGCGCATGCCCCTGGTACCCATCAGCATCACAGTTGAATGGAGGCAATGCATGAAAATCAAAGAAGCCATGTGATTAACCAACTTTGGCCTTGAATGGCAAGGCTGCTTGCTATCTATCTATCTATCTATCTATCTATCTATCTATCTATAGGGTTAGGGTTAAGTTATCTATCTATTAGGAATTTAAACAAATTCAAATACATTGTTAGGATATGAAGAGATTGTGGCACTAGAAACTACAGTACCCATAATGCAGTGTAAGGTCTTCCAAGTGACTCAGTAAATTGTTGTGGTTCACCTAACTCCATGGCGTCCTGTCTTCTTCATTATACATGGTGTCAGAGAGTAAAAAAAGAACTCAAAATCTCCATGCTCTACTCTGCTAAATGCTGCAAATGTTTTTCTCAGTGAGTAGACACTTGGGGAGCACCTTAGTAGCGCAAAATAAGTGCAGAAACAGCGATGAACGATGCATGCTCTCAAAGACAGAGAAAGCCAGCGAGTCTGCTCGACTCTGTGAGGTGCTAGGCAACGGAGCCTGGCTAGATACACACACGAGGAGAGAAGAGGAGAAACAACGGAGCGGCATAAAAGTTTTTCCTGAATGTAAAACAACGGGGGGAAAGACAAAATGGCAGTGGCAGCTGTACAAATATCAGATCAAAGCCATTTGACTTCTCAAATCTGTTAGAATGGTCAAGATGGATCAGACAATTTGAGAGATTTCGTGGGAGTTTTGTCAATGACTGATGAAAATAAAAAAAAGGAAGCATTCATCACAACAGTGCACAAGTTAGCGGAACATTGTAGCTTTGGAGTGCTTAAAGATGAACTCATAAGAGACCGAACTGTGGACTCAGAATTAACCCTTACAAAGGCAATGCAAAAAGTGAGACAAAGTGAGACTGTTAACAGTAGGGTTGGGTACCGTTCACATTTGAACCGATACCATTACTGGTACCTGAAATTCGGTACAGGTACCCAACAGTACCTTTTTTCAGTACTTTGCTCTCTCTGTAACAACTTTGTTATTGAGATAAGCATGCTAGGCTAACAGTCCGTCAGCTGTGTGACTTTATATTCATAGCGTACCGTCTTCCAGAGCACACAAACACCATTAACACACCTGTCACCTGCCCAGCACGGTCCTGTTAATCCGGAGACATAGCAGTGCCAGATCCACCTCATTTTTATACAGTCCATGGGCTACACACACCACGGCATAGTTATGCTAATGATGCTAGCTATGCTAACTAGCTGCTAGCTGCTGTGCAGGCTGGTAAATTCAATCCATTGTCTCTCTTTGTATCCACGGGTTGGTGGTCCTGTCAGTGTCGTAGCCTCCTTGTGAGATGGTAAATGTGTGTTTTTAAAACTCATTTCAGGGCTTCACTCCCACTGAGAGTAAGCTATGCTCGGGGCTGTGCTCACTCTCAGTCCTGCTTAGAGTAAGCTGTACTTGGGGCCGCGCTCACTCTCAGTCCCACAAGGTACTGAAATTTGGCACAGATTTGATCTAACGTAAATTAGACTTGGTAGTGCTGACATAATTCGGTCCCCTACTGAAAAATCCAGCTTGAACTTGAGCTGGCAACCAGCTTGACCAGTTTGAGCTAGGTTTTTGACAGCTGATAGCTAGTTTGAGATAGGTTTTTGACAGCTGCTTTGAGCTAGGTTTTTGACAGCTGCTTTGAGCTAGGTTTTTGACAGCTGGTAGCATGTTAGCAACTTTAGCATACAAGCGCGGCTAAGGTAAGAGGCTAATGCTCTCCTGTGGTTTAGGCTTACATACCTTTATCTTCTTGCCTTTTCTCTTCTTCGAACCTCTTTTTTTCTTTCTTCATGTCCAGACAAATATTTTATTTTTGCCAGCCCTATAAACCTGAAAGTCCGTGACCTTGGATGTCCCTGACTGACTGATCAACAAAGTCTTGCCACCTCTTCCTGTATCCATTTCAAATTAAAAGGCTTTGTTTCAAATTGCTTCAAATTAAAAGCCCTTTAGCGTTTCATACAAGGTCCAGCCATCCAGGTTTTGACCTAGTCTTGTTTTGGCAGACATTGTAAGAGTCTCTGAGCCTGTGACAAGCAACAATGCAAACACTGACACTGACACACATGCACAGCAGTTCAGGATCAGGCAAGCCTGGAGAGAGTCTGATCTGTCATAATAAACAACTCAATGAATAACCACTATGCTTATTATGCTTAGTATAGAGAGTTGTATTTCTTTTTATTTTATTCTTTTTTGTTACATATGTTGGGGCACTCTGTTGGCCATGGGACCCTATGCCACCACAAAGCTTGCTTATTGGCTCAGCCTGCTCAGCATGTTCTATGTTCAGCATGGTCGTGCTGGTCTGAAACCATCTGACTACTTACACCAGCATGGCCATGCTGGTCTAAAAACATCTGACCAGTTACACCAGCATGGCCATGCTGGTCTGAAACCATCTGACCAGTTACACCAGCACTACCAACCTGGCTGCTCACCTCTCAACCAGCTACACAAAACTGGTCTACCAGCTGATCACCAGTTAAACCAGCTTGAACAAGCTGGCCCACCAGGTAAATCCAGCAAGACCAGCTAATGACCAGCTAAAGTTTGAAGCTGGTTCTAGCTGGATTTTACAGCAGGGTCAGTACCCTTAAAAGTACTGAGTGCGGTACCCAACCTGAGTTAAGAGACAACAGACAACACTACACAGCAATGCAGTGAAAGGAGACCCCAAAACAAATGTGGATGCCATTAGGACAAACATGACAAAAGGGAAAAAGTTCCAGCACACAGAACAAAAGACAAACAAAGACCAAAAGGCAGATACTCAAGGTGAAAAGGAGTGTGGCCAATGCGGAAAAGGATGCAAACATGCATGGAAAATCTGTCCAGCTAAAGACGTCGAATACCGAAATTGTCACAAAAAAGGATGTTATGCTGTAGCCTGTTGCAGTGGTCAAGCAATACACACAGTTACACAAGACCTGTCTGACAGTGACGCTCAGGACTACACGTTCTCAGGTGAAGTGGATTCACAAACTACAAGGCCATAGATGGAAAAAGTTCATCTGAATGGGGACGCCATTCATTTCAATAATGACATGGGAGCAGATGTCACATCCATACCAGAAATTGTCTTCAAACCAGAGCTGGGAAGACCGCTTAAAAGGCTGTTTGGACCAGGTCACAATCTACTGAACGTAAAAGACTGCTTCTAGAGCAGAATGATGCCAAAAGGGCACTCTGCAGATAAACGTTATTGGGCCTATCAACAATAGAGGCTACAGGACTGGTACACAGGGTAGATGAAGTGACAGTGACACAGACTGAGACTTTATGGCAGCATATCCAGCATTATTCCAAGGGCTTGGTAAGCTGAAAGAGCCATACCACATAGAGCTGGAACAGGGGGCTACACCGTATGCCCTCTCAACACCTAGACGGGTTCCTCTACCTCTAAGAGAGAAAGTATGTGAGGAACTGGATAGAATTCTGTCTAACAGAATAGCCAGAGGAACACAGACTGAGACCAGATGTTGTACCCTACTGGAAGGTTAGAACGGAGCTGTATCTTGTAAGAGACCGTCTCATGAAAGGGGAGAGAATCGTTATACCTCAGGTACTCAGAGGGGAGATAATGAATAAACTCCATGAAGGTCATCAAGGGATCTCCAAATGCCGTGCCAGAGCCCAGGAATCAGTATGGCGGCCACATATCTCTACCCAGGTCAGAGAGACAGTAGACAAATGTGAAATATGTCAGAAACACAAAACACAGTACAGAGAGCCATTGATCCAGACCATAGTCCTGGACTGGCCACGGCAAACGGTGGAGATAGACTTGTTTGAGTGGTCAAAAAAGACATACCTGCTTATTGTGGACTATTTTCGAGGTACACTGAGGTAGCAGAGCTCATGGTCACATCAACAACGGGCCGCAGTTCTTGTCAGAGACATTCAGAATATTCGCACAAGAGAGCAGCTTCACACACATCATGAGCAGTCCTTGTTACCCACAGGCAGATATCAAGGCTGAAATTACTGTTCAGACTGTCAAGAGTCTATGGAAAAAAGACACTGACCAAATCAGAGCACTACAGGCATACAGAGCCACACCATTGGAGCATGGGCTCTCAAAAAGAAACCTGCACATATAGGTATCCCAGCCTCCAAGTGGGCTGGATCCTAAATTACCAGAGTTGTAGGATTTTTGCAGGAAGGATGAGGAAGGGAGGCTTAAGCAAGCTGCACACTACAACCTCCACCACTGTTCCAGAGCACTCTCAGAACTCACCTCTGGACAGAAAGTGTGGATCACCACAGAGGAAGCTCCAGGGCTGTATTAAGAACTGCCAACATGCCAAGGTCATACTTGGTAGAGACTGACAAGGACATTCTAAAGAGAAACAGAGTCCACCTTTGAGCCACAGGGAATCCTCCTGAACAACCACCAGTCACTAGATCAAGCAGAGTTTCTAGGGCTCTTGAGAGACTTGATTTATAAGGAAAAGTGAATGTAACCTGAGTTCATATAGGAAAAAAATTAAAAGGACTTGACAAAGTGATATAAAACTGTTCCTGAGGAATGGCTTATTTTGAAAAGTCTGTTGCTGAGCCAAAAAGAGGAGGTGTAGCAGTAGAGACTACAGTACCCATAATGCAATGTAAGGACTTCCGGGTAACTGTAAATTATCGTTGTTCACTTAACACCATGGCATCCTGTCTCCTTCATTATACAAAGATATGCTTTGAACAGACTCAAACAGGACAACATCTGGATTTTTGCAGCGATGGATCAATGTCAGGATCAGTGTAAACATGTAGGTTGTCGGCTAAAAACATGCGGTATACGTAGATTGTGTAATTTAACAGTAGGTAAGAAACTGATGAGCTGAACTTAGGAACTCAAAAGTGTATGCATAAGGCCCAAGAGAACTATTTTTGTTAATAGCTTATTCATTTTTTATAAAGGTTTCTATCCAGAATTAACACAAATTTTAATCGAATTTCAAGAAAATCTGCAAAAGAAAATTTACTTATCGCCATTATGTGGATATTTGGCATAACAGCCAAATATCGTTGAGATAAACAGCTTGTCCCACAATTTTCCACTTAGGGGCCATTAAACTATTGCAGATGAAAAGTGTGCAACAAGATGTTACAATTAAAAAAATGCCAGTCAAACCATAAACTATGAACTATGGCATTTATGTATGTATTTTTGTTTCATGTATTAATTTGAGGAGCTCACAGAGCACACAGATCTTTTTTTTTTCCCTTCTGCCACTATTTTGGCTCAAAACCTTTTTGATGATATTTTTTTTGTGATATTTTGGGAATTTTTCTTTGAATTTTCTGCATTTCCACTTGGGTTTTCTATGCACAAATTAAAAATGCGAACAAAAATAGGTTGATGGAAAACCAACCAACTTAATTTTCATCTGAACCTCCTCCCATTAAATACACATCTATCTATCTATCTATCTATCTATCTATCTATCTATCTATCTATCTATCTATCTATCTATCTATCTATCTATCTGTAGGGTTAGGGTTAGGGTTAGGTTATCTATCTATTAGGAATTTAAGTGAATACAAATACATTATTAGGATATGAAGAGATTGTAGTGGTGTATAGACTAGAGTACCCATCGGTTTATTTGTTTTTGGCAGTGTTTTCCACATAGACATTTGTACCCCTTCACTTATGTCTGATTAAATTCAGGGCTAAAAAACAAAACACAGCTTAAGGATGTCATCTTGAGTAAAACCTGGAGTTTAACAAGGTCTAACGTCCAATGATTACTTCATATGAATCCAAACTAACTCTCTAGACTTATTGTTAATTTAATTGCAGCCACATTATTTCACTCCTGAGAGGATAAACAAGGACACAATTATTCTCTAAATAAACAAGTTGAAGTGATGTATAGAATAAAAGAGTGTGTGGCTGATCCTTTTGGAAGAGAAAAGCATTGTGGCATTTTGTTTATGAGGCTTTAAAACCAAGCAGCATCTCACACCACCAAACAAAGCCTCTCACCAGGAGAATCTCATTATGACTCGTAATGACAAATTCACCCTTTGCAATTATTTGCTGCCATTTCAAAGCTCTATCTTGTGGAGAGAGGATTCAGTTTGTGCATGGTTGGCCATAAACCTGGTGAGGTAGTGCATGAGGCTGGACAGTGATATACTCTCTAACTGCAACATTACTGATGAAATGCAATAGTGTACATGGGACATAAGTGCTGTCCTTGTTTTGGCTGAATAGAAATCACCTTCTAACTTACATAAAAGAAGTTTTTCAGCTACTTGAATATGAATTATAGCACTAAAAGTTTTCTTACAACAAAAATCTCAACAATAGCCATGGAACATGGTAATTGCTAATGCAGAATATGGTAATCAAATGTGCCTGCAAATTACCTCAAACTCATCAACAAGAGTTTTTAATGAAATAACATCCTTAAATGAACACTGGGAGAGAGTGAAAAGTGAGCAATGGCTTTTCAGGGTAGTTTGAATTTTTAATTGCCTGTCGGGAGAATATTAGATAAAGCTTGATTAGAAATAAATTGAAAATCTCTGCTGAATGCATCTACTGATAGACGCACTAAAGGAGACAGGCTATGAAGGCAAGGCATCTATAAAAAGACCTTTGAAGACTTTTGATTGATTGATTTCTATCTATTAGTGTTTTTTCCCTTAATATCTTAATAACCATCTCTCACACATACAAAATTACAGTATATTTGCTTTACATTACATCTTTTTATTTAACTGATGCAAACTGAGGATTTTACTGGACACTGATATAAGTCCCACTGGTCGGCTGCTCTCCTTCTGTACATATGTCTACCTCATGCAGGTTTCCGACCTTTGACTTTTCATTCTGATTTATCCTGCATGTCTGCAGTCATCATTGCTTCCTGGGCACTGGTACAGTAATACCCAATTAAACCTAAAGGTCTACAGGATGAATCAGACTGGGAAAAAATATTTGAACTCTAGTTATGTAATTTCCACCTCTGCCTCACATGAATTCATGGCTTTTTATTTAATAGCCAATATCAATTCTTCAAATGACTTATTAATTTCTTTAACCTCTGATAAAAAGCAGTGAGCCACACCACATTTCTCACTATTAACTCTACGAGGAGTTACAGTAACATAATCTGTATGTCATTGGTATAGGTATTTGATTTTGCTACTCATTATGGAACCTTTTTTTCTCATGTTATAAACTTAAAGACCCCCTCCAGTGAAAATCAAGTTTTTAACCTTGTTAACATGTCCATGTGGTGTTTTTCTAATGTTACAAGACATATCAGGAGCAACATAAGCACCATGGCTGAGCATTTCTACTTTGAAACTGCAGTGTACCAGGGACAGACTCAAAACAATGATTCAGTCAGGCAGGATTTCATATGTCACAAATCTAAGGAACCAATCATTTATAATTAAAGATAATTATGTGCAGAGTCTACTTCCTCTGGTTTTCCCCGACAGCTGATTCTGATCTGCATGGAAGAGTAGTAACCCATCGAGTTGAAAAGCCAGGTCTGCCATATTGCAGTTTAGTCAAGTTTCTGTCAGGAGAAAAAACTCAACAGTTCCTCATCTCCTGATGAATGCCCAGTCAGATCAGATCCATTTTGTTATCCAGTGAGCAAACGTTGACCAGAAAGAGCAATAGAATAGCTGGACTGGTCCCATTTGCTTTAAGCATGGCTGACAGACCGGCCTGCGTACCCCTATTCTGCTTCCGTGCATAACACTTCACCTCACTGCTTCCCGGCAGATTACAACCACTGTTGACCAACATTTATTGTTCAACATTGATAGCTCCAATTCCAACATGATCCGCTCAGTTTCAGTCGCCATTGTTTGAAGTACATGAAGAAACCAGAAGAAATTCAACACAGTGGCATAGAAACCCCACCACCGACTAGCGTTTTGGTGGTGTAATTGTAGAATTGTAGTAATGTGGTGTAATTATAGAATTACACGCAGACACACCAACACACAAGTATAAATGCTCACAACAAAGTAGGTCACTTGTGTTGGCTACGGTGTAGGCTTTGCATAGATTCAACACAGAAGTATAAATCAGGCATAACTGGGAACCAGAGAAGCTGCTGCACTGCAACGTGCTTCCATGAATTTATTTGCATATTCGTAGAATCTGGAATTTTTAATGAAAAAACCATATCAGACATACATTATTGTTCCAAGCTGAGTATTTATATATGCCTTAATACATGTCTGGTTGTTGTGACATTTTAGTAGATAATATAGTTGGCAGTTTAGTTTGCGGCAAATATTAATTTATGAGGAAAATATTGCAAGTTTACAGACAGTGACTTTTAAATAGCTTATCTTGCAGAAAGACTATACCAGTGTTTTTGAAGGCTTTAGAAGAACAAATCACAAATTATTTACATTACTGCTGACTACAATAACTTTGTAGTAAACCTTGTAGAAGCCATTGATTTCCACTCATTCAAATAAGTCTTGTTTTATTTTTGTCAACATTATTTTATTGTGTGTTAATGCAGCTAAGAGAGTACAGAGTGATTTAAAACCAATGCATTCATTTATGGAGCTTTCATGTTCTGCTGGGAAGCGTCAACACCCCAGATGTCGAAGGTCAATGGCCGGAAAATTAAACTTAAAGTCACACCACAAGTAAACATGGAGGTTATAAAAATTGATGATGTGAATTTGCTAAATTATTGCAGTAAAAGAGAATAGATTTTTGCTGACTGTTGTCATAGTGTTATAACAGGTTATTGTAGAAAAACGGCTTTACAATAGTAAAGTATCATATGTGTGTAAATGTAAACAATTGTGTGTAAATGAAAAATTATGTTTTCTCACAAATGTTATTCTTACTTCAAAAGTTGCTAACTGTCCCAAAGTGAATAGCAGTATAATACATTTTAATATCAGCCTTTCACAGCTAAATAGAAATGAAATATAACTAACACACACTGTCTTGTTCAATACTGGTACACTTATTTTGGTCTACATGACATTCATTAGGTATTGTACAGTATACATCCATGTAAATGCTGGGTAAATTATCCAATCATGGGACCACAAAAATTTGGTTAATTTGTGCATGAAACACCATAATTATACATACACACATTGTCATCCAGGTAATTAGGCAAAGAGAACACTTACACTGTAAAACATGAACACTATCAAAAGGTCATAATTTGGTGAAATGAGAATGACATGAGGGCAAATGTATGGATGTTCATGCCCTCGACAATATCCGTATACAGTAACAAACCCTACTATCCAAAGGTCAAAGAATTAAAGAAATAATTCAGAAAAAAAGGTCAATGAGAACAAAGGACCACTAGTCCTACAGTAATTTATTTATTTCATGTGTACAATTTGAAATGGGAAATCATAATTTCTACTCAATCAAATAAAGATTAAAAAGTTAAGTCATCGGACAAGATTTTAAATTCCCATCTGCGGTGATAGTTGAGTCTTAATGGATTCATAAGGGCGTATAGATCATGAAAAACCCTCAATGTTAACAAAAATATTGCTCTAAAGACGATTGCTCAAATTCCTCTCTGAGTAATCTCTTTAATGATTATTTTCAATAAAAGACCAGCAGTGAGGAAGACCATCTATATGAAATAACTGCTTCCAGATAACAGAGGCCATCACAGTGACAGGCGGGTCAAGAGGTCAGCAGACTGCAGAGCATGTGCAGTGGGCTGTGTGAAATAAAGGACACAGGGGACAGTGAGCTCGGCTCATCTGACCAGCCTCAAAATATAGGCTGCTCTTTACTCACAGCACAGAAAACAGTATAAACAAACCTGAGAAGAAAATATGTACACAGTGTATTTCACTGGATACAACATGGCACTGACATTGCTCTTGGTTAGAGGTTTGAAGCATTAAAGATATGAATTACGTATATTATTGTTGTTGTGGTGTTCTATATTATGTGTTGTATTGACCATTATTAGGGTATTGTGTTTGCAAAGATGTAGTTTTAAGGATTATCTTTCAGAAATATTAAGTTAGTCGTGGTTTTGTTTCTTTCAAAATGAGTGAGTTTAAACAGTGAAAAAGGAGGCACTAGTTTTTCTGAGCCATCTAAAGCAACTCTACTGAGAGAAGGCAAGTGTTTCATTTATTTGAATCACTATAGGTACATTGTTTATTGCTTGTTTTCTATCTATATTGAATTCTGCCTGAATCTAGGCAGCCAGCAAAAAGCTACAAAAAAAATTTAAACTGCTTATTCAATCCTGAGCATCACAGCAGTTTCATGACCAAAAATCGTACTGAGTATGTGTATGTGTGGAGAGGAGGGAGAAAAAAAAGATGTATTGTTGAAATGTGTCCGTGTTGTTTCATATATCATTGATTAGACAAAATAAAAAAGCCATAACATTGGGTCAGGAGAACACGGGGCATGGGTGCTGACATTCTATCACAGCAGACACATATTGACTGGTGCTCTGAAAGTAGTCACTCACTCATCAGTGTGAGGCAGGCTGATTGAGTTGCCAGCAGCCACTAAATGAGGCCTCCATCCAGTGTGGGTCGAAATGAACTGCAATCTTTTTAGACACCTTGTTGCAGCCAAGAGACCAAGTGAGCATGTGTGTGTATGTGTGTGTGTGTGTGTGTGCATTTGTGTATGTGTGTGTGCGTGTGTGCGTGTGTGTGTGTGTGTGTGTGTGTGTGTGTGTGTGTGTGTGAGAGAGAGAGGTTTAAAACCCAGGAGGATTTCAAATAAGTTTACTGGAAAAAAAAGAGAAGGAGAGAAGAAAGCCATGAAAACAAAGCAACCAGAGATGCTCTTATTTCAATGCTATTGTGCTCTCTTTGAAATCTTATAGATTAAGCCTGAACTATGTCATTCTCTCATCAAAACATTTTACCACACTGAAGAATAACATAACCGGTCAGTAGAAAAGGGCCATCCCAGCACACTTTTTGCATTTTCTCTCTAGCATCTGTACCCTCCGTCTCAACTTGGACTCTCTTGGTATTGCCAAGACAGAAAGCATGCAGTTAATTATGGCTAATGAAAGCTTGTTTGAACAGAAGAGGAGGGGTGTGCATTAAGGGAGAGAGAGTCAAGCGGCTTGAACCAGAGGGTTCCACACACAATTTGTTTGAACCTGGGTCCTCCTCACTCTCTGCATGCTAATTTACCTTGGGGCTGCACCGCCTGTTTTTAAATATCGTTAATTGACTTAAGAGCTCATCAACGTGCTTCGTCTTCATTAGGTTAATGAAAAGGCCCAGTGTTTATTTTTCGTAACAGATTGTGGCAATGACATAATCTAATCGGTTACTTCCACTTCCTGAAGGATTGAGTCCTTCTCATGTGAGCTGTTGGTGCCATTCAGATGTTCTATGTTTGTGGGTGTCTGTCTCTGACAAAGCAGAGACGGGGGAGGAATTAGAATAAACACATTTAGCCCTTGGCATGAATCTATGTTGCCCTTCTCTAATCGACAGTGTGAACTAACAAGAACGTAATGGTAGTTTTGATGTGTGGGTTGTCGGGGAGGCTGGGTGAAAAAGAGGGGACAGCCTCTGAAAATGGGAGGGTTGCAGATTTGTCTCCGTAATCCTAATGGGTTGAAATAAATCAGCCATAGTGGAATGTCCATGACCCATGTCATCAACCTAAGGGGCCTTGTAAGATTCTGAACAGAAAAAGGAAAATATTCCCTGCACTTCTAGGGGTGATACGCACTCTAGGACTGTAGGCTGCAATGAAATGAGAATGTGACTGGTATAAAAATTCATTTTGATATTGTAGGCGACTAATTTCAATATGTGTCAGTTGCTTGTGCAATATGTCTTAAAGTGTTGCTTAAACAAACAAGATACAACATTGATTACTGAGCTTTAGAGGTGATTGTAGGCAGATTTTGTTACCTTTGAGCCAGGCTAGCAGTTTCTGAGCGTGTCCTCCCAAGAAAAACAAACCCGATACATTGGAGTGACAGGTGCCATCTAGCGGCCGTTGTAATTATGACCCAGAGCAGTGGCGCAGTTAAGATGAAGTATATATACATCAAAAAATTTCCACATTCAGAAGAGGAGGGTTTGATGGGGGAATAAACCCAACAGTGGACTTTGTAATGATTTTGGAAAGCACAGACAGATGATGTTGTCCTGCTGATTACTGACAATAGGATCACTGGCAATCTGATTAGAAAGTGTATATTGTCCTGGAGTGCATAGTCAAACATTCGTCGTTTAATTTGGAGGACTTGTTGCAGTTTCCAGTCTTTGGGCTATGCTAAGCTAACCAGCTGCTGGCTGTAACTTTACACTTACCGTACAGACATGACAATTTTATCAATCTTCTCATTAGACTCTTAGCATGAAAGTGAATGACGCTATTTCCAAGAATGCTGTACTGTTTCTTCAAGGTTATTTTACGATTAGGTCGCTAAATACACCTGGTTAAGGTTTAGCAAAAGATCATGGCTATTGTTAATAAACATGCTAACATGAATTGCAGGTCTGTGACAAGATGCAAACGCTGGTCACCAGGAATGAAATCAGAGCTCCTTCGCTACTTAGAAGAACTGCCACTTCCTGAGTTGGTGCTGAAAGTTAGCATTGGAAGGATTGTAATTCATAAGGTGTAGAATCAACCAATATGGATGTAATTCCAAAGGATACTAGGCTGATAAATTTGCAACATCAACTCCCGTCAGCATCAAAGTTAACATGGGAGAAAAAAACATTAGTGACACAAGTACCTCATTAAAAATGTTATTGGCATGCATCTTATTTTTTTGCTTTTCTATTTGTAATGACAGAAGATCTCAAGATGTAAATACAATTCTGTAATTTAACCTTCCTTCAGGCATCTCTGAGATACACATTGTGTCAGTAGCCCTTACACGGTGAACTCCGGCTGAAGCAAACATACAAAGCCAGGAGGAGCACACATTAAGTGAGTAAGTCTGTCTGAGCTGCTGTAACACTTAGGCAAAGCGCGCTGATCTTCCTCCTGAGGACAGTAACATTTGAGGCCATCTCTAGTGGTGTGGCCCATAAAGAGTGACATGGTGGTAAAATAAATCACAACGCCACCCCCCCCCTCGACCTCAGACCCCCACCATCCACCCTCCCTCACTCCTTACTGTCTGGGCCATGTGGCCATCAGAGGGCTGCAAAAGCTCATCAGTGAGAACTTGAGAATCCTCCCAGGAGCTGTTCTGGGGTCAGCTCGGCCTCTCCACGCCATAAACAGCTCCCATCGCAGTCACGTTCATCACTAACTGTTTCCCCCCACACTTTTGCTCACTGTCCATCCTTCCACTCCCCATCCATAGCACCCAATAGCAGACGTTTCCAATAAATCATTTGACCCCTCCTCTTGCCTCTTGTCTAGAAGCCCCTGTCTGTCCCCGACTTGGCCCGAGATGATGTGTTCTGCTGAAGTCACTTAAATAAAAAGATCGCAGTGGGAGACATAATGTGTTAAAGTAATAAGATGGTCTCGGGCAGGTCACGGCCCCTTTCCCTGCTCCAGTGCTCCTGTGGAGGCTCTTTGAGTTAATGGGCTGTGGTCAGTGCACTGGTGAGCCATAAAGGCTGCCCTCCGAAACTACAGCCCTATTCAGAACAGGGGATCCTCCAAAAGCCACTAACTGGCCCATCTAGATAACAGCACACCCAGCACTATTTCCACAGTGCATCTGACACTCCCAGGACCTGTAAATCTCTTGTATTTATCATCTCCTCTTGTACCTCTCCCCCCTGACTGCTATCCTTACACAACTGTCCTTCAGTGTCAGCTGTTAGCTGGATTTCACAGTTTGTCTGGTGAAATACAGGGACATGATTTTCTTTCCCAGCACTTTTCCAACTTGTCTAAATGTGCTTGCTCTGAAATTATCGGGATGCAAGCCATGCATAATACCCTTTTCCATTTAAATCTTACAACACTGAATAAAGTAACTGTGCTTACTAATTAATTAAATTGGAAGTATTAAGATTGGAAAGCTATAACAAATTATCCCATTGCATTTCAGCAGCAGGTTATTTTTGTGATGGCTAGTGTGACTTCACTCGAGTGTGCAGACTCGCTGAACGGAGGGAGTGACCGTTAATGAATGTAGCTTAGGGGATTAATAAGAAGAAGCAGGGGACGTGTCATGGAGAAGTGTTCTGGCATCATGACGACGACACTGCAGCCCCCATCCTCGTCTCCACTTACAGTGATTACATGTGAACCCCTGTCATGTGCTATAAGTGGTTTTATGAAATTGTATTAAATGCCATTGTTTATGCCTCACTTTTCACTTCCTCATTGGTCTTCCACTGTTTTTTTGTTGCCTGCCCTTAGCACGCTTCATTTGAGTCTCACTCCAGATTTCATCATCAAGGCGTTAGCATGTTAAGTCAAATTAACCAATTATTCCTCTTGCCAGATTTGTGGAACCTTGCATTTTTTAGCCTACTGAATAATTTTGCTTGTGAGTGATTTATTTGTGTGGTTCTCATAGAGCTCTATCAGTAACAACAGCAGAGAAAAAGAAGCTTTAGTAACATAGCAGTTGCTGAAGCAGGTGGATTTACCACAGCAAAAACATGTACTAATAAAGTTTCTGTTCATTTAAAGGTGCAGTATGTAGTATTTAGTGGCATCTAATATTAATAATATATTGATAAGTATGTTTTAATTAGTGTATAATGTGTATAGTGTATAATATTTCCCATGAAGATAAGAATTGTTGTGTTTTCACTACCTTAGAATGAGCCCTTTATATCTACACAGGGAGTGGCTCCTCTTCCACGGAGCCCGCAATGTTTCTACAGTAGCCTAGAATGGACAAACCAAACACTGGCTCTAGGGAGGGTGTTATGCATTTTTCGCGAGGTTCTCCTACACGCTTGAAAGGGAAGGGGAGGGGGAGGCATTTTCAGTTGGTTGCAATCTGCAACCTCACTGCTAGATGCCACTAACTCCAACACACTGGTCCTTTAAGCCTGCAGAACAATCCAATTGTTGGCTCATTGGTGACAAGCATTAGAGCAGAGGGAAAATGAGGACCCACACCAATATTTGTTAAGCCACAGCGAGTGGTGGGCTGATAAAGTTAAGTCAAATGCATCTAGGACCCAAATCAAACAAACAGTTCTGAGCAATTACTGTTTAATTTTAGAAATCAGAAAATGTTTGATCAGAATGCACTTTATAAATCAAATACCTACATTTTGAAAAAATGAATAATTGATATTTATTGAATTCAATTATTTTGTATCAGCTATGGACTGATGTCTCTCAAACCTTCACTTTTCAACTGCAAATGCGCCTTTTCTTTTATATTCAGCTGTGTTTACATGTTTCTTAAACAATTTTCTGTCACTATCTTCCCCTCTCTGTGTAACATATAGACACATACAAACAGAGAGAGAGCAGCACACTAGACCGACGGACTGCCTCCCCCCAGCATGGCTATAATAACCTCCTGGTGTTGGAGCAGACTCTCTGAGAGATATCCTTGAGCCTCACCTCCATCTCTCTAACAGGTCACGCCGAGATCCAGGAGATAGTGAGCTATAGTTAAGGTCCAGATCTGCTATCTAGACTTGAATGATGGAGGAAACCATGTGGCGACATGTTTATTGTCACCCAGATGGTCCACAATGCAGTGGCTTGGCGAGCCACATCCGTCCCTAATATAATTCATGGGGTGGCACCATTGTGGGGTGACTGATAAGGCCTTCACTTTGCCCTGCACTGGTCACTTGTCTCAAGGAGACTCCAAAGAAACTTCAGTCTGTACAAATGGTGGCCAAAATATCTAATCCCACCAAGGGTTGCACTTTACTGCTAAAACTTGTAGCGAGGTTACGGTGCTGAGAAAGGCCATTTATAACAGGAGAATTCTCGCTACCATTTGGCTCTTTGGAAGAATTCTTATTTAGAGGAAGAAAAAAAGCAATTTCTTGTGAGAAAACAGGACAGGGAATCTAGAGTAAATGAGAGGGACTAGAATAACTCAGTGCAAGCCCACCCAAAGTGGGACTCCTGGGCAGTTGTGGCTGTCCACACAAAATTAGGTCTCCGGAGACTTTCGCTTTGGCATGTCAAAACATTTTGGTACCTTCAACTTAAAGGATTTCACTCCACAGTAAAAAGCTGAGAAAATGTTATTCTTACAAATTATAAAATTGTGGTGTGTTTGGTGACATTTTGATAGCAAAGGACACCATCAACACAGACATTTTAGCTGGGAAGGTTAAATGGAACCAAATGCACTATTGTCTCAGAAAAGAGCAATGTGGTCACTGATGAGTAAGATCAGAGGAGATCAGCTTGGTTCTGTGTTGACTCCTCAAATCTGTTTCCCATCAAACCACTGTGGTTCAGATTCTTCAGAGAAATTTTCTCTGACAAGGAAAATGTGTATAACTGCGTTCAGATATTTAGAAATCTGTTCACCATTATCATAGCCTGTTATCACTCTGGGACTTGACTCACAAATGTGTTATTTCACATCGTTAACACTCACAGACCTACCTGTTCATCAGTTTGTAGTTTTATAGCACATAAATTTTAACACAATCAATATGTTACAAACTGTAGAATTTACACCAATTACTGCTTTCTTCTGCACATAAAAGACAGCGAATATAAAACTCTATAATATAATCATTTATTTGGATTTTTTGTCAAAACTTTACTGAAAATTACAGTTTCTCAAAAGTCTGTTAAGATATTGTATGAAACTGAAGTAAACAAAAATTTCTCAAAACTTAAATACAAAAGTTGACTTTTGAAAAAAGATGTCAACATCAAAAGCTTGTTTCCCTCAATCATCCAATAATTATGTGATTATTAGTGATTATGAAAAGGTTCAACTGTATATATCCTCCAGGTATACAGCAGATTCCAGTGCACATATCTTACACTATAGATGCTCATGTATGGCCTGGGTATAGATAGCATGCCTGGATATCTGTCTGCAACAGATATTGTGTGTCTGTCTCCATGAAGCCTTTCACAGCCATCTTCCAGATACCTAATAAATATTAATATTCTCCTTGTGTTTCTTTATCACCTTTTCGCCTTTCAGCATCACCTTTTGATTGTTTCTGAGCTATCGCTGCGTTAACAAAATACACAAATACAACAACAAAACACACTGAGCAGGAAAACAGAAACACCAGTGTGATGCAATACAATGCAATACAGTATTCCTGCAATGAATACTTCCTTACCTTTATTACTTGTTTATTGACTGCACTCCATGGTACAGTCTGAGGCTTTAGTGATGTAATTTTGTTTAACCGCCTCATATTTAAATGATGTTTTTAATACTTTCCTACTACATTTACATATGTGGAGGAGTAAAAGAGTGCAACCAGTTGTTGAAGGTCAACATAGGTCAACAGTGCATGTCCAAAAATTGCACTTCCATAGATTGTGAAAATTGCATTCAAACATATTGAGTTTGGTGTGAAACATTTTTGGCATTAATGCTGGTGTTCACTTTTTGCTCTCACCTACTGTTTTCCTGGTACATATAACTGTAATGTTGCCTTTTGTTTAGCTGAACAAACAGGAGAGTTCACTTTGGCTGTCTGCTCTGGTTTCTATGTGAAGAATTTAGCTACTTGTGTTTGAACTTGTAGTTTTCTGTAGATAGTAATTTAAATTACTATTATGCTAATTATACAGCATATCATATTAAGTGCAAAAAGTGTGTCATAAACAAACTGACAGGCAAAATATTTTATGAAAGATCATTGTTACAAAACATTAAAAATCACAATATATGTCGAGTGAATTTTCAGAGGACCTGCTACAATGCATGGTCTAGACCATGTAGCATGCAGCATAAGCGTAAATAAAAGGAGAGTTAAAGCAATACAAATGCATTTATATAGACAAAAGCTGTGTTCATGCACTAAAAATTCAAAAGGCATTCATAACTGGACTTCCAGCCTACATCAGCAGCCAGAGATTATTTTTCAGCAAGACCAATAGTTGGAGTTCTGCCTATCGAAGCAGCATCTTTATTCGGATGGAAAATGAATCCTCAAGGAACATGGCCAGGCGCTTTATTGTGTATGCAGTGTGTGGCCAGGTTCAAATTGGCAATCAATTATCCAATTAAGACTGACAGAAATGCACATCAGGAATTCCAGCCCATCAGTCCAAGCTTCTGATTGGAACACGATTAGAGGGACTTAATTAAACCCTAGGTGCTGGGTGTTTAAACATCATTTGTGCGGCGTCGGAGGGCTTGGAAAATATAAATCTGGACTCTGGATTCTCCACACCTATCCCAGTTACAGCCCAAGCAAGACAGAAAATCCTGTAAAAATGTCCCTTTGACTCCATCCTTTATGTGACCATGTTGATTATTCAACGAGGTGCAAGGAGCATGGAATTGTAACATTAAAACACATGCCCTTGGGGAGATCAGAAGAAAGAGATAAATATTTGTGAAAATTGCACAGTACAATGCAATAACAATAGCGACCATGATATTGTGCCACATTAGTCTTAAAACCATTCCCACAGTTTAGCAGGTTCTGAATAATTCAAGGACACACCATACCATGGAGAGCACTATAAGTGTGATGTGTGAAATGAAATGCAGCTTGCTTCTGAGATTCTTAGTGGTGTTTTCTTACTTGGCCAACCTCTCCTTCTCCTGTGTGGTTGTTTAGTGCCTGTATTGATTTCTGAGCTGTTTCTTCCTCCTGTGTCAGACAGTGTGAAATGGAAGGCACTGCATTTTAATATTGGGTTGTGAATTAATCATTTTTCCTGATAGCCAAGCTCAGCTCTGTCCCTGTAGGAGAACACCTTATCACAGCAAATAGGATTCAAAGGGAGAGGAGCAGTATAATCCACAGCTAATTGGATGAAATGGCTGTGCTCTCTCCCTCCTTCCAGGGGCTAGCGTCCATGGAGCCCCCTCCACAGGGATCTTGCAGCCACCGAAGAGGTTATTACAGTTTGTCCTAAGGGAGCATTAATACCTTAGCCCTTGTTCAGACATGCAAATAATCTAATTCAAGGTCTAGCTAATTAACAACTTAGCTTCAGTAAAGATAAAGAGGCTCAATAATAAGCCACAGCTTTTTGTAGGAGGGCAATGTACCACCTACCTCAGATACACCAATGTCACAAAAACACAGTGGCTGCACTAGAAATTAGGAAACAACCTTGTATTGTAATGGAAAAGAGGCTTTAAGCGAAATGGAGAACAATTAATACAAAAGGCTGGTGTGGAACTGGTCACTTAAGGGACTGTATGGAAATTATTAAGGAAGGGTAGTCTCAATTTTTTGGGAGAATGGGGAAGAGTCTTTAGTGATTGAACGCTATGTCTCCAGAGATCACGTCATTTGTCACTATCCTTTAGCAGCTTCCACCTTCACTTTATTCTGCATCTTAACAGAAAGCAGACCTACACTAAAGAACAATGATGAAAAAAAAATGGCTGGAAAATTTGATAAACATGAAGCAACATTTTATTATATTTGCGAAAATTTGGTAACTGCTACTTCCACTTCTATTGAGCGATTTGGTGGCTATGTGAAAATTATTATTCCATTAGCATATTATAGTTTTAATTGGAGTACAAAATCTTGATTTTTTGTGCACTTTTAGTTATTAATAGAAAAAATGAATTGAACCAATCAATGGTGTTAAATTACTTTGAGATATTGTAGGGAGGGTGTTGTAATTTTTCTCCTCCAAAGACAATATTAATAATGCTTTTTTGTTGTTGTTGTTTTTTTGTTTTTTTAAGTGAAACATTATGTTCAGCCCCTCTCCACACCCTAATAATTTTTGTACAGTCCTTAACAATAAATTGTGAAGTACAGTAAGGCTGAAATGTTGATTTTGTCTTACGAAATTGAAACGAAAATTGTATTTTCTTTTATAATAACAAATGCAATTTCATATTTAGATAGGTTTATTACAGCAAATACATTTTTGGTTGTTTATAGAATAAATGTTTAAATAGTTTAGTAGTCCTGGCTATTGACCCCTGGGATTCATGTGCTACAATATGTAAAGTGATATGCATGTGATGTTTTCGGTGAGCAATCAGATGGATATGTCAACATTTTTTTGACACTTAGCATGCTTAAGTCTAATAAGAGTTTCTCCTTGAGTGCTCATGCAGCATACTATGGGCACTTATTTGAATAGCCTCTGTAGGCTGTTGTCTCATAATAAGCAGCAGAAAATGGAACATGTTTTAAGGCATCTCTGGCTTTTCCAGGGTAAAATGTTAATCCAGCTTTAGCAAGGTTACATGGTCAAGGTTGCCAAATTACCGACAAGCACTAATCACCCCTGCCTTGGAGCGAGTCTGGCTCAGAAGCAAACACTGTGGAACATTGCTCCCAGCCCCCGCTGAAATGCCTCACCACTCTCACAACCACTCTCCCTGCCTTTTCCTGTGTATGGAATTGTGATTTACAACATCAATTTACATCTGCCAATACCAAATAACTTTCCCTTAAATACATGAAATTTCTGCTCCAAAGGGTCTGTGTTCTCATTTGAGCTTATTTAAAACATATACTGTAAATATATCAGACCTAAACAAACATGAAGATCACTGACCTTTAGAAATTACAACATTACCATCAACAGGAGATCAGCATCAATTAACAGTGATATATTTCAGACTTGAAAATATGCACATATCTGTTTCTTTGTTTAGATTTTTTGAAAATTGATCATGAAAAAAAAATCACTAAATGTATTCACCCAGAATAAAAAGATTGGCATTTCAGAAAGAAAAACAATATATATTCAAACTGAATACTGCTTTCTTTGAAAGTTCAGTCTGGGAAGTATCAAAATAATAACTGTACATATGAATATATGCATGTTTTCATACGCTGTACATTTTGTACAGTATGTGTGTGTGTGCATGTTTGTATGTATGGATGTGCAACTTTAAGTTCTTTTCATCTGTGGGATAACCATAAGGAAGATATTACTGCATAATGACCATTTAGGTTCACCCTCAAGCAATGTTCCTAACAACTGATGAGGTTCGTAATTTGTTCACACACTGAAACTGCTCATTGTTAAGGAATAGGTCTGGTGATATGCCGTATTTTTCTTATTGTCAACTAATCCCATGAAAAGACTAAACCTAATAATGGATCATTCCTACTAGTACTGCCAACCTGATAAAGTTTATTCTTCTCCTAAAACTATTAAAAGCACATCAATGAACTACACCATTGTACCAGGTGATTATTACACTGGGTGATTGCATGTTCCTTCATTACAATGAACATGAGCACCAACAATCCTCCAGATTAAACAAAAAATGTCCTTGGCTCATGCAACCCAGAATTACACATGGAAGCGTTTTCTGATCTGAAACCGCTTTCAGCAGTTATCAGCAAGACAACATCATTTGTCTGTGACTCACAAATCTGTTACAAATCACAGTTGAAAAATAAACAGGTTTTATGATGTGACAGTGCTATGTTGAGGTTTGGTCAGGATTAGGTGCAGAAACAGCTCGGTTAGGTTTCAAGAAAGATCATAGTTTGAGATAAAATCTGTACTTTGTTAAGGTTAGGGATACGTTGTGGTTTGAGTTTAAATTACTACAAATTTAAAAACCATCCATCACTGTTGGAATATGGGAAATAAACAGCGATCTCCAGTGTTCAAGTCCAATGTTTGGTTGATCCATCCATGACCTCCCTATGTGAACTTTGTTACTATATCATAAAGTCACCTGATATCCTCCTTTGCCCCAGTCATAATTACCCCGACCAATGGAGGGCTTCTGTCATTTGAAGTAAATATATATGGTTTTAGGGCACTTTAGGACAGCCTGTGGGCAAAAATGTGTATTCATCCACAAATGAATAACAAATGCACTATTTACTCCTGTTGGAGTAACATTTGCTAAAAAAAACCCACATCAAATGGCTTAGGAAATTACTAAGGTTCCAAAAATATGCAACTATATATTTGTGACTGAATTTTTAAGATTTACATCTTCAGTAGGAACCAGTGGGCTTGTTGCTGAGTGCAGCAGACAGGTGGGGATGTCAGAAAGTATTGTAATTTTGTATTGTAATTGATGCATTGTTGATTTTGGCCTCTTTTGATGACAATGAGCAAAATATAGAATAATGTTTACCTTATCCTTTATGAACCTGAACTTAAATAATATTATCTGAGTCTTTCAACAGAAATAGTGGTCATGAGGCAATAACTGCTCATGGCTTTATTAATGACTGAGGTGTGATGAAACACAGTGACAATATACAGTTTCTATAAAAACAGAAGTTATGGCCCAAACACAAATAATGACTAATTTCCAAATTCTGTCCCAGCCATCAGTTGTTACCATGGAACAATGCATTTACAGCCAGCAATATACATAAACTGTACATAAGATGCATATGCATTGTACTAAGTATCATTTCAAAGGGTTAATGAAAATATAAAATTTGGTATACCAAGTCTTAGAGTCCAATCACTCTCTTTAATAGCTTTGTAGCGGCCAGAAAATCAAGTATTCATGAAGATTGAGGAAGATGATCCAGTGAACTTCAATTTAATTGGTGCAAATTAAAACAATCCATCTTTCGCAGCTGTCTATCTATCTGCTATCACCACTTCATTGCTCGTCTTGCACCTTGATTACAATTATCTTTTAATAGCAAAACTTGTCAGCAATTTCTCTCCCTTCTGATTTACGTCCCGGCCCAACACAGCGTTGTTCCACTCATATAATTCATGTTTTAGTGTAATGCAGAGTAAGCCTCCACTGGGCAGATGCAAGATGTATTGACACCATCACCTCATATCTGCTGGGTGCTATGACATATGGCAAACTGTCTCTCTGCAGTATAGGCTGCAATCCTTCCCCCATTCATACAAAAAGAGCGTGTTTGCATGCCTGGGGTTTGATCCCCTCAGACTACGCATAGAGTGTGGTACATCAATGGATTACAGAATAAATGCATATGCAGACACTATTTTTGCAGTGTCCAATAATGCTTCCAGGCAATTAGACCGAAAGATGACACACTGACTTTTAATTTGGGACAAAGTGATCTCTCTCTCCTTTTTCATCCTCCCCTGACTCTCACCTGATATGCTGAGCTAAGGCCTTTTTCAAAAGAAACATAGCTGTAGTCTTATTTTATCATAAAATGGGATCTTGCCATTTCCTCGCAATGACTGTAAGTTGAAATGCTTGTCTTAAGTGACTTAAGATTTCATAGATGACACAGGTAGTGGTGCTTTGGGAATGGAAGGCATCAATAGCTGTTGAGTAAAGCAGAACATAACAGATTTGCAAGATCCAAGCAAAACAACACCATAAAATACTGTGAGTAGCCGAGAACAAAGGGCGCTCTTTTGTATTCAGAGTATGCTCTGACCCCTTTCAAGGCAAGACTGAGCACTAACTTTTGGAAATCAAACCTAAGTATACCTCTGCAATAGCTTGAAATGTTCAAGTGAGGCCAGAGCGAGTGTCAAAACGGCCTTCATTAGAAAAAAAAATTGATATTCTGTATAAATCTTCCCTCCAAAGTATCGGCAGCAGACTCATTGTTGCAGCAATAAAATATATCCAAGTCAAGAATTTCAGCCTTTGAAATTGCTGGACATTACAGTAAATGAGCCATGCATGGACAATAATCAACAGAGAGATTGAGAAAAAACAGAGCAAATATAACTTCATATCAAGATATGTGATCAATGGGAGAAAAAATGTTGCTCTCTTGTATTATGTTGGCAATAATTATTCACTTAGCAGACATAATAAATGCATTACATAATGCATTGATGTAAGGCACTTGGCGAATGTAATTTCTTCTGTTGTAAAGCACTTTGAGCTGCATTTTTTTGCAAGAAAGGTGCTATACAAATAAAGTTATTATTATTATGCTCTTAGATTTACTTATAAACCCAATAATAAAAAGACATACAATTGACAATTGATATTTTTTTGTTTGTAACCCTGTAGTTGGAAGTAAGTGTCCCCGTAGCTTAAAAAAATAAATCTATTGGTGCTTAAGGGAATTGTTCGGCCATTTCCACTGTGCCCCAAATAAACTTGGATGTTCTCCATCCATCAGGTGACTACATGGAGAGCTGACCTGTCATAAATTCACTCTGTGGGGAAGATGACAGGGCCGGAGCCAATCTTCATGAAAGAATAAAAAAAAAAAATAAAAAAATGGCAGTAGGTTCCCATCCCCCACTCCCTGAGCCCCCTTCCAACCCCAACTCACCCTTTACCCTCAGTACTGGAGCACCTTCGCTCCCTATCTTTCGGCCTATCTCTCTCTCTCTCTGCACTTACCCGTTTCTCTCTCTCTCTCTCTCTCTTTCACCCCCTTTTCTCTCCATGGGTAAGCAGGTAATCATGAGCTGTCACAGAAAGGTGACCCATTAATGTGATGGATACGGTGTGAAAAACAAATGGTGTGAAACGTGTGGATTGCTGTCCTTACTGCACCTTGGCCTTTTGTTCTGTCATATCAATATCCACACAGGGCCTCATTACACCGCTGCACTACACAATGAGTGGAGAGCCAGGGTCAAGACTGCGCCACGCTCCCTTTGACTGGCTCCGACTGGGCTTTTCAGCTCAACCTCACCCCAAAGGACTCCCAGGTAAACAGTAAGAGGGCAGCCTCTGGAGCCAGAGACAGCGCACATCATCCCAGACTAAATAAGCAACCCCCTGCAGACCTGTATCCATCAGAGGTCCTGACTTTGTTGCCTATATACAGTATGTCTGCATGCAAAAATGACATGACAATACATGGAGAAATCACTGAGTTTTTGGTTGATGCATGAACTAGTCTTTTTGAATTTTAGCTACACTTGGAAAGTCGAAGTTTCCATTGTGGGGAAGCCTGGACATCATTTGTGTGTTTAAATAGTTACAATCTATTTTTATATTACATCTACAAGGTCAAAAACATCTCTTGCTCGTGCTGTCGATTTTATTTTTTTCTGCAAACTTTCATGTTCCTTGGCTATAGATCACATTTTTCCCAGACAATGGCAGGTCACATAGTGATAATTGAAACTCTACATTGCCAGACTATGTGTGAACAGCAGCAAAAGGATCAATAAGTGGGACTTATATGAATGTGTATGGACTCCTAAATTGCTTCAGGCATACTGTAAGATGGGCACTTAGATTTTCAAAGAGCCATACTGCCAGTCAAGGTCAAGAGGGGAAGGCAGTGAGGAGCTATCATAGTCCTGGCCTAACCCTGCACTGTCCATTACACTTCCCCACTGCCTGGTCAAGCACTTATTAAAGACCAAGGCTAATTCCACTGCCAAGACCTGTGGTCCACAATGTAACAGCTAATCACCGATTAAGAAATATTATGGATTACAATCAATTGATTTTATGTGCAGGATTTAGACTTATGGGCCCCAGAGAATTATGCCTGGAGCTTCAGAGTTTCTCAGAGGCTTTGAATATCCTGCATGCAGGTCAGACTTGACTTTTGATAATCCATGAAAAGACTCATATTAAAGACTAAAACTACCTTTAAAAGCTTCTTCCAAATTTTCGAAGTAGAATTTTTTTAATGGTTCCTTGTCTTTGATTTGACAGTAGATCACTGCACAATTGCAAGTCTAACACACCACAGCGGTCTCTACACGTAAACCAGTACAAGGAATGTCGATACACCCTCTGTGTTCCCCCTGAGGTCTACAGTGGTGGTCTAGTGGACACCTCAGATGAAACACTGGAGACTCTATTAAGGACAGTGGTTACGGGCCACAGACTAATCTAGTATGACAAACTGGAGGTGTCCTGTTATTTCCAGACCCGGTGATGAATCGAGGGCTGTAGTCCTCCATGCTGTCATGTCAGAGTGGAGCTGAAACAGATTGAGAGGGAGCAGACAGCAGATTGATGTTCCAGGCTTCTTCCCTCTCCTCTAAAACCCACAAAATCAGTCCATTAGCCCTCCTCCCATTTGCCTTTCATTTTACACAAGCAGCTACCCCCACATTCAAATAGACTCACCTACTGTAGGGGCTGAACCAAAGACACGAAGCAGACCAGTTAAGTCTTTAGCTTTCTTAGTTCTGTAAATATTATTTTTGGTATTTATAAAAAAAATGAAATATGTTTTTATTTACAGTAATTGTTAATTTTTTATGGAAAATTATGATTCCCTGCAAACTAAAGGTACTGTAGCTGCATGTGACCTTAAACTTCTTGATGCTGGTTAGGTCTTCCCAAAGAAAAATATCAGACACAAAGGAGGAGATGTTGTTTAATTTGAGGAAGCACAGAGTAGAAGAAATGAACATTTAGCATGGCTCAGTCCACAAGAAAATAAGACAAGAAAACACAATACTGGGATTTAGGCTACAGAAACTCAAACTTTAAAGGAATTGCTAGCATTTGGGAAATAGGATTATTCACTTTCTTACCAAAAATTAGATGAGAAGATTGATACCACACTGTCTGTTAAACACGACTTTATGGCCAGCACTGTGATTAGCTATTAGCTTAGTAAGAAAGGAAGTAGAAGTGACTGTACTTGGCCAAGAAATACTCAAGCACATGTAAAACCACAACGTGTAGTTTTTCAACTTCAGTTTTTGTATGAATTAAACAAATGAGATATAAAATATTAATTATTGAGCTTTAGAGGTCTCAGTATGTGGACTTTGATACTTGTCAGAACCAAGCTAGCTGTTCCCCCATGTTCCCAGTTTTTATGCTAAGCTAAGCTAATGGTCTGCTAGCAGTAGCTTCATATTTAACGTACCATTACAGTTTTTTACCATATCAATCTTCTCATTTAGCCTACCTCTGGGCAAGAAAGAAAATAAGCATATTTCCCAACATTCCTCAAACAGAAATAGACCAAACAATGTTGGCTGTGTCGTTAATATAAAAAATACACTTCTATTTTGATGTTGCCAAGAAGAAAACTGTCAAAGTATTTCCATTTAACATTCACTGTAATGCTTTAAAATGTTATGCATTTTCAAATCATTCCATTTAAACTGTGTATACACACTGTATTTCAAAATAGGGTTTATAATGTTAACTTGATGTCCTGTACAAACACTGATCTCCTAACTTTGGAAATGTTCGGAGGCTATAATTCTGAATTCGTTACACTAATAATAGCCTAGAGGGCATCTTCAGTAAAGGGGTTAACTATCTTTATCATTAATGGAGGAATGAAGACAATGACAGTGCTCCATAGCAGGTCCTGGTGTGTCTATCTCCCCCCTCCCCCACCCTTTCTCACCCCCTCTCCCTGCGATGACCGCATCCCCACTGTAATGTACCTGTGTGTGTGAAGGACATCCCGACCGGCAGGGCTATCACAGACACAATCTCACAGCACTTTAATAACTTTGAGAGCGGTCAGCACCCTGTGCTTTAATAACACTCCCTGTCAGCTCACCCCACACTGCGCAAAATTGTCTCGTTGGAATTCTTTATGGTGGAGGCCAAAGAACTCTGGTGATGGGGATGGAATATAGCCACGATCAACCCGCTTCTGCCTCTAAATGGTTTTCCAAGAGTATGTTTTTATCTTTGGCTCAAAACAAACAGGAGAGAAGACAGACACTCACTTTATGACGCGGCAATAAGCTTTTAAAATCTGCACTTCTTTGAAAGAAATGTAGGCGTTTTCTTAGAGTGTGCCTAAAGTTCACTCACTCATATGATAAAACTGTCAGAGCTGGGAGGGCTGTTGAACGCACATAACACACACTCAAGAACTTTCCTTCAGAATAACTTGTAAACCCATTGATAGGTTAAAAAAAAATAATTGGGATGCACCCCTATCTACTGTACTTAGTCACAAATATAAAGTTATAAGTGAAATATGTACTGTTTTCAAGTGTTGGACCGTCCAAATATGTTCTTGTTGTTATGTATTTGGTATAATTTGGCATAAAGCATCAAATGTGGAGTGTTTGGGTTTACTGCAGTCACATTACATGATTTCTAGATATCGAAGTGTAACATTTTCAGTTTCCTCTCACTACAATTTGGAGCTGTTGACATCCAGAGCAGCCTGGTGTAGCTTCAGTGTTCTTATCATTATGCAAATATTTGATTATCTGTTAAGGGAGATCACAGCTAGTACCTTCACAAATGCAGCATGTTTATCTCCAGTAATACATATTAAAGGAAAATTCAAGCTGAGCATGTGAAGTGTAAATCACCCTGTGATGCACACAGTATGCAGTGGTTGTGTTTCAGAGCTAATGATGGGCTCGGGCTGTGTTTTTGTGATGCATCTGAGATTATAGCCTCTCCTGCAGCAGTGGTGCTACATTCCTGGTCATCACTGCCTGGTACTACTGATTAACATAATCAGCCAACATTAGTTATTCATGTGATGTGCAGAAGCGCTCGGGGGTCAAATCTTTGCCCTGTCTAATAACCTATGTTAAATATTAAAGAAGTACATGGGCCGCCTGATTTACATGCCTCTCATCCTGCCTTTAGATGCACAAGTAGTACAAAAAAATCACTGTAGGCCTGTGGTCCATTACTTGGATGCAGAATATAGTGTGCTGAAGATGCATTGCTTTGAAGATCTAAGGAGGAGCTGTTGTAATATCACAATGTACAACAACTGTATCCAATAATAGATCATGTGTAAGACCTTACTGTGTGGTAACCATCATTGCCCTACATGTGTGTGTGTGTATTTGTGTGTGTGTGTGTGTGTGTGCAGTATAAGAGGCTTTTTCCACTTCGCTTCATCTGACTGTCTGACAAAAAGGACCCCACTGGGCATGCATGAACTGACTTGCTGCATCTTTATGCCTCCATTTCTTGATTAAGAACAATGAGCAGAGAGGCTAGCCAAGCGTTGAGCTGCCCATGTTGGGTGGGCCGTGCACTGGGTGGGTGGAGGGGGAGACCCTATGGGCTGCAGAGAAGGAAGCCGGTCATGAACCCTGAGGAAGTCATTAGAAGACCAGTGACCTCACTGGTGCAGAGCTCAAAAAAGCTGCCCACTGGCATGATGTCATTCTTCACATGTCAATCTTCATTACGGCAGCACAGTGAAGAGCCCAAAACTGTGAAAACTGCACCTGGCAGCTTTACCTCCATTTGATGTGTGTGATGTGTTTGGCCTCACCTATGAATCAAGCAGATGAGCATCACTTATCTAAAAACAGTCTCTATGAGTATTAATGCACTGAACCAGAATCAAAAGGAAGTGTAAGACCCCCAAAATTGACAGTACATTTGCATATTAAAGTCCTAAGGATGCATACATACAGTACATATATTGTTGTTGTGTAGTACAAAAGTACACAGGATTTTGAAGTGTAGATGCAGGTGAAAGTAATCTTCCTGTTATTTATATATCCACCGCATTACTGAAAGAAAACTGTGTATAAACTTTAAAAACCTAAATCATTTGCAGCTTCAAAATACATTTAAAGACCATTACATACCTTGGAGTCTTTATTTCAGGAAAGTCTCTTTGGGAGTTATAAAAAAGCCCTAAATATAAATACAAACAGAGCTACAGCAGCAGGTGGATCTCAAAGGTGGCACTATATTCCAACTCCAGACTGGGCCTTTAATGACAACTTGTGTTGTAGAAGTGAATGAATGTACAATTTATCACCCATATTCCCTCACCCTGTAGGACCAGGAGGACCAAGTGTGTAGACTAATGAACTGCAAACTCTCCTCTAGGCTTCCCTTTGTAATGATGGAACTACTCAGGATGTCTTTTTTCTTTCTTTCTTTCTTTTTTTAATTTGGTCCTTAAGAAAATAACAATCCTCCTTGGCCCTGCTCATTACTGCTTGGCTGTGGTGACCATTAGGAAATGAAAATAACTTTGTTAATTTTGTGTAAAGCAAAGGCCTTTAGGCGGAGGCTCTGAGTAAAGAATTGAATTTCTAAATATAACTTCAGTGCTCACAGGCTGCAGTGCTCTCATATAAAGAAATGTTGTGATGGGCTAGTTTACAATGCCACTAAATTGCAAATAGAATCATTGTTTGGTGCAAAGCAATGAATAAGAGATTTAAATCAAAACGTAAAAAAGAAAAACTTCCTTGTGCTTTTCCTCATTATCCTTTCATGGGCAGATTACAAGCTACTGTGCGTGACTATGCAAGTGTTGAAAGGATGGGTGATCGCACCCCAAAATGGTTTCAGTTGTTTTTAGCCCTTTGGATGCAACTTGTGGGCACCCACAGTGGGTGTCAAGAGCCACACAATCTTCCTTTTCATCATCATGCTGTGATGCTGTCAGGAGACAAATTCAACTGTTTCTGTACAGCAGATCAGTCAGTCAGTCAGTCAGTCAAACACCATCACGAATCCCACTGTCATTTTCTACAAGAAAGGTCGTGATTTACTGAGCAGAATTAAGTAGTGTTATTATATTATAAAAAGTAATAAAATAATATAATATAATAATATAGGCAGAGCTTTTTTGTTCTAAAGTTATATAATGTTATTGTTATTGAATGTTATAATGAACTGAAAATGTATGTAAATGTAAGGCGCACTCTCAGGTACTTATTACTTCAAGAATGTTTTGAATCATAAGACCACATGTCATCTAATCTAATCATGAATTTTGTGAATTGTTACAACCCAAATACATACAGACAAATTAAAAGAAAACCCTGAATAAACGAGTGGAGAAACATAACAAATGCAGATGCTTCCACACGGGTGAACTGCATGGTACAATTAAGCAATTAACATCCAATCATGCTCTGTGACATGTATAAAAATGCTGAGTAAAACAACACATAAGAGAGCAATTTATTGTAAGGTATGTTATCTATTTGCTAAGCTATTTTTGCTGACTTTCTGTTGCTAACATTAAAGTGAACCAATGTACCTTTTGCATTTAAGGAATAATGGTGAATGCTAAAACAGCGTAAAAGTAGCTCAAGTAAAGAAGAGTCATTAAGTCATCAAACTGAGTCGGTAATGTCAATTATACATAAATATCTATTTAAAGTTAGTTAACATTAGCTAATACTAGCCACCATAAGCTAATGTTCATACAAGGCTGTAGCAACAAACTGCCTGTCTGTGTTGAGTTGAGAAACAGTGCATATTATTGATTATGAAGTCAACTTTTCTTTTGTAAGAGAGAAACTGTGTTATTTCATCTTTAAAAAAAATCACAGTCTCACAAGCTAGTGCTACATAATAGCCCTGTACACTTGCTATATACAGTCAGGCATTTTTCTTCATAGAAGAGATAAAAGCAGATTTTCAACAAGAGAGACAGACAACAAGATCGTATTCAAATAAAGTGTTGATTCATTGGATTCGACACTGTAACACTGAACAGCTTCTGCTCGTGTCAATATTTGTGTTAAAATTGGTTTGGTCTTGGTCTTTAGGGAGCAAGGCGCAGAAATGTAAAGTCTCACAGTGCTCGTACACCATCGATTCACTCACTCCAAACATAAATGTGGTGGCAAGCACGATGTATTTGGCAGAGACCAATGTCCAGTGGTTACTGGATGAATGGGCCACAATATTGCACTGAGTGAGCGCACTCCCACATCGAGGCTGGACTGCTGTTTAAATCAAGCGGGCGGTCACACTCGATGTGTACATCACCACTGAGGCATGGTGAGCAATGAGACGCCTGTACAAGGCCCCTGCCGGCCCATTGCAGGGCTGGACTGCTGAGGCCCCTGGGCTGCCTAATCAAATCTGAAACCATCACATTCACTAGGCTCTCAGGCAAGGATGCATGTAAAAAAAAAAAAAAAAGTATATCACCAATCATATACCCCTCCCCCACTGCTCTTAAATACCACCATTAAGAAAGCATTACAAATGAATATATGTAAGTAATGGAAGTATAGCATCTAATTTCTTTCTACTGGTTTCCCATCAGAGTGTGGCTTTGTGGTTAAACAGAGGTTAGAGAAATTGCAGAGCGTAGGCCTGTGCTGGTTGATCCAGCCAGTGCAAAAACACTTGTGATGTACAGTACAGTATCTGTATCATCAACCATATGCAGCTGATAACTACAATCTCCCCTCAATCTCTAACTTTCCAGACCTATGAAATTGATGTGTTTATTTAGCGTGTCCAAGCCAAGGCAGAGCAGTAATAGCCTTGTCTAGGGGGTGAAGATGGAATCCCGTTGCTTCACCATCGATGTAGGATAATGGTTTCCTTTGATGGAGATTTGGGCCATCTAAATATAATTAGGCAAGCGTGAACAATGATCTCCATAAAGTGCAGAGTACTAATTAAAACTGTTCAGCATTACAGCATTTCAAACATGACAATAAAAATAACAAGAGGACTCAAATGGATTGCACACTGTGCCAATAGTTCCAAGGAAAACATTGTATCAGATATTCAAAGAGCATTGAATTCACTCTAATGGAAATACAGCTGGGCAAAAAAATTTAATTATAGAAATATATGTGTATTAAATCAATCACTTCTCAGTAGTTTTCCTTTATCCTTGTTTCCCCTCTCTAATGGCATCTGTAAAGTTAAAACTAATTGTAAACTAATTGTAAGATTCTGTCACAAAAATCTACTCTGAGCTGCGAATTAAGGCAAAGAAAAGTTATTATATGAGAAATTGAAAATCAGATGTCATTAGCACATTTTAACATGCAACATCAGTCTGTTTTTGGTGTTAGATGCGTGGCAAAAAGAGATCCTAACTCTACAAAGCACAGCACTTTATGAATTTAGATTTTCCTGAAAGATATTACTTATAGAGTATGAATGCAAACTGTATATATTAAGTTAAAGTCTTATGTTTTGTTCACTGCTTTCACTTTGTTTTTTAAATTCTTATTAACATGTTTCATAAGTGTTCAGTTAAGCACCATTACATGATAGCATTTTGATAACTAAGTACCTGCAGTCCACTAATGTTCGCTGTCTGAAAGCATTTAAAGCCCAGAAGATCAGAATAATAACAAAAAGGTTTCCAGTTGTGTGTGTGTGTGTATGTGTGTGTGTGTGTGTGTGTGTGTGTGTGTGTGTGTGTGTGTGTGTGTGTGTGTGTGTGTGTGTGTGCATGTGTGTGATTCAAATAGCCAGTCTCTTGAGAGGCACATTGATTCCTAAATGAATGCAAGGCTAGAGAAAAATGGATTTCTTCCTTAAGATGTGACTTTATATCTCTTCTTTAAATCCCTGCAGCACTGTGTGCATTTGATTACACACTGAGAAGGAGGAAATCTTTGCATCTTTATAAAATATTCATCGGAGTGGATGGGTGAGGCAAGGCTCTGTAGATGGTTGCTTGGTGATGGAGGAAATCTTTGGAAGTTCAAGTGGATGGAAACAGAATTTGGTGTCTGCTGTGTAAATCACATAAGTAGGTCAGATATTTTAAATGCCAAAACTGCTTAAAATCACTGTAATTTTGTAACCATGTCAAAGATATGGTCCAAAGTATCTGATGAAGTGCGTCCTTCTTTTTTTTAATAAATGATGTGCATCTAGTAAATGAGCTGATCAAGTGATTTACCGTTGTGAATCAGCCACAGACAGAAGAGGCTTTTGTTACAGCATCTTTCATCCATTTTACCCTGACAAAAGATTGATTTAAGATATGATCATGATTAAATTCCAGTTGGATCTTTTATTACCCACTTGGCAGTGTCTGTTTTGGGTTGCCCATGTTAGTTGAGGCATTTTTTATATTCCTCAAGTTTATACATCCTTTTGGTGAGATTCCTGTAGTAATTAAAGTCGCACCAACTATCTCTTATATGTCTTACAACAGTGTGCTATTCTGTACTCCCATCACTGGCCTTCTGTTTGACTTATATAACAAGTAAAAATAAAGAAATACATATATTACCAAACTGGGCTCAATACAGATGTTGATCTGATAATTGGCCCACAAAATGAATGGTGAGTAATGAGGTTTTAAAACACAAACGTTGAAGCAATTAGCTAGTGTCCTCTCAGGAGTGCCTGCTGTTAGATTTATTGTCTTTTGCTGGCATGGATATGCAGGTATATCTCTGGCAAAGACAAAAAAAAAACATTTAAAAAAACATATGCATATGAAAGTTGTTACCGTAGCAATGTAATGAAATTACACCCTAAATCATCAATCGAGCAATTCTAAAAGCTTCTATGCATAATCACATAACTAACATAACACCAACATCATGTGTATGTGACGGCTGATAGACAAAGCTCTCAAATTTACTTTATCATGAAAGCACACATGAGCATAAATTAATCTGAGTCTAATTCTGACTGCATGTGCCTTAACTAGCTAATAATTCATGATTTTCAATGCAAACATGTTTCTAACTTTTAGTCAGAGTTCCCTTATTTGATTCACATGTAACAATCACATAGCAGTAACTGAATTATGTGAATGGCTGGTTGAATTGTCTCCCAGTGAAGATAGAGGTACAGCAGTTAATGATAATTACTACTTTGTAGCCCTGATGCAAAGTCTGCCTGTGTGACTACAACATGTTTTCAACATGAAATAGTCAGTGAGAGAAATTTTAAATCCAGTCATACTTGGCCTTTTCAGAATGCCAGAAGGTGTCACTGTTCATGCAACACTTCCTCACTTCCACTGGGAAGTTGAAAGCAACCTCCTGGTACAGTTTGCAAAGACTGTGCATGAATCACATTTCTAACTGAGTTCCATTACAACAGTGAAAGATGAAAAATATCATATTGGAAGGTATTGATATATTATTTGGAGATTAATCAATTAATTGTTTTAGGTAAATTGATTAAAAGAAGTACACTTACAGCCTTAAAGTAATTACAAATGGGCACTTTATGTATCAATAAAATACATACATATTTTCTTTTTTGAGCTATATTGTTACAAGTAAACTACTATAACATAGCTACTATAATTTAATATACCAACACTGTGATATAAATCTTAGTATAAGTGTTAGTATTTGTAAGGAAGTAAGTCTGATTTGACTAACAAGCAGCTGATGTGAAACAACAGCTCTGAAAGTGAAGAGCCAGAGAAAAAAGTAGGCAGAGCAGAAAAGGCACACGCACACACACACACACACACAGGTTTAGCGGAGGGGCTTGTCAAACGAGTAATACCCCTTGCTTGGTATCTTCAAAACTGACTGGATGACAAACATGTCTGTCAGCGCTGTGCCAATATAGTTTAGGGCCTCTCGTGATGGGGCACACACCCAATGACAGAAGCAGGTCATTTCCGTTCCCTGGCATCATAAATCCACCGTCTGGCCCCTGTCCGGCTGCTGATGCTGCAGAACACCACACACAGTGGACCTGTCGGAGCACCATGAGCTACTGCACTGTCCCCATGGCACACAGAGACACACACACACACACACACACACACAAACACACACACTACAAACAATCTATCCTTACATAGCAATAGTTGTGGCCAGCACAACACTGTCCCATCTGCTGTTGTATGGCATCTCAGGTATGTGAGAATAAATAATCTGTCTGTCTGTTCTATCTATCTATCTATCTATCTATCTATCTATCTATCTATCTATCTATCTATCTGTCTATCTATCTATCTATCTGTCTATCTATCTATCTATCTATCTATCTATCTATCTATCTATCTATCTATCTATCTATCTATCTATCTATCTAAGCATAACTTTTGTTATAGCTTACAGAGCGTCTTTCAGATTTTTTTTTTCTTGTCAAAAAATAAAGCAAAGCTGCCATGCTGTGGTTCACCCGTCCTTTGTGTAGGACCTGACAGCTCATATTCCTGTCTGCAGTAAAAACTGCACTTAATATACAGTATCATAGCAAGAATACAGTGCGAGCACGTCAGCTGGGGGATGAGGGATACTGCACGTAATATATTCATGTTTGCTTAAATCAGGCTCAAGGTTAAAACAACACCTATTTCTCTTGGCGTCACATCTCTTTGGCAGAACGCAGAGTTTCAATGTGCCAAACATGACACCTCCACTCACTAATACAAGAGAAATAAAGGATGAATGATAAATAAGTCTGCATTTTCACAACCTTCCACTACACCCCACACTCACGTTCCTCTCCTCTCCTAGACAGAAATGCAAATAGGTCATTGAGCTTCATCCCCCTTTTGCCCTAACATGCAATGACAGTCTTTAAATTTCCGTTTGAAGCCACTTCCCTAAGAAAAAATATAGGAAACTCTTCCATTTAGCATGAAAAGGTACAGTATTAATGTTTCCCAACGTAAGGCTAGGGATCAAAATATGTGCTTAAGGGAAGCCATGACCGCTCTCAGAAAGCCATGACCAGGGTTGAGCGGAATGCTAAATGCCGTACATCCTCAAGGTTATCTCTGAAGACAGAGCCCTTTTGGAATCTGCCTCTGCTTTATTTTCTTGAATGCATGCATCAAGTCAGCTGAACGGAAAAGATGAAGGTGACTCCTAGAACGAGTCAAATGCTTTCTCTCTGTGCACGCTGCTGGTGGTTGTAGGGTGTACACCTTGCTGTGTCTGCAATGAATGGTTGTAATTTGGTGGGTCCGTACCAGCCGCGCTCTCTCTCAGTACAGCGTGCGGTTCTGTCTGTGGACTGGGATTAGGCAGAGGTACAGTAAGCCAGGGGCTAATATAAAGCACTTAAATGTGAAAAGTGTCATTTCCATCCCCAAGTCCCTGAATATTGAAATTAGGTCATCAGTGCAGCAGAGGCCAATTTTCACCCTCATATATCATGGCTGCCCCTGCACCCAAGGTCTCATTACACCATACATGGTCAATAAGCCATTAACATGCAGCAGACAATGTGTAATGTTCACTCACACAAAGACAATGTATCTACTGTACAGTAACAGTAGTGAGTCAGTGTTTGTGACATACAATAATACAGGGCAAAAAATATACAGTTTATTGTAATATATAAGATGACTTAGAACCATCACTTGAAATATTTTGGATTATTTTGATGCTGGTGGTCGTTTGGAAAGGGAGGGAGAAGCTTTTTTTTATGCAGCGTCCTTTTTCCAACATCAGTTTGCCAGTGTGATATTCATTTGTTGGAAGCTGTGCTGCATAAACAAACAACGCCCAAGGCTACCACTGGCTGGTTAAACAACCACAGGCTGTTTTCTCTTTTCTCCACCATAGCACATTGTAAATTCCTTGTTGGACCACAACATGCTCCGCTATGTTTATTTAACAAATAGCCTACATGTACTGACAATTCCAACTTACAATATTTACACCTTGCACCTTAGAAGAGTGTATGTTAGAAAGAGTTTGCTCGACTGTGTGTGTTTTTGTATGTACAGGCTTTAATTAATTAGTCAAAATGGCAGACATAAAAATGTGTCAAATATCATCTGAGTATGATAGTGGAATTGTTTTAGTAATGATTGAATGGTTTACACATCATATCCTCCCTAAGTCGTAATGATATAAACGTTCCTTTGTTTGTCGGCATCCTACATTTCTTCCTGCCATTACCGCGCAATAAACTGAAGGCATCAACATTCTTCTAACAAAGCAAAGGCAGATTGAGGCCCCTGGCTGCCACTGCTGTAACAAATGGGGCAAATCATTGTCACAACCCATGTTTCTTTCTCCTTTAACGTGGTTACATGACTGTGCTGGGACATTTATGGACTGCCTGATCCAGTGCTGGCAGATTAAAACAAAATCAAGCCAAACCGGTTTAAACCTCTTCTGTGACGAGTCATCCAGCATATTGTACTCCAAAAAAACAAACATTTTATTACCAATAAAACATTGTTTTATTTTATTTTCTTGCTCTGATTCAATCTATTTTCCTCAACATTTTTTTCCCAAGTACCTTCTTCCTGCTTGTGAAAATGGGGTTTGTATTGATGAGCTGGGCCCAATATTGATTTCCCATCATTCCTGGTGTGGACATTTTCTGGTCTATTATACTACAGTCGCAGCATATTCCCCTAGCAGCCGTAAAGTGGATATATGGACAACCTGACCTTGGCAATATGGAGATAATGAAATATCCTTAATGACCCTTCCTGAAAGATTTTACAGGCTGGACTATAGACTGCCAACCCATGTACAATAATAGTTAGTGGAGGAGGATTTTAGAGGCCCAACTAAATCTAGAGCTCACTACACATAGTGGGAGGACTGTTAACTTGTCTATTTTACCAGGTTAATGTAACCATTAAGGGCACACAGTTATATGACGGGAGCTAATCTAAAAGTCTGGTTTATATTTTAGGGCATTGTCAGCCATTGCTCACTATCTCACAGCATTATCAGAGAGAAAAGCAAAACAAGGCGTTTATTTTGACCTCCTCATTTAGTATTTATATAAGCAGTATATAAACACTATTTATATTCATGTTTGGAAAGATGTAGAAAATAATCTAGTAATCTAGTACAATGTTAACATTCTGTGGCCATCATTAATATTAATTAATAAGTGAAGGACTTTAATTAGTAGTTTAATTTTACTTTATGTCCCCTTTCCAGTGTAATAAATGGTTAACAAAGAGGTTTATACAACATTATTAAATATTCATTGGTGAATGTACTAACCTGATGAATATGTTTGCATCGGGAAATGATTCTATCGTAGCTCATAGAGTTCATTATAAGATGCACCTTCATGCTTAGCAAAAGACAGCATTTTTTGTATAACATCTTTAGTGCACACATTAGTTTAAGTCCCCTTGAAAGGATAAAAAATGTTAAAAACTATGTTATTACAACATAACTAACTATTCAGTAGTGGATTTATCAGGTTAACTGAGTTATCAGGATAACTTGGCAGAGTTATTCTCACAAAAGGTTTTGTACATGAGTCCCGGGATCAGCAGATATCCTTACATCTTACAGCAATTAGTGGTCAAGCAACATTTATAGAGAGATTGTGCACATGTACAAATCCATGTGATCTAGAGCTTAAAACTGTTATACTGTTATAACAATTCCAGTATATAAGATGATGTGTATAAAATATATTGGCTTATAACAATTTTGTGTTGTAAAGCATTTATTAGTTGTTTGTACACATGCAGTAAGTGTATATCGATGCATTTAAAAGTACTGAAGATATATGATTACAGCTGTTATACTGTGTTATCAAGCATTTGTCAGTCGTTTATATATTAGTTATAAAAGCTACATAGGAGGAGTGAAAGTTATTAACACAAGTTAGTAAACACTTAAAAATATCCTTATATCTGCTTAAAACTTTATTATGTGTGTTATTCTGTGTTATAAAACCACTTATTTGTTTTTATACACTACTTATAAGTGCAAAATAGGAGGGGAGTTGAAATTTCAATAATTTTCATGAATTGTCTACTTGCAGACAAAGAAAGAAAGAAAAAAAAGTGAATCCCTGAACTCTAGTAGTACTGTAGGTATTTAGGTGTCAGAGTTGGTTAGACGTCAGCAGGTGAAAAAGGGAGATCATTATTCGCATGTCATGCTGACAGTTGTTTCAGAGATTCGTGCCGATAGCAGCTGATAATCATCCCCAGAGCGACGCAACAATGAACTTGCCCTACCACTCCACTGTCTTCAGAACACTTCAAACATGCTTCACTTCAAACACAAAAGCAGCCATCTCCTTTGATGTCATTGTCAAAAAATGAGTTTTGTTCCATCGCATTTAAACTCCACCCCCTCTGCTGAAACCTAGACGGAGACGTGCCAGGAACAGATTTTGAACATGAAAAGAGCAGCTGTGTTGTCTGATACAGCCCTCTATCCTCAGGCTGCCACACTTCTCCCGGTGCCTCGCCAGGATAGGAAATACAGTCAGAGCTATGCATTAACACCACATAACCTTTATGCAGTTCTATAGATGGAGTCAGTCATTTTCATGTGAATATATATTTACAGAATATAATTAATTATTTGTAATTTTCCCCCTGCTGTTATGCCATGACTGCAAGAATCCATGGTAAGCCATAGAGTGTAGTTGAAATATCCACTATTACATCTCCAGCCAGCTCTTTGTGCGGCTCCTTTACTAAACGGGGACTTGGTTGCAGAGGCAGCTGGCTGAGCATGTCTGCTCCTGATGAAATCTCACTACAGACACGGCTGCTTCATAATGACTATAATCACAGCAGATAAGCAACTAGTGCATGGGAAGGAGGGTGGAGATCAGAGGGTGAAAGAAATAGAAGGAGAGAAAAAGTAATTGAATCTTTTGGAGGCACATTCAGATGAAAGCTATTGGCTGTGTGGGAGATGCTTTTCAGTGAATGACATTTAGATTACAGAGGTGCCCTGTTCACCATCACGGTCAATACCTCCTTCTTCACAATAGCACTCCTAAGTCTCAGCAAACCCGTGCTCTCGGAATAAAGAGGGCATTTCAGCAGTGATGTGGATTTTGGGGATACAGAGTTTATTGTGTGGATATTTTCAGGATTTAGGAGGGGAAAACTGGCACTGCATTAAAATATGTGAGAGCATTTCACCTCTACAATAGGTTACATTTCTGTTTTGATTGTAATACATCATCATCATCATCATCATCACCATTATCACTGTCATCATGATGCACCACCACCACCGCTTTTTACATTCAAATATAAAAATATTCAGTTCGCGCTGTGTACGGTCATTTGAAATATTCATTGAACTGCCTTATCAAAATGTAACCCACGGCAACTTTCTCCCCAACTCCCCCTACCGCTTTTATCCGCTCTATCTCCTGTATTGACACAGACCAGCATATTCCTAATATTAGAGGGATCACATATTGCCCCGGTGACACACTTCAAATGTATCTCAGATTAATGATATATCACAGTAAGGGATCTACAAAAACCATTAGTAAGCCTGACACTTTGACGTCAGATTTTAAAAAATTTCCAAGTAATCTTTTTGATTTATGAATGTGTGTCCAGGTTCATCGGGAGTGATTCCAGATTTATCACATCCTGGTTAGAATTATTAATGATTTTCAATTTGTAAATCTGATGCTGCCATGTTCAGAGGAGCTCCGCGGAATCACCAAAGGCTGATATCAGAGTCCGAGGTTTGCTCCTGAAGCATGATTACTTTATCAAAATATTGCTACCTATGACTTACATTTCACTTATTTTCCACTCTTGCAGAGCCTTCCGCATCGCCTTCATTTCTCTCTCCTCACGTATGAGTGCCACAAACATTTTTCAAAAAAACGGGCTTCTAAACACCAGAGCAGCCACACAGCTTATGTCATTGCTTGGCTAATCTTCTGAAGTTAGACATTGCACTATTAGTTCCAAGTTCCTGACACATGCACTTTTAAGGACCTACTGTGTCAACATGTCAAATGGATGTAGCCCGCAGACGGCTGTACACTGCAATCTTTCTCACTGTTGATGAGAAGCACTGCTAAGATCATCATCACTTTCCAAAGATAGCCAAGGAGTGTTGAGGTTTGCTTTGATGTCATGTCGATGCATCAGTACAACTACTTTACTTGTACTCACCGTGCACTCTCTAAGTGAAATCACTGCTGTGCGAGGGGCCCTTTGTGTGGCATATGCCCGCTCAGACATGAATAAGAATGGCACTTTGCAAGTAAGCACTACAAACACGTACAAGATGTATGGGTGTGACACCTTTTGCTGAAATGTGCTTTTCAGTAGAAGCCATTGGAACAAACCAGTTGACGTGGACGATAAAAATATAAAGCCCTAACAGCCTGGCTTGTTTTGTAGAAACCCCTCAGTAATTACTTTAAAGGCTCTGCTCCATAAATAATTACAGGATAAGGATTTTGCCAGCATTTCTTGTTGGTTGCTGTTCCCATTTCGACTACTTTATGGTGCATCTCACTTCAAAGGGAATCAGTGGACGTGTGAAACTGTTGATAACCCTCTTTATTCCCCGTCCTGTTCTCAGATAAATACAGCCCTTCACCACATCCATGATTCATTGCTGATAGTGCCAACATGAATGTGTTAGTAATAGTGTCTCTTTACTTATTCAAAAGACTCAGCCTCATTGTTTCCTCTGCTGAATACCACAGGCATTGTGGTGATATTGATACTTACAAGTCATAGCTAAGTAAAAAAAAAAATATCTGTGAGATGTGGATGAGAAAATGCCTGGTAAAACATTAAGGGAATTGTTTGACATTTTGGTAAATATGCTTTATTTATAAGACATAATTTAAATATGAGTTAGATGAAAATGTAATCATAAGGCTACAGTCAGGTGATGGTTAGCTTAGCTTGGGATAAAGACTGTAAACAGGGGGAAACAGCTGGCCTGGCTCTGTCCAAAGGTAACAAAATTCGTGATTATGGTCCTTCTGACTGCATTATGACCAATCTTCCCGCAGCCCACGCACACAAGCATCATGCCCTTAAACAGTGATTAAACTGGAATGATTGCAAATGTTAGGAACAGCAGAGTGCTAACAAGTAACTTGGCATTTATTTCTCTGCTACAGTGCTACCGCACAAAACCAAGCCAGAGCACAGCGTGTTGCATGTTAAAGTTGGACCAAATTCACTTATAGACCAAAAGTACACAATATCTCTGTATTAGTCCCAACACTGACTGCTGGGCTGCTGGTTGCGTTTTGAAATGATAGAAAACAATGAAGAAAATCTGCCATTTACTTGCTGCCATATTCCAAGTCTGCATGGTCTCATTTAATATGCCTGGTTTTCTATTTGATATACTTGGTAAAATCAAGCATACATATGCAAGTGAATTCATTGTAAAAATCAGTAAATGATTAACTATTTCCGAACGGCTGTATCTGTAAAACACCACTAATGTAACAACTGAAGGCAGATACATGCAGCGCTGAATGTGTTTTATTGCTCTAGAAACCATTTTCCCTAATGTAATAAATGCTTTGTGAGATTCTGCACATTCCACGTGAGTTAGAGTGCCGAAATGTGTAGTATAGTCTGTAAAAAATGAATCTCATGTTTTCCCTATTGCCTGTGTATTACCTAAATCTAAGACAAAACAACAACCTTGAAATGTGAAGAAACAGGATAATCTAGGACAAGGCAAGTGTGGATCATTTTCATAGAAAACATGATAACTGCACTCCACAGAATTAGAGATTTAGTTACATGCCTAATAACTTCAGTAACAAGCTGCTATTATGTTACAGAGGTAGACGACAGACAGTACAGTATATTTAATATACTGAAAATAAGCTGCTCAGTTATATAGAGCCAATCAGCTTCTGCTCTACATATAAAAGTTACACTGCCATGTCAAAATGAATTCAAAATACAGATGTTATACACATCTTACAGCAGTAGTTTGACATTTTTGGAAATGAGCGCAATTGCTTTTTTTTTTTAGAAAAGAAGATCAGTAGAGTGGTGAGGTTGGAGGAGCGTTTTTTTTTTTTTTTTTTACCATTGTGTAATCCCATTTCAATTATTTCTTTCAGTAATATTCTCAGTGTCACTTAATATAGCCACATGAGACTCTCTCATATATGTTCAAATTATGGCCCCCAGTTTTAATAATTTCAGTTTAATTTCTAAAGAGATCATGTTTTGTCTGTAATTTTGGCACCAATGGCTCAAAATACTACAGTTCCCATGAACCTCGACCTTGGCTGCTATGGAGAAGAAGCCAGTCAGAGGCACGTGTAAGAGTGGCAACAAATTCAAAAAGTGAATTGTATTAAGCTCCAGAATGTGTTTTCAGTTTTCTCAACATGCTAGTCTTTAGCTTCCGCCTGCATTTACCCGTCTGTAACAGAAATGTTTCTTGTCAAGATGCATGTTGGGAGTCTACCTCAAAGTTTTTTATGTACACAGGCTTGTACCTTCAACTTTATACAAAAGAACCAGATATTTTTGCAGTTGTTAATCTTTTGTATTGATGATTTAAACAAATAAGAAGGTAAACAGCGAAGGTAGGATGCTGACTGAAGCCTAATATTAACAGTAATGGACAGATATAAGAGTGGCGTTGATCTTCTCATGTAGCAAGAATGTGAAAACATTTCCCAAAATGTTAAACTATTGCTTTAAGAGTGTCATATTGCCCATAATAAGATGTAAAATATGAGATAACATTGTACATCATAAGTGAACAGACACTACAATTCAAATGTGTATCAAGTTTTAATCACCGTGGATACCTATAAACAGCCAATATCAAAGCTCTTTTTCGCAAAGTAGCAGCAGAATGAAAATGAAAGAAGTAGCGCGTTTATTTGGTGTCTTGAGGTCAAATACAGTCAGAAAATTTTAAGTTTTAGCAATATGGAAAATGGCTTTTCCTGTTTAATTGGTTACTTTTATTCTTGTTTCTTTGGCAGTTGTTTGCCAATTGGTGAGTCAGTGTGCTACAATGTTTATTGCTTTTTGTTAAAGAGCCCAGGGGAATGTGTTGTGTATTGCTGTGGCAGTAATTAACAGAGATGGAGGGGTGGCAGCACAATAATTTCAAGTGGAATGACAGCTGACTCCCCACTAGCAGATGTTATCATTTTTCTTTTCTGCTGCTGATTTCTGTATTTCCTCTTACCGTTTTCCTGGAGTGCACAGCATTCTTTACCTACTGTATGATGTGAAAAGCTTTTTTTTTTGTTAAATTGCTTCAGACTCTTGTTAATATTCTCAGATGTTAAGAATTGACTGTGTCCGTTCTTTGGTCAAAATACAGAAGGGATGATTTCCCAATCCTATCATCACATTTCCATCATGTGTGCTTGACTAGGGACATAAGACTATTAACCCTCAAGAGCTGCCCACAAGAAAGGCCGTTATATGTGTTACCCTGCTTCACTGTGTTAGAGCTTAAGATGATCTAGACACACTTAAGATAATTTATATCTGTTCATTATTACCTTGGCAAAAGAGTCGGACTCATAAGACACACTTAAATCTGTGTATTTCCGTGTACTTTCTGTAGCTGAAACAATTACCAAGCATAATTTCACATTAAAATATACTTATTATAATAATTAGCATTTTCACCCTTATTCAGTTTTACTGGGAAATTCCTTATAAAGCGTCCAAGTTACATTTAATTTGAACAGGGATGTGTTGTAAAAAGCCAGATGCTCTGAAAAGAAACAGAGACAGGCTGATTTCTCCTGGGGGGTGAAAGATAGAGAAAGGAAACATGTTCTATCCACCAACAAATCTTGTTTTTAAAAAATCCCTCAGTTAAGCAATGTGTGTAGTGGTATCATATATATAATGGTACATACTTTACATTCCCCTATGACGTCACACTTCCTGGAAATTCGTAGAGGCGAAGGGAGACAGCGACGACTATATTTTACGCTTTGGCTCAGAGGCAAACAAGAGTTTTGTGCAGATATTGTAGGTGGGATCAGAGTGTGAAAATCACGTTGCTCTCTCCCTGCCAGTCTGTGCAGCCCTGACAGGCTTTGACAAAGGGAGCTGCAAGCTAACAGACTTGACAACAAGTGCCTGCGACAACCATACAAATTAAGGATGACTTATGATGAAGTATTGTGGTCTGAGAGGCAAGACAGAAAGTACCAGGACTTAATTTGTGTCAGACTAGCAATGATGGTAATGAATTCCTGCGGTTGGACTCTGTGCCAAGGTCTTGAAATTCACGCAGTGAAGATCCTGCATGTAGATTCCAAATACACCAGCGCTATCATTTATTGTTGAACCACTTCTTAAATGTATTGCTCTTGTTCCTTTATGTGAATCAATTCATTGATCTTATGTCCTTGTCAATTTTGTAAATACATGCTGTTTTTTGGTCGTAGCTCAGACCACAATTTTCAAGTTCATTTTATGCTATGAGGTTCTCAGGCAATGGAGGCTGATCATTTTATCCATACAATAAATGACCTTTTATTGAGAATGTCAATAGGAGGATCTGGTTACCTATGTTGAGGGAGAGGGAGGAACTTAATTGCTCCCAGTGAGTGCAGTCTGAGGACTTGATTAGACCTTGAACCACTTCTCATGTTTTTCATTTGTGTGGTGACGACCTTCCTCCCGACTGAAATCAGCCCGGGCTCATTCCATGTCCACTGCTCTCTGGAGATTCATGCCCCAGTGACTCCAACTGACTGCTGACTTCATTCTGGTAACTCTGGAAAAAAAAAAAAAAACTGTTAGCTCTTTAAAAAGCATTGAGTTCATTATTTTCATTCTGAAAAAAAAATAGTATTAGTTTGTCGATGAACAGCAGTAAATTCTCAAAAATGCAAACAAAATTAATTTATGTAAAATCCTTCTCTAATTTGGTAGAAACAAAACAACTTCACTTTTTTATAACAGTGATCTCAGTTTGGAATTAAAGTCTTTATATTCAATAAAATAATCAGTTCAACCAAAGGCCAAATGTCTACAACATTTAAAAGCACTGAACTTCAAATCTTGACAATTTGTGATTCTTCGCTTTTAACTGAAAACACAATTGAATTTGCATATCTACCAGAAGATATGTTATAACAAGAGGGTGAACATGTTGATGGCAGGCAGAGCTGTCTTCTTTTAAAGCTGGTTTTGCTATTTTTATTAGATCAAGGAAATGCAGCTACAAAAAAGAAAGAAAAAAAAAAGGAAATCACAATTATAGCGCTCAACTGACCCACCTGCCATTAGCAAGATGAATTAGCTGGGTCCATGCTAGTGACAACAGCTACAGAGGGAAAATGATCCTGGTGCCTCATAGACCTGGGCTCCCAGACACCACCAGGAAGCAGACAGGGGCCGCTCGGACCCCAGAGACCTCGAGAGAGAGGGAGAGAGAGAGAGAGAAATAAACAAGATAAACACATTTACTAAGGCTGCGATTGTGTGGAAGAGTGATAGGGTTTACTTCTCGTGCAATAAAATTAATTATGCAGCACAGTGGTGCAGATTGTAGCACAGATCAACATAGTGTATAGTAGCCACACACTGGTTACACTGGCTCTTTCCAAAAGCACATTGAGGCTTAATACAAAGAAATGTGAAAAGTCTAAAAGCGGTTTTGATGAATGCAAATGCACACAGGTGTTTGAATGACACTGCCTACTTTACCAGTAAGCTTACAATTATTCTTTCCTGGTTTATCATGACAAACCAATTCCAGTAAGTTGAAGGGCTGCGGTATTAATAGGTGCTGCTGTTCACAACACACAGTTGCAGTCTCTGGCTACAAATGAAATGAATCTTAGCTTGATTGGTTACCATTGACCATCAGCATCTAATGTTGGTTAATTGTAGGGACCAATGCACAGAGAAGAGCTGACTGAATACAAAATAATAATATAATTCATTAGAAGATATTCATAAATAGAAGCTATTTATTTCTCTATAGGATCATATGTATTGTTCCAAACATGTGGTGTATCATAAATAGATTTTCCACACTCTTTAATGATCTGGCCACCATACTACCTTAATTTACAAAACACACCCTCTTTCGTTTTTTGGGTGTTGTAATGTTTAAAGCTGCATTAACTGTTATTTTTTTGGCAACATGGGGGCAGCGAAAACAAGCTGTGAACACAACACTGATATATTATCTCCTTATAAAGTTGTTGCGAATGTGTTAGCAAACAATTTCCTATTTACACGTCCAGCAGATACAGATTAGCATTAGCATTTATTTGAAATTGTGAATTGAAATTGAATTGTTTCTGGCCACCTGATGAATTTAAGTCGAAATTCATCTACTATTAGATCTGTTTTGCTCTCCACCAAAACCTGATTGAAATATCTAGCTCTTTTGCTACTAAATGCTGTAATACGCTTTGTCTGTGTGCTGTTTGGTGTTGGGCAGGTAGCGTTCAGTGGGTATTAGCTTTTTTGCTGGAGCGGAAAACAAGGCTGATGAGGGTGGCCAGACTGAACCAGTATGGTTGCAGGTAGGGTTTGTCACTAAACACTGCTCATTTCACATGCAAATAGTCAAGTTATCACTTGCAGGAATTTGTTTTTGGCACATCATGGAAATAACAGTACACAGTGTCATCAGCATTACATATTACACAGTATATAATAATCACAATACACAAGGACGAACAGGGATTTGATATAAAGATGCAGAATTCAGAGTCCTTATTGCAACTCGAAGATGATCTATTGTTAATAAAAAATATTGATTATAGGTGCTTTAAGGTTGGGAAAATGGTATCTCAGATAAGCCTCTGTCTTGTTAAAATCACAAGATTGTTGAAAGAAGGCAGAGAGACACATTTACAAAAGTAATGGAATCAAGAAAATCTTGGGAAATGATGGAAAAGTGAAACATACCTTTATCCTGTACTTACATATGTGGCCACAGTGGCTGCTCTGCAGCACAAATTATACTGTATGTGCTTGCTTCAAATGTGCATGAAACTAAAATTTTAAATTGCATTGAGAACAATACAGCGATATAATTAGGGTGCAATCATGCACTTTGTAAACACATAGCAAAGGTGTAGTCAAAAGGTGACTTTAAAGACCAGTGTTGATCTCAGAAAGCTTAATAACAGTCTTATGTGTACAGACGATTTATAAGTGCAATTTCATATCTAAATTTAATTTACCTGCCTGTAGTTTTACCATGAGAGGTTGTTGTGAGGGCCAGATGTGCACTAGGTACTATGATGCAGGATATTACCCAAGTGCTGTTTTTTGCACATCACTGGACTAAAGTGACAATAAGCCAAAAGTCATGACCAGAAATCTGTGGGAAAAAATCCACATAGAGTGCAAGCTCACTTTAACACATTTCCTCTTCATGATACTATTCTCACATGGTCAATATCTGTATGCTTGTTAGGTTTGATGGCCAGCAGTGGTAGAATGACTGATGGCATGTAAAATATGACATCATGCCAGTGGGCAGCTTTTTTGAGCTCTGCACCAGTGAGGTCACTGGTCTCCTTAATGACATCCTCAGGGTTCTTCTCTACAGTGCAGGGTCTCCCCCTCCACCCAGTACAAGGCCCTAAACACTTAGCTAGCCTCTTTGCTCATTGTTTTTAATCAATAGTTGAGGATAGATGCAGATAATCACAAAGAATTTATAGTGTTTTAATATGCTTTGTTTACACAATGACCTCTCTACTCCAAACAGTAGACGTATTGTGATCAAAAGCATATATGTTATTTATGAAAATGATCAGGATGTAACATTAACTGATTCATATAAAACAACAAAATACATTCCTTATAAATTAACAATAATTTACTACAATTTCTTTTTAGATTCCACAGTTCACCACCATATACCACATTAGATGAATTTCAAAAATGACACATGCTTTTACAATTTTAACTATGTGATGACATGCATCCTGGTGGCTTGTTTAAGATGAAATGTCTCATACACGTCCCTGTGAGAGAAAACCGTGTGATGATGTTTGCTGAAGCTAAAGCTCTGGTTGCTGGACAAATATGTCCTCAGTATACCCGCCTCACATCTGTATTTGTTCTGCTCTGAATCATAGGTGGCCCAAAGCTGTCTTGATAAATAGCTACTCCAGGCAAGTATGGTGTATGCTCTCTGACACTATAGGTCACATAACCTTGTTGTCGGGACTAAGACTAATGCAATGTGAAGTGTCAAGTTATTATACTGAAACTAGACTGTGGAGCGGAACCTGAGCCACTGTGGTGATAGCAAGTAGGTGAAACAAGGCAAGGTGAATGTAAAAAGGTCATAAAAGGGGGAGATACTGAGCAAATGAGAGGGTATGGAAGGGAAAATATTCGATACTAAGTGGGTCTTGTTGGAGGTGAAAAGAGGCACCGAGGTTCTTGGTAGTCGACGTAAATCATAATTGGCTGCTCTGAGCTGGAGCGATGCAGAACACAATGCTGACTTGGTAGTCGCACATGATGCCAGGAAGGGAACGTGTTTGTTTATTTCAGGAGAACTAAATAATGCAGTAATAATCCACCTCACCATGTCTCCCGAGCAAATGCCTCAGCACCTGTCAAGAATTTGCAGTATGTTGTCTATTGAGAGAGTTGCAAGAAGAAAACATGTTATTATTACAAAGCCAAGTAAACTAAAGTAATTGTCTGCAGATGGCAAAAACAAGCCACAGCTGTTAATACAGTGTGAAACATAAGATATGAAATATAAATGTTGCAGCGAGGGACTGAGAACAAACTGCATCAGACCAAAAGCTAATGACTTCCCATTACACAATGTAGCCTATAGCCACACTGCACTAGATAGTGCATAGAGGAGGGAAAATGTGTTGCAAAAATTAGTTGTTATTTCAAGTAATTACCAGAATCAAAGCAGCTGGGTGGTGAACCTCAGATTTGGATCGATTTCAATAAAAATGAACATTTCACCAATTTATTATGAAGGGCAGTGTTGTGCAGTAGTATTTCATTTTCATCACGTACTTTTGGACAATGTTGGGTGCTCTAAATAATTATAATGAACGTGATGAAAGGATCTCAGTGAAGAAGTGAAGATCTCATGATTAAAGCAGTAGTTTAACATTTTGTGAAATACGCTTATTTGCTTTCTTGTGATGAGTAGATTGATACCACTCTTATATCGCCTCTAAATACGAAGCTACAGCAGCAGCTGGTTAGCTTAGCTTAGCGCAAAGACTGGAAACAGGGGAAACAGCTAGCCTAGCTCATCTGCTTTTACACATAGAACGCAGTGGGAATACACAGAAGCATCCAAATATACTGTAAGTAATGATTGGTACTTTTGCAGCTGGGAAGAAGCACTAAGCGTTCCTACAGTAACTAAGCGTTACTGTAGGAACAAGTCCATGGTGTGTTCATTTCAGAGTCTACTGTAGTTGCACCCAGAACAAATGACTGCTCCATCCTCTCTGTAGACTCTCGGAAGTGTAAACCTATTGCTGAAACAACTCCTGTGCTGCAGCAGCAAACTGTGATGTGGGTGAACAACAAAGTTCACCCAGATTATAAACCTCAAATATAACTCTGACTGTAGAGTTCCTTCAGCAGCTCAAAACTATTCTGACTATTTGCAGAAGCTGTTGATAATCTTTCTCAGCGTGTTGTCATCCTCTTTTGAATCATCCCACTTCCACCATGTTAATATGTAGCATTAGCAGGCCATTTTATGTTTTTTGGGGAAAGAAGTCATGAACATATTGTCACTTTATGCCTGTTTTAAAGCTTGTAAATGAATTTAGTCTGTTGTCTGGTGTACTTATTCAGTGACCCACTTGCCTAATCTTGATTAACAATTTGGCTCAGCTGCTCTGTCTTTTTTCCAGAAATTGACAACAGCATCATTTGTTTTCCAGTCACAAGCCTTAGATGGAAAAATAAGAAAGTGTTTTGTGTAACTGGCACTTTTAAGTCTTGACATGTTTTCAGGGTGCAATGAGCCATGTTGGCATTGTGTTAATGTATTATATCCCTGCCTCTAAATCACAGAAATGACCCGTATTCATTTATTTAAAAACTTTAAGGATCAAGTAGGAATTTTAATCCAAAGCAGATGCTGCACCTCTATAGATCAAATTTAAGAGCTGTCAGCACAGTCAGTTTTATATTACGGCACTTGAACCTTTTGTGGCTTTATATGAACCTGAGCTTCATAACCTCCATAATGTTACATCTATCAGCCTCAGCCACCTCCACCTGCTTTGAATGTTATACAGTCAATGTTGAGATACACGGCTGACTGATGACATCCTCATGAAGCCAAATTGAAAGGTTCAAACCTTAAATAACTGCAGCCATTGATTTAATAAAGTTACATGATACAATTATTGAATTTTTATTGTGCGATGTGTGTGTGAAAGAGAGAAAGAAATGGACAGAGACAGACAGAAAGATACTGTTCTTGTTTTTTTTTCTGCTGTTTTCTATTTTCTGTGACTTGGTGTCAGGATATTTGAGCAGCACAAAGGCAGCCCTTGCTTGCTGACACGCGTCTGCTAAGAGGTAAGGCAAACATCTGTCTCCTGTCACAAGCCTTCACATGCCTGCTTTTGCCCAACAAGGTATGATAAGCCACCATCAGTTCAGAGACGATGCTACATGTGATCCTGAAGCAATATTCGAGCACCTAAAATGGGTGAATGGGTTGAAATGAAATTGAAAATGAACTTCTAAAGATGTAAGGAGAGGTAGGATCAAATGTTAATTAACTCCACTGTTTTAAGCTCAAAGGCCACTCAGGACTCATCTCTTAATAGAAGTCAGCGCTGCTGTGGGGATCAGTGCAGGCGGTCTCTGGTCCATTATACTCCTGCTCTGTAAATCACACTACTGTACACTACTCTCAGGCTCATGTATCCAGCTTGATGAGCATCTAATGAAGCAAGAATTCAAACAGTGGAGTATTCCAGAAAGAAAGATTAGCAAGTTAACCAAATCTGTTAAATTGAAATTAAGGGAAATCCAGCATTTTCCGTTCCAAAACAGTTAAACTGGGTAATGTAAAGTATAAAATGTAAAGCCTAAGCAAAGCATATTAGCTAACTTATTTGCTTTTCCCTTTTTATACAGTGCCATATTTGTGTGTTTTAATACAATTAGATTTAAAATTAAAATAAAGATAATAATATCTAAATAAGTTCATGGCTACATCACACTATGAGTATTATTGTCAACATTCATTCTTATTTCAGATGCCATATTGCATGAGTTGAGTGTGATTAAAGAAATATGTGTATAGTATTGTTGTGTTACTGGCAGCTGACTTCATTCTTAAAGCACTATTACGTCCATGTAGGTTTTCAAATACATGAAAACTCTTGCTTGAATGTCTTGCCTATAATTGTCAAACACACAAAGGATTCATGCTATTAAACCCAATACTTTAAGTGCACTAACACACTGAGCTAACAATGCATTACCTAATGTCTGTATGAGTTTTGTTCCATTATGTCCACCCTGCTGAGCCACAATATACATTCACTTTGGTTCTCTGATACCATATACAGCAGGTTTCCTGTGGTGGAGAACACTGCATCTGTCTATTGAAATCTTTGCCCTCTTCATGGGGAATTGGTGTGTTTTGGGCTTCACATCTCTGATACAGTGTGTGTTTTAAAATCAAATACATAAGTGATCCTGATGGTTGAAGTACCTGATCACGTTAGCTGTTAGTTTGTGAAATGATGTAAACAATTGTTTAGTGTTAACTGAAATCAGCTTTCACAATAGCCCCATTTATGTCTGTCCTGTGAACTATAATCTATTGGGTTATGATGTTTTATATTCTTTATGTGACTCCACTCAGATTAACCTATTTTTTCCTTACAGAAAATACAAATTATTCCATCAAATCCAAAGTGAATGTTACTGCACACATTGTTCATGTTTTAGATGGGTTTTTGTGTGTATATCACACTGCATATAGAGTCACATTTATAAATGAAAAATACATATATGGCATCTTATGAATTTCTGTTTGAACCTCCTACCTATTAAATTTAGCAATAACGTTGATTCAATTACAGCTTTTTATATTTTAATATAAACAATCTCTCTATTGAAACACAGTATAACATGGGTCTGTGAACAATGCACTATAAGCAATAAATCAAACTGAAAAAATTACATTCTATATTTAATCTAATATGAACTCTACCTTAATAATATAAATGATATCTTTCTCTGATTTAATTGGCACTTGCTTGGTGCATATTGCTAATGTAATTCTGGATTTCCATATTTAATGATGCATGCTTTTCATGGTGAATTTTACTTAGAAAATGTCGTATTTAATGAACCTTAGAAAAGTCTCTAATAGGCATAATCTCAGAAAATGTTCCTTCTTTATTTAAAAGGTTCTGAGGCCAATTTTGCTGAGTGCAGTACTTAAAATCCAATAGTTGAAGTCTTGAGGAAGCAAATGTATCTATTTGTAAAGGTAGAATGAGCAAATAGATTATAATCCAAATGGCAGAGTACAGCAGAACTGGACCTCAGACTCCAAATGCTTTTATAATTCCTGTGAGAGGAAATATGTATGCATATGCACACTCCATTATTATTAGAAAAGAATAGTCTTAAACAGTATTGCAATGGAGCATACTAGCATGTGTGCATGAACTTAATGGTAATTAAAACATTAGAGGAATGCTGCACAATCTCCCCAAAGCAGGATTAAATCATTATTAATAATAATTAAAATAAATAATGATATGTAAAGTAGTTTGGACATCTGTGGCATGGGTTTCAGGTATAAAGATATGATTTTCACAGAAAGGTGTTCAATGAATTTCTGCACTGGTTGAGTGGACAAACATGCTCTCTCGGGAAACCGTCTGTGCATTGCGCTTGAATTAAACTCATGCTATGCTGTTACATCTCACTTGTCTTTTTCCTGTCTATCTACACTTGTGTGTTGAAATCAAAACAAATTATACACAAAGGCTCAAAAATTCAAATTAGCTGAACGCCATTTTGCTGCAGTGTACAAATACGGTATGTTACAGCAATATCAAAAATCCAGGAGGGTCCATGACTGAGAGACATAAACACTGGACACAAGCACAGGAGAGGGAGACAGGAATGAAGAACTCTGCTGAGAAAATGAGAATAAATGGATGTCAATTTCCATGTGGAATTGGTAACCAATGATCCATTAAGGCAGCCTTTCCACAACAGACAGACAAAATAGCCTGAATTAGAAGTGCCTGACATTTCAGTTAATTGCACTAACAATGTCAGCTCCACAGTAGCTGCAAACCAGGTTAAGTCCTCACCTTCTTAAATCCATATGAAACAACAACCACGTACAGAGCTTATACTGTATGTGCAAGGATAACGGCAAATGATGAATGAATTACTTGAAATATTGTATTGACATGAATTATTTTTTGATAAAATTCTGTAAATAAGGAAAATACACAAGAGGTGTTGTTAAATTATTGACTGGTGCTGGCTTAAATGAGTTCATAGTTAATATTATTGGACAGGTGCAGCACTCCCTCCATTAAAATGTATCCTTTACTGGCAGTTTATGAAGAGGAAAAGTGCCTCTCATACTGACTTAACAAACATGAAAGAAAACACAACTTGCTGTCATGAAAGCAAAAGGTTTATTCATGTTTGAAATTACACAACTACCACAAGGAAGACTTTTCAGTCCAGGGTGTAGTCTGGTTAGAAAGTAACACTAAACATCTTTAATACATTAGAATCACTGCCACAAATCATTTGTCATGACTTTTCAGTTTCAGAATCACATACAATAGAAAAAAGAGAAAAGAAGGTTTGAACCCTGTTGAACAGAGCTGGAAATATACAGTTCTGAATACTGAAACCTCTATGCATTACAGTTTTTATAGTGATTTTTTTTCTTTCTTTTTTTGCATGATTTAGTAACAAGATGAGCAACATTCAAAATGTTTTTTTTTTCTTCAGTATTTACAACAGTTTTACTGTTTGGTGTTAATTTATCAACAATGTTCATCGCACCACCTTCATAAAAGCCACAGACCAACAACTTCTTCACCCCCCCTCCCCATCTACTTTTCATGGTATTAATATTGTTATCATTTTCATTTTTTTATTTTTGTCGTTTTAAGCTGCAATACAGCAACCGCATTTTATTAAAAGATTAAAATATACATTAGATTACATAGAGAATGAGGAAGTTTACAGTGTTACAAGATGTAATCAAAATAACTACATAAAAAACATTAAATAAAGGCAACAAAAGAAAAACTATGGTGGTGATATTGTTTAGAGGTAGTAAGTGAGCACTCTAAGCTACAGAAATGTTGGAAATTGTTTGTTTCTATGAATTTTAATGAGGTAATAAAGCTGTGTATTGATTGGTGGGATGTATAATTACTCTTAAGCTATATTATGTACAATTTTTCGTATGTAACAGGGCCTGATCCTGTGTGGCATGAGGGAAGGTAATGTATCTACTGTGGGGGGGTTTGTTGATTTCCATAAGCAGTACAAAAAAAAAAAGAAAAATGTTTACATATGTACATACTAAACATCAAATTATAAAATATGGAATGGTGTCATGTTATAGTCAAGCAATCAATTACACTTCTTTATGTTCCAGACTTTGAATAGTCATTTGCTTGTACTAATGTATACGGCTGTAAGGCAAAATAAATCTCGAAAGTAACTACAAAGCTGCCATTGAGCTGTCAACAGTAGCATTGATGAGTTGCTGAACAAGATTGCAAGCACATTACAGTCAAATAAACAGCTGCTTTAATCTATGTATTGTAAGAACTGAAAGAGAAAGCAATTATCAAAATGGAAAACGGTAATTAAATCAAGAATCAGATAAATGGCCATTTAAAATGTCATAAAATGTCATGTAAAATACACACAAGTGTCATCCAGTATTTTGGGTTCAGAGGAGATAATTATCCTGAAAGTTTACTGAGTAACATCCGAGGGCTGTTTTATATTTTTACATGTGTGTGCTTACCCCTACAACAAACAAATAAGAGCATGGTGATTTATGGAGACAGAAAGAAAACACTGAACAATCAAGAAACACTGGGTGTTCATGACGGAGAATGTCATTTGCGTGTGCGGCATGGTCGTGGGACATTTTAAGGTACAGGAAAATGGATCTGTTATGAAAAGGTTTTGTATATCCTCTGCTGTTGGTCAGCCAGTTAAAGAGTCCATGCCCAGCTTGAGGCTAAGATGCGTTATTAGCGGATCAATTCGAGGTATCGGAGTGCACACTTCCAGGTCCTTCTGTCGGAGATATTACAGAAGACGGAGTCGTTGCATCTTGCCATCCCCCATTAGCCTAAGACATAAACAGGAAAAGGTTGAGATTACAATCACATTCTCTGCAATATGTACAATTTAATACCCAAAATGTAACCAAACACTCAAAAAATGGAGAGACTTTGAGATTCTGGTTGCACTTATGTGTCAGCTGATATTTAAATGTTTTGGACGCAGTGATGCCGTGTGATTAGTCCAGACTCTTAGCACTCTTTGCAATTCAGTAACATCAGCAAAGAGACTCTTGGAAACAAATTTGTCTCCTGTCCCGACCAATGGGAGCAGTCCCTGAAATCAGTGTCTAAGCAGATTTCAGCAGCGGCCGACAGCTTGTCGCTACATATTCTCCTGTCAGTCAGGAAGAGGGAGGGCTCGGGCTGGGTGAGGTGGGGAGAGCTGAGTGAAAGTGACAGGGCAGGGCCTCTCCAAGAGAGCCAGTCTTA